>NC_080677.1:156157168-156782168 GCF_030445035.2 Dasypus novemcinctus | reverse complement strand
ATGCTTGTTCCCTGTCGGTGGGAATGCAGAATGGTGCAGCTACTGTGGAGGAGTGTCTGGCAGTTGCTAAAGAAATTGACTATAGACTTGCCATGTGATCCTGCAATACCACTACTGGGTATATACCCAGAAGATCTGAGAGCAGTCCACAAACAGACATCTGCACACCAATGTTCATTGTGAATAAGGACTCACAATTGCTAAAAGTTGGGAACAACCCAGTTGTCCATCAACAGATGAATGGATGAACTGCGGTGTATTCACATGATGGAACATTATGCAGCTGTGAGAAGAAATGAAACCATAAAGCATATGACAACATGGATGAGCCTAGAGGACATTTCACGTTGAGTAAAGCAAGCCAGACAAAAAAGGACAAATATTGTATGACTGCATTACTACGAACCAAATATACTGTGTAACATACATATTGTATAATTCAAAAAAAAATTTTGTATGTATCCAGTACATTTAATTGAGAAATGTATGGTTTTATTCAACTGTTTTTTTAAAATTGTTTATATTTTCAATTATTAACTGTACAAAATAAAGTTAAAAAAATACATACACACGAAAAAGCTATGGTCATTTGTAGGTAGTGAGCTGATGGCTAGAAATACATGACAAGCACTAAAGAAGAGGTTCTTTTGATTAAAGATGCAGAAAAGGAAACAAAGTCAGTGAGTTAAGTCTGCAGTATCTTAAATTTGAGGTTCCTATTGAATATAAAAAAAAGAGATATTCAGTGGGGAAAGGAGTTTTGCATAACAAATGATACTGGCATAATTTTCTATCCATCTAGAAAAATATAAAAATCGGATTCTGTACTTTATACTATGCATAAAAATAAAACTTCTGATGTATTAACAGTCAAATACATAAAGTTTAAATACCAAAAGAAAAATTAGGAGGCTAGTAATATAAATTTGGGATGAGAGATGTCAAAAAAGAAAAGACCAACATATTTGACTACATAAAAATCAGAGAGTTATGTAAAAGGGAAAAACATAAACAAAATCATAATACAAAAAATAGATAGTGAGATGCCTGAGACTGAATGATAGTTATACCTGATATACACAGAGCCTTTCAAATTAAAAAAAATAAAAACAAAAAATTTTTTTAAAAGAACAACTCAATGAATGAGGGATCTGGTTTTTTTTTAAAGATTTATTTATTTTTCTCCCCTTCCCCCCGTTGTCTGCTCTCTTGTGACCATTCGCTGTGTGTTCTTCTGTGTCTGCTTGCATTCTTGGTAACACTGGGAATCTGTCTCTCTTTTTTGTTGCATCTTCTTGCTACATCAGCCCTCCATGTGTGTGGTGCTACTCCTGGGCAGGTTGTGCTTTTTCCGTGTTGTGGCTCTCACAGCCGGGAGCACTCCCTGTGCGTGGGGCATCCCTACATGGGAGCCATCCCTGCGTGGCACAGCACTCCTTGCATGCGGCAGCACTGCACGTGGGCCAGCTCACCACATGGGCCAGGGGACCTGGGGTTTGAACCCTGGACCTCCCATGTGGTAGGCAGATGCCCTATCTGTTGAACCAAATCGACTTCCCTGAAGGGATCTTTGAGGGAACTATAAATATCACCCCAACCCCTTTGCAACCTGAATTCTGAGAAAATTGAGAAATGTTGACCAAAAGTAGGGTAGATGGCAGCCAAAATGTCCCCCTTAGTATGGAACAGTGGCTAGGATGGAGGTCATGGTTTAGGGTGAAAGACAAAGTCTTTCTAATCCTGACTATGAAAATCATACACTGCATCCACCTGTCTATAGCAACAAGGGCACAGTTATCCTCGCCCAGGAGAGAAAGGAAGAAGAAGGGGTGACAGCACTAATTTAGGTTTCCTCATTTTATCAGTCAAATGAGTCCCTTCACCTCCCCTGGGACAGGGCGAGTGAAGGGGAGGGGGCGGTCCAGGGTATGTACACTCCCTCATCTGGTCTGATCCAGCAGGAGAGGGGAAGATGGGCTTCCTGTTAACACCAATAAAGAAAGGGCCAATGGATAAGAAAAAAATGTTTACATCATCTGAGAGGAAGATAACAAAGGAAGAGGGAGGGGAAGATGGGGCAGGGAAATCCAAAAGGGGAGAAAGGAGGAGAAATCCATATGTATATATCAGTAGATGGTGCCTTGCCGAGGGAGACTGAAAACTAGCAGGAAGAGAGTTTGCTTTCCCTTCATAGATCTCTGTAGTTGTGATGTTGACTAGGTATTTCTTCTGTAGTTAAGAAAAAATAATCCCAGTAAATGAAAAAACCATAGCGTATTTTCTAGAAAAAAAGAGGAAGTGGTTAGTTCCATTAAGTGTCAATGCTACAGAGAGGTCAAGTGCAGAAGAATAGAACCATGACGTTTGGATTGGACCACGATCCAAGAGGTTCTTAGAGACTTCAATAAGGACATCCTAGGGGAGCACTGAGGTTTGGGGGAGGAGAGGAAATGTGTAATAAATGAACATGACCCTTTCAAGGATGTTTGGCTTTGGAAAAGGGACGAAAATGATGAGATGGTAGCTTGAGGGTGACATGGGGCTGTGTATGAATTTTGAAAAAATAATTGTTCACTGAATAATTGAGGAGAAAGAGAACAGGGGGTCAAGGGAATGGAGCTCCCAGTGAGATAGAGAAGGAAGTTTAAAGGGATTCGATTTGATTCAGTTTGACTCAGTTCAACAAATATGTGCCTCTCTTCTATGTCCAGGCACCAGGCAAACCACAGTGCACGAGTAGATGCCATCCTGCCCCTGAGGAGTCTGGGCTAGAGGAATGCAGGACTGGAAATGATGGTTGTGGTCAAAGGCTGATAAAACGTCATTTAAGATTAGGAGGTGTGGATGCCCCAGGTAAGGACTCTGTAGCAGTTCGATATGGTTATGAATTCCAAAAATAGATATTGGAGGGAAGCAGATTTGGCTCAACTGATAGAGCATCTGCCTACCACATGGGAGGTCCAGGGTTCAAACCCAGGGCCTCTTGACCCGTGTGGAGCTGGCCCACGCACAGTGCTGATGTGTGCAAGGAGTGCTGTGCCACACAGGGGTGTCCCCTGTGTAGGAGAGCCCCATGCGCAAGGAGTGCTCCCTGCAAGGAGAGCCACCCTGTGCAAAAAAAGCGCAGCATACCTAGGAGTGGCGCCACACATATGGAGAACTGACACAGCAAGATGACATAACAAAAAGAGACACAGATTCTCACGCCGCTGGCAAGAATGCAAGCGGACACAAAAGAACACAGCAAATGGACACAGAGAGCAGACAACGGTGGGTGGAAGGGAGAGGGAAAAAAATAGATATTGGATTATGTTTGTAATCTGGTCTGTACCTGGGCATGATTGAGGTATGATTGAGGCTTTGATTGGGCCACATCATTAAGGCATTGAGTTCCCACCTCTTGGTGGGTGGGGACTCCAGACAAAAGGCATGGCAAAGGATAGGGTTGAGAGTTTCTGACGTTGGAGTTTTGATGTTGGAGTTTGATGCTGAAGTCTTAAGCTGGAGCCCCAGGAAGTCAGCATGCAGAGGAAAGAGAAGCAAGCCCTGGGAAGAGAGGACCTGAGTCAGGAGAAGACCACAAAGGAATAGAGACAGCTCCTTAGACACAACAGAAACCCCAGGGAGAGAGACAGAGCTGTTCACCTAATAATCTATAGCTGACCTTGTGGAGAAAAGAGAGAAGCTGAGCCCAGAGGAACCCAGGAAGCCTGAACCCTCCCAGACATCGGCGGCCAACTTGCTCCAACACGTGAAAACAGACTTCCATGAGGAAAGTAACTTATGCTTTATGGCCTGGTATCTGTAAGCTCCTACCCCAAATAAATACCCTTTATAAAAACCAACCAATTTCTGGTATTTTGCATCAGCACCCCTTTGGCTAGTACAGACTCTGTCCAACTAGCTCTTATTTAATCATCAGAATGACCAAGGCAGATGGGGAAAGGAAGACAGTTTCAGGATGAAGTGACAGCAGGAACCCTGGCAGGGGGAAGACATGGTTGTACCTGGGTGTAGGGAAGGAGGGTACAGGAGGTGAAGGCAGCAAAAAGTGTAGTTTGGACATGTTCTTGGCCTTGGTGTGCATTCTGGTGGGCGTGAACTCATTGTAAATAGGATCTCCAGGATGTTACTGTCATTAAGGTGTGGCCCAACTGAATCAGGTTGGGCTTAATCCGGATGACTGGAGTCCTTTATAAGCAGAGTGAAAGTCAGAGAGAGAAGCCATGGGGAGCAACCGGAAGCTGGGATTCAACAGAACCCAGAGGACAAAGGAGTAGATGCCACCATGTGCACTGCCATGTGATGGAAAAATCAAGGAGCTCCAAAGATTCCTGGCCAACCAGAGGATACTGATCCTGAGAGAAAGCCAGCCTCCTAATCTCTGAAACTGTGAGCCAATAAATTCCTGTTCTTAAACCAATCTGTTTTATGGTATTTGTTTTCACAGCCAGGAGACTAAAACAGACACCATGTCTTAAGCAGATAAACCATAAACAAGAGAAAGTCCAGAGTAGAGCAGGCTCGACTATGTTACCGAGGCCCCAGGCTCTCTTAGTGTCTCTCCTCTGCCACCTTTGGTGGTCTTGCTGACAATCTCATTCTCCACCCAGTGGCAATCAAGACTCCTGGGTCCTCTTCATGTCACCCTGCCATGGAATATGAGCATGTTATTTCCTTCTGATGGTACCATCTTATGCCATATGCGCTCACTAGCCAATAACAGTCACCTGGGCATGCAATTCACCAGTGAACTTGAATGGATGGGTATCCAGAACCTAAGGAAGGGGGGAACATCTAAACCCATGTGGGCTTCTGTCAGGAAAGAGGGAAGAAAGATGTGGGTTAGATCAGCAATCAACAATGTTCACTTCCCTGCAGCCCTCCAGCAATCCAACATGCCTATACCTTTTCCCATTTAGCAATTTTAAAAAATTGTCATAGTTTGTATTAGTGAATAGTTTCTTAGACTTTACACCAAATGCATGAGTAAGAAAAGAAAAAAAAAATAGATAAATGAGACTTCATCAAAGGACATTATCAAGAAAGTGAAAAGACAACCTTCATAATGGGAGAAAATATTTGGAAACCACATAACCAATAAGGGTTTGCTATCCAGAATATATAAAGAAATCCTACAGTTCAACCACAAAGAGAAAAATAGTCCAACGAAAAATGCACAAAGAATTTGAATAGACATTGCTCCAAGAAGATATGCAAATGGACAATAAACACATGAAGATACGCTCAACATTATTAGCCACTGGGGAAATGCAAATCAAAACCATGAGATACCATTTCACACCCACTAGAATGGCTACTATACAAAAATACAAAAATAACAAATATTGGCAACAAATAGGAACACTTATACATTGTTGATAGGAATATAAAATGGTGCAGTCACTGTAGAAAAGTTTGTTTTCAGAAAGGTAAGTATAGACTTACCACATGATTTGTCAATCCCACTTCTATTTACCCAAAAGAATTGAAAGCAGGGGCTTGAACAGATATTTGCACACCAATGTCCATAGCATTATTCACAATTGCCAAAAGGTGGAAGCCACCCAAATACCCATCGATGGAAGGATGGGTAAACAAAATATGGTATAGCCATACAATGGAATATTATTCAGCCATAAAAAGAATGAAGTTCTGATACATGTGACAACATGGGTGAACTTTGAGTGACATAAGCCAGATACAAAAGGACAAATATTATAAGATCTCACTTATATGAAATAATTAGAAGAAGCAAATTCATAGAGTCAGAAATTAGAATGCAAGTTATCAAGGGCAGGGGTGGGAAATAGGGAGCCAATGCTCAATTGGTGGAGTTTCTGTTTGGGGTGATGGAAGAGTTTTGGTAATGGATGGTGGTGATGGCTGCACAACATTGTGAATGTTATTACCACCATTGAACTGTGTACTTGAAAGTGGCAAAAATGATTAATTCTGGGTTGTATATATGTTTCTAGAGTAGAATTGTACAACACAGTGAACCTTAATATAAACAATGGACTATAATTAATAGTATAATAATAATGTTTCATTAATTGAAACAAAGGTACCACACTAACATAAAATGTTAATAGGGAAAATGGGGGTAGTGGTATATGGGAACTCTATATTTTCTGCATGATTTTCTTATAAACTACAACTGCTCCAATATGAATTTTCTTTTTTTTAATCACAGCTTCCTAGCTACGTTTCCTTAGTCCCCTCCTACAGGGAGACGCTGAGGACTCAATTCCAGCGATTTCAAGCTTTGAGGGTCCAGGGTCTCTGGGAGAGGTGCAGGCTTCTCCATTCCATTATTTTGATCACCAGGTTTCTTTTGAATCCACTTGAGAAAATTTTCTGAAACTTTCAGCTAAAATGGGAATGGGCTCTTTTGACAGCCTTTCCTCTCCCTCTGTTTTGTTTTTTAAAAAAGATTTATTTATTTATCGTGCCTCGTTATCTACTCTCTGTTTCCATTGGCTGTGGATTCTTCTGTGTCTGCTTGTCTTCTCTTTAGGCGGCACTGGGAACTAATCCTGGGACCTTCTGGAGTGGGAGAAAGCCACTCATTTTCTTGTGCCACCCCAGCATCTGCTGCATCTCTTACTGTCTCTTCTCTGTGTCTCTTTTTGTTGCATCATCTTGCTGTGCCAGCTCTCTGCGTGGGTCAGCACTCTCTGTGAGCCACCTTGCCTTCACCAAGAGGCCCCAGGAATTGAACCCTGGACCACCCATATGGTAGATGGGAGCCTAATCTCTTGAGTCACATCTGCTTCCCAGCTTTCTTTGTTTTTTAGGAGGAGAATTATTGTACAGGCCCTGAATGGGGCTTCTTCTTGCCACTTGGAAATAATGGCAGTTCTATGTGGGCCTGTTGTTCACCTCAAAATGTATCCACGATACATTTGCGTCCCTGCTTATCCTTGGTTGTATCTTCCCTACCGCACACAGCGTCTTTAGATTCGTGGTCCCAATGCTGTCTGAGAATGGTAGGAAGGAGATGGTTCTACAAGCAGTGAAGGCAGGGAAATATTTTTATATTCCTTTAATTCTGATTTGATTGAAACTCTTGACTAGAGGCCTGGGTCCAACAAATAGAGCCAATCCTGTCCCAAGAATGCGTGGCAGGTCTGGAGATCTTTGTCTCCATCTTCAACTGCCCTTGACCAGAAACCAGGTTAGAACCAAACCAGGCAGCGCGTGGGGCTCCTCCGCGGTGGCCCAGAGAAGACATCCTGTCCAGCTCTCAACTGCTTCTAGAAGCTTACTTCTGGACTCTCTCCCACCACTGTGGCCTTGGACTGATGTTTGGCTTTACGGTGGGAAAAAGGACCCTGAGTGGAACATTCCAGATCTTTTCTCCTGCCAACTCAGGCCCCTATTTCCTGTCCCTTAGGTGTCACTTCCAACTACGGCATATAAGCCCTGGATCTCTGGGACATAGGCGAGCTTCTCCATCTGTCATTTTGATCACATGTTTGTTTTTCAGTTTACTTGGGAGTAGAAGCAATTTCCTGATTTTTTTGGAAGAGGTATTAGTGGGATTTTTTCGAAATTCTGCCTCTTACACCACATTGTATAGCTCATGCCAAAAAGGGAGTTGTGGATTGATTCCCAGAATTTTATTTCAATTTAGGCCTAATTGGTTCGTATTTGGACTATATTTCCTGAAGTCTGTGGAATGAGGTTGGGAAAATTTCCTAGATTCCATGTTGGATGATGTTTTCCTTGGTACATCTTGTTTTATTCTTTTTGGTCCATGTTTAAGGAGATTTGGTACAGCTGCAAATACTCCGCTATCTTTCTTGGAAATCCCAAAATCACTGTCAGTGTTTACATAGCATCCCTTCCCACGGATGAAGCAAAATTTACTAACCTTATTTCCAACTGGCATAAATTTAGATGATTTCCAACTTTTCCTCATTATAAAAATGCTGCAAAAACGTTATACATATATCTTTGGGTCTAGCTCTGATTATTTCTTTTGCAAATTATTGGTTTTTCAATGATGCTAAGGAATACAACTTGATTTTACCCCTTCTCAGGACTGGCTTAGCGTCTCAGTCAAGTGGTTATAAATTAGACCACCATATCAGTCCTTTGCTATTTTGGGGAACACTGTCAGCATCTCCTCTTTCCACCAGGCCATATGTTGACCCAGATAGTCCGTCCTTTTATCCCTCATCACGACTGGTCTCCAGGGAGATGGGTCGGCATCCGCATCTCCACTCTCGACCCGGTCCTTGTGGCCCCCACGGCTTCTCTCCCGGTGCCTCCTGCTCACTCGCTTTCACTGTCAGCTGCTTCTCTCCACACACCTCTGAAATTTTGACATCCATTTCCCATCTTGTGAAAACCAGTGCACTAGAAGTAATAGCCATCTGCTTCGAAGCACCCTACTCCGCGAAGTGAAATAACTCACACAGATGCTGAGAGAGAGAGGACCCCTGATGTATCACTGTCAGAGGCAGAGATGAGTAATTTTGTTTCTCAAACCACCTGCATGAAACCCCAAGAGGTTCTTGTTAAAATCTAAATTCCTGGGCTCCACCTTGGACCTACTGCCTTACAATCCTGCAGTGTGTTGAGCTCCCTAATGATTATGGTACTGATTAATACATGAAAACTTCTGCCACCTGAGGATTCTTACATCAAAGCTGGCATCACAAATCCCTAGTATGCCTTTTCAATAAAACCACCATGAAGCATCTTCTAAACCGGTGGTAATTTGGACACACTCTACACGTGGCATCCATCCTTTTCCAAATAGCACAGCTAGAACCCCCACACCTGCAGCTCCGTGCTCTTGGTCTGGGGCCACATGACTAAGTCTGGCCAATGGGGCTGTGAGTTCCTCACATCTGCCCCAGCTGTGGTGGCCTTGGACATCATATGCTGAAGATGGCAGTGTCACGGGACAGTCAGCTTGAGCCTCTGAGGCTCCTGAGGCAAGATCCCTGCCAACCTTCAATGGACATGAGGCACGAGCAAAAAAAGTCAGTGAGATTTTAAGATTATTTGTCACTGCAGCTAAGCCCTATTCTGACTAAAACCACTGGAAACTATTTCTTGTTCGTGCTTCAGGGTACCCGAGTACCTTATGGTCAGTTAAAGTTAAATTATAGTAAGTTCTCTAAGTCTGAGCTTTATTAGAATACTGACCTCATGAAATCATCTCCTATGTTTATAACTAATTTTCCAACATTTGAATTTGTTCAAATTAGAGAAAAAACTTTTTGTGGGTGAGAGAAGGGTTCTAGGAGAGCTAATGGCTTGGAAAAATAGAAGGGCTTTCCCCACAGCCATTCCACCTTCCCAGGGTGGCCCCCAGCCAAGGACTGATGGGCATAGCCTCTCGCTCAGAAGGGACAGTTCTGACGGGCTGCCCCAGGTTCCGTGCTCTCCAGGGGGGAGGGCGGTGGAGGGAGAGAGCCATTTTGAAAAGAAACGAGTGGGGGAAAGCACACCATAGGAGAAAGCCCCGATAGGTAGAACTCTCTGTTTTGGTAAAAATTGTCTAGAATTTATGTGGAACTCTTTTGATGAAGTTCTGTTGTCTCCTAGAGGAGATGTAACTGCACACATGTCAAGTTAAAAAAATAATAAAAAAATCAAGTGAGGTTCTGCTCTACTAAAAATAAATAAATTAAAAAAAATGAAAGTTTATTCTCTTGCTGATTTGTTTTCCCAGCAAGCAACTGTTTAAAATTGAGAAACAGCTTCAGCTCTTCTGTAATACACTCTGGGGAAAGAAAAAAGAAGAGGAAGGAAGAAATATTACTAACAAAAACACCTGTGCAGTGTTAGCTTAACTTAGAAATAGTTTGGTCTCTCACCAGAAGGGGAAAAATGCAGACAGACATGGATGAATAAATTAGAGAGAAAAAAAATAAAAATTCTCAATATACACACACACACAAAACTTAAGCTATGTAAGCAAACTTATTAAGAACATGTATGTTAGCCTAGAAAAGCATAATGCTTGGGGCAGAAGTGGAAAATGCTGTCTTTGACCTGATACTCTAATTATGATCTGGCACAGAATTTTAAGGCCCTTAGTGAAAACAATCAGCAGCTGCTTCTTTCTCGACCTATGTGGACCCTCATTCTGTTCTGTGACTGAGAGGTCCATGGGGCTAGTACAAAAAGGTGACAGGGGAGTCCATTAAGAAGCCCCTGGAATATGCTTTCTTTATACCCGCTAGCCATGTGCATTTTGCAAATCTTGCTACAAATTTTGTATATCATGTGGTACAACTTCAAATGCAGTCCTTTTGATACGATTTGATTTTTTACATCATTAAATGTAGAATCTGCTTTCTAAGAGCATCTTAAGTCACTGAACATTTCACATGGATGCTAATCTCTTTGTCAGTATTTTATTCTCAGTTTTCAAGTTCCACATGTCAGTTGATAAATGCTAAGGGTGATGTGACAACGTAACATTAAGTACCCTGCTTGTCTTCTGAATCCACCTTTGCGTAAAGTCCACACACTGAAGTCATTTGTGACAAGTACTCTGTGCGAGTAGTTTGTGTGTCTTTCTATCTTTATTGATATCAATTATATCTATTTTGGAATGAGAGCCTTTAGACAGTGTTTTTTTTTTTTTAATATTTTTATTTTTTAATTATTTCTCTCTCCTTCCCTCCCCCCGCCCCCCCACCTTTGTCTTCTCTCTGAGTCCATTTGCTGTGTGTTCTTCTGCATCCACTTGCATTATCTGTTGGCACTGGGATGGGAATCTGTGTCTTTTTTTGTTGGGTCATCTTGCTGCATCAGCTCTCCATGTGTGCGGCACCACTCCTGGGCAGGCTTTGCTTTTTTCACATAGGGTGGTTCTCCTTGCAGGGCGCACTCCTTGCACATGGGGCATCCTATGCAGGGACGCCCCTGCGTGGCATGGTATTCCTTGCACGCTACAGCACTGCAAGTGGGCCAGCTCGCCACACAGGTCAGGAGGCCCTGGGTATTGAACCCTGGACCCTCCATATGGTAGGCAGACGCTCTATCAGTTGAGCCACGTCCACTTCCCTAGACAGTGGTTTTAAAGGTCTGTTCACAAATCCCTTGGTTCTCCTCCCCTCAAGAGGTGGAGCTTCGTTCCTTTCTCCTTCAGGGTGGGCTGCATCTAGGGACTAGCTGCCAGCTGCTGGAAGAGGGCAGGAGTGATGAGATGTGGTTTCTGCATTTAGGTTGTGAACACTGCAGCTTAGTGGAGCCTGTCGCTCAGTGGTTGAGCTCCTGCTTTGTATGTACAAGGTCCCAGTTTCAATCCCCAGGCCCTCCTAAGAAAAAGAAAACAAAACTGTAGCTTCTGTTACAGCTTCTGCTCTCTCTTTCTCCCCCTCTCCTCACCCCTCTACCTCTCCCTCTCTCTTTCACTTCCTTCCTTCTCTCTTCTCTCTCTCCCTCCTTCCATCTCTTTCTCTCTCCCTTTCTCCCTCCCTCTCATTCAGTCTTCTCTTTCTCTCTCTCTTCCACACTCCACCCTCTTCTTGAGCCACTCGCTCTGGGGCAGGAAGCCCTGGGGAGATGGGAGCCAGCTGCCATCTGGGGAGGACACTGGGACCCTCAGGCTCCCCGTGGAGAGGCCCACACAGCGAAGAGCCGAGGCCTCCACGTGCGGGAGCTTGGAGAGCTTGGCCCTCAGTCAGCCCACACCTTGAGTGCAGGCTCAAGGGAGACCTCGACCCAGGGCTGAGCCAAGCCTTCCCAGGTTCCTACCACAGCAGCCGTGACATAATACATCGGTGTTGTTTTAAGCCCTAAGTGTGGCAGAGTTCGTTATGCAGCAACAAATAGCTAATAAAGGGCAGGAATTTAATGGCCAACGTATCCGGCAGACTCTAATGAGAGGTTGAAGTGGGCACTGCTCCAGGCACAAGGGCCCGTGGACGGCAGAGACCTGCTGCCAGCAGGCTGCTCGCCTGAAGAGCCAGGCCACTTCTCCCTCCCCTCCCTCCCGCCCTCCCATCCCTTCCACTTGAGTCAGGCTTGGCTTCAGAGAGCAGGGACGACTCTCACACATTTAAGCAGAAAAGGGTTTACACGGGGACTTGGTAGAGGAGAAGACTCTGGCTGAGCTTTCAGAACCCACCCCAGGTTCTCCACCAGCCAGGCCCACCCCAGGTGCGCCACCGGCCAGGTCACCCCAGGTGTGTCACTGGCCAGGCCCACCCCAGGTGCGTCACTGGCCAGGCACAAGGGAGCCACATCCTTAGCCACTATCAGCAACCCAGAGGCTCCGGAAGCTGCCGCCCCACCTTGGGCTCTGAGGTGGCACTGCTTTAGTACCCTGTCTCTTGACCCCGTGAAGGTAAGGCTTTTGGAACCAGATTCCTTGGCTCGCCCTGCCTGGCAAAAGCCAGCGCCTCCATGAAGCAGCAGCAGAAGCAGCTTCTGTGGCCCTCCACCCTCCACACACTGCAGGGGCGCGGCTGCCCAGTGGGGGCTGGGTACGTGTGGAGCCCAAGCTGCATACGACTGGGAGATGTGGTCTCCAGCTGGCTAGTTTCTACCCCTCTAGGGGGTCGGCAGGGACTGGAGGCGAGCTGTACAGGGCACGCAAATACCCCCCCACAGGGCTGCTGCTGCGGAAGAGCACAGGTGATTGTCATGTCAGAGAACTCAAAAATACAAGATAGGGAAGCGGATGTGGCTCAAGCAATTGCTCCTGTCTACATGAATCCCAGGGCCTCCTGGTGAAGGCAAGCTGGCCCACACAGAGTGCTGGCCTGCACAGGAGAGCTGGCCCGCACAGCGAGCTGGCACAGCAAGATGATGCAACAAAAAAAGATACAGAGGAGAGACAATAAGAGACACAGTAGACCAGGGAGCTGAGGTGGTACAAGAGAATGATCACCTCTCTCCCACTCTGGAAGTTCCCAGAATTGGTTCCCAGTGCTGCTTAAAGAGAAGACACGATGCATTCCCCCCAGCGTGGGACACGACACCCGGGGATGAGCCTCCCTGGCACCGAGGGATCACTACCACATACCAGCTGAAGAAGCAACTAGAAAATGACCTTGAATTAAAGATTCAATGCGGAACAGCAGAATATACCTGTCTACATATAATAACATGACTTCGGGAAGCTGTTTGACCTAATGTAAGGGGGAAATGGAAAGGAGAAATGCGATTATAAGGCTGTGAGTCTCTAAAAAAGAGTCTGGAGGTTGTCAGAAGGAATACCCCTATGTACAACTGAACAGAGTCTAAGAGACAGATAAGGTAGATACAACCCCAGGTATTGGTTCTTTTGAGGGATAAAGAGACCCATGGGTTCTATGGTCATGGCAGAAGGGGTTCACTGCCATGACAGATGGCCCTTCTTTGGAGCTGGTGTTTCTGCGTGATGGAATTGGACTCAGAGGGGATCTCTTTTCACAAGACTTGCATGCTACTTTATTGGAATTGTAGTTGGTGCTGGGTTTAAGATATATGTAGGGGATTTGAATCTCTGGACTGATAATATGACACCCAGGCCCAGAGCCTCAACAGACTTCAGCTCCTACACTTTGATTTATTGGACTTACTCCACTCAGCTAACATGGAGTTGAAGAAAGTCAACCACCACAACATGGAGCCTAGAGTGTCTACAACTGGAAGCGGGAGGAGTGCATCCAGTACCCATATGGAATCTAAGCCCTCACTTGACATAGATGTGCAATGGACACAACCAATCCAATGTCCACAGAGAAAATGTGGAATGGGTGTGGGAACGGTAGCCATGGTGGCTGCTGGGTGTGGGGAACGGGAGGAAGAGATGAGATGTGGAGGCGTTTTCGGGACGTGGAGTTGTCCTGGATAGTGCGTCACGGACAATTACGGGACATTATAGGTCCCCCCAGGGCCCACTGGATGGAACGTGAGAGAGTCTGGGCTATGATGTGGACCATTGACTATGGGGTGCAGTGATGCTCAGAGATGAACTTACCAGGTGCAATGGATGTGTCATGATGATGGGAGAGAGTGTTGCTGTGGGGGGAGTGGGGGGCGGGGGCGGTGGGGTTGAATGGGACCTCATATTTTTCATAATGTAATTTTTAAAAAAAATAATAAATAATTAAAAAAAAGAGAGAGAAGACAAGCAGACACAGAAAAACATATAGCAAATGGACGCAGAAAGCAGACAGTGAGCACAAAACAACGGGGTGGGGGGTAGGGGGAGAACTAAGTAAATAAATCTTTTTTTTTTTAAATACAAGATACACTGAGTACCTCCTGCGTGACTGGGACTAGAGTAGGGATTTTGCATTGCTATTTTATTTAATACTTGGAACTCTGTAAGGCAGGTCGTACTAACCTCATTTTCAGGAGGGAAGACTGAGGCTCAGCTAAACTAAATCACCTATGCAGGGTCCCAGGGATAGAGAGAGGTGAAGCCATTTGAACCAGGCATTTCCTCTCAAACCCAGGAAAGGAGGAGCTGCCCTCTTAGCGGCACAAGTCCTCGTGAGAGGCTGTCATGCTGCCTGCTGGCATTCTTGTGTCCTGTAGACATTGTTTGTAAAAACAGTCAAAATAAAAGCAGGCACTTGAGCCAAACTTCCTAGCTCTGTGACCCTAGACAAGTGACCTAGCCTCTCCATGTCCCTTTGGGAAAAATAATAGTACCTCCTTCATTGGGCGATTCTGGGGAGTAAACGGGTTACTGTTTGTGGAGCTCACAGTCAATGCTAAGTGTGAGACAGGAGAAGCCAACACTGCGGAGCTGAATTCTGCCAGTCAGGAAAATGGGAGTCCATGGATTTCTGGGAGTGAGGGGCTCACACAGCTGAGGACACCAAAGCCCAGAGCTGACCCCCGCCGGCCACTGCCTGCTCTTGTCCCTGGTTCTCAGTGGCCTCCCTAGGTGCAGGGGTCTCGGCTTTCAGCAGGCCCTGGGAGGGGCCGGGGAGGCTGCAGCAAGGCAGAACTGGCAGGATTTTCCTGGCAATGGCTTAGAAGTAGGAGAAGGTTTGATGTAACTTCTGATTCTCTTCATGTGTGCTTGGCCTTCGTTTGTTCTTCAAGAGTTGAAGAACCTAAGCCGTCACCTGTCTGTGCTGTAAAGAATTCCTTAATGGGAGGGAGACCATGGCTTAGTCTTCCTTTACCCTCCCCATGGCACCTTAATAGCAGTTTGCACATGCAGCATGCTATGGATTCTCAACACACCTTTATTTATTGAAAAAAGCGTTGGAGACTTTATAACAAAAAGAACTAAGTGCAATACGATTCAAGCAACAACAAAAGGTCCACTTACTGAAACTCTTTGAGATGAGACTTGCATTTTTTTAAAACTCTGCTTTTACTGCAGATTTTATTATTGGAATTCAGTTATTAAACAAAACAAAACACTCGTGGCATGTCACAATGTCACAAAGGCACAGGAGCCAGGCCAGATCCAGGACAAGTTCACATCACCTGTGGGGTATTCTGGCCAAGAATGCATGCTTGCCTCTGATCATAGGAAACATTCACCAAACCCAAAGTTAGAAAAATGATATTTTAAAAAGGGCTGGAGGGCACTGTATTTTTTCAAACTGTCAAGAAAAACTGTGGAAATGTTCCAGGTTTGAGGAGGCTAGAGCGCCATGTTGACCAAATGCCAGGACTGCGCCTGGCCAGGATCCCGGGCTGGAGTGGGCTGGGGGCAGGGATGTTACAAAGCACCTGATGGAGTACACGACAAAGCCGGGCATGGGCTGCAGATGAAGTTAAAGCACTGCACAGCGCTAAGTTTATTGAAATTAGAAACTGTAATGTGGTGATGTAAGAAAATGTCCCCCCAAAAAAAAAAAAAATGTCCCTAGTCTATACACACAGATAGAGAGGTGAGGGACCATAAAGTATGTAAATCAGGAAAAAGTATTAGGAAGAGCTAGATGGAGCAAATGATTAAGGAAAGAGGGTAAAATGCTAACGATAGGGGGGAAATTCAGTATTATTATACTATTCTTATTCTTCCAACTTTAAATCATCTCCACACAAAAAGGTAAGTTTGTTTTAATCTATGAAATCATTCTCCACCTTTATCTATTTTTTTATTATGACAAATTTCAAATGGAAAAGTATTAAGGAAACTATAACCAACACTCACATACTTACTTCTTAAATTATTAATTAAGTAATTTATAGGAGGTACTGGGATTGGACCCAGAACCTCGGCTATGAGTGGCAGGTGCTCAACCACTGAGCTTCACCCACTCCCCATGCACTTATTATTTTTTTTAATCCCCCCTTGTGGCTTTTTGCATGCTGTCTTTTCTCTGTGTCCATTCGTTGTGCGTTCTTCTGGGTCTATATTTATTTCCCCTCCTCCCTTGTGGCTTGCTTGCTGTCTGCTCTCTCTGTCCATTTGCTGCTTGTCTCCCTTTTTTGGTTGCATCACCTTGCTGAGTTGGCTCTCTGCAGCGCTTGCAGGCTGGGCAGCACTCTGTGGTACTTGTGGGCTGGGCGGCTCTCTGCAGCGTGCAAAGGACGCCCCAGGATGCGAACCCAGGGCCTCCCATATTGTAGATGGGAGCCCAACTGATTGAGCCACAGCCGCTTCCCGTACTTACTTTTAAAAAAAAAACATTTATTAGATTTAAAAAAAAGATTTATCTCTTCCCACCCCCTCATTGTTTGCACTTACTGTGTCTGTTTGTCTTCTTTATTTCTTTAGGAGGTTTCAAGAGCTGAACCCGAGACTTCTGATGTGGGAGGGAGGCACTTAGTCACTTGAGTCACCTCTGTTTCCTGCTTTGTTGTGTCTCGCGTCATGTTTTTCTTCTTGCGTCTCTTGTTGCGTCAGCTTGCCGCACCTGCCTGTCACGTCAGCTCGCTGTCTTGCTCATCTTCTTTAGGAGGAACTGGGAACCTCTACTCCTGCTTTGTTGTGTCTCGCATCATGTTTTTCTTCTTGTGTCTCTTGGCCATCATCTTGTGTCAGCTTGTCATACCTGCCGGTCGTGCCAGCTCGCTGTCTTCTTTAGGAGGCACCAGAGACCGAACCATAGATCTTCCATGTGATAGGCGGGAGCACATCTGCTTCCCCATGTACTTACTTTCTACCAAGAAATTTTAAGAAAGCAGATTGCTGAACACAGTCTGAAAATCTAGGGCTTGGGAAAGTAGACGCTAGCCAAGGGTAAAAGACAGGGCAGTGGCCTGGAAAGGCCTCTGTCGGCCCTGTGGGTCTCACCTCTTCTGTTTCATCCGCATAGAGCAGCACCTGGTGACTCCACTACCCTCCTCCTCAGACTTCACCCCTGAGGACGACATGGGAAGGTCAGGCTTATGTCATGCCCTTGGCTCCAAGCACATCCCCTTCTGACCCTCTCCCTGCCTGGCCACTGGCCACGGTACCTTCCCTTTGGGAGTTTTCAGAGAAGTGATTTGATTCCTAAGGGGATAGCTGAAATCTAAGGCTGGAAGACCGAGAGTACCCACCCCAAGCAGTCTCTCTCTCTATCTGCAATTAGTTTTCGCTTATTTACCTCCTGTCTCTCCCAGGACAATGTAAGCGTCTGGCCCACAGGAGGAGTTGGTGAACAGAAGCCAGAAGGACCACCTGGGGCTGGGGGGGGCACCCTGGAGGAAGGAGAGGAAGCCGAGTGGCTGGAGGAAGGTGAGCAGGCATGGGAGGGAGGCTGAAGCCAGCCGGGGCTTTTGAGACCCCCGAAACATTTTGGCACATGTCGTCGTGTTGCTCGAATGGAATCACTCCCTGCCCACACCATCAGATCAACTCCTCCATCCTTGACTGCCCGGTTTAAGTCTCTCTACCTGCCAAGCGGAATCCATTGTGTCCTTATCTGGTTTTCCAAATCGATTCACATGTGATTTGAGGGCTTATCAAGGATCATTAATCTGCTTCCAAGCCTGTCTTCCTCACAGACTTGAGTTTCCTGAGGCAAGGCTCTGGCCTTAGCTGGTTATCTCAGGGGGTTGTGGCTTGGGTGCTTGGGGAACTTCCACTGTGTGGCTGAGTGGGTAGAAAACAGAGCCTTGAGGCAGTGCTGTGAGCTCCAGGTTACATCTCTGCTCTAGAAACTCACTCCGCTGCACTTCTAGTAAGGACAACTGGTTTGCCCACCCCTTTCCTTCTGGCTCTCCCCAAAGCTCTTCCAATCGATAGGGCCTTACTCTATAGCTTTTAAATTATTTAGAACTGGAATATTGTTCTATCTGGTTAGGTCATTATTGATTGGTCAATATGATTCATGTGTATGTATTTTCATTATAAAGTCTTCCATGTCTATCTGGTTTGAAATTACACATGCAAAACAAAAGAGCTAAAGAATGAGAGAGCCTGGCTTCTTTGAGTAGCAGATGCCGAGAAGGGAGTAGATGTCTAAGAACTTCATTGGGGAAAATGCCTGTGAGATGTAATGAGGAGGGAGCTAGAGGAGAACGGTATAGGTATCAGACCATAGGGCAGGTACAGGAGAATGGTACAGGTAGCAGACCACAGGCCAGGTACAGGAGAATGGTACAAATATCAGACTACAGGGCAGGCACAGGAGAATGGTACAGGTAGCAGACCACAGGCCAGGTACAGGAGAATGGTACAGGTAGCAGACCACAGGGCAGGCACAGGAGAATGGTACAGGTAGCACACCACAGGGCAGGCACAGGAGAATGGTACAGGTAGCAGACCACAGGGCAGGCACAGGAGAATGGTACAGGTAGCAGACCACAGGGCAGGCACAGGAGAATGGTACAGGTAGCAGACCACAGGCCAGGTACAGGAGAATGGTACAGGTAGCAGACCACAGGGCAGGCACAGGAGAATGGTACAGGTAGCACACCACAGGGCAGGCACAGGAGAATGGTACAGGTAGCAGACCACAGGGCAGGCACAGGAGAATGGTACAGGTAGCAGACCACAGGGCAGGCACAGGAGAATGGTACAGGTAGCAGACCACAGGGCAGGCACAGGAGAATGGTACAGGTAGCAGACCACAGGGCAGGCACAGGAGAATGGTACAGGTAGCAGACCGCGGTACAGGGCTGAGTCCCACGTAGGATGGGGCAGAAGAGGGAGGGGGGCGGGAGGCTGTGGACTGCACTGTTGTTCTAAGAAAGTTTCAGCAATTTCCTGAGCCAAAGTTCCTGTCTCCCGGGAACGGACCCCCTTGGTATCCCAGCTGTGCCCTGTCATGGCTGGGAGCAGACTGTGGGGATAACGGGAACTGGCAGTAACACCCTGGTGGATTCCAGAGCCCAGCAGCTAGGGCTGGAGGTCAGTGAGTCCTCCTCGAGTAGGAGAGCTGAGAGGCACTTTCTCCTGGCTGCCATGGACAATGATTTGCTGCTTCAGGCTTAGCCACCCTCTGATTTTCCCCGAATAAGTGGAATGATGAGTAAGGCAAGTTTGGGCTTAAGTCTCAGTCACCTGTCTGGACCCTGCTCTCAGTACCTGCCAGTTTTGAATGGGGAGTTGTAATCAGAGCATCCGCAATGAAGACTGAGAGAAGAGACCCATGTTTTGCTGAAAATGTTAGCCTCTAGCTCTGCAGCAAAATATTTTCTGCTTTCCTCCTGTTTTCCTTTCGTAATTTTGAAGGGCAGTGGGTGCATTAGTTTCCTTCTGCCACAAAAGATACTCAGCTGTTGCAAATTGGATGCCCGCTTGACTCCCAAGATCTGGTGGCTGTTACTCAAAGCAGACATTCTTAACATGGGGTCTGTGGGCTTGAAGGGAAATTCACATAAACGTTATTCTTGTGGGGACGTGTCGGTGTGGGTGTGATCTATTTATTAAATAATACACAGTATATTGTGGACTTAGTGAGGGCTCCGTGGTTTTCACCTGACTGGCAGAGGGGTCCGTGGAACCAAAAACGTGAAGAACCCCTGCTCTAAAGCTCACTGGATTCTTTTCATAGACTGATTTGTGGGCCAAAAACCTTCACATTTGCCTTTAACTGATGAATGAGAAGGTCACTCTAAGGTGGGTCACCTTTGCCTCCAACACCCACGTCTGCCTGGAGAATACCTTCCCTTGACTAACATGCGGATGCGAATGCTGCCATCAGCCTGACGAAGAGAATTGCCCCTGCTCCTGCCAGGCGCTTGTTTAGAAAGCCAGTGCTCTCAGGAAGGATTTCCGCCTCCGCTAAACCTCTCATTTCAGGAACTGTTTAAAGTGTCAGTAGAGATCGTAGCAGGATCTGATCCAGACAAGCGCGGTCTTCGGAGGTGATGGAATCAGGTTGGAATTCTAGCGCCACCACACTTCTGCTAGCGAAGAAGGGCAGGTGGCTAGGGGAAGTCCACATCCCAGGCCATCGGAAAAGCTCTTGGGAGAGCGTGCCGTGGAGGTCTTGGAATAGCTGTTGGATACCTAGTCACAGAGCAGTGACGTGCGGAGGAGCAATCCATTCACGAAGCTAGATGGACTGCGGGAAAGGAAGAATCCAGGATCTGGCAGTACTGGGATCGGCAGCAGTGGAGACAACGAGGCCTGGGGAGAAAGGAGCAATCAAGCTTCTGACCTGCTAAACTAGAAGGCAAGGACTCAGGTACCTAGGTGTAACTGAGGAATCCATTTCCTTGAAATACTGAGTACAAGGATCAGATCCCTTCAGGAGTTAGAGCCAGACCTGGTGTTGGGCTGATGATCTGCTGAGGGTGGGACAGTCATTAGACCACGGTACAGGCCTGACTCCTGGGAGGAAGGGACAGAGACTGTGGGTTCCTTACCACCACTTGCAGAGCATCTGAACTATTCCAGAGCTGGAATATTCCTACCTTCTTACAGATAGGACCTAAGTAGCCCTAAATGCAAACTGCTAGGCTAGGGATTAGGTCGACCACAACCTCAAGAAGCTAAAAGTAGGATTTTATATGTTCACACTTAAAGATTACGTTCTCTATGATAACATTACATGCTGGAAATAAAAATTTCATAAAGAAATTGAATGCCAATTTACACAATAGCATAAAGAGGTATTTTTCAAAGATACAACAGTGGCAACTCCAGTATCCACAAAGGACTAAAATAGGATCATGGAATAACTGCAAATTGGGATGTCGTCACATGTCATTAACACAACTGGGAAATTCTCAGTTTTCATGACCTTTTGACAATATGATGAGGGTGAACAATCCTTTCAGGTCACTGATATGCTGGCTGCCACTGCCGGCATAATCCAAGCACTCAGCAGATGCTATGATAGGGCGTGATGTTTAAAAGAAAGTACATGCTAGAAAAATAAAATGGAAATAGAGGGGAGGGTTCTGCTATTTACAAGTGCCTAAGCTTTTACCTGGTAAGTTTCATATCAAGAGGCACTTTTAAAGGTATTTATCCTGTGTTTACCAAGTTTCAGTGGTGAGGTGTTTCCAGTCTTATAAATGTATTGTAAACTTAATGTTCTCTATTTGTCTCCTTTCAAGTTTTTTTTCCTTCAAAATATGGAACATAGATATATAATGCAGCAAACCCATACTTCTTTAAAGGGAAAAAGAAAGGCTTTCTTTTTAATAAACCCTTAAGTTAAATATATAGGGTGGGTTTTAACCATTTTTTGTTCCACGGACCCCTTTGCCAGTAGGTGAAAACCACAGACCCCTTCTCAGAATGTAGCGGCAGATAGTTTTATGACACTCAACATCAGAGGTCAGGGAAAATAAAGATAATAAGTTGTTTTTTTCAATTCACGCTCATGGACCCATTGAAATCTTTTTAAGAACCCTTGATATAGGGGGAAATTATTAAAGTGCCTGGTTGGAACCCCTGATACAGGGGGAAATTATTTAATTATATAGCTAAGTCCACGCAGTTCAGAACTTGAGGCAAATTACACTGCCTATGTGGTCCATACTTTTTACCTTTCCCCCTACCCTGGAAAAATATATTATGGAGGTATAAAATGGTTAAAATAAACTATCAAGTGTGATCTTGTTTGGAAAGAAGACACAGAAAGAGAAGAGGCTTTGGGAGATAAATGAGTAAGAGAGAAATGAGGCACGACTTTGTGAGGCCACATTGCAAGTTGGTTGTATTTACAAGTGTCTATTATTGCCTCATTTATAAAATTAAGATGTTGGACTAGGTATCTCTCAGTTTTAAATTTTGGTCTATATATTTAATAGTCTCTTTTATTAGTAAGGCATGTATTTGTTAGAGGTTGATATTTCCATTGGGAGCTAGGCCGATGAGAATAATGAACCACTGTGGGTTCATTAAAAGATTCAATAACTGCTATTCCTGTAAATAGAAATAAAAATATATATTTGTTAGGAGATGATACATTTTAGAACCAGCTGATAAGAATACTTTATTATTGTGAATGAATTCATTTATACTGTTCAGTTAATATATTTTAATCCTCCTCTGTCACTAGTTACTGTTATTTATATAAGCCATTATGAAATGAGTATCTAAAATCGGCCAACCTCCTCTGATCATTATTTTTTTATAGGTAATATCATTTTTTTAAATTTAGGAAAGTTATAAAGTGCTTATTAACTTAGGAATCTTTTTCAGTTAATATATTTTAACTGTGAAAAGAAAAATACAAAAGAATTAAGGAAGAATTAATTCAGATACACCTGAAGCTAATTTCTTTTTATTTAGATCTTCATGAATTAGAAAAACAGATCTGGAGGCTTTCAGGTTCAAAATTTGAACTAAGCAAGCATTTTCACTTCCCTTTCTCCCCCGATCCTATGAAATGACCTTACAGATACAGTAAAGGGAATAGATTTTTCCTGTTGCAAACGTCAAGCAAGAATTTCCCAGTAGATGGCCAGAGATGGAAACAAAATTTTTGAAGATGGAAAGTAGGTATGCCTCGAGTGATGAATTAGCCAGAGCTGAAGAAGTTGTACTGAAAACAGACACAGGAGAAGACAGGTGGTAGAGGTGGAACTTCATGTTTCTGTGGAGCCCGAGAGAAGCTCTGAGCACAGAGTCCACAGACAATGAACCACAATAGATTATGGTTCTGTTTTCAGAGTATTTAATTAAATGATTGCAAACAGCTGGGCCAGTTAGAACCACTAACATGTACCCCCACACTTAAACACAGAGAGTACTGCTAGGAAAAAACAGAAAGCTGCTGCCTCAAGAAAATAAAAGAGGGAAGCAGATGTAGCTCAAGCAATTGGGCTCCTGTCTACCATATGGGAGGGCCAGGGTTTGATTCCCAGGGCCTCCTGGTGAAGGCAAGCTGGCCTGCATGGTGAGCTGGTCCAAATGGAGAGCTGGCACAGAAAGTTGATGCAACAAAAAGAGACAGAGGAGAGACAATAAGAGATGCAGCAGACCAGGGAGCTGAGGTGGTACAAGAGATTGAGCACTTCTCTCCCACTCCAGAAGGTCCCAGGATTGGTTCCTAGTGCCGCCTAAAGGGAAGACAAGCAGACACAGAAGAACACATAGCAAAAGGACACAGAAAGCAGAAAATGGGGGGTGGAAGGGATAGGGGCGTGGAGGGATGGGGCAATAAATAAATTTAAAAAAAAAAAGAGGGAAGCGGACTTGGCTCAATGGGTAGGGCGTCCATCTACCACATGGGAGGTCCATGGTTCAAACCCCGGGCATCCTTGACCCGTGTGGAGCTGGCCCACGCGCAGTGCTGATGTGTGTAAGGAGTGCCATGTCACATAAGGGTGTCCCCTGCATAGGGGAGCCCCACACACAAGGAGTGTGCCCCATAAGGAGAGCTGCCCAGCACGAAAGAAAATTCAGCCTGCTTAAGAATGGCGCTGCCCACACGGAGAGCTGACGCAGCAAGATGACACAACAAAAAGAAACACAGATTCCCATGCCACTGACAACAACAGAAGCAGACAAAGAAGAACACGCAGCATATGGACACACAGAACAGACAACTGGGGGTGGGGAGGGGAGAGAAATTTTTAAAAAAGAAACTAAAAGAGCTTCTGGCATTCCACATAATAAAGACTCCATATTTTTAGTTAACTCTTCAGGGTAACAGTGAAGGAAATTCATGACCGCTATCTAGGTCAATCAGTGTAACCATTCATACCTTTAAACATTTGAGGAAAACTATCATGGCATTTGAGAAGGATCAAAGTAAGCTAACAAAACAAGTAACCTCAGAGGAAAGAGCTCTTTAAAAATATTTCTATTTCTTTAAAAAATATTCTAAATAGTGTTCTTAATAGAATTTAGTTTATTGTAAATTATAAAAAGCAGGAACAAGATGATAAGAAAAAGAGCATCAGGAAACATGAGAGTTCTTGGTAAATAAAAATAGGATTGCAAAGTTAAAACAACAACAGTAAAAGGGCTAGAAGAGAAAGTAAAGGAAATCTTCCAGACAGGAAAAAAAGTCAAAGATAGAAAATATTAATGCTGGGAGTGGATGTGGCTCAAGCAGATGAGTGCCCACCTCCCACATAGGAGGTCCCGGGTTCGGTTCCCAGTGCCTCCTAAAAAAGACAAACAACGAGCAGACATCGAGCAAAAACAATGTCAAGACAACAAGCAAACAACAAGCAAAAACAGATGAGCTGGGAGTGGATGTGGCTCAAGCAGTTGAGTGCCCACCTCCCACATGGGAGGTACCAGGTTCAGTTCCTGGTGCCTCCTAAAGAAAAAAAAAAACTGATGAGAAAAAAAAATTAGCAGACAATGAGCAAAAACAATGAGCACAAACAACAAGCAAAAAAACAATAACAACAGTGAGCAAACAGACAAGGGAGCCAACTCAGAGGGAGAAAAAATATTAATGTTAAATTAAGAGGCATGGAGGCTCAATCCACAAGGACTAACAATATTCCAGGAAGAGAGGTCAAAGAGGGAATAAAAGATTGAAGAGAGGCAATAGCCAATGAAAAATAGGAGAAAATCTTACCAAATTAAGATTGACAGGACCCACCATGTGCTGTGCAGAATACGTTTTTTGAAAGACTGATACTTAGCTTCATCCTACTGAAGTTTTACAACAAGAAAGACAATGAGCTCTTAGAAGCTTTCTGACAGAAACAAAGCAAAGCAAACAATGGGATAGACGGTACAGACACCATACTTCAAAAGTTCTGGCAGTGACTAAAAATTCTAACCTTCTATTGTATACTCATTGCCATAGGCATTTCGTTTCTTGGGTCTAGGTTTTCATAAGCTTGTCACTCTTAAACTCACCTGAAGTTTTCTCAACTGAAATACTGGCATGCCTTTTTTTTTTAAGATTTATTTATTTTATTTATTTCTCTCCTCTTCCCCCCCCCCCCCCCACCCCCAGTTGAGCACACAAAGAGCATTCTGTGTCTATTTGCTGTGTGTTCTTCTCGGTCTGCTTGAATTCTTGTCAGGTAGTACCCAGAATCTGTGTCTCTTTTTGTTGTGTCATCTTGCTGCATCAGCTCTCCGTGTGTGCATTACCACTCCTGGGCAGGCTGTGCTTTTTTTTATGTGAGACAGCTCTCCTTATGGGGAATACTTGCACGTGGGGCTCCCCTATGCAGGGGACACCCCTGCATGGCACAGCACTCCTTGCACACATCAGCACTGCACGTGAGCCAGCTCCACACGGGTCAAGGAGGCCCTGGGTTTGAACCCTGGATCTCCCACATAGTAAGTGGATGCTCTATCAGTTAAGCCAAATCCTCTTCCCTGGCTTTTTTTTTTTTAAGATTTATTTTATTTATTTATCCCCCTTCATCACTTGTGGTTGCTGCCTGCTCTCTGTGTCCATTCGCTGCACGTTCTTCTGTGTCTGCCTGTCTCCCTTTATTGCATCATCTTGCTATGCCAGCCCTCCACGGTGTGGGCCAGCTTGCCTTCACTAGGAGGCCTGGGGAATCGAACCCAGGGCCTCCCATACGGTAGATGGGAGCCCAATCACTTGAGCCACATCCGCTTCCCTGGAATGGCTTTTAAGCTAGTTGATTTCCTAGCCAAGATGATTCTTTAAATGTAGATGCATACACTGAACCAGCAGCAGGACTTGCCCTGAAGGAAAAAATAGGGAAAGACCCAGCCAGGACTGCCCCAAACTGTTCTACAATGGGGTGGTTGAAATTCTGAAGAGGCACTTTATGCCAGGGTGATCAGTCCCAAACCATTTATTAGAAGAACTTACCCAGACAGAGCTGCAGCTACCTTGCAACAGACGAGTTGGCAGGAAGTGCCACACCAATGGCAAACACTATAGATTATACGTGGCTGCCAGACAAAGGTGGGTTAAGTGCCAGAAGCTCACACACAAGTGCTGAGAAAACATCTCGGCATGTGCTCCTTTCCCCAAACAAGATGCGTTTGGGGTGGGCTGCGTTCAAGGTTATAGCAGCCACGGCTCCAGGGTGGTTACTGGAAGGATGTCTGAGAAGGAAGGTGGGGCCTGGTCAATCCTCAGTCAGGTCGGAGAGGCTATATGTATCACACAACACATGAGTACAAGCAACTTGATATTGATTATTGTAAAATTATGTAGCCATATTTTTCTTCATTTTCAAAAACTTCAATTGAATGGAATTTGGTTGTAACTCCTAAAAATTCATTCTTTTCATTGGTGTAAACCATTACAAATGGGAAGTGTAAAGAAGACATACAGGCTTACTTTCTGCTAATTATGGACTTTAAGCAAACTCATTAGGCACTACTGCTGACACATAAAGCTCAGGCAACAACAAAATCAAAGTGTTTAATGTCTTAAGTGACTCTTCTCGCATTAACATTCAGAGCAAAGCTGTGAAAGTAGTCAAGGAAGTAAGGGAAATCCTCAGAGACAAAAACAAATGAGGAAGTATTCACTAAAGGAAGTACCTTTTTTAAAAAAGACATTTCATTTTTATTTATTTCTCCCCACCCTCCTTGTTGTTTTTCACTTGCTGTATCTGTTCGTCTTCCTTGTTTCTTTAGAAAGCACCCAGAGCTGAACCTGGGACCTCTGAAGTGGGAGGGAGGTACCTTATCCCTTAAGCCACCTCTGCTCCCTGCTTTCTGTGTCTCTTATTATGTTTTTCCTCTCCACATCGTGTTGCATCATCTTGCTGTGTCAGCTCGCCATGCCTGCCCATCATGTCAGCTGTCTTCTCTAGGAGGCACTGGGAACCTCCACACCCTGCTTTGTTTGTGTCTCTCATTATGTTTTTGTGTCAGCGTGATGCACCTGTGCATCACAGCAGCTCACTGTTTTCTTTAGGAAGCACCAGGATCCAAACCAAGGACCTCCCATGTGGTAGGTGGGAGCCCAGTCACCTGAGCCACATCCACTTCCCTAAAGCAGGTATCTTGACGATTTGCTGATCTGCGATAGAGGGAAGCCACAGCCAAAGCCTAGGGCCATTGCAAGGTGGAAGGTCAAGTCTGAGAACCCCACATAAAGTAGAAAGGTCTGAGATACCACAGTAGATCAATTAGAAAATCATTTGGCTCCAGGCAGGAGATATATCTACACTACAAAAGTATTTGTTGTTTGCCTGAAATTAACTGAGTGTCCTGTATTTTTATTTGCTAAATCTGGCAACTCTACCCCCAGAG
This sequence comes from Dasypus novemcinctus, assembly GCF_030445035.2. Taxonomy (NCBI): domain Eukaryota; kingdom Metazoa; phylum Chordata; class Mammalia; order Cingulata; family Dasypodidae; genus Dasypus; species Dasypus novemcinctus. The sequence continues at coordinate 156,754,732 of NC_080677.1, read as the reverse complement.
TAAGAGAGTAATAGAATTTGCCTATTTTAGCCTTAGCTCTGGTTGGAGGTAGGTGGTCAGAAGAGTTTCTCTGAATTCCTAATAATAAGCAGGTTCTCTTACAGATTTAAGGAATGATGTCATATTATCTATGTGCCCCTAGGTATCTGGAAGAAGCAAATGCAAAGCTATTTTGGAGGAATCCAACTTAAGCATAGGCCTTAACAAATACCAACAGATAAATTTACAACAAATATGAACTTACAACCAGAAACACAAAACACATGAGGAAACAAGCCACCATGAGTGAGAGTCAGCAGCAATAATAAATAATAGAATCACTCTTGCAACAACTGGGGGTCCCAGAATTAAAGAGTCAATCAGATTCAAGAAAGTCAAGGAAAAGAAATAAAATGAAAGGAGGCAAAAAAAAAAAAGGACACCCTTCTCTTCTGGGATTATCCTTCTTTACTGAGGATTCCAGAATGTTGTTCCATTTGTAAAAATAAAGATTTAAGACTTTTAGTAACATCTAATAAGTCCCCTAAAAACTACTAACAATTACAACTACAGGGGGAACGGACTTTGGCCCAGTGGTTAGGGCGTCCGTCTACCATATGGGAGGTCCGCGGTTCAAACCCCGGGCCTCCTTGACCCGTGTGGAGCTGGCCATGCGCAGCGCTGATGCGCGCAAGGAGTGCCGCGCCACGCAAGGGTGTCCCCCGCGTGGGGGAGCCCCACGTGCAAGGAGTGCGCCCGTGAGGAAAGCCGCCCAGCGTGAAAAGAAAGAGCAGCCTGCCCAGGAATGGCGCCGCCCACACTTCCCGTGCCGCTGACGACAACAGAAGCGGACAAAGAAACAAGACGCAGCAAATAGACACCAAGAACAGACAACTGAGGGGGGAGGAATTAAATAAATAAATAAATCTTTAAAAAAAAAAAAAAAAAAAAAAAAAACAACTACAAATAATAAGGCTAGCCTCATTTTGGCTTTTTAATCCATATTTTATTTTATATTAAGTTGTCTTTGGTTAATTAACAGTGATATAAAAATTTTGAAAAACTATCATTATCCTCCAAATTATGTGAAAATAACATATGTGGACTCTGATAGGAAATAATACATTTTAATGCAAGGCAAATCCCTTTGTCATTTCTTACACAGAAAAGGAGCAGAGTATGTGTTTGTTAACTACATGGTTCATGGAAAGACCAGGTATAGTACTTTCCTAGTTTTAGGTGTCTTATTTCATCATGGGAAAATCATTTTCCACTTGCATCACATACAGAGACCATATAATAAGATAATGATGACAATGGATGATGATGATGGTGATGATGACAACAACAGCTATCACTTACTGAATTATAGTGTTAACCATTAGAATACGAGTCAGCAAGCTTTTTCTATAAAGAACCAGATAGCATATATTTTAGACTTTGTGGGCCCTATGATGTATACTACTCAACTCTGCCTTTGTAGTATGAAAGCAGCCTGCAGGAAGCTAGCTTGGCCTTTGTCTGAGTGGTTCTCACCAGCAAGAGCTGGAAAGCCTTGGGCACAAATGTTTTCCCTTTTTTTAAAGATTTATTTTATTTTTATTTATTTCTCCCCACCCTATCATAGTTTGCACTTGCTGTGTCTGTTCGTCTTCCTTCTTTTAGGAGACACCAGAAACCGAACTCAGGACCTCCAATATGGGAGGGAGGCACCTACTTGCTTGAACCACTTCCATTCCCTGCTTTGTCGTGTCTCTCATTGTGTTTTTCTCCTTGTGTCTCCTGTTGTCTCAGATTGCTGCACCTGCCTGTCGTGCCAGCTCGCTGTCTTGCTCGTCCTCTTTAGGAGGCACCGGGAACCTCTGCTCCCTGCTTCGTTGTGTCTTTCATTATTTTTTCTTCTTCTGTCTCTTGTTGTATCAGCTTGCCATGCCTGTCAATTGCATCATCTCGCTATCTTCTTTAGGAGGCACTAGGAACCAAACCAGGGACCTCCCATATGGTAGATGAGAGCTTAATCGCTTGAGCCACATCTACTTCCCACAGTGTTTGTCAAGCCTCTGCTTGCATTGTATTTGTTGATGTCCCACTGGCAAAGCAAGTTACATGGCCAAGTCCAAATTTAAGGAGTGGAAAATAGATTGTGCCTCCATCTTGTTGGAAAGGGGCATAAATGGGAGCATTTTTATTTTTTGTAGCTGAGAACAGTCAGGAGTGGAGTAGCAACCAAAATGAAGGAGTGATGGGGGAAAATGACAGGTCAGTCATTTTTTGCAAAGGTTAGTTTCTGTAGCTGAATGGGGCTCATTCACTTATGGGTTAATATTTCCCAAGGGATCATTTTGCTGTGCTCTCCCACACCATGTCCATTTTATGGTCAGCCAACCATTTTGGGTGGATAAACTCATTCACTGGAGTCCAAAGAAATCTTTAGGTATAAAGGAGGGGAATAAACATAGGTGTTGCTTAAAGCCACTTAACTCAGGTTCCCACCCAGCACTGTCTTTTAAATTGATTCTAGTTTCCATTCTAGTACATTTGCTTCCACTGCCAGGCCAAGACCAAAGCCATTTAGTTAGTTGGGATATATCCCCAGCCTGCTACTGGGAAGACTTTACAGTAGCTGCTCGGCTTCTTTTTCTCAGTTCCTGTGGGTACCAAGGAAACATATTCCTTCCCACGTGGTCCCTAAGTCTGGCCTCTCAGTGCAAGTAAAAAAAGTGCACTCTTGATAGGCCAATAAGCCCCCACTCAGTTTAACTGGATCTTACAAAGTCTTCTCAAATCTAGTTCCTTTCTTCTAGAAATACAGAACCAGACTTATCTCCTCTAAGCCCTTCCCCCTCTAAAGCTCTTTCATCTGTTCACAAAGCATGGTTTCTCTAAAAGCTTAAAGTATTTTGATTCCTATTCTCAACTTTCACCAGCCCTTCTCAGTGACATAGCACTTCTATTCTGATTTTCTTAGAAACCAACTGTCTTCTGAGTTAAACATTATCGTATACCTACTCCCCAATTACCAGGATATATTCCCAAATCTATATTAATTTTCAAGTAGAATTTTCAGGGCCTGCAGTGCCTCCTTTTTAAAATTAAGTTATTCTTAGTAAATAGCAAGTTTTTAAAAAATTGCTCCAACTGTAGAAACTCTTTTACTTTTTTGTTGATCTCCTTTAAAAATATATGATACTATGAAAAGGAGACTAAATAGACCTATTTTTATCCTTCCTAAGTCTCGGTCCTTGACACAGTTTAGTCCTGTTTTAAAGCTTCCATGCTTGCTATTTCTGAGAGAAAGCAAAAAGATTTACAAAATAGAGCAGAGCTTGACCATAGTTGAAACACGCCGTTAAGAGCAAAAGAATTTGTAAAGGAGAAAAGAAAAATCCTCTTCCTCCTTTTGACTTTATCACAATCTTAGAGTTGTAGACAAAAATTTTAGGAGCGCACCACTCTTAGAGGTTGCATACTTGTCTAATACAGCTATTTCTCTTCGAAGTAGACCATAATTTGGGGGCTGTGTGGACTTTTCAGACTTCTGGTAACCAGTGATTTTGTTGCTGCACGTCGTTGATCAAGAGCAGTCCCTTTGGCTTAAGAGCATTGAAGAAAATTTTGAAAAACAAACAACAAAACCTCAGATTTTGTTTTTAGCCGAATTTGAAGAAGACGATGACAGAGGGTCACAGCAGTTCTTAAGAGATGGGCTTCGGAGAATCCCCTGGCGGGGGTGGCTGGCCTCTGGCTGGCTTGATCAGGCTCCCCTGGGAGATGGCTGCTTTTCTTTTGGGAAAGCTTTGGCTACTGAAGAGGAAAAAGGGAGGAGCAGGCTCGGCGCCAGGCCTGCCCTCTCTGTCCAGCAGGCTCCCCCCAGCCCACCGCTGCCAGCACTGGGTGACGCGGGGGGCTGCACTCGGCAGGGGCCGGCCCCCCTGGCTGTCTGGTGTCAGTGAGGGGCTCTGAGCAGTGCTTGTTTCAGGCTTCGGAGAACTCGAGACTGTTCCAAGCAATGACGAGGGGAACGGAGAGGCGGCAGTAGAAGGAACAGTCCAAGGCTGGCACCCACATTTCTTACTGTTTTTTCTCTTTCTTTCCCTCGACAGTGGGCTTCCCAGCATCCCTTATTTCTGTTTTCTAGACTTGCCATTAACCACTCTAGTGCCATTCCTTGCCTCTTCTCCTTCCCGTACTTCCGTTAATGTAATCGAGCACATTCTTCTTCAAGGCCCACCTCTACCGGTTTGGGTGGCTGGTTCAGGGGCTCAGTTGAGCCAGCCCCAAAGCAGCAGCAGTGCGGCTCTGTCTTGCCCCTAAGCGGTCACCTTCCCAGTGACCGCCTCTGATTCCGTTCACGCATCCACGGGACACCCACGGGGCCCCTGTAGTATATCACAGTACGGGACTCTGCACCCACCCGCCATTGTCAGCTCAGCTTGGGATCAGGAGCGCCGTGGGGCTACCCACTTCTCCTCATAAATCCTGGGCTGGAAACAGAAGGAAGAGGTGAGCAACATTTCTAAATCAGTACGTTGGTTTATGTGATGCTTTACAAACAGTTTAGCATAGGGAACTAAACTGAGAAATTTGAGCAAGCCGTTTGGACTTCTCCTTTCCTTTCCTAAGAGTTTGCACATCGAGAGCCTGAGAGGCGCAGGAAGGCCTGGGAGAGCAGGGGCCCTTGTTCTTGGCTGGCTGCCTTGCTGTGTCCCAAGCCTTTTGGAGAACCCCCTGTCGTGTGTGACTTTGGGAGGAAGTGGCTGCCTTCCCCCATGGAGACTAAAGGGTGTGGGGGTGGAGCTGGGGGGCCTGAGGTGGGGGGCATATGACCCAGGCAGGGCAGTGAGGCACCCTCGCAGGGACTCTGAGTCTTGAACGAGCAAAGTTTTGTTAAGGAAACAGGGACAAGATGCCCAAGTGCTGTTACTACTCCAGAACTCTGCTGAGCACTTCTTTCCCCGCCCTTGACAACAACTTGGTTCTTGTCCTTAGTCCAAGCTGGGACCCTGGCTTTTCAGGAATTCTCTGAACTCTTCTAAGATATCATATTTTGCCAGAGTTGGACAACAACAAACACAAAATTAAAAATAGTAGCCAGGTCATGATGCCAGCGCACCCTAAGATACCACCTCTCTGGAGGGGCTGAATGGAGCATTAATTGCTCTTGATACTTTAGGGAAATATTTAATATATATATATATATATTTTTTTATCCCCCCCGCGGCTTTTTGTGTGCTGCCTGCTCTGTGTCCATTTGCTGCGGGCTCTTCTGTGTTTTCGCTTGTCTCCCTTTTATCGTTGCGTCACCGTGCTGAGTCGGCTCTCCTCGGCGCCTGTGGTCCGGGTGGCGCTCCGTGGCATGCGGGCGAGCCTGCCTTACAAGGAGGCCCCGGGACACGAACTGAGGGCCTCCCCTATGGAAGACAGGAGCTCATCTGATTGAGCCACAGCCGCTTCCCTATTTAATATTTTTAATATTTTTAAAGTTTTATATTTAAAATAAAAAATTAGAAAATTCAGAAAAAAATTCAGAAAGCATTAAAAAAAACCAACCATAGTCTCACCAGCTAAATGCAATTGTGAAAGTAGTACACCAAGTTCTCTCAAAAAATGAAAAAGCATTAAGCACAAGTTTTTGTGGCCTATTATCTCTCTACCTAGGCATGAATCAATGTTTTTTCACTTTTCTTCTTTGCCACATGCTATTTCCTACTTGTAGCCAGTTCCTTAAGCAACAGATCCTCCCCTATGTTATTGTCTACTGATTTAGCCACAGAAATTTCTAAGATATTATTCATTAGAGCTGGACATTTTGTTTGTTCAGTTTGCAGGGGAAAAAAATCATGACTATTTTCAGACCATCTAGTCTTTTAAATCTCATTCATGGTGGATGACAAACACCTAAAATTGCCAAATGTGATATGGAGATTTGAGGCTAAGCAGTCCTGGATTCAAATTCCAATTCCTCACTTTTACCAGCAGTCTGATCTGGGGCATACTGAGTGATCTTTATGCTCCTTAGATTCCTCATTCGCACAGAGGAAATGAAGATATTGACTTGATGGACAATGTGAAGCTTAAGCCATTATGCTGAGCAACCCATTGTATATGGAATCTCTAATGTCCATGTATCATCCAATATTAAGTAGCCAGTCAACTGTAGCCAATATTAAATATAAAAGGAAGGATGACAGCCAATCCCATAGTTTTCCTCCTCTTACCTGCTGCCTTAAATTCAAAGCTCTTCTTTTTTTTTCATTTATTGTTTTGTCAAGCAACGCTTTGAGACCAAAGAGAGATACAGATCCTTACCCTAGAAAAATAAATATCACAAGTCCAGATTTCATGGAATTCCCAGATAGCTATGAGCCATTTCATGGACTTCAAATTGAGTAGTGCTGTTTTAAGTCTTGTAGTTTTTTCTTTTCTTTTTTTAGGAGGTACCAGGAATTGAACCTGGGACCTCGTACATGGGAAGCAGGTGCTCAACCACTGAGCTGCATCCACTCCCCTAGCTTGCTTTTACAAGTCTCCTATGGAAGAGACAGTGTTCATTCACAACTATCCGTGTGTCTCCCTATAGTTAGGATGGGCCTAAGGAAATATTTCTGGCCAGCAGACTATTGAAGGGAGATGACATTTTTGGCCTAAGCCCATAAAGGACAGGTGTGAGTCCTCCATGTTTTCTCTTTCCTATCTGAGCTGCAAGATGGAATCATCTGAGACCCCAGAGTCACCACTGGAGAAGAGTCACCAAGGAGCTCTACCTGACTCACTCTGGATTGGGACATGATGGAGGGATACACCTTTGCTGTTTTCTTTCACTGAGAAGTCAGGTTTGTCTGCTAATGCACTAGCACTGATTGAACTAAAGGATACAAGGATACATCCCTTCTACTGACACATAACCTCACACAACTTAAATGAATCTGGACCGTGTCTTAGCTGGATATTAATAATGGCAGGTTTATGAAATACTTGTTTGAAGCTCTTTCACATATATTATCTCACTATATTCTTACAACTTTGTGAGATAGGACAGGGAGTCTTCTATCTCTTATAAGTAGAAGGGACTAAAACTCAAAAAATGTATGTGCCTTGTCCAAGCCTACTAGTGGGACCAGAGCTGTTTTTACTACACTATATTTCTTATGGAAAGATGTCTTGGAAAGTTACTACAATGCTTAAATCTGTTCTAGCCACTCATCTATTCAAACTTTATGGAAAAAATATCTGAGTTCCGTGACTGTATTTCAACTAGATTCTATATATTAATTTAGCTAGGTAGATGCTATATGTAGAAAGTCTGGTAAGTTTCTGGAATTCTCTTTGTTAAGGTTACCGGACGGTTTCAACCAAAATACCAAATACATTGATAAAAATGTGTTAACTAAAAAATACAGTTTTGATTTGGAAGTTTACTGAAAATAATATAAATTTCATATTTTATATTTCTTTTTATAAAAGACAAAGTATTTGCTCAAAAACAACTAAAAGGTGCATTTTAAAAAGAAACTACAAAATTCACCTCTCCAGTCCTTTATTATTGTGAACTATATATGTGCATAAACATATATACAGTTTAATATTTGATTATAAAGCAAATATATATGCAGCACCACCCAGGTCAAGAAATAAACATTACCAGCACTCCAGAGGCAATCCCCTCCAATGCAAAATTTACTTATTCATTTAACATTCAATCATTAGAACTCATCAAAACACAAATTATCCATGGCACTGAATTTTTTCCACAGTTGCATTAGACACAAGAATTGAAAGTGAATACTGAATCTGTTTTTACAAATTTGAAACAGCAAATTATCTGCTTTAGATAACTTATTTCCACTTGTCAAGATATGCTATTCCTTCAGAAGAAGTAAACGTCATGTTGGATGTATTGACTTCTTCAGAAAGAAAAACTGGAGCTCTTTTACTCTTGTTTGTATTTACTGTGATGACAGCATCTAGGTTTGAATTGCCTAATTCAGAGACGATACCACAATTAGCCAAACCTAAAGAACATTGTGGTGTATTTTCAAAAGATGATAATTTTTCTCCACATTTGAGAATTTATCAGTTTGCATTAGTTTTACCTACAAGTAACAGAAAATCCAAAATTATATTGCCTAAAGAAAATTAGCAGACTATTTTGTCTCTCACATAAAAAAATCTAGAGGTAGTGTCTCTGGGGCTGATGCCATTCCAGGAAACCTGGCTCTTATATTTTTGCCCTACATCGTGCCCACTTTACAGTCCAAGGTGGCTCTTTAAACTTCAGCTATCACATTCTCATTGAGGCAGAAGGAAGGTGAGGAATAGAATATGCCCTTTTCCTTTAAGTTCATTTCCTGGAAGTTTCCCAGACTACTACCACTGCTTACATCCTCTTGGCCAATATTAGGTCACACAGCCATATTGCGCTACCAGGAAGGTTGGGAACTACAGTCTTCTGGGTGGAGAAGTGCCCCACCAACCTTGAAGGATTCTACCAAGAAAAAAAAGGAGAACAGATATTGGGAGAAAGCGTCTTTGTCACAGAGGACTTCTATGTTTTGTGGTGTTCCACAGGTAAAGTTTTTCATTGTAAAAACAGGTCAATATTCCTTCAGCATGAAGGAACTTTCACATAGAAAAACATCAAAACAATTTTTGAGGGAAGCAGATGTGGCTCAAGCAATTGCGCTCCTGCCTACCACATGGGAGGTCCCTGGTTTGGTTCCTGTTGCCTCCTGGAAAAGGAGAGCAAGAAAGCAAGCTGGTGCAATGGGCAGGCATAGCAAGGTGATGCAATAAGATGATACAACAAAAGGAGACACAAAGAGGAAAGACAAGAGAGACACAACAAAAGCAGGGAGCTGAGGTGGCTCAATAGCAAATGCAAACAATGGGGAGGGGATAAATAAATAAAAATAAATCTTTAAAAAAACACGAAACAAATTTTGGAATTGTGCAACTAAATTTAATTTTTTTAAATGTTTTAAGATGGCCTGTCTCTTTTGACATAGCTGATAGATATTCCTTTTTTTTTTTTTTAAGAAGTATACTTTGCGATGCAAGAAAGGAGAACATTTTAAAGGGAAAGAATTCAGGATTACTGCACAGTTGCATACCACCTGGCAAGCACACAATATTAATATGAATTTGGAACCATGCCGATTGAGTCATATGTCCACGCTGGGCTGGGCTGCAAGGACATGTGCCAAGGTTGCTCCCTGCCGCAATGCGCTTAATGCAGAGGGCTCAAAGCATGGAATTCAGGCGAGGATGAGCTTGGGAGAAAATCCCTACAGAAGTCACAGGGCCCTGAAATGATAATGAAACTTGGTTAATTAGGAAATACGGGGCATTTACATGAGTGGAAGTATCACACTACTTCTTCAACAGTGCGTGAAAAACTGGGTACCTGGTAATCCTACCCATAGTTGGATTAAACTAGAGCCCTCATGACTCCCTCCATCTACCTCCCAGGAATTCAAGCTATGAACAAAATGCCTGAATGTGCATGCTCGGAGGGTTTTGCAGAGGTGTATCATATGATGTTCTGCTGGAGCATTAGAGTCTGTAAGGAAGGAGTGCTGACAGGAGTAATGACTGCTAGCTGCAGGATCCAGAGAAACCCTCCCTTAGCAAGAGAAGTGGAGAAAGTAATAGAAACCTCTAGGGTTCTGCACCACGCTATTTTTAATTCAGGCAAAACCTGTAAACTCTGTAATCTCTCTAAAATTTAGGAGAATAAAAGGGCCCCAAGAGACCTAAACAGACAGAGAGCCATGTGACAGAGACAGAAATGGACTCATGGGTTGCCGGCAAGGCCACATCAGACTTCAGTGGCAGCACAGCCCTGACAACACCTGGAAACCACTTGCAGGCTTTCCCTCTGGTTTGATTCAAAGACACGTAACAGCTGAAAGGTGATACAGATCCTTCAAAGGCAGGGGTAAGCAGTGGAGTGCCACAGAGCTGCCCGTACCCAGCCTAGTGACACTCCCCATGGGCAAAACAGCAGCAAGAATAAGCAGCTGAAGTCCGAGTGAGTAATCCTCCAGGCTCACTTGTGGAACCTCGCGTGAGCCTGCGTGCTACTACTAGGCTGGAGCCTGCATGCTGCCCCAGGGCTCCGTCAAGAACGAAGCCCGCCTGCACGTATGGCGTTTGGGCAGATGAAGGCAGAGCCAGCAGTGAGTAAAGAGCCAGGGACATCACTCAGGAAGATTAAAGAGCTGCTTCCATTCCTAAACTCTTTCTTGGAGAAATGTGCTAGCTTACGTTAATTTCTAACACTATAAAAAATAAAATCCTTGACTCACAAAAAAGTAATTGTAGTACCTTCGTAAAAAGTAGATAAAACTATGAAAACGCTTACCCCCAAAAAAGAGAATTAGGAAAGTTGCTTACCACTGCATTAAAATTTTGTACAGCATATGTAGTCTTCGACAAAAAGATGGCAAAATGCTCTGTATAAACCAGGGATCCGAGGAGCTAGGGCCTGAGCAGCTGTTACTGAACTGGGGGGCACTGTAACCCCCTGGCCAAGCGGAGTTGCCTCGCATGCTAGTGGATAACTGGTGCTTGTTTTGGGCTAACTTTCTGGCACAGCAGAACCTTAAGTGCTTCCTTTTTGGCTCCAGCTTGCTCTGTTGAAATAGTACCAGGGGTTGAATTGTGTCCCCCCAAAAGATCTGTTCAAGTCCTAACCCCTGGCCCTATGAACGTGACCTTATTTACAAATAGGAGCTTGGAAGATGTTATTAGTTAAGATGAGGCCAAACTGGAGGAGGGTGGGCTTAATCCAATACGACTGGTGTCCTGACCAGGAGAGGAAACCTGGATAGAGACCGAAACAGGGAGAGAAGATCATGTGACAGAGACAAAAATGGTCTCATGGGTTGCCAGCAAGGCCACATCACAACCCAACAGACTTCAGGGGAAGCGCAGCCCTGACAACACCTGGACTGCGGACTTCAGGCCTTCCAAACCCAGAGACAACAAATTCCCGTTGTTCCAGCCAACCGTCCTGCGGTACTTTGTCACAGCAGCCCTGGCAAATGAAGACACCAGGGTTGCAAGGAAAAGCCTTAAAGGCCATCCTGAAGCAATGTTGCATCAGACTGAATTGTTAATCTGTGAGTAAATAAGCATACTGCACAAGTGGACAACTGTGCCACGCAAATTACACTGGATACTGGGCTCACATGAGGAGGGATTGGCTGGTATCCTGGGGTCATCTGTGTTTTATGAAATGAAAGGTGATTCACTTCACATGGGACATATACTATCATGACTCTGATTGCATTTAATTTCATAATATTTTAAGGGTGAGTGAAGTCAGCAATGATGACTGAGTAGCAGTAGAAGGCACATGAGGACTGACACAGGCTTTGTGTAAGTGTACAAAGCATACTGAAAAACAAGTTTCATCGGGGGAAGGAAGAAGTAGAAATCATTCCCCAAATGCCAAAGTAAAGGGGTTTGACCTTTCACTCCAAGGCGGTTGGCCCTTGACTTTTCCCATTTATCTTCCTTTAGTTTTCGTAGTTACCTCTAGCTCTATTCTGTTTTTCTTGGACCCTAACAACTATACCAAAGACCCACCCTAGAGAGATAATTTGAGAGCAATGGTTCTCAAACTTTCCTCTCCACAATTTTGCCATATTCATATACCTAACGTTTTTCTTTAAATCAACACATTTTAAATTAAATTTATTTTAAATGGTCCCCTATACCACACTTTTGGAAACACTGCTGTAGTCTAGAGAACGTTTCTCAGACACTATTTCTGGGGCAAAACCCAGATTCCCACAGGTTAAGCTCTGTATATGTGAAGTCAAAGGAAAGGGGATAGAGGCCCAGCTGACCCAGCTGACTGTGGTCTAAAGGTATTTCTTTAATTTAGGAGTTCTCAAATTTTGTGGTCTCAGGACCCCTTACATTATTAAAAATTATTAAGGACTCCAAAAAGCTTTTATGTGGGTTTTACCTACTGACCACTTAACATATTGGAGAAATTAAAACTGAGCAAAATATAAAATACTAATTCATTTAAAAATAACAATAATCTTTTTTTTTTTAGAAAAAAAATATTTTTAAGATTTATTTCTCTCCCTTTCCCCCCCACCCTGGTTGTCTGTTCTCTGTGTCTATTTGCTGTGTCTTCTTTGTCTGCTTCTGTTGTCGTCAGTGGCACGGGAATCTGTGTTTCTTTTGGTCGCGTCATCTTGTGTCTCGTGTGAGCGGCGCCATTCCTGGGCAGGCTGCACTTCCTTTCCCGCTGGGCGGCTCTCCTTACGGGGGCACTCCTTGCGCGTGGGGCTCACCTACGCGGGGGACACCCCTGCGTGGCAGGGCACTCCTTGTGCGCATCAGCACTGCGCATGGGCCAGCTCCACACGGGTCAAGCAGGCCCGGGGTTTGAACCGCGGACCTCCCATGTGGTAGACGGACGCCCTAACCACTGGGCCAAGTCCGCCCCCAACAATAATCTTAACGTGTTATCAAGCATTTTATGAAAAATAAATTTTCAAAACAAAAAAGTTTAGTAAGAATGGTTGTGATTGTTTTTTGCAAATCTCTCTGACTTAACTCAGCTGGATTCTCATATTTGCTTCTGTTTTCAGTCTTTTGTAATATCACCCATCATAAAAAAAATAAAGACCAATATTTTAGATTATGGTAAGTTTTGACTAACAGATTTGTTGAAAGGGTTAAACCACATCCAGATCATACTTGAAAAGTCTGCTTTAATTCATTTAGTGACAACATAGCGTAGTTGTGTGGCTCTGGTTCAGAGTGGATTCTGGAGCCTAACTGCCGGAGTTCAAATTCCAGCTTTGCCACATCTATAATCTGCATGACTTTGGCTAAGAAATTTAAATACTTTGTACCTTCTTTTTTCATCTGTAAAATAAAGGTAATAAGGTGATACACATAAGGGGATGTAATTGTCAAATTGAAAAAATAAAATGGGCCCTTGAGAGTAGGGTAGATGAAAGTGCTCAGGCTAGTCTTGAACTGGAAGCTTATTCTATTTATTTGGACTTCTCAGTTTGTACTTAAGATTGAACATTTTTTTGTTTACTGACCATGTGTACTTTGTTTCACCTCTTAAAAGTATTTTGTCCACTTTTCTGTTGTTGGTATTTTTCTTACTGATTTTAGCATCTTTTTATACAGCAATATATGCTCATTTTGTCCCTTTATGTGTTGCAATTACTTTCTCCAAATACATCTTTAAACTTTATTATGGTGAATTTTCACCATGAAGTTTTAAATTTGAATCTGTTGAATCTATGATTCTTTTCTCCATGGCTTCTGGGCTTCCTATCTTCCCTATATCTAGATTCAAACTATTCTCCTATATTTGGTTTTAGTACTTTTGTACTTCATTTTTTTAACATTTAATACACTAAGAATTTATTTTGGGGCATAATGTGCGGAGGTGATCAAATTTTCTTTTCTTCTGAAAAGGTACCCAATTGTTTGAACATAATGCCATGAATACTTCACCAATGTGCCACTGATTAAGAACATCTCTTTTATAATATACTGAACTCTCAAAACCACATGGATCTTTTTTGGTTTATCAGATTTGATAAAGTATTTGTCTTCCAGTATCCATAACATGCATTTTAAATAGTTAGCTTTATAGTAAATTTTATGAAAACCTCTCATTCTTTTTCAGAATTTTGAGTTTCTCATTCATTCATTCAAGACTTTCCAGAGTCAATGTGTCGAATACTATCCTCACCTCCACAAAACTGATTGAAATTTCATTAAATTTATATGTTGATTTGGAAGGACTGTTACTTTTCACAATATTGCTATGTCATCCAAGACATCAAACGGCTTTCAATTTAGTAATTTATTTTATATCATTTAACAAATTCTCAGTATAGGCTTCGACTTCTTTTAAAACAATTTTCTGGGTATTTTCTGGATATTAAATGTAAATATTTGTTCACAATTATTGACCAGTTAGGCTCAAAACTGTAAGGCACATATAAGCTTGTGACTTAATTTTCTTCTGCGTATTTTATTTGAACTTGAAGGCAAAAGTTGTAGTACTGATACTCAAGGTTCACATGCATAAAATGTAATCAAGAATTAAAGATAATTTTGTACTGGCTAACGAGTGATGTAATTCTTTACTAAACTTGTTTGATTCATTAAATTTGTCTTGCTAAGCAAGAGAAATGTTGAAGTCAACAGTAGTTAGGCTCTATTCCTCCACCTGGGCTTTGGAAAAAGAAGTCAGCATGGGTTCTTAATAAGGGGTCAGTGAGCTTGAACTGAAATTCAAAAAACCATTATTCTTGTGGGGATGATGTGTTGGTGCGGGTGTGATATACTTGTTAAATAATACAGTCTACTGTGGGCTTAGTATGGGGTCTATGGCTTTCATCTGACTGGTAAAAGGGTCTATGGAACAAAACACATTAAGAACCCCTGTTCTAAGGTAAGGAGTCTCAGACTTTAGCACGCATCACAATCACCTAGAGGGCTCCTTAAAACAGAAGGTGCATTTCTAACAAGTTTCCAAGTGATGCTGATGCTTCTGGCCTAGGGACTACACTTTGAGAACAAGTGTGCTAAGGTAGTAACCATGGGAGAAAAGTCCATTAGTCTTGCTTAGAGATGGGGGAAGAGTGGTGGAAGAAAGAGCACTAGAAGCCAGAGCTCTGATCACAAAAATTACTGTTTGGCATTATATTCCTTTAAAGCTAGGTTTAGGTTTTGTTTTTATTCACATCCCATATATTTTTGTATAAAGTGTTCTAGTCTGTCAATATGTAATCTCAATTTTGACTTCTGCATTGATGTAAGAATCATTTAATATTTACATAATGGTTTTTTTGTTTATTCATTTACCCAACCAATATTTACTAACTCATAACCTATAAAACTTGTTGGAATATTATCAGTCAATCAAAGAGATAAAGATTTCTATCCTTATGAAAACTACACTAGTGCACAGCAGATAAACAGTAAAAATAAATAAATTGCATGTTTTGTGATAAGCGTTCTAGGTAAAAGAAAAATGAGAACAGCAGAGGAAGAGGAATGAGGGGTACTGGCAGAGGGGCTGAAATTTTAAATACTATGAACAAGGTGGGCCCCACCAAGGTGAAATTTGAGCAAGGATTTGAAGGTGAAGGAGTTAGTCAAGTGGACAGAATGCAGAGGAGCCAACTTGTGCAAAAGCCCTATAGCAGTATGCCCAGAGAATCTGACAAAGAGGCCACTAGAGCAAGCAAGAGGGAGAAGTGGACATGAGGTCAGTTCATGTAATTCAGTTCATGTAGGGTCTTGTAGGCCATTGTAATGACTTCAGGTTTCATTCTAAGTAATATGGACAGCTAATGGAGAATTCTGAGTAGTTGAGTGACATAATTTAATTTACATTTTAAAAGCCATCACTGTTTGCTATATTGAGTACAGATTATAGGGGGCAAGGGTAGAAGCGGAGTGTTCAAATAGGGAAAAACTAAGCAGTAATCCAGGTGAGAAGGGCTAATAGCTTGGAGCAAGTGGTGGAAGAAAACAAGTGATCAGATTCTGCAACTTAATTCAAAAGTACAGCAAACAGGATTTATTCACAGAATGGATATATCATATGGGAGAAATCTTCAGTTTTTAGCTTCAGCAACATGAATGGCTGCATTTGCATCAATGAAATAAGGATGACTGGCATGTTATGTTTGAGATGTTTGTATAACATCCACATGGAGAGGCTGGGTAGAAAGTTGGGATTTCAGGAGAGAAGGCAAGGCTAGATATAAACTTAGGTGTTGTGAGCAAATAGATGGCTTCGAAAGCCAAAAGTTAAAAGTCATCAAGAAATAAGGGGAAACTGTTGATTTCACGGTTCACTGCATTTTAATTCAAAAAGTAGCTTTTAAGATTTCTAGGTTTTGAAATTCATTATTTTTTTTAATGTGGCCAAGCTCACAAACAAATATTTGGGAATGATCGTTGGAGATAAGAGAAGGATATAGAATTAATAAGGTGCAAAATTTTATTTACAGTTTTCATTAGGTTTTTCTACTGTGGCTTCAGTTAGGATGCCACTGTACAGATAAAAGATGGTGGCTTGAATGATCACAGAGAAAGCAACTGGATGGTATGAGATACTTAAGAAATCAATAGGAACTAGTGATGACTTGGATATGGTTTATGAAGGGGAAAAGTAACAAGGATTACATCTAGGTTTCTGTGAAAAGGTGGATAAATGAGCTAGCGCAGTTAGGAACAGGCTCTGAGAAGTGAGGATGGCTTGGTTCAAAGCTAACAAAGTGTATGACATCAGTTATTTTACCTCTCAATTTTTTCACTGCAAAAATCAGTAGTATGTGAAGTTGGTAATTAAATGACTTAACAGACATAGAATATTTACTGCTTTTCTTGGCACACAGCCCTTAGTGTGAGTTACTTTTATTCTTTATTGAGAGAGAACATTTACAGGTGACAAAGTTTAAAAGGAAAGGTAAAGGAATAGGCTCAATTTCAGATGTTTTAAAGTTGCATTTGGAGCATACCTGTGGAAGTGTTAGGAAAATAAATAGCAATTCAACACTCAGCCCTGGAAATGAGAAGCTGTGAGCTGGAGATGGGAGAAGAAATAATTTTTTATTAAGGTAAAATTCACGTAACATAAAACTCACAATTTTGTCAATTTTCAAGTGTCTAATTCAATGACTTCCAGCATATTCTCAATGTTGTACAACGATCACCACTATGTAATTACAGAACATTTTCATCACCCCAAAAAGGACCTACTAAAAAGTCATGCACCATCACCCCTCTCCCCAGCCCCTGGAAATGACTAATCTGCTTTCAGTGTCTACGGATTTGCCCATACTCGACAGTTCGTATAAACGGAATTTACTGACTCAAACTATAAAATGTGGCCTTTTATATAATTTTTTCACATAACATGTGTTCAAGGTTCCATGTTGTAGCATGTATCAATACATCATTCCTATTTATGGCTGAATATCCCTTTGTATATATGGATATACCGTATTTTGTTTCTCCATTCATTAGTTAATATTTTGGTTATTCCTACTTTTTGGCTACTGTGAAAAATGCTGCTATATACATTTGTGTATGACTTTTTAATTTAAATTCTCCTGGGTATATACTTCAGATTGGAATTACTTAGCCATGGTATATAATAATACTTTTTAACATTCTACTGGATTCAGTTTCCTAACATTTTGTTGAGGATTTTTCTATGTGTAAAAAACAATACGGATACTGGTCTACAGTTTTACTCTCTTATACTGTCTTATCTTTGGTATTAGGGTAAAAGGGCTTCAGAGAACAAGTTAGGAAGCATTCCCTACTCTTTTTTTGACAAAGTTTTAGACTGATTTTTTAAAGTGTTTGACAGACTCACCAGCAAAGCCATCTGGTCCTGGACATTTTTGTTATTGGAAGATTTTCAATTACTGATTCTATCTCTGTTAAAACCTTATTGAGACTTTCTTTCTTCTTGAGTCAGTTTTGGTAGTTTTCTAGGAATTTATTCATTTTGTCTAGGTAATCTAATTTAGTGGCATACAGTTGTTCACAGTATTTTCTTATAACCCCTTTTCAATTCTTTAAACGTTGTTAGTAATGTTCCCACACTGCTGATTTTAGCAATTTGAGTTTTGGTCTTGGTCAGTCTAGCAAAGTTCATCCATTTTGTTTCTTTGAGTCTGTTTTCCTTTCTCAATTATCTCCACTCTAAACTTTATTTCCTTCTACTGGCTTTGGGTTTTCTCTTCTTTTTCTAGATTCTTCAAGGTGGAAGATTAGGAATTGGTTTGAAATCATTCTTTTAATGTAGGGACTGCTGTAAATTTCCCAGAGCACAGCTTTTGTTTCATCCCATTAGTTTTGGTATGTTTTGCTTTCATTTCCATTTACCTGCAAGCAGTTACTAACTTCTTTGATGCACTGGCTAAGAGTACATTTTTTTAATTTACACATATTTGTCAATCTCCCTATGATTTCCAATTTCATTGTGGCCAGCAAAAAGTACTTTGTATGATTTCAGTCTTTTAAAATCTAATAACACATTTTATGACCTAACAGTCTATCTAGAATGTACCATGTGTACTGAGAAAAATACATATTCTGCTGTGTGGAAAGTTTTCTATGTTAGGTCTTGCTGGTTTATGTTATTCAAGTCTTTTAGTTCTTGGTTTATCATCCAATTGTACTAACCAACCAAGTTGAGTGCTCAAGTTTCCAGCCACAATTATTTTTCCCATCACCTATATATATGTTGGGACTCTGCTGATAGGTCCATATGTTGATAAGTGTTACATGTTCTGATGGATTGACCCTTTATCAATATGTAATCTCCTTCTTTATCTCTTACAGCAATTTTTGTCTTAAGGTCTACCTTGTCTGATATTAGTATGACCACTCCAGTTCTTTCAGTAGACACATAGTATCTTTTTTCATCTGTTCACTTTCAACACATTTGTGTCTTTGATACTAAAGTGAGTCTCTTTTATACAGGAATAGTTGGGTCATGGTTTCTTTAATCCATTCTGCCTTTTTTAAGAGTTTAACTGATTTACATCTAATATAATTATTGACGAAGTTAGGCTGCCATTTGCTAGTTTCTAGGTCATTATTTTGTTGCTCAATTCTTCCACTGCTGCCTGTTAAACAAAAACTGTTTCTATATGGATCCATTCCCCACCCCTCAAGTTAACTGTTACAAATTGCAGCTGTACATGTTGAACATCTCCTGACATTATTTTATGTAACTACCTTTAAAATCTTATGGAAAAAAGCATAGACCAGAAACACATTAATACTGGCTTTTATAATTATACATATGTATCTAACTAACCTTACTAGTTTACGTCTGATTTTTATACTTATGTAGTAGCTAACTTTACCACTACATTTTCTTTCTTTGGACCCCAGTTACTAGTGTCCTTTCACTTCAGGCTGAAGGACTCCCATTAGCATTTCTTGGAGGGCAGGTTTACCAGCAACAAATTCTCTTAATTTTTGCTGATCTGGTAATATCTTAAATTCTTCTTCATATATGAAGGATAGTCTTGCTGGATATAGTATTCTTGGTTGACAGCCATTTTCTTTCAAAGTTTTGAATATGACACTCCACTGCCTTCTGGCCTCCATAGTTTCTGATGAGTAATCGGCTGTTAATCTTACTGATGATCCCTTGTAAGTAACAAGAGGCTTCTCTCTGGCTGCTTTCAGAATTCTCTCTTTATCTTTGAAGCTCGACAATTTGATTATAATATGTCTTGGTGTGGATCTTTTTGAGTTTAATCTACTTGGGGTTCGTTGAGCATCTTGGATGTTTAGATTCATGTCATTCATCAAACTTGGGAAATTTTCAAACAGTATTTCTTCAAATATTCTTTCAGTCCTGCCCCCCCTCTCTTCTCCTTCTGGGACTCCTATTATACGTATGTTGGTACGCTTGATTGTGTCCCACAAATTTCTTAAGTTATGTTCAGCTTTCTTCAGTCTTTCTTCCTTCTCAGATTGGGTAATCTCAGTAGATCTATATTTAGGTTTCTTTCTTTGTTTTTTTGTCGGCTCAAATTTGTTGGTCCTCTCTGGCACATTATTTATCTCTGTTAGTGCTTTGTTTAGCTCTACCAGACCTCCTTTGGTTGATTTCAACATAGCTTTTAACTCTGTGGCACACTCATGAAGCAGTTCTCTGAGTTCCTTTATCTCATTTTCCAAGCTTTCCTTTAGCTCTATGATCATATCTGCAATTATGGCATAAGAGACATCACGTTCTGATTCTAATGCCTGGGGTTTTACAGGGAGAGTTTCTATTTTTTTTTTTTCCAATGTAAAGCCCATACTTTCTTGTTTGCCTTATTTGTTGAAAACTGGACCTTCTTAATATTACTGTGAAAACTCTGGACTCAGATCCCACTTCTCAAATGGCTCTGCTGCCTGTTGTGAAGGCTGTTTGTTTACTGACTTTTCAAAACTAATATTATAAAAGTCTATATTCTTTATTTAGTGTAGCCACTGAAGTTTCTGGTTAGGTTAGGTTAGTGATTTGGCAATTTCTTTAAAAGACCTAAAACTAAAAAACTACAGAGGAGCAAAAACAATAAAAACCTCTCAGCCTTGTTAGTGGGCTGTGTGTTTGGATACACCTTTAATACTTAGCTGTGCAGTTTACAACCCTGCCTTAACCTTTACCTGCTGTTCATGGAAGGCCTGAAGGTCAGTCATAGGGGAGGATTTATGGCTTACTCAGGTCTTTTCTAAGCATATGCCTCACCCTCAACATGCATATAAAGCTTTTAGAGTCACAAAAGTAAGGGGGAGGCACTTTTAAAAGTCCTTAATTCTTCAAAGTTCTAAGATCCCTAATCTTTCTTCCCAGACTTTTTGGTGTCTGTTTGCCTCAACTGATATTCCTCGCTCCAGGTGACAATGGCTAATGTATGTGCCGACTGCCACTATCTTGGAAGAGTTCTGAGTGAGGTATAACAAAGGCAACCTCTTTGTATGAGTCCTTCAAGGAGCACAGATCAAAACAACCAACCACAATTCTTTGAGAAGAAAGTCTGCTCTGCTCCCTCTGGCATCAGGGATCCACACTGGGAAAACAGGTGCTGTCTTCAAGACTGCTGTCAAACTGGAGAGGAAGAAAGAGGCTAGAGTAAGTTTAAATGCTACAAGCTCTTTTACCGAGATTCAGTTGTCTTTTACTTGATAAACTGTTTACCTAGTTGCTAAAATCTTTGGCTAGATTCCAAAGGTGTATAACTCTTATGTACAGTTGATTCTGGGAGTTTCTGCCAATTTATTGACTGTTTCCGTGAAGGTACAAACCCTTATGAGTTTCCTATTTGCCATTTTCTTTGACATTACCTTAAAGGGACCAGTTCTCAATGGACATGAAAATGTTGTAGTGGAGTAGAAGATAGTAAACCCAGATAACAAATTAGAGGAGCTGCCAGAGAAGTAGGAAGAAAATAAGGAATGTGCTGTGTTACAGAAGCTAGGGGAGAGGGATAGTGTAAATATCAAGCAGGGAAAGACTTGAAAAGTGATCAATGAACCCAGGGATATGGGAATCACTGGTGACCTTAGGACTGTTTCTCAATGGGATAAGTTTGGCATTTTGAGAAAGATATTGTGAGGGACTCTCCTGAATATTACAGTATGTTCGGTCACAGACAACTAAACAACATTAGCATTCCAGCACATAAAGTTATAAGTGAAAATAAATTATTCTCCTCGTGAAGAATCAGCACTGCCTCCTAAAGAACCACTGCTTTAGGAAAATCTATTTTGCTGATGTTATGTAGAAGTCAGACCACAGTGAACTGAAGTATGAATGGGGTAACTATTGAAACCAGGGGACACAAGAAATTTGACTGAGGTGAAGAAGGTGATAGAGCAGGAAAGTGGAGGAGAATATGGGTTTTTTAAAGAAAGGACAGTGCAGTAGCATCCTACCTAGTCTCTAGTCTCCCTCCTCTCTTCCTTGCAAAATGCTAGTCTCAACACAGGAGCTAGTATCACTTCTCTGTTTGTAACTCAAAGGCTTCCCATTTCATTCAAGAATAAAAGGCAAACCTTCTAATAGCCTACAAGATTCTACATGATCTGGTCCTGTAATTACTACTCTAACCTACCTGGCCACATTTCCTAACTCTTCTCCCTTCAGTCACCACTCTTTAAACACACTGCTTTCTTTATTGTTCTTCAACGCAATTCTCAACATCTTTCCAAATCTTTGCTCAAATGTTCCCTGCATAATGACTACTCTATTTAAAATACTTTTTAACCCAGCACTTCCTATCACTTTCTGTTGTTCTCCATAGTACTTATTACTTTCAAACTGTATCAGTACTCTCTCAGTTATTGCCTCTTTTCCTACTAGACTATAAATTCCAGAGAGGAAAAAATTATTACCTGGAATTATCAAGTGTAATCCCAAGTGCTAGAGACAGTGCCTAGAGCACATATTAGGTATTTAATAAATGTCTGCAGAGTAAATATAAAGGGAGGATGACAGGAGGCAAGGCTGCATATTTGGAAGCAGGAAAAAAATTTAAATGTTTTACAGTGAGAATTGGGTGAAAAATGCTCAGCTCTTCTGAAGGTCATATAACTTGACTATCCTAAATTTTTACTGGAACCAGCCTATTCTATTAGCAGTCTTCAGCAGTGTGTAAATACTCTGCAGTTCAAAGAAAGTGAATGTTTAGGCTAAGTCAGGCTTAAGGGTTGTCAGACAGATGCAAAGGATTTAGGCTGTGATTTCCAATCTTGACTGTACCTTAGTATCTATTACCTCAGGAACCTTTACAGGAACGAATAAATGATACCTACACAATCTGTTTACTACATTGTTTGCATTATTAACCGTTCCTAAAAGAATATACCTTATATTTCGAGCATGTTATCAAGAATCGGTGATATCCTCAAGGTCCCCCTTTTCTAAACAGTCATTTTTGTTACAGCTGTTCTATTTTCCCTCAACTGAATGAAACCTATCACAAATTTGAGAACAAAGGTTCTCCTTTTAGTTACGTATTATAGTTAGTTCAAATATAAACTCCACATGAGCAGGGACCAAAGCAATTTGGCTTATCACTCTGTTCTTAAAACCTGATACAAAAATGTTCAATAATGCCATTTTTAAAAATACATGAACTATACACATCATTGGTGAAGCATATTAATATATGCCAGGTACAACTAAATTAATTATATTTCATTTATACTTTATAAAGAACTCTATATACTCTATAGCTCCAATTTCAGAGATAAGGAAGCATAACCTGAGTCTTTAGGATTACATTAAACATTTGGTTACCTATGGCCTAGAAGCTGACAGTTCTACCTTCCTATTGACTGATAACGTAAACATGCCTGCAAAATTTTCAAAAGTTTATAACATTTTATCTATATTAGAAATATCAGAGCTTTTCCCCCAACTTATTTTGCAACAGGATTGCATTTATAACTCTTGTTCTTTTAGAAAGCAAGAAGAAATAGAACCATATGCCCTTTCCTCTTGAGATTTCCAATATTTTGCAATTTTCTCTGTATATACTCAGGCAAACATGCTTCCATTCAACAAACATTTACCCAATAGCTCACACGAAGCTTTCATTCTAGTGGAAGGGAGAAAATCAGTAAGCAAATAAAATACGTAACACTGGACAATATATGTTGTAAACACCACAGGGTTTAGGGCATGGGGTGATGGGGTACAATTTAAATAAAAGTTCTCAGAAAAGAACTCTCTAAGTGAGAGAGAGTAGAGACCTGAAAAAGTGATCGTGTAAGCCAAGCAGTTAGAAAGGGGAAGTGCATTCCAGACAGAACGGCAGTAGTACAAAAGTCCTCAGGCAGAGACATGCTTGGTATGTAGAAAAAGGGAAGACAGAGTGACAGGAGAATTAGGCAAGTTACTGCAGATAAAGCCAAAGGCAATGTTAGTGGGGGCAGTTTACACTGGACTTTGTAGAGCACTGTAAAAACTTTGGCCTTTATTCTGAGATGGGAAGTCACTGGTGGGTTTTAAGTCAAGAGATGATATTATGTGACTTTTCAAGGGATCACTCTGTCCTATGAGAAAGTACAGCATGTAAAAGCAAGGGTAGAAGAAGTGAGAGATGAAGGAGGAAGTAATTAATCAGTTGTGTCAAATGCTGCTGATAGGTCAAGTGCAACCACAGCTAATAAATGAAAATTGGTTTGGAGAACTTGGAGGCTACTGATTATCTCAAGCAATTTAAGCAGAGTGTAGGAATAAAGACAGACTTGTGTGGATCCAAGAGAAAATAGTATTAGTGGAAATGAACTTTTTCTGTAAAAGAATGGAGCAGAGAAATTGAGGTGGAATTAGAAGGAGTTACACAGTAAAGAGTTAGATGGTAGCTAGAACATGTCTAAAAGTTGATGGAAGTAACCCAATATAATAGTTTAGCTACGTTTTTGTGGAATACAGTGAAGTACTATATTCAGATGTCGGAAGGCTGGTAGAGGTGATGGTTGGGAGCAGGTGGAAATTTTTACTGCTTTCTGGTATCTTCTATTTTCTTAGAGAAATAAGAAGCAAGGTGCCTACCAGTGAGGAGTGGTGATACCGGCAGTCCTAAAATGTGAAACAGTTCTTTAAAAGAGAGGCAGAGTGAAGGGATTGGAAAAATGTAACCTGAAGAGTGAGAATCAGCTTGGCTATGTGATTCTGTCAAGTTCAACGGCTCTGCTAGACATTACTGAAGACATAATTAGCCAGGAATGTGGTACAGGCAGGTTAGATGGAGAAAGAGGGGTGAAAGGAGTGGAGAGCATTTGTAAGGAAGGACTGAAAAGGACAGATAATGGTATCTAATCTGAGCATTCAAAATATGGGCACAACATTAGAAAACACCTAAGTGTTTTCCTCCTAGCTCAGCCCAGTTTGCTGCTATTGCTCAAATGGTGTTATTTCATTATCAGCAAAGACATTTGTCTATCAAAAAAGAAATTACTGTTTTGTATTTTTCTGATATCCCTGCTCTCAATGTAGTCCTTACAAAAGGCTAGCAATTGCACAAAGTCTATTGAAGTGGTGTTTTAAAATTTTTTTATTATGGGGTGCTGGGAACAATGCAGCCACAGTCATTTCAGTAACTGGCAGCTTTTTTCTTAGTTACTGACAGCTTATGTGGGTATTAAGTAGGCTTTCACCACTCCTCATAAAAGGGAATAACCTTAACATTCAGTAAGTAGATGTAATAAGTAAGACAACATAACTGCTATTTTCATTTTTTTCCCAGTCAGTTGTGATTTCAGGGCCATTTCCCCCATTATCCGTCTCATTAGGCTCAGCAATAATTTAAATTGTTAGATACCAATTCAGTTCGTTTTCGACCTTTTTTTTTTACTGAGTCTAGTTTCTTTGTTTCGTATTTTTGCCTCCCTTCCCCTTGTAGTCTAAAAGAGTCTATTTTTTTATTTAGTATTTATTATAACCCTTTATGTTAAATTAACACTATGATTACCTAACAAGAAGTTCAGAACGGGGAAAAAAATCACCTGAATGCCACCACCATCAAATAAATTTTAATCTTTAGGCATGTTTGACTGACACCCCCCCCTTGCCAGTGTTGTTATTTTGCCTGTAGGCGTATACAAAAATCTGTTGCAATTTTATTTAGCGAAGAATCTGCAAACGAATCTTAATTTACCAAAGGATTTATCGAGGAAGACACACTAGAAGAGAGAAAAATGGGAAATAAAGAAAGGAGAGGGTGGGGGAGGGCACAGCCAATTCCCCAGGCCAGAGAAGTAAAATACTAAAAAAGAATGACGCAACTCAACGCTTTTTCCAAATAGCCCAATATCTCCAATCTAATCTAATCTAATCCAATTTTTAAATTCACTGTCCCGAGTGGCTCTCCCTCAATCCAGGAATCCCCACCGTACAGCCGCCCAGGCGCACCACCCACAAATGCCTTCATTTTCGCCCGCTCTCTTAGAGATCGTCCTTTCCTTTATCCTCCTGCGGGGGTGACTTACTTCTCAAATGCCGACTAGCGCGCTCGGAGAGAAGCCCCTGGCCGGTCGCCGGCCGTACGCACCGCGTCCGACGCGGGGCAGGCACCCAGGCCTGGGTTTCGGCTGCGTAGGGGCAGCTCCTCGCTTCGCGGAGGACGGCTTCCCCGGGCTGCAAACAAAGAACGCTGGAGGTAACCGCCCGCCGCTCGCCTCGCCGAGGGGTTTCCGACCTCCCCGCGTCCCAAGCCCGAGTGGGGAGAGAAGGCCGGGGACTCGGGGACTCGGGGGCTCGAGGGCTCGCCAAGGTCACCCCCTCGCCCAGGCCTCGGGGCGCACGCGCGCCGCAGCGGCCTCCCTAATTTAGTCCGCGATGGCTTCCCCCGCGCCCCGCCGTCCTCCTCCCGAAGGCGACTCCGTGCCTGCGAACCCCGGAGCCCCCACGACTGGTCTCGAGCGGGCGCCTGAGCAAGCCGAGCCCTAAACAGGAACGCCGGCGCCGGACGCGCGCTCGCCGCACAAAAGCAGCCAGCGGAAAAAGCCGGCGAGTCGCGAGCTGGCGAGCCAGGCCCGGCGAGAACAAGCCGCCCCCAGCCAGCCGAGGTTCGCCGACGGCGGCGTGCGGCGCCGCGCGGGGCGGGGCTTGGAGAGAGGAGGGGCACGGCGGAAACTGCCGATGGTTTCCGAAGGCGGCATCGCCCGAGTTGCCCGGATGTAGTTGGTGGAGCGGCAGCGGCGGCACCAGCGGCGGCGGCGGCGGCGGGAGGAGGCGGAGGAGGCGGAGGAGAAGGACCAGGCAGTGGCGGCGGCGGCGGGAGGAGGGGAGGAGGCGGCGGAGCAGGCGGAGGGGAAGGCGGAGCAGGCGGTCGCTCTCCGCGGGGCCGAGCCGGACGCGCCTGGGTGCCCCCCTCCCCCGGTTCGCCGCTGCCGCCGTGTAGTGAGCTCCGCCGGCCGGGCCGAGAGGGAGCGAGCGTGGTGTCGGCGGAGGGAGATGGCCCGGGAGCGCCGGCGCCAGTAACGGGGAGGTGCTGAGACTCGCCGAGGGCGCGCCGGGCCCTGGTGCCGGCGGCCCGCCGCCCGCCCGCCTCTCGCGGCCGCTCTCCCCCCTCCCCGACACACACTCACAGGCCGGGCATTGATGGTAATGTATGCGAGGAAACAGCAGAGACTCAGTGATGGGTAAATTGTCTTTTCGTTTCGGGCCGGGCGGCGGGGGGCGGCGGCGGCGGCGGGGGGGCTGTTCCTCCTTATCGGGAGCTGGCCGCGCCGCCATTTTTGTTGTTAACCCTGCTCCGGCGCGGGCTGCGGGAGGCGCGGCGGCGGGAGCGGGGGGCCGGGCGCGCGTGCGAGAGCGGCCCGGAGCGCCGGCCGGCCCTCGGCGCCGGCCCCGCGGCCCGGCGGGAGCGGGTGAGCGTGCGGGGCTGCCCGCCGGGCCCGCTTGGGGGTCACCCGCGGGGAGGGGCGACCGGGGCCCGCGTTTTCCCGTCCTCCTACCCCCCCCCTCCCGCGTTGTCTCATGTCGCCGCCTGTCTTCCTGTTTTTCAGCTGTCACGACCGGAGGGGGGACTCGCAGCCTTACCAGGTACCAGCCGGGGCCGGGGTGGAGGGGCCGGAGGGGGGCCGGAGGGGGAGGGGAGGGACTGCTACTCGAGCGCAGGCTTCAGAAGTCGCTGCAGGCCCTTCGGTGCCGCAGATCCGAAACTAGCTCCACCGGCGCCCTTAAGATGTTGTGCTGGGTCCTGCGAGCGCTCTCCAACCCGGCTTAGTGATTTATTTTGACAGGTGATTGGAGGAAGTTAAGGTTTTTTAGGAAACGTTCGCAGCCAGGAAGACCTGACTCGATGATTTGGGTGTGAAGGGATCGATGCGATGAGGTGATGAGTGACTTGAGGCATACTCATGTGTTGGATTGGGGAACTAAAAGTTAATGCGAAGGTATTAGAATTCTATCAGGGGACTGGGAGGAGACAGCCAATTGATTTTCAACTCTTAAGTCTGTTGTAAGCTACTGTCTTTCCCTAATTGAGTTGTTTTGGGTGCAAATGATTGCCTCCGTGTGAAAGGTACAATTTTTTTTTTTACCCGTAAAAGTTAACATCTTTGGGTGCTTGGTTAATTCAGTGTGTGAAGTTCATGCTCTGTAAGTCATTGTTGTTTTACTGCAGTTGCTGCATTTAACGTTTAAAAAATTTATGATAGAAGTGCTCTGAGGTTTTGGGGGGGGTAATTTGGTAAGTGGTTGAAAACTATCAGATGACACTAGATGTTGTCTAAGTACATTCTAAGCCTGAAAGAATAAGAACACATTTCTAAAATAGTTTTGTTATTGGCTAGTAAGAGTAGTTAAAACTCAAGTTAAAAATTCTAGGGCCCCCTGATTTGTATATTATCTTAGGATATGTCAAAGATAAAACCCTGTTGAATCTCTTCCCCTAAAACGTAACTACACTGGTATATCCTGGTTGTCTCAAAATATGTGGTAGAAAAACTAAACCATTATTGTGAAGGAATTCTATTACGCTTTTTTAGAACTGCTGTCATGTATCAGTTTATTTTGACCAATATTTTTAACTCTTAAAATTGTTTTCTGCATCTGGGAGAGTAGGTATGTTAAGTCCGAAATGTTTTGAGTCAAGCAATTTGACAAAAGTGATTTTTTTTCTATTTTGGTATGTTTGTACAAAGAACATATGCTCATTTATATATGAGTCTTTGGATGTCAGTTGTAGAGCAGTTGATTATAGCAATAGTAAGTTTTTAGTTTCCTTTGGATTAAGGTTTCAAAAAAGAATTTCAGCATTAGTTCCTAGAAAAATTTATTGAAGAATTAATGTGCCAAGGTGTTTGATTTTCTGTATTTACAAGGTAATTAATGGAGAGGTTTTTTTCATTTTTCTTACATTTGATAATATGATATGTATCAGGAGCCTTATAATACCTCTTCAACATTTGGAACATGCCTGAATAGCTTAAGAGCAAAATTCAAAGTGGAAATTTTAATTTTTATATAAATCCATAGAACTTAATACACCAAACTTTATGGTAAAATTAATTTTGGGAGTTTAAAGTTTCAATTATTCCTCTCTTTTTTTGGGGGGGTGATGTTTTACAGGCACTTAAATATTCATCAAAGAGTCACCCCAGTAGTGGTGATCACAGACATGAAAAGATGCGAGACACCGCAGATCCTTCACCACCAAATAAAATGTTGCGGAGATCTGATAGTCCTGAAAACAAATACAGTGACAACACAGGTCACAGTAAGGCCAAAAACGTGCATACTCACAGAGTTAGAGAGAGGGATGGTGGTAAGTAGCTTTCTTGTTGAAACTTTCACATATATTTATCATTTAACTATAGTTCTATGTAAAATAATTGTTGTAAGCTTGAGGACATTACCATGTAGTTATGTCATCCAGGTGTTTTCTGTCAGTTTATTTGATTCATAAACAGATCATATGTAGAGATAGGATGCTGACCCAAGTGTATAAAAATTAGTGCAGATAAGAATATATTTATGAATATAATCTGAATATATTATTAAGTGATGCGAGAAATATAGAACACTTTTCTCAAAAAGTAGCTTTTACTTTTTAAAGTACACCTTTTGGTTTATTTGGCTTGGTTTATGTTGAGATCCTTGTTCCTCCTTGAATTAATTTTTTAAAGAATTCAAATCTGTTTCCTACAAATAAACCGTAAGTTATGAGTTCGGAAATTCAGTAGGGTTTTTCAAGACAGTTCAAAGGCTTAAAACAAATTTGAGGTTTAGAAAATCCCCTCTGAGTTTTTATTGTGAACATTAAAAAATTTTTCCCATGTTCTCGTTATTTCAGTAACAAAAAGTAAGAAAATTCTTCTCCTCTCAGTCTATAATTTTTATACGTTACTCATTTAATCATCTTTTTAAAAAGTTAGCTTCTTTTCAACTTCTGCTACCCTTCACCTTTTTTTTTTTTAAGAAGGTATGGGGACTGAACCCAGGATTCCGCCCCCCCCTTACATGGGAAGTAGGCACTCAACCACTGAGCTATGCAACAACTGCAGTTATCATCTTACCTCAAGCACTTAGCAGTGGGAGAGTGGAAGAGCATGTAAAAGCAATTCTCAATAACTATTTTCAGGCTTAATTTGCCAAAAGTTTACCAAAATATCAAGTGTCACGTCTAAAGTACGCCTTAAGGAATAATCCAGTTCTCACAAAGGAAATTAGGATCTCTTCATCTTTCCCACTATAAGTTCTCATACTGATTAGTAGATAACATGGTGGAGATAAAATTTACGCTTCTAAGAGAACTCAGAGTATTATATGACTTTTCTCCCCTGATTGGCAACTAACTCCTTATTACTTAGCTTACTTTTAAAAAATACATATATGATGCATCTTCTGGTCCTCTATTTTGCCTCCTGGGTTAGAAATCAGCCTTACTCACTGAGCAACTTTGGCCTACCTCTGTACTCAAAATTACTGAGTTGACGAAATTAGTAATCATCAGAAAATTTGTATTGGAATGGAATAATTTGGATTATTGAATGGGAGAAACAGTTTCTTCTTTAAATACAATTGTCTTTGTGCTAGTCATGCAGATAAGCCCTATTTTTGTAAGTAACAGTAGCCAGCTGTGTTTGATTATTAAAGTGTTAGAAGTTCTTTGGTGCAAAGTTATTTAAACTATTAACATTTTCATTTTTGTGGGTATATTTTCCATGATCCTGTGTATAGGTTGAGATTATACTGCTATTAAACCCTCTTCTGTAGGTGGTTGCATTTCAAATGTAAGCTCTGTTTGGGCAGTTACTGTTTATACTTTGTTTCATTTTTAAATTTTTGATGATTGTGACAGAATAGAATATTCTTGTACATAGGAGCTCAGATTTCTCTTTTGGTGACTGTGATCTAGTTAATCTATTATCTGTCTAGGAAGAAGACTAGTTAAGACCCACAAGAAAACTTCTGTCAGTGCTTTCGTACACTTACTGTGAACCATGCCTGATAAATTCTTTTACAGATGAAATAATTCCAAGAACATTCTGTCGCTTTTTCAACAATCATTGGGCAACCACTCTGTGCCAACAATTGTGTGATACTCTTGGAAGTCAAGATAAGATGTGAGCCTGGTCTTGAGGCTCTCCTTGAAGGGTTTGACTCTTGAGAACTAGTGGTGCTATAGTGACGTATCTTTTCTCCACCCCTTTTTTCTGTTATTTTGATTTTAATTTTCCTTCTCTATGAACTCCAGATGCCTCCTTTTGTTTTTTAGGTTCCTTTTTATTTACATTTGCTTACTCTATTTAGCCAATGTTTCCTTAGGTCTATTAGCTCCATTTGTAAGAGACTTGTTACTTTGTTTGATCTAGCTATTTGCTAGATTATGCCCCACTCACTAATTTGCTTCCTAACTACTTTGTATACATGTCTCAGTTGCGTGCTTGTCTTCCTCTGGGCCAGACATAAAACCTTAACTCCCTCTGTCTTTGCCATCTCTAAGATACCTGGTTGCCGAATTCCTTTATACTATGAAGGAATACTACCAAATATCAAAACATACAGTATCTCCACTTCAGAGTTCACAGTATCTGTTTGATGTTAATCTAATCTTTAAAGGTTGAAAATGAAGATCCTTTCATCATTTGCATTCTTCGGTAATTACTCTTTAACTTTGAGGAAAAGGATATTATATAAAATATATAATATTTAGTTAGACTCCAAGTGGCCTATATTCAGTTTTTTTTCTTTTACTTCACATCAGTATGTGTTGAAATTAAGCTTTTAAAAGCCCATATATACATATGATTTATTAAAAGCATTGTAAATTCCTTTAGATTTTTATCTTTAAATATGAAGTAAATAACCCATAAATATAAATTCAAAACCATTGTCCAGAATTAAATGTGTAAGTTGGATTATCTGTTGTCAGTATGTATAATTAACATATTGGAAGAACAAGTTGCTGTATTGTTTCTTGAACTATTGATTTTTTTCATCTTAGGAATTTAGTATCTAATAACTTAAAAGTATTTGTAATTAGCATTTTACAAAGCAAGTTAAATACAGAACTTGAGAGGTATGTTTTATGTTTTCTTCAGATTTAGGCTTCACTGGTGCCTACTGACATCACAACACAGTTTGTCTTTTCTTCCCTGCTCCCCCCTCCCCCCATAATTATGAGATTTGTATGATAGGAGTTTGGGTTTCCTTGAAAAGTACCAGTTCAGAAGTATTGTGAAAAAGAACTTTTGAGATACACTACTTAAAATGAGGAAGTAGGAATTGAAGATCATTTGTTACCCCTAAAAATCCTTAGTTTAAAGTAAGACTTACTGCAACAAAGCATGTACAGTTTAAAGAGTTAGAGATCTTATCCCTTAAGGTTTATTAAAAGAAATATGGATTACCTATTGTAAATTAAGGGAGGTTATGGGAGGTTGTAACTCACTTAGAAATAAGTGCTAAGTTAATAAATCTTACCAAGTTACGGTGAATAATTTAACTTAATGAAATCAAATATTCTTATATATTCTATAATCTATAAAGTTCATAATATTTTGTTTAAAAATAACTGAAAACACGACTCTTAAGTTAGTCATTAATTTGATATTAATAGTTTAGACATTTTTTTTAAGGGTGCCACTAACTCCCAAATGTCAGAAATATGAATGCAGAATACAGATTGTATTTGTGTTACAAAGTTTTAAACTATTTTCAGTTTATTAAAAGCAGGGCATTTTGAGAGGTCCTCTTTTTTCCTGTGCATAAGTTCTAAGTGATTTTTAAGAATGATAGTAGCATGAGTTTGGGAAAGAAGTGTCTCTTTATAGGGATTCTGTGAAGCTGCTCCAAAAATACATCAGCCTCTTGGGGACTATACTTTTTTTTCTCATCCTTCTCAGAATTATTGTAAGAAACTTGATTTTGTTTTTTTTTTTAATGAGATATGTTTTAAATATTTGTTAGAAACATAACTTCCTGAGTAGATTGTTTAACTCAGTTGGTTAATTGAAGGATAACCAGTTTGAAGAATAACCAATTCTTTTTTGGTTCCCTGTAATATGATTTGTAGAGTCTTTAGTGAATTTTTATAGATTTTTAGCATTTCCATATCTTTTTTTATTTTTTAAATTTATTTACCCTCCTCTGTTGTTTGTGGTCACTGTCTGCTCTCTGTGTCTACTTGCTTTGTGTTCTCTGTGCCTGCTTGTCTTCTCTTCAGGAGGCACTGGGACCTGAACCCGGGACTTCACATGTGGAAGGGAGGTGCTCAATCACCCGAGCCACCTCAGCTCCCTGATTTGTTGTGTGTCTCATTGTCCTTCCTCTCTGTGTCTCTCTTGTTGCATCAGCTTGCTGTGCATGCCCGCCATGCCAGTTTGCCTTCTCCGGGAGGCACTGGGAACTGAACCTGGGACCTCCCATGTGGTAGGCGGAAGCCAAATCAGTTGAACCACATCTGCTTCCCTTTAATATCTTGAGTATAAAGGAAAAGTGCCCTTAGTGTGTTGGTAAACATTGTTTCTCAGAATTTTTTAAGTTTATAGCTGTATCTTATTTGGAAATGTAATTTTTGCTCCTGAAGATCATTTTCAAACAAAAACTACTATTAACATTTTGAGAGAATTGTTGTATATGGACCATTTGGGAATAATTGACCTTTTCAGAATTTTAAAACTTAATTTGGTAAGTAATGGTTGAATCTTTTCACATTGGATAATAGACAGCTGTCGTTTTACAACATAGCTTTATTGTCACATAAGTAACTTTACATTTTTAATAAAACAGAATAGGGTTTATGTTTAGTGTTAGGCAGTGCTGCAAAAATTGTTTGATACTCGTTGACCCTGAAAAGTAGATAGAACAGGCAATGTCCTTTTTCACAGTTTTACACATAAGGGAAATTTTACTTGTCCAAGATTGAACAAATAATGACAGAGCCTAGTCTGGTAAATTGTTCTCCCTACTCTGGTAAATTGTGTATGCTGTCAGAGATAGAACATTTAGGTATAAGCTGATTTTTTGCTTGTACCCTTTTATGTTTATTTCTAAATAGAAAGACCTCACTGTAACTACTGTAGTACAGAGATGAAACATTTAGGTATAAGCTGATTTTGCTTGTACCCTCTTATGTTTATTTCTGGACAGAAAGACCTCACTGTAACTATACTATAGCACACCACCAAAAGATCCCCCGAAAAGTGTGAAAAACTACAGTTTGTTTTGTTTTTTAACTTTTCATTTTTAAATTAGATTTACAGGAAGTTGAAAAGATACCAAAGAAATCCTGTGTATTCTTCACCCTATTTCCCCCAGTGGTTACAGCTTGTCTAATTATAGCATTTTATCAAAGCCAGGAAATTCACATTGGTACAATGTATGTGTGTAGTTATCTGCCAGGTTATCACAGGTGTCAATGTTTTGTATTTTTAAATAAGTTTTTAACATGAAAGCTTGCCAAAAATTTCCCTAGGATGAAGCCATTTTTTCACAAGATAAGTGCTCATATCCAGAGACTTGTTTTTAAAAGACGTAAATCTAAAATATACAAATGTTTGCCTCCCATTGATATCAGTGACTAATGTTAAGTATTTTTCTGGCTAGTGAAAATAAGATAAATATGCCATATTTCTATTGATCCATACTTCATAGGAAGTTAGAAAACTGGGCATATGTTTTTCAATTGGATTTCCATAGGCCAGTTAAAAGACCACAGGAAACGTTCCATTTTAAGAGAAACATGGTTTACGGGTTAGCAGTCTTGATATTTAAGCTTTTCAGTGTTTTTTCCTTACTTTCAGAAAACAGTATATACATGTATATGACCTAAACATCTGTGTGTTTGAGTGCTTTTACCAAGTCATCTCTTCTGTGACTTCTAGTCATATCATTTTAATATTTTTTGTATTTTTAAAGAGATAGTTGTGTATCCAAGATTTAATTGAACTATTTCATAGTGATAAAAATAATTTTGAATGGTTCACGTTGGTCTTTTTAGGCAATCTTGTTTTCTAATTGTGTAAGATGTATTTAATGCTCTTGGTGTGATATATCTAGTGTTTTTAGTCCATAATTCACAGAAAATGTATATTTTCTAGATTCTCTCTCAGGTTAAGCATTGGTTTATTATCTTATTCTGTTGTGCAGAATGCTTTTGGAGTAGTATGTAATTCTCTTTCAGTATTGGAAAGTGAAGAAAGCAATGAGCTCGGGTATTTGGGACTTTTCTGGTAACTGGAGATAACTGTCCTTTTAGTCATTACGAAATGAATTATTTAGGACTGGAAAATATATTCTATGAACATTATCCTTTTTTATTTGTATGATGTTTTGTCTTTTTTTTTTTTTAAGATTTATTTTATTTCTTCCCCCTCCCTCTATTGTCTACTCTCCGTGTCCATTTGCTGTGTGTTCTTCTGTGTCTGCTTGTATTCTCATTAGGTGGTTCTGGGAACCAATCTGGGATCTTCTGGAGTGGGAGAGAGGCTATCATTCTCTTTGCCACCTTAGCACTCTGGTCTGATGCGTCTCCTATTGTCTCTCCTCGGTGTCTCTCTTTGTTGCATCATCTTGTTCTGTCACCTCTCTGCGTCAGCACTCCTGTGCAGGCCAGCACTCCGCGTGGGTCAGCTCGCCACATGGGGCAGCCTGCCTTCACCAGGAGGCCCTCGATATCGAACCCTGGACCTCATCTGTGATAGATAGGGAGCCCATTTGCTTGGGCCACATCTGCTTCCCTGTTTTATCATTTTTAAAGCTCGTTTAAATTGTTTAACTGATCCCATAACCACCCTTTGAAATAAACTGGCCATACTCCTGTTTTGCTGATGAAAATGTAATCCAATTAAAGTGTTTAGCCTACTCTTAAATAATAGTTGAAACTGAACAGCAAGTGTCTCTATTATACATAGAACTTCAAATGATATTCCAAAAAATTGTAACTCTTTCTCAGTATTTAAGCTACAATCATTTTAGTCTGGGCTACCACCTTTTCTTACCTGGATTCTGCTAGAGCCACCTGAATGGTCTCCCTGCTTCCTTTTTGCCCCTCACAGTTATTTGCCACATAGTGGTCTAAATAATCTTGTAAAAATGCAGATTCACTCACATCATTCTCATGCTCAAAACTCTCCAGTAACTTCCTGTTACTTCTCAAGGCCTATAAAGACCTTCTGTAATCTAGTCTCTGGTATTTCTTCAGTGTCTTCTCATACCACTCTTGTTTGTGCTGCTCTGTCCATACGAATCCTGCAGGAAATAGTATATTCTTGTTCCAAGGGTTCTGCACTTTGTGATTCCTCTTTCTGTATGTTTTCCTAGTATGTAGTTTGATTTCAGTAATATGTCTGCATAAGTTCCACCTTCTCATAAGCCTTCCTTAACCTTCCTGACCATGCTACAACAGCCTTTCCTCTTCTTTATTCCCACCTTGTACTTAACGTGGTCTCATAGATCATATACTTAGTTACTTTGCTATAACATGGCATCTCTTCCTAAAAATCATCATGCTGTCCAGAATCAGGCACTGAAGACCGTGGGACTTATGGGGAAAATGGAATTAGGGACACAACACTCAAAAACTTTGTCAGTGACATGTTTAAAAAAGACAGAAACCTAGTAAAAACTATAGCATTGTTTTATACATATTAAAAATGGTTAAGAGATAGGTATTATACTGAATGTGACACTTCACCAAGACAAACACCTGATGTTTGTGAAAGAGGTCATCTGTCCAGAGAGATTTTGTCTAAAATCAGGTGCAAAGTTTTATAACACTGGATGTGCATAAACATGATTCATAATGCCTGTGATGAACTGAGGTAGTTGGTAGATGTTTGAAGTGCACTTGCACTTGTGTGTTTTGTATATTCTTATGCAGCTCTGGTCAGTTTTTGTGTAATGCTCACATTATTCCCTGATTTATCACTTTAGAGCAAATTCATGTTTTAGGTACAAGTGTTACAGCAGAACTGTATTTAGTTTGCTTGTCTTCTGTGGAATATAAGCTTCACCAGAATAGGGAGTGAGTTTTGGTTAACGATTTTCTTCCCTTTTATCCTCTTTGCCTAGAACAGTGCAATAAATGGATAAAGGAATTTGGGGATTGTTATTATAAGGGAAGTAAACTTGGAGTTTTCTGGAGCAGTGCTTCCCAAACTTGAATGTGTATACTATGTATCAGCTGGAGATCTTGTTCAAATGCACATGCTGATTCAGCAGTTCTGGAGGTTGGGGTGGGGGGAGGAGGTCTGCCTTTTTAACAAACTCCTAAATGATGATTCTGCTGCTGGCCACCTGTGAGTAACAAGGTTCTAGGGCAGCCATGTCCAGTGGAAATAGAACATGAGCCACAAATGTAAACCACTTACATAATTTTCTAGTAGCCATATTTTAAAAAGCAAAAAACAGGTGAAATTAGTTTTAGTATATTTTATGAAATCCAGTATATCCAGAACATTAGCATTTCAGCATGTGATCAAGATTTTTAAAACCATTAATATGGTATTTTACATTCCTTTCCTACTTAATCTTTGAAATCTAATGTGTATTTTATACTTAGAACACATTACAGACCTCATTTGGCACAGATGGCTATTGAAATGGATAGTACAGTTCCAATGTGGGCCATTCTGGAGAATATGATCATCCTGATGGTCTATTGTTTTACTTTGTTCCTTTTTCTTTGAAGAGATTCACATATTTTAAATGCCTAATCATTCTGAAATACCATATTCATACAAAGCATCCTTGGACTTAATGGGTCTTTGAACTACACTACTTGGCATAGTGGATCAGTAGATGGTGTTGATTCTGTCATTCCAAGAGGACTGACTAACTGGGAGTACTTTTCAGTTAGTGCTCAGGGAATATTAATAATATACCTTATCCTCACCTAATGGATGAAGTCTTCTTCCAGGTTGATTTTATTTAAATCCAGGCTGTGATACTTGCTAGCTGGCTGATCTTAGGCAGTTACTTGATTCCCTGAACTTTTGTGTCTGTCCGCTTAGGATTGTTGTGGAATTAGGTGAAATTATGTATATAAAACACTTCTAATGCATTTAGTTAAATGCTGGAACCATGACAGAGTAAATTATTAGGCTTGCTTTTTTATTCCTGTGAATAATTACCAAATCCTGTCCATTAGGAGACCTGCTGCTCAAGCTACTACTCTTTGGGTTAGGAAAATACGGGTATTTCAGTTACCAACTGAGGAGTCTGGCAAGATAGAGCTGCATGAGGGGGTTACAGGAAAATTCTGTCTTGGCACCACCCAGGAGTTTTGCAATTGAGAGGTTTTGCAGTAGATGTAGGGATTTAAAAAGAAACAAAAACAACAAACAGCTATACAAGTTAAAAGGTAATGATTCCTAAATTTCACTGCTCAAGACAGATGGGGAGCTTTTAAAGCTACAGCTTTACCTTATCCCATCAGAACCACCCTGAATCAGAACAATAGGGGATGGAGCCTAGAAAACTGAATTTTTAAAAATAAACACTGGTTTCATTTAAATATTTATAAGCTACAGGTCTAGGGAGAAGTACATGCAGAAGGAGGAGGAATTCCAAATTGGACATTTTAGAATGTGAATTGAAACATTAGGACTCTAGAGTGGTTATTTTCCAAATCATACATATTTTCTCAAGTTTAGAGAATTTTCCTTTGTATCACCTTCTTAGATGTATATATAGTAGTATAATTTGTATGCCGTTACACATTCAGTACTAACCAGCTGACCAGCTAACTTAGTATTCTGTGATGAGGACATCTAATGCCCGGCGGTAGTGCAGTTTCTAACTAGTCTTAGCACCTGGACAGGCCAGTGATCTCATTGGCTAGTATCTTTATTGCTTTAGGTAAAATGATCTTAGGTACCCCATAGCCCTTTTCCCTCCCCTTCTCCATGCCTCAGGCTGTCCTGAGAAATTTCAGTAATAGACTCCACTTAAATCTGTCTGTCCTGGTTTGAAAATGGCCTTTACCCTTGTTAGTGTATTCACACTTCAGGTGTTAACCAATAGTTTTTTTTTTTAATTGACCCTTTTAAGAGTATTTGCATTTTAAAAGGATGTGTGTGGTTGATTAGATAGTGCCAGTTTTTCTGTTTAATCTTTTGATTGCTGTTTATTTGTCTGACGTAATGCTAGAAGAACATGACATACACTTGGTATCTTCTGAAAGGTTCTTAACTGTTTTATACTCCTAGAACTAGTCCTTTCTGGTAGCCAAAAGGCAATTCTAGTAAAATAATGTTTATTTTGGAGTATTTTTGCTAGGATGAGGAGAGGATCATAATAGTGTATTTATTTGTTTGTTTGTTTATTGTCTTTTATCATGTATTTCTGCATTTAGTAATTGATATGTGAAGAATGATTTTGCAGACTCTTCCTACTTAATAGGTGTGCCTGTTTTGTGAGAAGATTTTAATAGGGAAAACCCAGGGAAGTTGGAACACAGGGAAGTTGTATGTTCTAAAAATGCAGAATAACTGATTTTGCATTTTTGTGTGGTTATGATAGTTCCATTTTTTAATGTATAACTGTTAAATGCCAATGTTGATTACTTTGGAAAAGTAGGGCAAAATGCGTGTAATCTCAGGATCTCCCCTTTAGGTTTGATTTGTACCAGTTTTATTATTTTTTATTACCTGTGCAAGGAGTGAGTCCCTAATACTGACACTTGCATTTTAGGGATGATTTTGATGCTTGGGAAGAAAAGATTTCAAATATAACAATCATTAGAATTTAAATACGAAATTCTTAATTTTAGTGCAGGCACAGAAAACTGCAAAATTTACTTTGCTGGTAGTATGTTAATTTGCATTTTCATTGTGAAATAGTGTGTTCAAAGGTTTCAGCATAGCAGTCTAGAGCAGGAGTGTTTGGGTCATTGCTTCCAGCTGTTTAATTTAATTTTACTTTTCATCCATTTTATCTCAACACTTAAGTTATCAGCATCAAGTTAGTACAGTTAAGAGGATTATACACCATTCACTGCTGCTTCCCACCCCCCCCCTTCCTTTGTACATTGGTGTATTATACAGTTAGGCCT
Organism: Dasypus novemcinctus; assembly: GCF_030445035.2. Classification (NCBI taxonomy): domain Eukaryota; kingdom Metazoa; phylum Chordata; class Mammalia; order Cingulata; family Dasypodidae; genus Dasypus; species Dasypus novemcinctus. Next base: position 156,715,205 of record NC_080677.1, on the reverse strand, counting down.
TGAAAATTCTTGCTATATGCTGATTTGGAGAGTATTAGCTAACCTTTGATTATATAAGGGCAAATGTTATTAGCACTGCCTGTTGTATTCCAGATGGTAGAAATTAAAGGGAAGTACAGTTGATATGAATATTTTGAGGGAAAAACATAGTCTATCCTATTCAAACTTGAACCTGATATACTGGGAGAATCCAAGAGTAATTGGGGTGGGGGCTGGAATAGATTTTGGACATGCGTTTGTCGTTGTATTTTCTGGTTAACTATTATAATCTTGTTTTGAATTTTGCTGCATGGGAACCATATCAGAACCTCACTAATGTGGAAACTCCTGATTTCCACCTTGAGTTAAAAACATTTTACATTTTTTCTATTTTAAAAAAGAAAGGTTTACTGATTTTTTTTAATTAAAGATTTATAGAAAAGTATCCAAAGCGAACAACTTTTATAACCACGAAAACTTATTTATGGCAGCCATTATATATACTTGTGCTAATTGCATGCTTTTTTTAAAATAAAAGAACAACATTTACAAAAGGTAGAATGTGTATTTCTGCTGTTAGATTTCATTGAGTGAATTTTATATTGAGTGAAATCATGAATTTGCTGTTTTCTTAGGTAAAAAATTACCAGGAATTTTATGTGCTTTGCAACCTAAGTTATAGATGCATATTGTGTTTTCCTTTTTTTTTTTTTTTTTTTTTTTTAATGTCTAGCATGTATTTACGTATTTTCTCACCTGGAAAAACTTTTCCTTTGCTTTTATTGCCTCAGATAGGCATCCAAGTATCATTGTTTGTTGTGCTGATAGAGGCATCCTTATTCCTGACTCTAATGAGCATACTTCTAGGTTTTACCATTAAAGGATACTTTTTCAGTTTTCTGATGGATGGTTTTCAAGACAATTTATTTTTCTAACTTGCTGAGAGTATTTATCAGAAATGGATGGTGATTCTCAGTCTTTTTCTGCGGTTGTACAAAGGGATAGTCATGATTTTTTTTCAGTTTTCTAATAAATTGAAACAGTCTTAATGTTGGGAAAAACCTTTTCTTGGTCACAATATTCTTTTATTCATGGTTTGGATGTGCTGATATTTTATTTAGTTCTTTTTTTTGTTCGTTTTTGTTTCTGCCTTCATGTCCATAAATGAAAAATACTATGTTGAATGGGTTGGAAAGGCCTGTTCTATTACCTGAAGTATGTTAAATAACACAGGAATTATCTATTTCTGAAAGGTATTTTTGATTGAGTTCTGCTATAAAACTGCCTAGACCTGTTATGATATTTAGGGGTAGAACTTTGGTTCCTTTTCCCTTTCATTCCATGTTTGTTCATTTCCCCCTCCTACTTGCTTCAATATTTTATTAGAAAATTTATTGGTATACATTTTTAAATTTATGTTTGTCAATAGTTATGACTTCTTTCTTATATTAATATTGTATTTTTCCCCAGTTTTTACAAATCAGACTTACTAAAGACCCATTTTTTAGCATCAGTGTAACAGCTCTTTCTCTTTCAATCATTTCAGGTTTTTTTGGATTCTGCTTTGGCCCTAGTTTTCTTCGATTGAATACTTAGTTTGTGTTTCCTCTTTGTTGATTATTGAGGACATTTAAACATGTAAATTTCTAAACTTTGCTGCTTTGTTCATATTACATAGGTTATGGTACAGCTATGGAGATCTTATTCAAGTGTACATAAGTGATTTCAGTTTTGATTTTTTTTTTTATCCAGAATTATTTAAAAGTATACCTGAAAATTTCTAAGTGAATTTTGTAAATCACTGTTATTATTTGGCTTTCTTTTTTTTTTTTTTAATTAATTAATTAATTAATTTCTCCCTCTTCCCTCCATTGTCTCTTTTCTGTGTCCATTTGCTGTGTGTTCTTCTGTGTCTGCTTCTATTCTCATTTGGTGGCCCCGGGAACCAATCCTGGGGCCGTCCTGAGTGGGAGAGAGGCGAGCATTTTCTTGTGCCACCTCAGTTCCCTGGTCTGCTGTGTCTCTTATTATCTCTCCTCTGTATCTCTTTTTGTTGTGTCATCTTGCTGCGCCAGCTCTCCCTGTAGGCCAGCACTCCTGTGCGGGGCAGTACTCCGGGAAGGTCAGCACTCCGTGTGGGCCAGCTCGCGTCATGGGTCAGCTTGCCTTCACCAAGAGGCTCTGGGCATCCAAACTCTGGACCTATATGGTAGACGGGAGCCCAATTGCTTGAGCCACAACTGCTTCCCTGGCTTGCTTTTTGTTAAAATTTTATTGGCCTTTTGGAATTAAGATTTTTTTTCCCCTTATCTCTCAATGCTTAATTACTGTAAATATTTTTGGGTGTTTGAAAGTATGTTTTCTCTTTCATACAAAGATCTCTGTCCGTAGATCAGACTAATTATGTAGTACATAATTAAGTAATACAGAACATTTTTTTGCATAAAGATTCATTATGTTTTTGTGAGTGGTAATCTGATACCTTTGCATGCTATGAAATGTCTTTAATTTTGTCTTTTGGCCTGAAGAGTAATCTTTTGGCTATATTTTAAAAATCCTTTTTCCTTGATTCTTTTTTTTTAGTTTTGAACATACTTCTAAATTCATGATTACCATTCATTGTTGCAGATGACAAGTCTGGTATCAAACTGGTTCATTTTTAGCCCTTACAAAGACATACCCTGCCTTCTTCCTCACTGCTACCTTCCTCCCTCCTCCTCTTAAAATTATTTCTTCTTTTCCCTTTAGAACTCCTGTTAGATGTCATTTAATTCTATTCTTTTTGTACCTACTAGTATCAGTTGGTATATTATAATCTTATAAATTATTGTATTTTGAAGAATAAAATGACATTTAAAATAGGCAGCTCAGACTTTTTACTAACTTTTGACTAATTTTATTTTTAATTCATTGTTGTGATTTTATTCCTAAGGTGATTGTAATGTTAACTGATGATCATTTTGTATCAGGGAGAAAAAGAATGCAACTGTTACATGGGCATACTTTAGATCTTGAACTTGCACACATTCTGATGTTTAACTATGACTTTTAAAAGTAAATCTACTAGAATGTAGATACCTTGAAAGAATATCAACTGTTCCAATCTATTGATGGCTCAACTGTTGTAAAGAGTCTTATAAAGTGGTCTTTGGGGTTGAATTCAAATCTTACTGGAAAGCCAAGAGCCACAGTAGCACATCAATCTTAATTTCTTTTCAGTCTCCTCTTTTTTTTTTCTTTTTTTCTTTTGAGGTACGGGGGCCATCCCCAGGACCTTACATATGGGGAGCCGGCACTCAACCTCTAAGCCACATCAGCTTCCCTGAGTTGGTTTTTTCATTTGTTTTGCTGTTGTTTTTTTTTTGTTTTGTTTTTAGGAGACTCGGGGGACCAAACCCAGGACCTCTCATGTGGGAAGCAGGCCCTCAACTGCTTGAACCACATCCACTCCCTAAGTCCCATCTTCTTTTTTAATCTGAAACGATATTAGCCAGCTTGCCTTCTACCTTATTTACTAATGTCATCTCTGAATAATTATGTCATTGTTTTTAATTATTAAACACATTCTCAGTGATTAAAGAATTCTGAAAGATAATGGCGTGAATATGATACAGGCTTTGAAATGCTCTCTCAAAAGAGGAGTAATAAACATTTTGAGACTTGGCATTATTGAAGAGTCTCCTTAAGGTAAATGCCTTGAAGGTTCTTTTTTGTTTGTAAATGTTACAGTATTTACTTGTTAAAAATTATCTCTGTCACCTTTCTAATTTTTATCCTCAGTGTTACTTCTTAAGGGTATGTATTAATTTTAAAAAGCCATGTGGTTTTAAAAAAGAACCGATTTGTTTTTATAGATGTTGAGGTAGTATATCATATTTTGGTTTTTCCTCTACCTGGGCTCAGAATTGATCAAAGATCAGGTGAAGAAATTCAGGCTTCAGATCGGAGTGGTATTTGAGTTTTGGTTTGTTGGCCCTGTTTCTTTACGACATGTTAGATATTGCCCCTCTGTATTCCATTCCATATCATTAACATTAGTGCCAGTGGAGGAAGGAAAGGAAGCATATAGAGGGCTTCTGTTTAATTTTGTGCAGTGTTATTTCAAAAGATCTTTATTGGTTGGTCTTGGGGTTTTTAATGTCAAATGTTTAATGTCAAAACATCATGTGATGCTACTACCAAATAAAATTTCAAACTTAGAAAATGTTAAGTCATAACTCTGTGAATACTGTCTGAGCTTTAATGCCTGCAAAAAAGGTGCTTTTTGAATTTGGATGTATGACTCTTTTGGATATGCTCATATTAAATAATTGCTAATAACAATGAGGAGAAAATACAAAGTAGAAAGAACACTATTCTAGTCTTAGGATCTGGATATTGTAGTTTTAGTTCTGCTAATTAGTGTTTTGACCATGAGCAAATCATATAATCTTTTGAATGCTGCCGCTTCCCCCCCCCTTCCTTTGCTAAAGAACAAGGTTGAGTTTGATAATCTCTAAGATCCTTTCGAAATAAATGGTTTGTGATATGTAAAGAGAACCTGATTTTTGTGCTTTAATTAAATACATGCTTTTGAATATTTGTTCTGTGTCCTGCCAACCCATGGTAACTACTAACTAATGCTCTCAGCCTAAGACAAGTATTAGGGTAGTATTTATGGCTTTTGTTTATGTGGGGACATTTGGAATATATCCTGCAAGTTTATTATTTGATATTTTCGTCTCTACATAGAGAAAGGAGAAATGGAAGATATTCTGGACTTAGTTTAAATTTAGGAATAAGGTGGAAAATTTTCAAGACTATTTTAAACTGGAGCTCTTTTTTAAGTAGTATATTGTCCACCAAATACAGTATCTGTTTTCTCTTTACATCAAGAAGTACTCATTTTGACTCTTAAAATACTGGGTATTAAACACTTTGAACATAATCCACTGATCAAGTACCAATTTCTATTTCTGGTGGGTTTACTTTTATAAAAAATGAAATACTATATATTACAGAAATTCTGTGTTTGCATTTTAACATAGCTTTTCTGGTTTTTATTTAATAGATAAGATACTTAAGGTATAAAAAAGGGCGTTATACATTTGTATAGGACTGTTTAAGGGCAGAGGAAATTTTTTTTTTTTTTAAGTTTAAAGTATCTAAGTCAAATAAATGTTAATGCCTAAAGTTGACAATTTCAGCAAAAATGTATTTTTCAAAATTGCAGATATGTAGAATAAGTAAAGTTCTTTGTTCACTTGGAGGCTTCTGTCACTGGTGGGATGGAAAGAGCACTGAGGTCATGCCATTTACTGCTCTATGAACTTAGTTTCTCTTTGTACCTTTTTTTTTTTTTTAATCTTGTTTGTTTAATTTAGTGCACCCTCCCCTGCAAGATGATTCTCTCGTCTGTCTGCTCATAGTTTGCTCACCTTCTCTAGTAGGCACTGGGAACCAAATTCAGGACCTCCCACATGGGAGGCAAGTACCCAATAGCCTGAGTCACATCTGCTCACCATGGGCTTTAGCGTCTGCTGGCTTGTGGCATCTGCTTGTTTAGGCATCTGCTCATTGTAGCGGGTGTGGTATCTGCATGTCTTCTTTTGAAGGCACTGGGACCTCCCATGTGGTAGATGGACACCCAACCAGTTGAGTCACATCTGCTTCCCTGTCTTTATATCTTGGTTTCTTTTTCTTAACTTAGCTGTTAACTGCCTTAATGTGATTATCCTGTCTTCTTCCCAATATCCACTTACTGAGTCTCTTAAACCCTACCTCTGAAATAGCTTTTGAATTTGTTCACTTTTTTTAGCCCAGATCATGTGTTTCTTTTGCTTGATTATAGCAGTGGCATATTGCCTCCTTCTCTCCCCAGTTAATTTGCCATACTAAATAGCTAGTATCACTTTTACTCAGTTTTTTATGAGAAAAATTTTCAGTGTCTTCCCACTGCCCTTAAGATAAAAATATTTCATGGAGCAGCTTTGTTCCTTTCTAGTTTTCCAGCCTTCCTCTATGTTTAGTTCTTTGAAAATGGTGAGAGTTCTTTCTTACTGTGGATCCTTCATACTTGCTGTTTCCTTCTCCTGGAATATGACCTTTCCATGAGTGCCCCCACCCCCCACCCCGCCTTTTTTTTTTTTTGCCTTCCTATTTTTCAGGCTTCACCTTAGAAGTTAATTTCCCCTAACCTCCCATCCCCCAAGTCTAGTTTGGCTAACACATTCCTTATCACATATGCTACTTTATTTGTAGTGATAGTATTGTAGTGTTCACAACTGAGCTTTTCCCCTTTCCATACCTGCTTTTCCCAGTCTTCTGCATTTTGTGAAGTAGAAACTACAACCTCCCAGTTGCTGGCTAGTGAACTTGGACATCCTGACTGGCCTCTGCTTTCCTACCTTTTCAGTCTTCCCTTTTCAGTTTATTCTTAATGCAGCAGTCAGATCATATAATTCTTCTGCTCACGGCCCTCTCAGATATCGTCACAGTGGCCCACAAGACCCCACACAAGCCATTACTTCCCCCATTTGTTGCTCTCTGACCTCACATCTCTAGATTCTACTTCTCTGCTGAGCTTTAACCACCCTAATCTCCTTGAGTTAGCTCGTTGGGCATTTTAGGCACTTTTCCTTCCTCACAGTCTTTGTCCATGCTGTTCCTTCTTACTAGGTATTTCAAGGTCGTTTGAAAATGATGTGTAAGGAGTGTGATTCAGAATAGTTACTACAGAACAATAACACATTGAAGGCATTGAAGTAGAATCATCAAAAGGATTACAGTAACATTCGTGTTGCTGTGGTTCTTAGCCAGGGCAACAACAGCATGTTCAAATTCTTGGTTTCTCATGATTGTCCTTCCTTCCCTAGATACCTAGTCTTGAAGACTAAATTCAGTACAGGTGGTATTAGTTATTTAGGGATAGGGCTACTTTTTTGGACAGAAAGTAAAATGTATACTATAAAATGTACTGCCAGTAATCTTAAAATCTTGGTTTTTAAGGTTCTTTTTTTTTTCCCCTTACTCCACCCCCACCCCCCCCATTGTCTGCTCTTTGTGTCCATTTGCTGTGTGTTCTTTGTTGTATTCTCATTAGGCAGCTCCAGGAACCCATCCTGGGACCTTACGGAGTGGGAGAGAGGCGATCATACTCTTGCACCACCTCAGCTCTCTAGTTTACTGTGTCTCATAATATCTTTTCTCTGTGTCTCTCTTTTGTTGCATCATCTTGCTGCATCCTTCCTGGATGGTCTGCCCTCCTGAGCAGGACTGCGCTCCTTGCATGGGGGCCACTCCTTGCACAGGGACACCCCTGTGCGGGGGCGACACTCCTTGCGTGGGCAGCATGCCACCAGGCCAGGACGCCTGGGGTATTGAACCCTGGGCCTCCTATATGGCTCCTATTCGTTGAGCCATATCCACATCCCTCAAGGTTAAGAACATGCGTTTAGCTCATATTTCAGAGAAATGTTCTGGCTTTGGCTTAGTCAGAAACATTGTCCCGTTGTTTCTCAAAGTGTGGTTCCTACCTACCCCAGAATCACTTGGGGTACTTAAAAATGCCTCTTAATCCCCCACAAGACCAACTGTATCAGAACTTCTGGTGACGGGACCTTGATGTCTGCATATTTAACACACTCGCAGAAGGTCATGTTGATGCACATTAACGTTTGCCATCCACTGCTTTGGGTTATATGCCTGATGAGAGCTATATAATGGACTAGAGGAACTAAGAATCCCATGGTATGATTAGTGACAGGAACTCTACGATAGACCAGGAAATTTAAAGCTTAAAAGCAATATAATTTAAAACTTTGGTGCTATGGGAACATGGGCTCTTTAATTCTGGAGAAATTTCCTTCAGTTTTTCTAGAAGCACATACTTTAGGACCGAGTAGGATCTGCTTGGAGTTGCCAGACTCATGTGCCTTCTCATTTTTTGTACCATTTTGTCACTTGGGGATTACAGTGAAGGACCTTGATAAACCCCCACAGAAACATATATACGGTATTTTCATTATTTCTTTGAACCCCTGCTTTCTAGGGAAATGTTTCTTCTGCTTTAGTGCCTTGATTGCATTGGAATTTTTCTGGTGATTTTGACAATAATTGTGAATTTTTCCATGTTAGCACTCAGTTTTTTGGCCAGGATATGAAAGGTATATTTTGAACTGAGGGGTGCTATGTTAAATGAAAACTTGACGCTTTAGTCCATTTAATGTATAACAATTTTAAGACGGGGAGTGTCTTGAACTTTTCACATGCTTTGGTTACATTCCTTGTTTTACCAAGGTGACATGCTTTGGTTAAATAAGTCAAGATTATGTAAATTGAAGCTGTCTGTCTTGGCTAGGGTTCTAAGGCCAGGTTTTTAGAAATGAGCTTGAGTACATTGTGCAATCAACTAATAAAATGGTATGTATAATATAATATTTAAAAATCATATATCAGGGCAAAGGTAGTAATCAGTATTATAAAACTGTATTAATGTGGTACCATATCATGATATAAAGGATAAGAGATTTTCTTTTTTAAATATCCAAAATCAGTTAGAAAATAAAGGAATAGCTTTAAAATGGTGGTGGAATTTGGAGAAATTTCTTTGGGTTAGGTTTTTGAGAGATGTTAAAATATTTTTAGGGTCCCTTGAATCACTTACAGAGAAACTCCTAGTTAAGGTTTTGGCCTACCCCTTTTCCTTATAAAGTTTCTACTTGCAAGTTCAGTCTTTAGAGATAAAAGTTTATTTCTCTGAAGTTATTTTTCTACATTTTTTACTGTTTACCACTTTACTTTTTTTGTGTGATGTGTGCGGCACTCTTATTTGTATAATTATGAATTATAAAAATGAAGTTTTATATACAAGAACCAACTTGCCATATGTTTAGAACTTTCCATTTTTCATCTTTTCCTCATTGTTGCACTTCAGAGTGTCAAAGACCAAAATCAATCATATTAATGAAAGCAAGCAAAATAAGCCTGAGTTTGCTTTGGAATCAGTACAGTCTGGTACATTCAAGGAAGGTCAAGGAATCCCAAGTTTGAACTTTACTGAAACAGAGATACTCTGAAAAGAGTGGAACATGTAATTTTTGTATACTTGTTGAAAGGCACCTGGAAGTCAAGTATTGCTTCAGGTTCTACTGAAAATTTGAAAGCCATCAGAAACCCTAGAATGAAGACTGTGGTGTAGTACACTTGGTACAAATCAGCCAAGCTTTATTTATTGATCTAACAAGTGTGTTGTGTAAAGGAAAGCCATTAAGAGGTGAGTGAAATTTTCTCTGAGATAGTGATGTAGGAACACTCATTAAAAAGTAGTAAACAGATGTATTCAGCAAACATTGAGTACCTGCTCTATGTCAGACCCTGGGTGTGACAGACAAGGCAGTTAAATCTCTGCATGTCTGAGATTGGCACTCTTCGGGGAGACACAGGCAATAAACAAATTGTTAACATATAAGAGTTGGAAATAACTTGTAGGAAAATTAAGCTGAAAAGGGATGTGCTTTGAAAAGTAGAAGTTCCTACTCTGTATAGAAATGAGGAAGCTAGACATGGATATGGGGGTGGGGAAGCATGTTCCAGGCACAGGGGCCAGCCAGTGTCAAGTCCTTCTGGTGAGAGCCTGTTTGAACAAGATAGCCATGAGTGATTTTAGGGGAAGTGGTAGAAGATGAGCTCAGAGAGTGGTATCATAGGGCTGGATCTTGCAGAGCCATGTAGGTTTTGGAAAGGATTTAGGTTTACTCTGAAAAAAAGATGAAAAACCATTGGGAGGATATTGAGTGACTATTAAATGTGCGAAGAGGTGCAAATGTAGAAGCCCAGAGACTACTTAAGAGACTCTGGAGTAGTTAAAAGTGAAGAAGCAGTGGTGGCTTGTGTTCTGATGAGAGCAATATCGTGGTATGATTCTGGATCTATCTAAGTGTGATTCCAAAAGTTTTAGCCTTAGTGGTTGTAAACTGGAATTGTCATTTATTGAGGTAGAGAAGAACAAGAGGTTTGGGGTGTGGGGAGAATCAGGACTTTGTTTCTTGGATTGTCTTACATCTAAAAACCCAGTTTAGTCAGCAAATGGAGATGTTGAGTAGGCAGGTGGCTATGAGTCTGTCATTTGAGGGAGAGATTTGGGCTGCCTCCCCTCAGCATAAAAGATGGAAAAACCATGAGTCCTGTAAAGGGCATTTAGTAAATAGTGCTCACTTCTCAGCCACAGGGTCTCTTTCAAGTACTTCATTGCAGTACAAAAGTAGCCACAGACAATATGTGAATGGTAGGCATGGCCATATTTGACCAGCTAGGAGTTTGCCCACCCCTGCTGTACACAGAAAAGAGAGCTGCAGATTGATCCATGTGGTACCATGATATTCAGAATTCAAGGATATGAGGAGGGACCAGCAAAGGAGACAGGAGTGGCCAGTGATATAGGAAGGAAAACCAGTGAATTTGTCTTCTGGAAGCCAAGTGAAGAAAATGTTGGAAGAATGTGGAATGATTATTTGTGTCCAAACCTGATGAAAAATATGAGAACTGAGAATTGGCCACTGAGAGGTCATTGACCTTGATAAGAGCAGTTTTAATGGATTTGGGGGGTAGGGGTGTGTGTGTGGGAGATGAAGGCCTGATTGATTGGAATGGGTTTAAGAGACGACGAGAGGCGGCGGACTTGGCCCAGTGATTAGGGCATCCATCTACCACATTGGAGGTCCGCGGTTCAAACCCCTGGCCTCCTTGACCCTCGTGGAGCTGGCCCATACGCAGTGCTGATTCGCGCAAGGAGTGCCGCGCCACGCAGGGGTTTCCCCTGTGTAGGGAGCCCCACGTGCAAGGAGTGCACCCTATAAGGGGAGCCACCCAGCGTGAAAGAAAGCGCAGCCTGCCCAGGAATGGTGCCGCACACACAGAGAGCTGACTCAACAAGATGTGACAACAACAGAAGCGGACAAAGAAGACGACGCAGCAAATAGACACAGAGAACAGACAACCGGGGTGCGGGGGGATGGGGAGATAAATAAATAAACAAAAATAAATTTAAAAAAGAGACAACAAGAGGAGGTAAAGACAATGAATTTGGCAAACTCAAGGACTTTTGCTGCAAAAGGGGAATAGAAAACAATGCTTTGCCTGGAGTAAGATGTGGGTTAAAGGAAAGGGTTATTTTTCTCTAATAAGAGCTACTACATATAGCATGTTGCTTTGCTATACCAATAGAAAAAAATTGCAGGGGGTGGGTACTTGCTGAAGCATTGTTGATATTTAATGTAAGAAAAAAAGGGTCGGCCTTAGATTGCAGCATTAACCATTGAAAATGAGAGAGAGGTTAGGAGGACATGTCAATTTTTATTGGTTCTTTATTATTTCTTCCCGGTATAGGGTGAGCCCTTTAAGTCTGCATTATCGTATTTTATTTTAGAAAAGTTTTTTTAATATACCCTTGAGTGTCCTGCCTGCTTTCTCTTCTCTTCTTCTGGACATCAGTTTGACATAGAATGGCTTTTATCTTTCATATATGGGATATCTCTGAATGCTTTGATCTTTGTCCTTTTGTCACATGCTTTTTGATATTTTTCAGTTCCGTATAGTTGGCATTGTTTTCAGCAGTATTGCTTCTTCTATTCTAATACCATTTTCATTTTTTAAGTGATTTCAACTTTAACTTCGTCTCATTTCTTCCTTTTTTTTTTTTTTTTTAACATTGTCTTGTCTCTTGTTTGTTTCACAGAGTTCATATTCTCTTTATTCTGTGAAATAGAGTAGAATTTGTCTAAAAAGTTCTTGGCTTCCTGAGATTTCTTTTGCTTACAAACCCCAGTTGAGTCTCTGTATAGACTAAGTTGGATGGTTTCTGTGGACTTGCCTTAATTGAGGTTATTCTGTTGTGTATTTAAAATATATAAGTATAGTCAGGTAGATTTTCTGATTCTGCATCCTGTCCTCCTAGAGACATTCTGGTCACTTAAGGGCTTTTATTCCTCTTCTGGGGATTGCAAATATTCTCTGAAAGATAACAGTGAGGGAATTGAATCTTCTGTTTCCTCTGAGAAAGACAGACCTGGCTGTCTCAGTGTACCACTACAATGGGGCAGTATTTTAATTAATTTTAATTAAACCAACTTCAAATTTGATTTATAATCTGAGTCCAGATCAGGGAAGGAAACATGTGAGAAGTATGTGGAGAGGAGTGATGATGTGGTTCTGTTTTCTTTGCAATTGATTCTGTTTTCTTTGCAATAGTAGTGTATCCCAAGTTCTTTTACCAGAGCTACTTTTGGTGTCCAGGCTCAGGTGAGGAGTGGCATCATTGTCCTTAAGATTCGGGCAGTTCTTTCCTCAGATGGGGGGTCCAAGAAATGTCAGTGTACTAGACCAAGAGTTCCTTTTCTTCTACCTCTTCTGCCTGACATAACTTTTTCAAAATAGGTACCTTTAGAGACTTTAATATAACTGGAAGTTGGCTTTTAGTATTTTCCTACCCTTTATTAGGGATTTCATTGTCTCTGGAAACCATTTGTCAGTGTCAGTTTGAAAGCTTGTGACTATTCCTTGTTGCATTTGATTAAATTTTCTTTTTCTTTTTTATTTTTTTAGTTAATTTTGATAGGTTTTGTAGAGGGCAAATATAGAAACATTTTTATGTTGTCATCTTTCTGAAAGTCTGCTCTTAATGTAATTTTCAGCATTGATTTTTGTGCTTTGTTTAAGTACATGTTTTATTATTCCATCATTGTGTTGAACTAACAATTTGTAAAATTCATATGGAAATATATCTTAAGATAACCTTCATGATTCTTCTCAGCACTAGAAATCACTAATTTCTTTTCTCTGGGTTGGGACTTCGAACACTCATATAATTGATAAGTAGGGAAAATGTGTGATTACATATGTTGGTGTATGCATGCACATGTGGCATATAATGTTCCATTAAAAATGAAGATGTAGAGCCACATTTATTGATGTTTCTGGAAATTAAGTAGAAAAATTCACATACAAAATAGTATGATCCTTTATTTGGGTATAATGTGTGTATGTAGAAAACAACTTGTAAGGATAGTTATCTTGCTTAATATTTTAATGTAATTTCTAATAATAATGTATACTTTATTTTAGAAACTCAGATAAAACGGTTCCTAGCATTTCAAAAATAATGGTTAAAATAGACACTCTGGAAATGTTATTTTTGGTTTAAGAAAAAAGTTTTGCATGATAAATAATTGTTATGTAAAGATATCTCTATTTGAAGGTTATTTTCCTTTTCATATTAAGGAAACATCTGCCTGTTCCTACAGTTAGTTGTTAATACTTTGTTAGAAGTCTGAATTTTATCAGAAGCACTTTCAGTATCTGTTAATAGATTTTTTTAAAATTAACATTCAAAAAATTAAATTCATGCAAGTCTTTCAGTGTTCTATTATCGGGCATTCCTGAGCTAAGGTGTATATGGTTGTTATTGCACTGTGGTTCTTGTTATCTTTGTCAGGGTTTTGCGGTTTGTTACTCTTATGATTGAGTCTATTTCTGGGATAGATTTTACACTACAGGAATTACACCTTCTAAGTTTGAAGCAGTTATTCAATAAATCCATCAGTCTGGCTAGAACTGTGATTGGAAGAGGTTGGTGGAGAATGGAAATGTTGGGGCTGAGGGGAGAGTGAAGAGATACGTAATATACTCTGCCCAAAGCATGTTATGGTAAAATTAGTATATACTTAAACATCACAAGCAAATATGAGCTGTCAGATTTTCCCAAGCACTAATCAATCATCCTAGTTTCTGTTTTTATTTTTAAAGTAACTCATAACAAGAAACGTTTGTATCTTTATTTTAATGTGAATAAAATTGGTTTAGTCAGTGTGGGGATGTTTGTTTTTTCCTTTAATATCAGTTTCATAGTTGGAGAATACCTAGATACAGTGTCCAATGTTTGATTACCATTAGCTGTATCCAAAATCATAGCCCCAACTATCTAAATATAAATGGGACCATCTAAGCAGCAGAAAAGGATGTATAAAATAAATGCTGTTTGTGCGAATATGCCTCAGACACATAAGAGCAGTATTGAAAAGGTTCTGTTTGTAAGAGAAAAATTCCTTGATGTAACTCTGCTATCGTACAAAGTGATGTCCTGTTATAAGATAATACAGAATAAGCTAGAGTGATTTTATTAATGTTTTAAATGGTATATTTCCAAAGGATATTGCAGATAATGGTGTTTTCTTAAAGCTTCCTTGCTGTGTCATGATAGTTACATTTAACAGTTGAGGTTTTTGTGCCTGGTTGAGACATAGAGAAGGTGATTTGACAATGCTACCCAGCTTTTTTGAGAACCAGTCTCTAGAGATTATCTGTATCATTTCTTTTTAAATGATACTATATGGGTTGGGGGTTGGTCCTTAATCCTCCCACCCTTGTCTCAATCTGAATGGCTCCAGTTTTAAACGTTGGGCTTCCATCCTTGTCTTTATTTTATTTTAGAGTCTTAACAGACCCAGGCACTGTGGTAATTTCAGGGATCATGGCCATAGCGTGATAGGCAAAGTGCCTGACTACAGGGAGTTTCCTTCCTAGTGATGGAAACAGATAGTTGTAAGCAGACATAGGATAATTTCATATTATGATTTTCTCATAAAGGGAATAAATAGTGATGTGAATGGTAATGGTGGAAAGGTGGGAGAAATATGTACATTGGTCAGGGAATGACTTTGTAGGGGATAGTTTATAAATTAACACCTGGAAGATGAGCGACTGACCATATAAGGATATAATACTGTGGCTTAAACAAGTTGAGGGGAAATTGGCAAATGACTTCACTAGAAAGAATCTTCTTTTTTAATCTTTTGTGTCATCTTGATGTCCATAGAACTTTCAGGAATTCCTTGTCCAGAAGATGTAATTTAAGATTTTCTTAGTCTGGCATCTAAGATTCTTGAGTAGTCTTTGGCACAACTTAGCTTTATATCCTGTTATCTCACATATAGTAACCTCATGTTCCTGTCAGACTAGTTTTCACTCACTGCCCTCTAAACCCTTGACACTTCCTGTCATTGCTCATATGTTCCCCTGACAGAAATTTGTTCTCTACTTTATTGTACCCAGTTGAAATCTCTTCATGTCTTAGTCGTCTTTACAGTCTCTCTTTACTGTTTTGTTACTGAGAGTTCTTAAAATCTGAGAGACTTATGAGGGCATTACGTATAATGAAGATCCTTTTGCATACTAGATCATTTTCATCCCTTCTCAGATGATATGATTTGAAGCCATGTGGCTTCCAAAGTTGAAATTGGCTGCTACTTAATTGATATAGAATCAGGAGGTACAATTACCTAGATATAACTGTAGGCATGCCAGGACCTGCCTCTGTTTTCTGCTTGATTACTGTACTATAACTCTAAAGGCATCAGCTTGGGAAAGGATAATATTCAGTTTACAACCATATTTCCTCTGCTTGGCCTTATAGAATCTTATGATAATTTGATAAATTTTCCCAAAACTGATTTATTATTTTTCATACAAACCTATGTTCTTTTTCTCTCAAGGGAATGCTTTGATTCCTTAGATTGGCCACTTAGCTGATTTCAAAATAAGAAAACATGAAGAGGTGTGTGGGAGGTGATTTAATTAATTATATTGCATAAAAGTAATAGATATGAGAGCACAGGGATACATGCTGTGACAAAGGGCTCAGTTAGTTGGGGGGTCAGAGGGCTTCTCTGAGGATGTGGCACTTAAGCTGAGAGCTTAAGGATGATGAAGAAATTGGCAGGCAGAATGGGGGAAAAATGTTCCAAAAAGAGCGAGAGACTGTAGGAAGAATCTAGAAGCAGGGAAGAATTTGGCATATTCAAAGATTGGAAAGAGGCCAGTGTAGCAAAACTGGTGGGCAGTTGTGGTCAGTGTTGCAAGATAAGGCTGGGAAGGCCAGGTTGTGCAGAGAAATTTTAATGGCTTGCCTGTGTACTCATTGAAATTCAAAAGACATGTCATTGTCCAAAATATGTTTAAAAGATTAATTTGGCTATTTTGTAGAGAGAATTTTGAAATGGAGGCAAGGATGAAAATGGAGAGAGCAGTCAGTCTGCTCTCTGTATGAGGTACTGAGTCACATTCCTGGCATCACTCATGGTTGAAGAGTCATGTGCTGATAATTTTTCTAAGCAAATGAAGTTTAAGGCACTGTGTCTTAAGGGCATAGACCATTGGAAGGCTCTAGGCTTCTTATTGTTACTTTAGTATCCATTCATCATTTGTACATTTGGTTTGTTTCCACTTTTGGCCATTAGGAATAATGCTACTGTGAAGAATTGTATCTAATTGTTTATGTGGACATAGGTTTTCCTTTCTCTTGGGTATATACCAGTAGTAAAATAGTGAAACTTTTAGGATATCTGGTAACTCTTTAAAGGTTAACCTTTGTGGGAACTGCCAGATTTTTCCCAAAGCAACTGCATTATTTAATGTTCTACCAGCAGTCTGTCTATATCTTTCCCAGTGGGCATGACATAATACCTCATTTTGGGTTTGATTTATGTTTCTATATGGCTAATGTTGTTGGGCATCTTACTGTGTGCTTTTTGGTCATTTGTATGTCTTTGCAGAAATGTCTGTTTACATACTTTGCTCATTTTTTAATTGGGTTGTGTTTTTTTTTGGTGTGTGAACGTTAACAGTTCTTACAAGTGGAAAGGATAATACACAATCAGGCCTTGGAGAAATTGCAGGTTCGGTTCCAGGCCACCACAATAAAGTAAATATCTCAAAGCAAGTCAAATAAATTAAAAATTCTAGGTGCATATAAAAATTGTTTACACTATACTGTAGTCTATTAAGTATGCAATAGCACTATGTCTAAAAGATGTACATACCTTAATTAAAATGTGGCAGAGCCAGGAAGCGGACTTGACCCAGTGGATAGGGTATCTGCCTACCACAGGGGAGGTCCGCAGTTCAAACCCCACGTCTCCTGGACCCATGTGGAGCTGGCCCATGTGCAGTGCTGATGCGCACAAGGAGTGCCATGCCATGCAGGGGTGTCCCCCGCGTAGGGGAGCCCCACACACAAGGAATGCTCCCCATAAGGAGAGCCGCCCAGTGCGAAAGAAAGTGCAGCCTGCCAAAGAATGGCACCGCACACACAGAGAGCTGACACAAGATGACGCAACAAAAAAACACAGATTCCTGGTGCTGCTGATAAGGATAGAAGCAGTTACAGAAGAACACACAGCGAATGAACACAGACAGCAGACCACTGGGGGAAAAGGGGAGAGAAATAAACAAAAAATAAATCTTAAAAAAAAAGAAATGTGGCAGAGCCAAAATCACAAGCACATGCTATTGGAATAGCACCAATAGACAGACTTATTTGACTCAGGGTTGCCACAAACCTTCAATTTGTAAAAAATGCAGTGTCTGAAACACAATGAAATGAGGTATGCCTGTACAAGTCCCTTATTGGATATATGATTTGTAGATGTATTCTCTTATCCCGTGGATTGTCTTTGTACTTGATGATGCAGAGTGTCCTTTGAAGCACACAAAAATTTTAATTTTGATGAAGCTTAATTCTTATTCCTTTTGTTGCTTGTACTTTTTAAAATTCAATGTATTCATTTAATTGCTGCAAGTATCCATTTTTCCCTTAAGATATATATGAGATCAGTCATTTAAATATAAAGATGCAGGTAGCCGCTAACGACTGAGTATACACTCTCCTGTAGCTCAATTCTAGTCTTTAATAAATTTCTGATATTTTGGGTTAAGGATGTATTTATTCATGTGTAGTATCTAAGAATAATAGCCATCTCAGAGCATTCTGCTCAGATCTGAGAGTCTGGTAATGTAATGAATAGATCTTTATAGATGAATCTTGCTCATACTCTCTAGATAGGCCCAGCATTGATCAGTGGCTGAAAAATATATTTGGGCTGCTTATATCACTGAACAAGCAAAGTTCAGATCTGTGAGTCCCCTCAAGTGGTTAGATTCCTGTGGAGTATATTGCACAGTGATTCCTGCAAAGGAATATACTTCCAACTGAAAGGTGGATCTGGTTTTATCACTTTGAGTTAGATCCCAGTTATGTAGCTGTATGTTTGTTAAAAGTAACAAATTAATCTTTAGGAAGCTTAATGTCTTTTTCTCTTTGCATTTTCTGAATGTGGGAAGAGTTTGGTAAAACTGGCACTTTTGAAAGAGAAATGTTGCCAACATGGTTCTGTGAGGTTTTCTTTTCATTGGTCTTTTTTTTTTTTTTTTTAAGATTGATTTATTTCTCTCCCCTCCCCCCACCCCCCACCCTGGTTGTCTGTTCTCTGTGTCTATTTGCTGCATCTTCTTTGTCCACTTCTGTTTTTGTCAGAGGCACGGGAATCTTTGTTTCTTCTTGTTGCGTCATCTTGTGTTAGTTCTCCGTGTGTGCGGCGCCATTCCTGGGCAGGCTGCACTTTCTTTCGTGCCGGGCGGCTCTCCTTACGGGGTGCACTCCTTGCGCGTGGGGCTCCCCTACGCGGGGGACACCCCTGCGTGGCAGGGCACTCTGTGTGTGCATCAGCACTGCACATGGGCCAGCTCCACACGGGTCAAGGAGGCCCGGGGTTTGAACCGCAGACCTCCCATACCGTAGGCGGACGCCCTAACCAGTGGGCCAAGTCCGCCGCCTCATTGATCTTAACTGTGGTATCATTCACATTTGGGATCCAAAGGAATATGGACAGGAAAAAAAAAATCTACCCTGAGCTTTTGTTTTATTTTTGAGAGTTTCATTTTAAATGACAGTGCTTAATGATAAGCACTTTAAAAGAAGTGGGAATGGTATTTCCTTTGGCGTGTTTCTTGAAAAGACTTAATATATCTTTTCTGATGGTAAGACAGATTCTAGTTTCACATTTCATGATTTTAGTTCTTCTGCAGGTGTGAGTGAGGCACAAAGGTGTGCCAGTTCTGCAGCTAGCAATTTCTCGCTGTTCTGAGGCTGTGAAAATGTCCAAATCAAGGCTTCATTTAGGCAATGTTTTTTTAACTCAAAGACCAGCTGCTGGGGATCCTAGGTTCTTTTCACATGGCAGGGCACAGTGGCGGCGTTTCTGGCCTCACCTTTCTTCTCCAGGTCTTCAGCTTAATGCTTCATTGGTTTCTCTCTCCTTCACTGGGTTTCTCTCTCCACTTCTGTGAGGGTCTCTGAATTCATCCTGTTTATAAAGCTGTTGCTTATACTTTTGATGTGATATCTAAGGAAGTTTTGCCTAACCCACGGTCATGATGATTTATTCCTATATTTGTGTGTGTAGTTTTTAAAAAATAATTTAGCTGTTATGTTCAGGCCTGTGATCCATTTTGAGGTAGTTTTTATGTACAGTGTGAGGAAGGGGTCCAGCTCATCTTCATTTTTTTGCATGTGCTCCCTCCCCTTTAAAATGTATTTTGTAAAATCCCCATTACTATCTTGAAGATAAACATAAATGTGGGAAAATATGAGTAGTTCTATATGTATAGGGTTTTGTCATCTGTCTGTGAGGTGGCATGATCACCAGTGGGTTTTAGCATATTACCATCTTTTCAGGGGAGATTTGACTTCTGCCATTTGACCTTGTTAAACCAGTACAGAACCATCTGGGGAATTGCTTGTTAAAAATTGCAGTCTCAGGGTTCCATCCCATATACTAAAATCTACATCTTAAAATATACAGACATTTGAGAAAAACTGCTCAACACTAAGTCTTTCTCTGCCTGTTATCTGCTTTCACTGGATTCAGAAGGCTTAGTGGGGTAGTTCTTGAAATCTTCCTTTAGTATCATGGTTCCTGTTTTCTGTAGAAGGGATTATGACTTATAAGACTGAGGATCTGATAGTGAATTCTGGTGGTGATTATGTTCTGATGTCCTCATACAGTTGATTCTTGTTAGTCACTTTAGTTATGTTCTATAAACTCTCCACGTACACTGAATTCACAAATATTGAAACACAGGATTAAGTTCCTGTGAGCCTTTAGTCACAAGTTCGATAACCAATCAATATGTAACCTTGTTTTATGTGAGCTTCTGTTTAAAGACATCTTATTTCATTTGTATTGTTGATTTAACATCAAATTTAATAGCCAAAAGCACTATAACTCATGCCTCAGCAAAGCTCATAAAACATACATACACACACATGCGTTTTTACCCAGCCTTCGTGTACTTAGGAATGCTAGACAGCACGCCAGCACTTCACTTGGGGGCCATTTCAAACAGCGAAATCACCAAGTACAAAACTGCAAAAACCATGGGACTAAATATACCATGAAAAGGATACTGGGTTGTAGTATGAAAGCTGGAACAGGCAGAGCATCACCTTGTTCACTCTCAGTTGGGAATATGCATGTCAAGCCACTCAAACTTTTTGCTACACTGTGAATGTTCATAAATAACAGTGAAAGCTCCAACAAGTATTGATTTGAGGATTTCAACTAAATTTAGCAAATAGGCAACCTCGCAGTTAAGGAATCCATGAATAATGAGAGTATGGAGTAGAGCAAAACCTCTGTTCACCTTTTGAAAAGGTGGGTGTGTTTTCCAACTTGGTTGATTATGTAAAATTGTATATACTTTCTTCTGCTTTCCTTCTAATATCCAAGTCCTATTTTTTAAATGGGAAGGCAATCTGCTTGCTTAGTGCCATTTTTTTGCTGAGTCTGGTATATGTTTTGCTGTATTTTTTGGCCTGTTCCCTGGAGTCCTCTCCTAGGGCCTTTTTCTCAGATTGTAGGGTATATCTTTCTTATCCTTTATTTATTTATTTATTTATTTTTTAATTTTTGAAAAGCGCATTCTTTTTTTTTTCTTTTTTTTTTTTAATGTTACATTCAAAAAATATGAGGTTCCCATATACCCTTCACTCCCCTTACCCCACTCCTCCCCCCATAACAACATCCTCCTCCATCATCATGAGACATTCATTGCACTTGGTGAATACATCTCTGAGCACTGCTGCACCTCATGGTCAATGGTCCACACCATAGCCCACACTCTCCGATAGCCCACACAGTGGGCCATGGGAGGACATACAGTGTCCGGTAACTGTCCCTGCAGCACCACCCAGGACAACTCTAACACCCGAAAATGCCCCCACATCACATTTCTTCCTCCCACTCCCTACCCTCAGCAGCCACCATGGCCACTTTCTCCACACCAATGCCACATTTTCTTCGATTACTAATCACAATAGTTCATGTATAGAATATCAGTAAGTCCACTCTAATCCATACTCTATTCCTCCATCCTGTGAACCTTAGAATGGTTGTGTCCACTCCACATCTATGTCAAGAGGGGACTTAGATTTCACGTGGATGCTGGATGCAATTCTTCTGCTTTCAGTTGTAGGTACTCTTGGCTCCCTGGTGTGGTGGTTGACCTTCTTCATCTCCATGTTAGCTCAGTGGGGTAAGTCCAATGAACCAGAGTGTAGGAGTTGCAAGTCTTATCCTTAATTAAGATCTAGCTTCTGAAGTTTTAGAAGATGCTAAACAGGGATTATATTGCCTTTTAAATATTGAAGATTGTGTCAAGGACATGGTCAATATCTTGCAATTTTAGTAAATAACTACTTAACTTTGAAAGCAGACACTAGCATTGTATAGTCCAGCAAAATTTTCTTAAAGGACCTTGTCTCTCTTGTTACTAAGAGTAGGAAAGGATCTTAAATGATTGGCTATGGTTGTCTTCTGATAAAACTTTATGTATAAAAACACATGTAGTTAGCTGATCCTTGGACTATTCTGACACCTGCATCCAACCATATTGTTGAATTTCTGTTTCATGTCTCTCTTTGGTTAGACATTAAAATGAGAACTTTACTTCAAGTTGCAAATATAAATATATGAAATCCTTTGTCATTCTTCTTCCACCACTGTCCACACAATCATGTAGTATTAACTAGCATCCCTTTCTTACAAGTCTTTAAGTTTTGCTGTGTCAATCTAACTTTAATTTTAATTTCATCCCCCTTATCCACTAAGCCTTCTTTTCCTGGAGAAAAGTTTTCTTTTTATTGTAAGTAGTCTGTCTTTGGTAATGCAGAGAGCATAAAAGGCACTGGACAGTATAAATAGCTTATGGTTCCTTTACCTCATTAGGCCCAGCAGTATCGATGAGACATTCTTGCTGGCAGATACATTATCTTCCTTTGTGTTCTTGAATAATTGCAATCCTCAGTTCAAACTTTATGCTTTCTCTTTCCCAAATCCACTTATTCTGTCTCAGCCTTAGAGTCTTCCTTTGTAAGAGAAAAATAAAAACATGTTACCCATCACACACAAATTCATCATGGGGTAAGATACAAAATTCATGTGAATTTTTTCAAATAAAAAGTTTTCAAAAAAGCTTTTTGCACTTTAAAGCACCTTTTTTAGGTCTGGGTCTGGTAATTCACCACCACCTGGTAAGAGGGTATGTATGAGTCATCACTTCGCTCTTTGATGTCTTCTTACTTCAGTTTGGAAAGGACTGACTGGAGAGGTTGGTTAAAAGGTTCAAATGAGATAGTTACCCTCAAAAACATTTGTAAGCCACAATGTAAGTTGTACTTTTTATTATGAGAGAGTTAGCTTTGTTTATATGATAGTCATGTTTTCTGGGCAAATCTGCCCTGACTTCATATCTTACAGGGCATTCTTCTTCTGTCTGGGACTCCAAAGATCTGTTGCCCACCTTACTATATTATATTCTCCATACAGTCTCTTTTACGTTTTTGGTGTCTATTTAGGAATTTCAGTCTTTTGTTAGTTTTTTACTAAAATATCTTCATCTTATTCCTCACTTTTTTCAAACATTAAGTTTCATATTTGCTAAGTTGTCTAAATAAATCTCTCTATTCCAAAGAATTTGACATTCCCTATCCAGAAAGCTCCTCTCTCCGTATGTCTCTCAACACCTCATTCGGTTTTCTCTTCATTTGATTCTAAAGTCTTAGGCTAAAATACCTTAAACTTTAGGTTGCTTGATTATTGTCCTGCTGTCTGAAAGCCCTTGTGTAGACCTAAAAGCTATCTGGTAGCGTCTCTCAGTCTGGTGGAAGAGATAACATTTCTCTAGAGGTATTTGCTAATTAATAGGAAGGTTTGTTAATATTTGAATTTTCATTGATTCTAAGAATAACTGCTAAAGTGAAGTGAATTTCTGGGTCTTAACCTCAGGAGAGCTCAACAGACTTCATCCATATTTTACCTTATGTTCATAGAGGTCTCTGTCATGTCTGTAACCTGACTTTAAATTTCGTAGATACAGAGTAAGCATATAAACTAACTTGCTCAAAAATGTATCCAGATAAACGCCAAAATAGGATGTCTAATCCAGACTTCCTAGTGGATTACTTGGGTTCATTTTGATCAATAAGATTGGCTCTTCTATAATTTTTTGGCATTTTTTATGGATAATTTCCATGAAATCTCATCTCTGCTACTAGTGTATAAATACGGTATTGTGTATAAATTACTAATTCTGTTCCACGTTTATATTCGACCATTCATGGGTTCTTTGTGCTTGTTTATTATATACAAGGCAAATTTAGAATCTCCTCCCTTTTACTTCTAATGGAAAAGTGAATTCTTAGTTCTGTGCAGATCTGCTGACCACTTCTTAGATATGTAAAGCTCTTAGGGTATTCATCTCCCTGTCCCATCCAGTTCACCTTCCCACTTACCCATTTAGTTTTTCCTGATGATTGAAATAGTTAATTAATTTCTACTCTTACCCACTCTGCTGCTATGATCTAATTCCTAGAAACTTGACCATTTAAATTGCTCTCAGTTCCTCATTTTTGTTCATTATAGTGTAGCCTACAAAACCATTGCCAAATCAATGTTTTTAAAATGCCAGTTGGATTATGTTACTTTGTTGCTGAAGAATACCTATCTGGAATAAACTTGAAATATTCACGTCATTATCTTATATTCAACTTTTTTATATCAGTTTTTACAAGTGTGGATTTTTATACCTCAGCTTTTCTTTAAACAATCAGAACTAGTATCTGATCTCTGGGATTTGTAGACTGTTCCTAAGACTCAAGAGTTACTCTGAAGCAATTTTTTCATAGAGTTGTTTCTGTTAGGAGATTGCTGGTGGTATCTTCACCATCTTGAAGGTAGACCCCCTTCTCTGAGACTTAACTGTTAGAAAACTTGATGCTGAGAAATTGGCAAGTTATTAAAAATCAGGTTAGGGGAGCTCCTTAAGAAATTGAAAAGTAATCGCAAAAACATTGGCTGAATTTGAATTTTTTGTGCCTTTTTTCTCTTGAAAAATAGTGGTTCTGTTCATCCCCAATAAATTTTTTTTTATTAAGCACTGGAAGTTGCTAGAAGTGTTACAGTAAGTTTTTGCTCATCTAATTATAAAGTGCTGTTTCTTAGTATATCAACCATGGTAGTGTATGTGCTCTTTATGCCATACCTTTAGAAGACTCACAGATAATTTATATGCTATAATGAGTATGAATATGTATATATTCCTGATGTTTATGTAAAACGATGCTTTAAGGATATATAGCTATTCTCTAGTATGATAGAAAACAGACATGAAATACAACTTACTGGTAATTCTCTTTGTTTTTTATTTCTCGAAGGGACCAGTTACTCTCCACAAGAAAATTCACACAACCACAGTGCTCTTCATAGTTCAAATTCACATTCTTCTAATCCAAGCAATAATCCAAGCAAAACTTCAGATGCAGTAAGTATTATAAACATTCTTAAGTTTCTTTTTTTTGGGAATCTGTGGCCAAAAAAAAATCGCATAGCAAGTTTTGTAACATCTGATTTGATTGTTTTGAAATGTTTTAATTAAACTCTATCTTTTTCTTAAGGAACTAAATTTAGTAATTTATTAACAGCCTAACCTTATTAGTTGAACCAAGGATAGTCTGAAGATACACCATTTTGGTATTAAGTCATCAGCATTTCTGATTGAGCTGAATTTTACCTTTGTTAAACCTGAGATATATAGAACTTCAGGCTTTGAAACTTCTGTAGTTTTACTTAAGTGGTTAAATTGAGCTTGCTTGCTTTCCAAAACACATAATGTCCTTGGAGCATCTATTTACTCAGCACCTACTTTCTAGACACTAGGGATATAAAGGTTCCTTAGGGTCATAAAACCCAAATAATTTCAAAAGTTTAGTTTAATTGGGAGCGGGTGTAGCTCAGTGGTTGAGTGCCTGCTTCCCATGTACAAGGTCCTGGGTTCAATCCCTGGTACCACCTCAAAATAAATATATATATATATTTTTAATTTTAATTTAATGATGTTAACTGTTTGAATTCATTGAAGTCACAGGTTCAAATGTAATTTCTAAAGTATTCATTCAGCAAATAGTTAATAAGTTTCCACATAGGTGTCAGGTGTGTATTAGGTTGTAGATAGGTAGAACTAAAAAAATGTGACCCATCTTAAAGGAGCTTTTGGACCTGCGGTGGAAATGGAAAAGGAAACAATTAAAACAGTTCATGTTAAGTTGCTTTGGGGACACTTGGGGGGAAATCCCAACTTGGCTGAGGGAGGTAAATAATTAATGCTTCCCAGCAGATTGTATATAACTTAGCCAGTTGAATAGACCTGGAATTAGAATGTAGCATACAGAGGAAAAAGAATTTACAAAGACACAGAAGTGTTGGACTAGCATAGCATGTTTGGAGGACTGCAAGGATTTTGATAATATGGAGGAACAGCAGGAGATAAGGTTATAGGGACGAGTGGGGTCTAGATCTAAAGGGTTTTATATCTTGCTAAGGGACATGAATTTTATGTGAAGGCAGCATTACTGAATGATATAATCAGTAAAGTAACATCAGATTTGCAATTTTAAAATTATCTCAGGTAGCAATGTGGAAAGTACATAATAGAAAGAAAAACAACGGGAAGGCTATAGAATATTGCTTGACTCCAGCAGATTTTGTCTTGGGTAAATTGGGTGATCATTGTACCTTTGTCAGCTTTGAAAGACTTTCAAGTTATATTTTTCTTCCTTTCTTGAAGCAGTTTGGGTAGTGCATTTCCTTCGATAGTGGGATATTAATGATGTTTGGATGAAATGGATTTGGATAGTTACAAATATTCTTTCATTCAAGGTCCAGTTAGGAAGACAGAAATCTTCTATACTAGTTATTTTAACACAGAGAATTTAGTATAGAGGGTTGGCTAAGCAGATATTACAGGTATGAGTACTGAAAAAAAGAAAACTGACTAATGAGGTAATTCAAATATACCCTCTTAAGACTGGGGAGCAATAGTAAAAGGTTGGGTTATCAGATCCTGAAAGCTTAGAGGAGGAACCCTGCAAAGCTGGTGATAGTACCTCTAAGTGGATCTGGTGAAGCTGGTTCTGGTGGGGGGTGGGGTGAAGGCAGTGAACTGGAACCACCTACAGCTGCTAGGCTAGGGGGCTGATGCTGATATGACAGTAGCAGAGGTAGTAAGCAAGCAGAAAGATGCAAATCCTTTCTTCTTTCTGCCTTTTAGTCCTCTAATGCCTTCTGTTAGCAGAACCCTACAGGAAGCCAGCTAGTTAAAAAGAAGGTAATTTTCTTTGTCTCAGCCCTAGCATCATTAGACAGAGTACAGAGGGTAGGTTTGGGACTGAGTGAACAGCTTCATAAACCTGCTGCACAGGTGCTGTCATCACACTGCTTGAGAAGAGTCATTTTCAGTAAGACTCAACATATTCTAGGATTTTTGAATGAATATTTATTTTTGTGAATTGGCCCATTTACAAAGTAACACTGACTGACCTCCAGTACCACTTATCACTGGCAATTTGAATGTATTAATCTGCTCTTCAGACAGTGGCAGTCCTTCTGGGCATTGTTTTTGGTTTAAAAAAAAAAATCCTGTGGGGGGAGGAGTGGGGTGAAGGGGGTGTGGGGTAATATTTTTTGAATGTAATATTAAAAAAATAAAGACCAAAAAAATTGCTTGGAACAAAAAAAAATATTTCATAAACTGAAAAAAAAATGTTTTTAATTTAAAAAATTCCTTATTCAGGGAAATTGAATTCTGATTATTTGGATTTTCAAGAAATGAATTACACTTGTAAAATCAAAAAGCATAAGTAATGGACAATTATCAGACAAGCTTAAAAGACCCAAATCATAGGAATGTGAAAGAATTTCATTATGTGAAACTGAAGACCTTCATCAGAATAGGTTAAATTTTAGGTGTTCTCAGAATTAGGGTCCCCCTTTCAGTAGATTTCTTTTGGTATATAATTAACCTTTAGGTAGTGATCTTTTGTATTCTATTGTAATGACACACAGATCATTTACTAATTGTCAGTTTAATCTCACCTGAGAAGGTGGCAGTTGGATATTTTTAAGACTATTTGTCAACTGACATTTTTCTTTGTTTTAAAATCACTTCTAATAGAAGTTTTTGAATATTGGTAAAATGTAAAATTATCTTTCATTTGATATTTTCATAAAGAATAAATGAGCAGGTGAATATTGGGTAATCCAGGCTAACACATCAGGATAAGGTAGGTTAACATATGGAATGGCTTTTTTTTTTTTTCAAGTTTTTTCTCATTGAGGTTTTCAGATTTTAAATCTGTCTTTGAAAATCTAACTATTATTTAGAGTTTTCTATACAGACATTTGGTTATGTGGGAGGTATTTATCAAGTTGACTGTTGAAAGTTGAGTTGAAATTACCTTTTTGCAGTGTGAGGTAGAGATATAGCATGTAGTTCTTCACTGAATTCTAATGACTAAACATTATTGTGGTGTGTTGAAATAGAGCCTGGCTCCTGGCAAATATTTAGGAAAACTTATTGAACGCTACCTTTCATCCTGATCAAAATTATTTCAGAACTTAACAGACATCGTGTAGACAGTTTTAGATGAATTACACATATTTGTGATTTTTAAATTTATTTATTTAGAGAAAAAATGTTTATTCCCATGTAAAGACTATGGTATAATAGGGGACTTCCCTTCAGTACTTTCGATTCAATGGGAAACTCTTTAAATTCAGTCCTTCTGTGTTTTTGCCCCCATATTCTAACTCCTCTTATTATCAACCAAGTATCTCTGCATATTCTGGAGCTTTGAAGTTTGAGTCTTCTGAGAGCTACTGTCTGAAACCAGTCTCGCCTGAAGGTGTTGTATTTAGTTTTAAAATGATAGAAATTTATCAGATAGGGTTTTATAAATTGTTTTATTACAGAAACCATATCAATTTAATCTTTTGAAACTTGTGAAAATTTTTTGAAAAATCTTGGAACTGCTGAAAATCATTTATACAGCTTTGTGTTGTACATCATAGTGGTAGGGATGTAATGTTGAAGAAGAGTGCAAGCTCAAATTGAGTAGGGTAAATTATATTGCTATGGCATGCTCAAAATGAGACATTCTCAGATATACACTGATTTTGTTTAAAACGAATCAGTTAATCATTTTCACCTTGTTTTTACTTTCAATGCCACCAGTTCAAATTTATATTCTTTGTCTACCTTGCAAAGGACCATCTTAATAAATGATATGATGTAATAAGCTGCTCTTTATTAATAATTTATATGCCCATTACAAGATTAACTGTTTAATTTCCTTAGCTTATCTTAGAATTTTTTAGGTGAGAGAGGAAAGGGAATGCTTTCCTGAGAAAAGAAAAACAATGTTCACATAAGAACTCCATTAGGTACTTTTTGTGTTTAGGAAGAGGCCCAGAAGGGTGCTACAGTAGCTGGTTGGTGCTTTTCTCTTGGAGCATCCATTCTCAATCTTTTTGGTCTCAGGACCTCTTTCACTCATGAAAATGGAGAGCTTTTATTTATATATTACGCAGGTTTACATCATCAGTATCTGTCATGTTTAAAATTAGAGCTAAAAAATTTTAAAAATGCTTAAAAATACCAATCTTTAACCCATTACATATTAACACATGTAACATTTTTATGAAAAACAATTTTCTGAAACAACAGGGGGAAGTACATGTCTTTTCATACCTGGCTTTAATAGAAACACTTGGACTTTTATATTTACTTCTGTGTGTACTATTGTGATATCAAATGTTCTGTAGCTTCTTGAAAAACTACTTTATGTGTGTGATAACAATAAGTGACAAAGGCAAAATCTTAGTCTTACTGATCCTGAAAGGATTACAAGGGTCCCCCAAAGGACAACACTTGGAGAACTGCTGCTTTGGATCATATATTGACAGCTGTTCCAAGCCTAATTTAGAAAACTGGAAATGTTTGCAGGCTTTTTTCTTTTTTTCTTTTTTTTTAAAGAAACTTTAGATTACATAAATGTTACATAAAAAATATAGGGGATTCCCATATGCCCAATGCCCTTCCCCCCACACACAGTTTCCAACATTAACAACATCCTTCATTAATGTGGTGTATTTGTTATAATTGATGAACAAATATTGGAGCATTGCCACTAACTGGATTATAGTTTACACTCTATCCTGCACAATTTTGTAAGCTGTGATAAAATATATAATGACCTCTATCTGTCATTGCAGAGTCATGCAGGACAATTCCAATGTCCTGAAAATGCCCCCCATTACACCTATTTTTTGCTTTCTTCCCTCCCCTTAGAACCTCTGGTGGACACTTCCTTTACATCAGTAATATAAGTTCCATTGCTAGAATAACAGTAAGTCTGTAGTAGAAAAACAGTGAGTCTACTTTAATCCATTGTTCGTTCCCCAATCCTGAGGATTTTGAGGTGGTGATACCCACTCTCCCTCTTAACTGAGAGGGACTTAGATCCCATGGAGCAGATGGATGGAACTTTGTTTTAGTTGCAGGCTCTCTCTGAGGTTCCTTGAGATGGGCACTGCCCATCATCATCACCTTGTTAGTTGTCCTGGGTGAGTCCAGTGAACTGAAGAGTAGGTGTTGGAACTCTGCTGAGATTCATGGCCCAACTGGCACATGGATGGACTGAAGATTTAAGTTTCTTGGACATAGACCTATCAAATTAGTACTAACCTGTAGGTTCACATAGATGGGGCAGAAGAGCCATGTGTGGGGAAACTATAAATGAATCCAACTCTGTTACACTGGGGAGTATAAATTCTAAGGTAAGGCCCACTGATAGGGTGCCAAACTCCTGGTATACAGGCTTTTTTTTTTTTTTTTTTTTTTGCTTCAGTTTAGTTCTTAGTTCTTTTTTATTTAATTCAAATTTATCCTCTGCAGACATATATCAGCATTTAAAAAAGTAATCATGCATTGCTTAAAGGTTTTTTTTCCTAACCCCTTTCTTGAGAATGGAAGTGGGGAGGGGAAGACAGGCTAAAGTTACTGTAATGCTGTGCCTTGGAACATGTTTTAAGTAAGACATTAACTTTTGTACTAGCCTAGGGTTTGATGTGCTGGATAGCAAAATCAGCGTGGTGTATTAGATTCAAGTTCTTGCTATATGAACTGTCCTGAGATTGTGCCAGAGTGTAAATTAACTGCCATTACATCACTATTTAGTTCAGCTGAATATTTTTCCCCTTAAAGTCAGACTTTTGGGGAAGAAAGCAGTGTGCTTCTCCTGGGCTGGTAACAGTTGACAGACCATCACATTGAAAAGTGCTGGTCTAGCTCACATGGACTTAATCCAGTGTTCTTTTGCCCACTAACCTTAAATATTGTTCTCACTCTCAGACCAAATCAGTGATCCCATTAACTACTCACCAGGCAATCCAAATCTTACAGATTGATATATAAGAAGGCTCCGTTTGCGTTGTAATTTAGGGTGTAGGGAGCAGGTGGTTGATAGAGAAGACCTTTCTGAATTTGGCCATCTGTGATTGAGTTTCTGCAGCTTGGTTGTTGTAGCCTTCTGGAATCCATGGAGATGGAAAATTAACTCATTACTGCTCTTGGAATTTTGCAGGCACTGAGCAGATTACTACTTTGGCAGGTAAACTAGGGCATAGGCAAAAGGCAGAGTATGGAATATTGCTCCAATTGCTCTCAAAATTATTAGGGCATTTCCATAATTGGTGATTTAGTGGAAATAATGGACATCTGGAAACCTGAGTTTTGGTTCTTTCTTGTACCACTAATTAGTTTTGTGGACAATTCAGATTCTCTCAGCTTGTTTACTATTTGGTAAAGTTAAGATGGGGAAAGAGGAATAGTGAACAAGAATTCCTTTCTTCTTGTTTTAAAATGTTGCACTCTAAACTGGGCAGAACCCAAAAAGATAGGCTACCAGAGTGTAACATTATTTCATTTTACTTTCAAAGCTCCTTTAAAAAAATAGTTAAGGAATGCAAGAACACTTGGAATTGTGCCAGATTTCCTTGGGCCAGTGTAAGCATTTAAACTTCTCATTTTTTGAGATCAGTCCCATTAAAATTAGGCCTTTCAGATTTTTCTGATTTCTTTATAATTATTCAGTGCCTACAAAATACATGCAAGAGCGTGTATCTGAGAATTTTTGACAGACCCGTTGTCGTTGCAGGAAGATGAGTGGTGATGCTGAGCCCCCGTATGTTGCAGGAGGGCAGGTTCTAGGTAACACTGACCAGGCTCATGGACTTTGAGGGGCAAAACACCCTTAGAGTTTAAGTAGCTTTTGTGGTTTACATTTTCTTTAGAATGAAAATATATCAGAAAAAGCAATTAAGTAAGCAATTAACAATTAATAGTCTTGATCCATGTGTTACGTTATTCTCACT
The DNA here is from genome assembly GCF_030445035.2 of Dasypus novemcinctus. Taxonomy (NCBI): domain Eukaryota; kingdom Metazoa; phylum Chordata; class Mammalia; order Cingulata; family Dasypodidae; genus Dasypus; species Dasypus novemcinctus. Next base: position 156,683,592 of record NC_080677.1, on the reverse strand, counting down.
TTGTAGTTTACAGTTGGCATTTTGAGGCAAAAAAATGTTGTAACATTTCATTGCTTCTTCCCCCATACTTTTGAGTTCTATTAAAAGAAGACTATAAAAGAAATACTGTTACATAAAAATTGCTTTCTATATTATAGTTTTATAGTTTTTTGTTTTTTTGCCTTTTTGGGTTTGTTGTGGGGTTTTTTTTGTTTTTTGCCTTTTTTACTAAGTTATGGTAAATGCAGACAGGTTATTCTCTGTTGCACTACACAAGACTTACTATTGTACCCTGAGGATCTTAGAACCCATGTGATCTCGTGCTATGAGTAAGTCATTTAGATTGGGGTTGCCACTATGTGACTAGATTAACGCATGTAAAATTATGATTGTAGGAGCTTTTGTAATGCTTTCTAAAGTCAGGGTGTTGTTGATGACACATTTTCCTTCCTATGCCCTATAAGCTGATATTTATTAATCTTTTTAACTTCAAACTTTCATAGGGTTTTTCCATTGTTGCCTTGAAGGTTTTCGTAGACTAAGGTTTCCTAAATTAATGCAGCTAAATACATTCAGGATCAGGATACTCATATCTCATAAGTCTTTTTCCATTTCACATTTCCAATAATTTGAAAACGATTGACATTTTATATCAAATAATTTAAATAGTATTAACATTTTCTAATGTTTAAAATATATTTTTAAGCCTTATGATTCTGCAGATGACTGGTCTGAGCATATTAGCTCTTCTGGGAAAAAGTACTACTACAATTGTCGAACAGAAGTTTCACAATGGGAAAAACCAAAAGAGTGGCTTGAAAGGTATTTGCTCTTAATCTAAATTAAGCGATATTTCTCATTCTTGATTTTACAGACTAACATTTTATGGCATTAAACATTTCTAATTTTAGGTTCTGTGTAGTGATGGACCTCACTCCCCTTTTTAATTGCAATTTGGTCCATTGGAGCTTTCCACAATTTTTCTTTACAAATCTAAGATAGGCAGCTGGTGGTGACGTGGACCTTGTTAACAGTCATATTTGATTAATTTGCATAAGCATCTTCCTACTAATTTATAATAGGAGTCTTCAAAATTCTTATAGGACATTCATAACGTGTTTCCTTCATATATGTAGAATTAATCTTGCATAGTTTTGTTTGTGGGGATAATGGAGTAAATAATTGATAAAATTTTGCCATCTGTCTTCTGTTTGCTACATTCTATCTCCGATACTGGTTAAACTATATTAAAGCCATGTTCCATTCTTTTATTTTTCCATATACCATTTTATTAAGCATTTGGCTAGCCATATTATATGGAGACTCATATACTTCATGCTTAATTTAAAAAAGCAAACTTTATTGGTTTATCTGATTTTTCTTTTCAGAGAACAGCGACAAAAAGAAGCAAACAAGATGGCAGTTAATAGCTTCCCAAAAGATAGGGATTACAGAAGAGAGGTGATGCAAGCAACAGCCACCAGTGGGTTTGCCAGTGGAAGTAAGTATTAAATTTTTCTTTGAAAAACAGTATAGTGTTTAATTCATTTTTAAAATTGGTTCACTTTACAAATATATATCCTATAGAAAGCCATCTGCATATGTAAACTAAAATAATGGAATCATACAGAATTTCTTTTGTGTTAGATTGCTCCCCAAACTTGACTAAAAAGTTTACTGAAAAAGGAAGGGTATATAGTGGAATAGTACAAGCAGTGATCACTGCCTATATGGATGTAATGCAGTTGTGTTGGTTCAAAGAAAAAAAAATTCATGTTTTGGCTTGACTTTTTAAAAATAAGAACATTTCTTTGGATCCTGAATTGTTTCTTCTTAAACTGGACACAAATTCCTTCCCTACAACTCACTAGATTTCAAGCTAATTGAGTGATTTCAATCTGATAATTGAGTTATGGCCACATAAAAAGAGTAGCATCAAAGTATCTGTTGGTGTTTCATGTTATCTGTGAGAAACCTGTTTATCTTTATATTTGGAAACTAATTTTGCCACAGTCACATATCCATGTAACATTTCCCCATTAAATTTAACTCAAGTTACTGAAATGCCTATGGAAAAGCGTCTTCCCTTTTCTTCAAAGGTGGTCTTCCTTTTCAAATCAAACTCTGTTCTCAGGAGGCCAAATTTTATCCACACAAGACAATTTGAGTAGAATTATTAAAAAATCTTGTTTTTAATTAATTGTCTAAATTTGAAGTTTCACTAAAAGTGTTCTATTCTCAGTGGCTTCTTTTGCCCCAAATAAAAATTAAATGTCACCTAGAATTTGAGAATTTATTAAATTTTGAGAAGAATTTTAAGAATTATAGAAATTCTTAGACTTCGGTATTTTGAATCCTTCTGTAACTCAGAACAAAACAGTGGAGGGTATATTTGGTACATTGGTTACAGTGAGAGATATTGTTCCTTTGCTAAAAGTTATATAAGGGGATATAAATTGATGACATGGTTCTGCTAGACTACATGTTTAAAATACATTCTTTAGGATATTTAGTCTTATTTATAACCTGCAGGTGAAATTATACTTAGTTCTTAGAAAAGAAAATGACTCATTAAAATTGCAAACTTGGGGAATTAAGAACACTATTTTGAGACAGAAGACTTGGGTTCTAGTGCCATTTTACTTAATATCTTAAGTAACTGCAACTTCTGAAAAACAATTAGAACTGAGACAAGGTTTACTCTTGAGGTAAATACATAATGCTCACCTCCTGAACAAAGTGAGGGTAGGAGGCATTATAGGAAGAGTGGCAGGTGAAGGCTAAAATAATCACCTCTTTTAGTAAGTAAAGATTTAGGTTAGAGGATGCAATATTGTGTAAGAGTCTGATGCCACTTAGGTAAACCCCAGGATCAGGCAGCCCTGGGTTGAGACCGGGCCTCTCCCCTTGTTGGCTGTGTACTCCCAGAGAGGAAGAGAGCACAGCTGAATTTGTCTTCTTTTTTCTTCCCAAAATAATCATATAGCAAGTCACTCCTCCTCCCTCTGGGTAGTATAAATGAAGGGAGGAATTAAGAGATCTGGTAGAAAAATTTATGGGAAGTGAAATATTTTTATTATTTTATATACCACCTATAAGGAAATAAAATCTGAGTGATGTGTTTATTTACATCTTTTTCATTAAAAAATGAGATCTTCCTTATTCATGAATTCAGAAGTAAGCTATGCTTGTTATTTAAAAAAAAAAAAAAAAAGCTAGTGAACAAATTTTGATTCCACGGCCCAGGAATGTTAAGGGATACACAGTACAACCTCATGTTACATGAACTCAGCACACACTAATAATTCTGGTATATGTAATTGACAACCAAAAAAAAAAAAAAAAATTACGGCAGGGAGTGAATTAAAATTTTTAAAAATTATTTCTATTAGTTTTGTTTACTTGTTTACTATTACTGGAGTGTTTTTGCCCTATTAAAAATATGTGATAGGTGTGTTTGTATAAGAAATACTTATTAAATAATGGAATTCACTAATAAGCACAATTTTCACCTTATGGAAAGGTCATAGAATGTATTGGTCATCTAAAATGAGGTCCTACTGTATATTTTTTTATGTATATATAAATACATATAAAAATGGTATTTTACACCAAAAAGTGAGATTACATATAACTCTTTGTAACCTACTTTTTTGATCATTGTTTTATGGATGTTTCCATATCAGTTTATAATTCTATATTCATTATATTGACTGCATTGTTTAGATGTGTCTTTATTTATAAATAATACCCTATCAGTTGATGGTTGGTTGGTTTCCAGGCTATTCTCACTGTAAACAAGGCTGTAATTCCCATCTTTACCTGCTTGCTTGATTATTCCCTTAAGATAAATTCCTAGATTTGGAGACAGTCACATTGGGTCTGCTCTTGAATTGAAATGTAGTTTGTATCACTTTTTTTTTTTTTTATATATCTATCAACTGAGCTCTACTTGGTGTGGTAATCAGTAAACCATTTGAAAGTTTAACTTTGACTATCTAAAATATATTGGCAGAATTTTCCCATATGTTCAGTACATTGGTGTTCATGTTAGGGGGAGGCTTAAAGCTTGTAGTTCCCAAATGCCTATTAAGCAAAGGGGGGAGGGGGAAGGACTGAAGATTTTATATGTAAGGAGATAAAAAAAATTGGTGACTTCTTTTTGCAGTGTAATATTAAGATATTTTAGCAAATGTTGATATTTAGCATAACTTGATATTGAAAATTGTATGGATACGTTTTTAAATTATATACAACCTCTACTAGATTGTTTTTATCGGCCCTATGCTTCAAACGTTGATTGCTCCATTGATAAGAGAAACCTTAACCTGGGGCTTCTTAATAGAAGCAGCAATGACAACTGGGCCAGTTAATTCTTTGTTGTGGGGACTGTCCTATGCATTGTAACATGTTTAGCACAGTCCTTGGCCTCTTGCCACAGGCAGTAACAACATTTCTTCTCCCTAGTCATGACATTGTGAGGGGAGGAAAAGTGGGGGTTGTGTTGATTGGCCCCAGTCTGAGTCATACTGCCTTTCTAACCTGTGTTCATTCTGCAGTTGTGAGGATAGAGAGCTGCTGCAGCCATAGATAGCTTCCTTGGTTTGGTAGTGCTGCTGTCTGTCTTTCTTTTTTTTTCTTCTCTTTTCTTTCTTTCTTAGTTATAAATATTAGAATTATAATTTCTAACTGAATACTTTGACTTGATACACTGACTGTAGTTGTACAGAACTGGAAGGGAATTTTCTTCGTGGAGAAAATAAAAGTTCTAAGTAATCAAGTGATGGAAAGATTGGTGGTCATAGGCATGGTGTTATTCTGATGATATTTGTCCCTAAAGACTTTTGTTGTAATAGTATCTTTTGTAGGAAGAAAACTTGGAATAAAAATTTTAAGTTTTATGTTCATGCAGATTGATAGCTTATTTTCTAATTGATCATTCAAGAGATGTTTATATTCTGTGACTGTTCAGTCTTCTGTTAAATTCTTGGATTCAGCTTATCCTAGTTTATTTCTGTTCATTTTTCTGATAAGCTTATAGAGTATATGTGTAATTGATAATGCTAAAATTCATTTAAGTCAAAAGACCTTGTGTTTTGATATGAATGAACATTTTTGGCATTACCTCAGAACCTGTTGTTTTGGCATAACAGAGGCATGTAGTAGCTGGCTACTAAAAACAGGGAGGCCGATGTATAGTTTGAGCATGCATCCTTTGTCTTGAACTGAAGGAGCCATGAATTTGGAAAAAAACAATACTGTACTCAACAGAGGGCATCCTTTGATAATATTATTGTTATATGTCATGCGCTTCTCTGCTTGGAGTTTCCTTTATTTGCTGATTGTACTCTTGTGGTTGAGGATAGGGTTTGGTGTTTTGATTTTTTAATGAATCTAGACTTTGTTGACATGATAGTTGAAATTTTTTTTTTTTTACTCTTGTAGGAATATAGTGTTTATGATGATAAAAATTTTTGGTTTAGATATTTTGTGAGTTTAAATTGGAGGAGGATCTGCTTGTAATATATAACTGATGATACCATTATGTATCATGATTTTATAACTAACTATAGTATTTGTTAATATTCAAAATATTATCAGTTTGTTTACTTATTGAATGCACAGTCATAAGTTCAACCATCTTAAAAAAGAAGTCATTTAATCCATAGCAGAACCTGCTTTAGAGTCCACTAATTAGCTACCTTGTATTCAGGAAAATAAGGCTGATAAAGCCTGTATTCCTTTGCAGTTGAACCACTGTAGATAATTCAGTCATTTGTCAGAAGCTTTGTTCCAGATTTTAAAAAAACAGACCGTTTACTTTTGTAAAAAAAAAAAAAAAATTAATTTTTTTTGAGTGAAATGTTATAATTCTGGATATTTTTAAAATGTTTTATTTGAAATATAGTGTGGTTCTAAAGAATCGCCAAAAATCTAATAGTTGACTTGAAAGCAGAAAGAAATCTGAGTATAGATTAATATTTATAGTTGAGATAAAACTCCTTTTCTAGTTTTTGGATATTTCTATGCTAGTGGTAAAACTGCAGGCAGTAACTGGTCTTGCAGTTTTATTTTAAAAAAAAAACAACATAAGTACAAGTATGTTGCTAAAGTAGCTGATGTTACAGACTGGATTCTTTTTTTCTTTTTTTTTTTTTAATTTTTATTCATTTGGAGACAGGATTCTAACGTAATCTTTTTTCTTCCCCCTTCTGTCATTCCAACATCTTTTTTCGAACTGTGAACTAAAGTGGAAGACAAGCATTCCAGTGATGCCAGTAGTTTGCTCCCACAGAATATTTTGTCTCAAACAAGCAGACACAATGACAGAGACTACAGACTGCCAAGAGCAGAGACTCACAGTAGTTCTACGCCAGTTCAGCACCCCATCAAACCAGTGGTTCATCCAACTGCTACCCCAAGCACTGTTCCTTCTAGTCCATTTACGCTACAGTCTGATCACCAGCCAAAGAAATCATTTGATGCTAATGGAGCATCTACTTTATCAAAACTGCCTACACCCACATCTTCTGTCCCTGCACAGAAAACAGAAAGAAAAGGTATGCCATTATTACTAGATGCTGCACGTTGAACTAGAGTTTCTAACTTTTGGTTATATTACATTATTTCCTTTAGATTAAATAAGTTGCTTAAATATAAAATTTTTAATGTCTTAGAATGTTACTGTATAGATTTAGGTCTAGAGTTAGTCATATTTAGCTTTTTCTTTTTAATTTATAATTATTGAGTATTCAGTCTTTTTTTGCCTTTTTGACACTTAGCAAGTCAAATGCTTAATTTGTAACAGTTTACAGTGGTATTGTAAATAACTTATCAAAGCCAAATGACTTCCTTCATATTTGTATAAAATAGTATTCTGTTTTGTGATAATTGGCCTGATAGATTAGCTTAGAAATTATCTGAGGTTTCTCATTAGTAAAATTTAATATGAATTAAGACATTTTAAAGTCTGTCATGTCTATATAACTTGTAATTATTGGTTTCAATTTGTGAATTGGAAAACTAAGGTCATGGTAAAGGCGTAGATCTCAACATATAAGACATGTTAATGTCTGAATTGGAACTTAAGTATAAAGAGTCGAAGTAAAAAGCAAGTAGTAAACAGATGATCATGAGGAGACTAAGCAGACCACTAGTAAGTGCTGAGAACTTTTAAATGTCCTTCTGGAGATGCTACATGCACCTCATGAGTCTGTAAGCCTGTAATCTCTTTTCTGATCCTGTTTCACATGGGTTTAGTTTGTTGACAAAGGGTTCAAACAGTTGGGTTTATTTTGCTTCCTGTTTCCTTTTATATATGCTATTTGAATTTCCCTGGTACTATAGCAATTGTTACATATAACTATATACTTTTATTATATAGTACACAATTCATTGACAGATTAGTTGTTCCAAATGTTGTCAAATCCCTTAAAGGTGGTTTGTAATGGGATGAATTAAATTCATAAAGATAATACTTGAGCAATGAAGTCTGAATATAGTAGTCATCAACATCATAGTACTTTCTATAGGACATTATTGTTTTTCAGTTCTTAAAATTTTATTTGAATACTTGGTCACAGAATATTTTATTTTAAAACACCGTCATTTAAGAGGGGAGATCCTATGGATTTTCTAAGTCTTTATTCCATTTCACCTCTTCTAACCACCAATGTTTCTGTCCACTTAATGGTAGGATCATTATTATTAAAGTCTAGATTGGATTGTGTGACTTCCTCGCTTGAAAACTTTTAATGGTTTCCCATTATCCAAAGAATAAAATCCATGCTGCTTAGTAAGATTATAGCAAGTACTTGACAATCTGATTGTAATCTCTTACTAGCTTGAACCCCAGCCATTCTACTCTTAAAATTCTGTATAATTCATCTGTTACAAACTTGTTCCATTTCTTAGAACATATTCTGTTCTTTCATGTTCTGTGCTTTGTTGAATAGAAGGCCATGTTCTTTCTTCCATCCATCCACATTGTGGTAAACGCAGTACTTTTTCTTTGACCCAATTCTAATGTCTTTAGGGTATCAGTGTCAGTTAACGTGTCCCAATCATTGTTCCTGTGCACTTTATGCCTTTATCTACTGGAACACCCATCACAGTATAATTTTAGTTCTTCAGTTTAGACCATATCCAGCTTAGGATCAGACTTGGTTGATTTTTTGTTTTTGTTTTTTAATGAATTTTGTTCCTCACCTTCAGGCCTCTCCCCTTCTATGCTTAAATCACCATTGCTGACTTAACATAATTAAAAACTATTTACCAGGTTTGGTGCTAAATGTTTTATGAACATTTTAGTTTAATCCTTAAAACAAGTCTGTGGGGACCAGATGTGGCTCAAGTGGTTGAATGCCTGCTTCCCACATGGGAGGTCTCCAGTGCCTCCTAAAAAAAATAAATAAGTGAAAGGGGCCAGCCAACTCAGGGGAGCCAGTGTGCCTCAATGGTGAGTGCTGGCTTTCCACATACAAGGACCTGTGTTCAATTCCCAGGCCCAGTACCTGCACACAAAAAAAAACTCTGAGGGAAGGTATTATCTGTATCTTAGGTTTGAAGTGCCTGAAAATTGCCGCATTTCAAGTGCATGGTGTGTGCTTCTCCAAAATTCATGTTCTTTCCTCAATACTGTATGTAATGAAACACAATAAATCTATATTAATTTGGACTCCAGTTACAATTTCTGACAGGTGAGAGGGTGATTTATTTAAATTCTAGAACATTTGTTTGCTCAACATAACCATTATATACAAAATTTTATGTATAATTTAAAGTTACAGGAAGGAACTTTATTTACCTTGGAATTGCCTACATATGTAGGGAAAATCATATAATTTTTCCAAGTACTTTTCCTTGCTTGTGGATTAAAAATGATTTTATTTCCTTAAATAAATTGTATGGCAGTTTTGAACTTATTAGATTGCTCTCCAGTTAGTCTAAATCTGTGAAATGTTAATTTGAAGTTTTGCTTTTTTCTCTAAGGAGATCTCCATGTTATTTATATTATACTCCTACTGAGTCTTCCTTTCAACATAGTGATTTTTCTTGTTTGGCTTTCCTTAATAATTAAATAGTTTAAATTAAGAGTTGATGGTTCAAATCAGGTCATTCTCTTAGTCTTATGTGCTCATTCCATAGCTAAGCTGTATCAGGTTTATGTCAAGGCTAGGATGCACTATGAGATTATTTAGGAACAAGATCTTAGTCACTCCCATGTTCCTGGTGATTGACAAATAATATGCAGTTAGTAGATAATTTGTTATAGATGGGTAAATAACTGAAAGTGGTAATGAAAGTGTTGAGGTTGGGGGAAGACCCTCGTTGGCCAAGGTTTAAAAATATGTATTTGGAAAGAAAGAAGGGTGCATGTGTATTGAGCATTTAATTACAGGATGTCAGCAGTAGAGTTCAGTCTGGTTAACCAAGAGGTAAAGAGGCTAAAATAAACTCAAAGTCTGTGCTTGCTTGAAAGACAGAAAGGCAGTGGAGCCGGTTAGTTTTCAGAGAACAATCCTAGTATTGGTTAGTGCAAAGTAAGAAGGTCAGCTACCTCCTTTTAGATCTATACCTATGTTATGACAATACTTGAACACCTGTTGGTCAGATTACCTTATTTGGATATCCATATAACAAAATACTAGAGGAACTCTGATATACTAAAAAACTTAAAACTCATTTTTATCAGTTAGCACTCCATTGGCTATTCTAAAAGGCCCTAACTCCACTCCATCCTCATTTCCAGATTTGTTAAGTGACAAAATAACCATGAAGTGTAGGTCATTGCTCTTTTCCTTTTTAATCAATTTTATTGAAACATATTCATAAACCATGCAATCCATCTAAAGTATGTATACTTTAGTCAGTGGCATTTGGTATAATCATGGAGTTGTGCGTTCATCACTTCGATCAGTATTAGAGCATTTTCATTACTCCATAAAAGAGAAAAGAAAAAAAAATTTTAATACCCTACCTCATAGTAGTCACCTCTCAGTTTTTCTATCCTTCTCCTGCCATAGATAACTGCTAATTTGTTTTCTTCTCTGTAATTTATTTGTATTTATATTTTGTATAGATGGAGTCAAACAATATGTGGTCCTTTTTGACTAGTTTTGCCCAACTATCACCCTGATTTTAAATCTTGTAACATTTATATACATTTGTTGTTTCAGAGGAAAACATTCTTATATGTGCACTCTTTACCATACTCATTTTTCACAACAGAGTTCACTGTGTTGTACAGTCCCATGTTTCATTTCAGAAAGAAAGCTTTCTTTCTAGTGATATACTAGGTCATTGTTCTTTACATTACCCAAATGAGTGCCAGAGCCAGAAGAATTTAATGATCTTAATCAGCAAGTTCCTCATTTAGTAATTTAGAGTTGTATTTTATTAGCATAGATAAGTTTGGGGAAAAAAACAAAGTAGTCACAGAAGCAGATCAATTCAGTGACCTCAAACTAGTTGTCAGGGGATTAGCCTGAATAAATAGAGTCACATGCTGGTTCCATAGTCTTATTTTAATTGAAGTTGGGGGGGGGGAATTAGTGGTTCATTAATATGAGGTATGAACCTTACATAGGCTTCTCTCTTGTGTTTTGATTCATTGAAATTTGAATGAATCTTAAAGGCTTTTATATTAAGGAAGTACCCTTTTATAGGCCCCTTAGAAGGTCACTAATTGGCTGGCTTGGGCCTCATTCAGTTGCTTTGCTTTATATTAATTTTTAGGATTACTAAATAGTCATGGAAAAATGAGAAAGATTGGCTCTAGAGTTACTCAGATATTTGCAAATAAATGAATACCTTAGTGGAGGAATTTAGCATTCTGAACAATGGGAAAGGAAGAACATCTAAAAGCAGTTAAAGTTTAAAGATATGCTTGTCTTTTAGACCAGTAATTGTGCTTTATCCTAGAGATGAACTGCAGTATCATACATAAGGATTCTTACTGTGGCATTTGTCATCGTGAAAAATTGTAACAAACCAAATGTTGGCTGCAAGGAAAATTGTTAAACACACTATGATTCATCCATAAGATGGGGCACTATGCAGTAATTGAATTATTATGAATTATATAATTAAAAATGAAAGTTATGGTAAGCTTATATAACTAGTGATGCCACCTGGCTACCTTGTGCATTTTCTCTATGTCTCTTGTGTAGTGTTTTCCTTTTTTAACCCTCTGTGTTGTACTCTCCATATAACACCACTACTACAAAATAAGACTAGCAACCTGCTGTTTATGTAGCCGTAGTTTGACCCTTATAGTTAATTTGTCTATACAGCATTACAGCAGCTATCAAGACATAGAAAATAGAAGTTGGACTAGCTCAATAATCCTATCCCTAAAAGTGTTCGGTACTTCACCACTCTAGTCTTAGGCCTTCATAATGCTTGCTACCCTTTAAATCTGTTTCTGTTAAGATGTGTGTGATTGGTACCATTTATTCTTAAAGTGCAGTCTTTTTTTTTTTCAAGATCTTACTGTAGATCTGAAACCTAAAAGGAATTATTTGATGTACTCCAAACATAGGTCAGAAATAAATTTTGACTTCGATTTATGCTTTCTAGGATGGCTTGAAAGTGCCTGTAATTAGAAGTGTTAAGTAATGTTACATTAAAGAGTTAGATTGTAGTAACACATTTCTGTGAGGTCTACTCCTTGGTAGATTACTCCCCCTACTGGCAAAATTTGTTAATATAAACTAATAATTACAAACCTAAAGCTGGGATGAGGGGAAGAGGTTTTATCTCCTAAAGAAACATATCCAGTTTAAATTAAAATAAAGACAAACTTTATGGCTTATATTAAAATTAAAAATCAATTAGAGATCTTCAAGTCATGGAAACCTCAGAGTCCCCATGACTTGGTTCACTTAATTTTAAAATAACGTAGTAAGAGGCCACTAGATGTCCTCAAAAAGATTATAAACACAAAAAAAAGAATCAAAATACTAGAGCTACATTGCCAGAGACTGTGAAGAATGTTTAAAGTCAGATAGGCTTTTTTTTTTTTCAGATAGGTTTCTTGAATGCTTGGAGAAGTTTGCACTGGAAAGAATGAGAATGGAGGCTGGTATTCATAAACAGCAGAAAGAGCCTGTTTAAATAGCTTTGTAATGCATAGTGCTCCATTTATTCTCTTAATATCTGTATAATACAAGCACTGGCTCTGTTGTTGTTTTTTTAATGTTCTTTTTAGTAGTTTTGTTTCCAACATTATCAGTTTTGAGACCAATCCAAAAGATTGGCCTAGAAGTTGAGAGAGCAAGCTCCTATGTATGTGCATGTGTGCCTGTGCTGCAGAGTTGGACATCCATTCTACAAGCAGGTTTGATGTCATCTTGGTACCATGTCCCATTTTACATCAGGGCTACAGAGATAAGTACAACAGCATTCCTCTTGAAGGATCCTGCTCTAATTGAAGGGAGAGCTAGTAAACCATGTAATAGAAGTACAAGGTAATGTGATGATCTGTAGGGTCTTTTGAACACAGAGGAGCAGCACCCAGCTAACCCCTTAAACATAAAACTTCTCTCTCTTGTAATATTCTAATGGTAAAGCTAAGACTGCTTCTAAGGATAGTATTTTATATTTGTATTAGTAAATTCAGTTCTCAATTATATATATAGATTGAGGCAAATAATATAAAAAAGATTTAACCTGTATCCTTTAGAAGGGTATTTGCATGGGTATATTTTTTGAGGGATAGGAAGGCCTGTTTAAAAATAATATGCTGAAGTTCTGCCTGGAAAAGAGGGTTTGGCTTTCCTGTCCTTATTTTACTCTTTACTCCACTCAATTCTCCATGCTGTACTTTAAGATATTTTCTTATTTTGTTTTTATTTTTGTTTGTTTTTTTAAGCTGTAAGCAACCATAGAGGGTTCTCTCATGGTTTTTCATAACCAGCAGGGGCTGCCAGAATCACTCATAGAACTTTTCTATACGCTCTACTTATTCCTGACCTCCCAGGCCAGGTTCATTAGATCTACAGTGAAATCCCAGGTATCTGTGTTAGAAAACAAACAAAACCTGGTTGTGCTGATAACCATTAGTTTTTCTAACAGTCAAAATCAAATATTTTAATAGAAATTCTGGCCCTTAGAAATGTTACTTGCCCAAGTCCCATAAATATTGACTTAACTAACTTGGTCTTATTCTTTATGGTGATGTGTATTAGTTTTCTATTTTGAAGTTTCCTTTGTTTGGATTGAAGGGTAATACTAAAAACTTTTCAAGCTCTTTGAACTTTTCAAGTCTGTGTCTAGATTTGGCAGCCCCAAAACAAAGTTGGAAACACCTTGTACCCTTCTCCAAACCTCATTAAAAGCACAAGAAAATCTGCAGTAGAGGTAACAAAAAGAATGAGGGCAATTCCAAAGAGGAATATAAGTACTAATTTAATTGTATATGCTGTAAATAAAAATATAGAACTTGTTTCATTGAAAACATTAATCAAGATGCCCATAAGCTATGTATAAAATAATTTTAAGGGATATAGTCTGGAGACCTTCCTATTTCAAAAACTGCAAATATATAGTCTAACTTCCTCCATAAAATATAATAACTGAAGGCAGATATTCACAAGGGAAAAATTTCTTTTTGTCATTTCATTCAGGTTCCTTATTATATTTGTGAATCCAAAACAACTAAGGTGAAGATGATAGGTGGTCTGCCAGATTCAGGGGTGATCCTTTAAAATGTCTGCCTTACAAAAAAATTAATGTCTTAGACCTTCCAAGTTGATCATGATTAATCAAGAAAAACAGAAATATGAATATCAAATCCTTGTCATAGGGAGTATGCAGTGTAATAGTCAAATGCAGTGCTCCTGACAGTCTTACGATGTAGGTTAAGAGCTTGAACATCTTCAAGAAATGGGTTTGTATGGGAAATTAAAGCTATTTCAGCAAATCTACATATTTACTCTAGGCCAGTATTGTAAGAGAATATGTGTGAACATCTTCAGTTTTCTGAATGATACTCCCTTTAGGACTTCTTTCTTTTTTTTCTTTTTTTTTCTCTAATAAGTCACTTTTAATGATATGAAAATATCATAGTTTATTAATTCTCTTGTTGGTACACATTTAGTTAGGTTCTAGTTTTGTGCTAAAATAAAATGAGCATAATGCTGTTAGGCAAATTGTTGAATGTTTTTCCTGATTAATTATATGTCAGGGTTTTTCTAGGGTATATAACTAATGGAAATTACATATCCTGAAGTATGTATCTTCCAACTTTTCTAGATAATACCAAATTATTTTCCACTGTGTTTGTATCAGTTTATTCTCTGCAAGAAATATTAAATGTTCCCATTACTCCACCCTCGCCAATATTTAATAATCGGTTTTATTTTAATTTTTGCCAATCTGATGAGTATAAAAAGTATATTTTGTTGGTTCTAATTTACATTTTCCTGTATATTGAGGTTGAGCATCTTTTCTTACAGTTTGTAGCCATTCCAGGGCTGCTGCTTCTGTGAAATGTATCTTTTCATTTCATATCTTTTATTCATTTTTATATAGTTGCCTTTTTTTATTTAGAGGAATTTTTAATACTTTGCTTACTAATACTTTGGATATGATTTTGCTTTTTTATAATTTTAGAAATCTTCCTGATGTCAACAAGATCTTCCTACGCTTTCCTTTAATCATTTCTAAGACATATATACATATATATATATACCCACAGAAGAAAATACATATACAAAATTTTAATCCACCTTAAATTTTTCTTTTCTTAATTAAGCTTTGATATTTGACAGGTCAACTCTTTTCTAGCAGTGTTTTTGTTATTTGTTTAGTAGTTTCTTGCCTCTTACTATCTCATAGCTTTTGGGAGTATGTAAGCTCAAGTATTAGTATCAAAGTTGAAGATGAGTCTGACTCCTTAACCACATTTGCTTCCTACTTGGGGGGTAACCACCATGGTTCTTATCTTGATTTGTATTTAAGGCCATTGTCAAATTTAGGTAGGTTTTATTGTGGTCATAAACATTTTTTGCCTTTTTATTTTTTCAGATTATATGGATTATATTGTCCATTTATCCTGATTGAAGCTTATTTGAATGTGTAGTTAACATAGACAATGCATGAGGCACATTGCTACTAGACAGAGTGGTACTATGGGGCTCGGGCATGGATATGTATGGTTGATTAACGTCTTTGTGAGATTTTGTGACTTCAAACAAGTTACATAATCTTTCTTGTTCGGTGATTTCTCCTATAAAATAGGTATAAAAAAATACCTGCTTCATTATTCAAGTCAGGTATTTACTGTGTTGCCACCTTGTGAAGATTAAATGAAATTTCCTTGTGTTCAGTGCCTGGCATAAGAGAGATGATTATTTGATGTTGGTTTTAGTTTCCTTTATTCAAGTAATTTTTTTCCAACTTTATTGTCTCCTTTTTGTTTAGAATCTACATCAGGAGACAAATCGGTATCACATTCTTGCACAACTCCTTCCACGTCTTCTGCCTCTGGACTGAATCCCACATCTGCGCCTCTAACATCTGTTCCCACAGTCCCCGTTTCACCTGTCCCACAGTCACCAATACCTCCCTTACTTCAGGACCCAAATCTTCTCAGACAGTTGCTTCCTGCTTTGCAAGCCACACTGCAGCTTAATAATTCTAATGTGGATATATCCAAAATAAATGAAGGTAAGTTTTCATGGTGATAATTTTTTAAAAACTCACTTCCACTGAAAAATAACATAATCTGTAAAATCCCTATTTTAGGAATGGTTTTTTTCTCACTTCGAAATTCATGTTTGAACTTCAGTCTTTGGAATATGGAGTTCATATCCCCTATAGGTGAAGGCCTTTTGGTAGTGTAATTGAGTTAGCAGTACTTGGATTTTCTATACATTTTTCAAGAAGTAAGCCATTCTCTGCACTTAATAAGTAAAAAGTAAAGAGTATTTGTAAAAACCAGTTTTAGCATATTTCTAAAGACCTTTTGAAGAGGGTAATTATTTGGAATGTAAAAATTATTCTAATTCCTATAAGAATAGGAATTCAGCTAGTTTCTTCTCACAATACTTGGATTAATTCTTGGCAGAAAGGTACTGGATAAAATTTTGCTGTTTTTCCTGAAGAGTTACATTGGTTGACTTTTTTATTTTTTTATTTTATTTATTTTTTTTTTTTTTAGATTTATTTTTATTTATTTAATTCCCCTCCTCTCCCCCGGTTGTCTGTCTTCTGTGTCTTTTTGCTGCGTCTTGTTTCTTTGTCCGCTTCTATTGTCGTCAGCGGCACGGGAAGTGTGGGCGGCGCCATTCCTCGGCAGGCTGCTCCCTCCTTCAGGCTGCTCCCTCCTTCAGGCTGCTCCCTCCTTCAGGCTGCTCCCTCCTTCGCGCTGGGCGGCTCTCCTTATGGGTGCACTCCTTGCGCGTGGGGCTCCCCTACGCGGGGGACACCCCTGTGTGGCACGGCACTCCTTGTGCGCATCAGCACTGCGCATGGGCCAGCTCCACACGGGTCAAGGAGGCCCGGGGCTTGAACTGCGGGCCTCCCATGTGGTAGACGGACGCCCTAACCACTGGGCCAAAGTCCGTTTCCCTATTTTTTTAACAAATCAGTTTTATTGATACATATTTACAATAAAGCATACAATACATCCAAAGGGCACAATCCATTGGTTGATTCTAACCTTGCTTTATATGTTACTGAAGTATTTAGGCATCCAGCCTCTGAGAAGAGGTCTGAAACGAGTGGATCTGACTCACAAACCATTCAGATTCAAACATTAAATCATAAGAGCACATAGCATTGCAAAATTCTCTGTTTAGAATAGTCAGTTTCTCTTTGTGCACATTTTCACATATTTAATAGTAGTATTAAGTGGTTTAGTTCTTTCTTTATCCTAAAAATAGTGCTACATCAGGTTACTTGGTCATTAGTCTTCTAGTCTCACTGGTTTCAACTTTTCTCTTGATTTTATTCTCTAAGGTAACCATACCATCATTGCCTTGTTTGGCAGGTAAACATTTCAAAGTAGGACTTTTAAATAGTTTTAGGAAACCATAACATAAGAAAAAGTTGATAATAAAAGATCTTGTGCTTAGAGAATACATGATCTTGCTAAGGACCTGCCTTTTTTGTATTTGATTTTAAAAGATGAGTAGGCATTGGTATGGTTTGAGTGGTCAGGTTGTCTGATAAAACAATGAAATGAAATAGCTACCATTTAACCAGCTAATTCCAAGTAATGCACTAAGCACTTTTTTTATATATGACTAGATAGTTGGCAGTATTGGAAGTTGCAGTGAACACTCTGTAGTGTTTTCTTTAATTGAACATCTCCTTTTTTTAGCGTAAAGGAAATTCATTATTATAGCTTTTCCTTTGCTATAAAACCATTATGTTTCTTTTCCTCCTTGGACTCATTATGTTGTTCCTGTTTTCTAGACTTGACTTTGAGACTTGTAGTTTGAAACACTCCAGTTCTTTTCTGGGTTCCTTTTGGATTCCCAAGTTGTTACTAATGGCACATATGCCTCAGTGTTTCTATTTGAATTTAGGAAATAATATGTTTTCAGTTCTTACAGCAGCTGTGACACAAGCCTCGCTGCAGTCTATAATTCATAAGTTTCTGACTGCTGGACCCTCTGCTTTCAACATAACTTCTCTGATTTCGCAAGCTGCTCAACTTTCTACACAAGGTACTCATATTCTTAGATATTTCTAGAATCTATCTTATTTTGCTTTGGAATTAATAGCAAAATTTTTATTAGTCTTCGGAGAGATTAAGTACCTCATAATGATTTTACTTATTTTGCTTGATTTTTGTATAGCTAACATACCATAGTATTTTTATTTACCTTTTCTGTATCGTTCCAATTTTAGTATATGTGCTGCCGAAGCAAGCACTTATTTACCTTTTTAAATGAACAGACTTTGACATTTATCTTATCTGTATTATAGTATAGTTTAACTTAGAGTTTTTCTTAATAGAATCTTTTACTGCAAAACAAACTAATATGCTTCAGTCTCTGAAACATTGCATATATTTCAGGAACTGAGATTTGGTTCAGGTTGATGTTAGTTTTTGGCTAGAGGATGCCAAAATGACCAAGCCTTACCTTGGATGAGCTATATGTCCTCTCCATGAAGGTATCCGATGGAGAGAGATACACATAGGAACAAATGGGAGGTGTCACTGTCTCTTTCTTATGTGGACCATCCCTAATTCAGAATTATGATGAACTGAACAGGAATATGTGGTCTAAAATTGAAGTATAATGGTGAAAAGGCTCTTAAATCCTCTGGCTGGCCTCATGAAGCAAGAGACTGGGGAAAACTAAGCCTAAATGTAGCAGAGAAAGAAGAAATAAGAGATACTAAGGTGACTTTTCCCTTGATAATAGGTTCAGGCTTAGCTTTCTGCTGCAGTCTCATGAAGAGAAGGAGAGGGCAGAAAGAAAGAGAGAAGGCCATGCTAGGTGTGCTTATCTTCAGCATGCATAGGGAGTCCAGCTCATTTAATTGGGGGCTCATATAGTATCTCAGGTGCTGACTTATTCATAAATTTTCTCTTGGGGAGTATGGGGCATATGGAGAGATAATCTCCCACTTATATTATACAGGTTTTTGGTTTATTTGAAATTAGTTGTTTCACTCTTTTACAGCTCAGCCATCTAATCAATCTCCAATGTCTTTAACATCTGATGCATCATCCCCAAGATCTTACGTGTCTCCAAGAATAAGCACACCTCAAACTAACACAGTCCCTATCAAACCTTTGATTAGTACTCCTCCCGTTTCATCACAGCCAAAGGTATGTTGTTGTTGAGGACAATTTGGAAAAGTAGCACTTACTTTTGGGAAATTAGTTTAATGTTTTAGAATTTATCATAGAGAAAGACCCTATCAGTATAAGGTGGTAATGGAGTGAAGAATGGGTGAGCAGTAAAGAAATGCAGGGTGGAAATCTCATCTCATTGAGGAGTGGAGGAGAGGGCTAGCATCTGTGCCACTTTTATACACTGTCTAATTTAGTCCCTTTGTTTGCTTTGGGATTTGTGGCATGGTAAGAGGGATAAAGAGAGTATATTAGGTGGGCCTTAATATTTGTGGAATTTTCAAAAAGACATGAGAGGATATCTTTTCTAGTGACTTTAAAATACTTTTGTTTCAGAAATGAGTTGTTCTCTGTGCTAAGAGCATTTCATGCATTATATTTAACTTCTACATCATGAGAAGCAAGTATTTGCCTCATTTAATAGATAAGAAAATTGAACTTGAGAGAAGTTATGCCTGGTTTTAGTAGTGGAGTCAGAATTTAAACCTAGGTCTTTCTGAATCCACAGTCCCTATTACTGAGCTACTCTGAATAGGACCTCATAATGGGACAGTCAACTTTTGTACCATGTCATTTATTTTTGAGTCTTATCTAGAATTCATTAAACCCTACTTGTACTTGTTCTTGACCTTTTAAGGTGCCAGCAGTAAAAACTGAGAGGTTTGGAATTCACTGTATACAAGTGAATTTTTTGACTCTTTGTGGTAAATGTGGGAGAATATTATTTTTACATTGGTTGTAGAACAATGAGCTGTTTCAAACTTTAATGCCGAGAATTCTTTATCCAGATAAAATCTTAAGCAGAAATCTAAGAATACAGATGTGTTGAAACATAACTCACATTGTTGGTAGATGAGCTTTAAGGCCTCCCTATTGGCTCTTCCCTTTCCTGTCTCTGCCATTGATCTGTGCGTGATGTTCAGTGTCTTGATTCACCCGAACTCTAGATTGGTTTTTTAAATCCTATATTCTAATCTTAGAGTTTAATATGTGATTGCTTATTATTTGCCTGTACTTTTTGTTGGAAGACAAAATCAGTTTTTGGCAAAAAGAAATATTTTTAAAGCTTAAAAACTTACCTTCAGGGTTGTTTTGTAAGAGAATAATACGTGGTGGCTAAAAGTGAGTAAATGTTGGTGATAGTGGTTGTTAGAGTCAGTTATAAAATTGGCATTTCAAATTATGAAGTCAATGGCTGCCAGCATTTTGCATTCAAAACCTTTTTCCAGTTTTAAAAAGAATTGGGCATGTGATCTAATGTGGAAGTTATAAAAATGTTCTTTATAAGAATACTTTTGTTTAGAGCTGTTAGATAATATTCAGAGCTAGAGCTATTAGATAGTATTCCTGTTTGTTTGGGAGAATTATTAATAATCAAAAGAAAGAAAGAAAACCATTCCTCCTGGTAGAGGATGTGACTTGGATTTGCTAATGCGACTTAATCACAGATGGCTCCATCTGCCCTCGTGCTTTAATTTGGGGCATATATTTAAAACTGCTTGTGTTTTCTCTCTGTGGCTTCTGAATTTGAATTCATATGTATCCCCATTGGCTAGGGTAACATTTCTTTGAAGACCTCTCAAATTGAATTCTGTATGGCCTGTAGCTCGTTCCTTGACAGACCAGTCTGTACAGTCCCTCCAAATTTGGTTGAAGTCTGCACAACTAGCTGTATGATATGGGTAATACAGATTTCTTTTTATTAGTAATAGAAGCAACAAAAAAATCAGAGAAGGCATTGTAGCATATTGGAATAAACACTGGGCTGAAAATTGAAAACTGATTATGCTGGTTGTGCTACTAAAATAACTGAACTTTGGCCTTTTTATTAAGAAATTTAATTTTCAAATTTTGATTATCTTCTAGCTCTTGTGACCTTTGGCAACTTGTGTGATTCCACTTCTTACAAACTCCAGAAATTTACAGTGTTTAAGATTATTAACTAGATTTTGGGTGGTGAGAGGTAGGAATGGTTTAAGAACCTAAATGCCAATAATTTTTGTGTTAAATTTTTATCATTAATAATGTAATTATTGAACGGAATTAAGACAACTTAAAATTTCACTAACAAATAGAAATAATAGGGGTGTTAGAAACTTTGCTTTTATCTAGCTTCCCTGCTATTTCCTTAAATGATAGATTCCTATCTCACCAGATTTTGGAATTGCAGGTTAGTACTCCAGTAGTTAAGCAAGGACCAGTTTCACAATCGGCCACTCAGCAGCCTGTGACTGCTGACAAGCAGCAGGGTCATGAACCTGTCTCTCCTCGAAGTCTTCAGCGCTCAAGGTAAGTTGATGTTTGTTTTGAGACTACAACCTTTTCTTTGCCTTCAATATGGTTTGTTGTATTTATTCAAATATTATAAAGTTTTAATGTAGGTATAATAGAACTGAATCTGGGAAGGGTCCATGGATAGCCCAAGTCAGTTTTATGTATTATGAAATTCAGAAAGACAAGTAGATTGTTGTCACTAATAGTGAAGTCTTGGTTATTTTGTGTGGATGTTTTTCTGTAGAATTTTACTTAGCGGTATATAATGGAACTAAAAATATGTGATAATCGTACAAAGAGGACACAAATGTTTTTTACAATACTTTGTTTGGAATTAAATCATTTTTAACCTTCTCATAGCAGTTTCAGATTTGTGAGTATATTGGTGAAACCAGAATTTCAAATTTAAAACTTGGGAAACTCAGGATTTCCTAATGACTTCAACTCTTGACATTATACAGATTGTGTTTTAGGTAGTTATATAGCACTGTGTTGTGGTGTCACTTTTCTTTGGTAATGAACAGTACAAGTTTAAATGAAATTTGTTGAATGAATGGTTTTCTTTTTATTAGTGCTACAAGTTGTCAGAATAATCCAACTGTTGGTTTTATTTTCTAAACAATGATTTCAGAATTTCTATATCCAAATGAAAGTTGTTCCCTTTAAAATAATCACCATGGGAAGCTCTCTACTTTCTCTAGCAATGTTGCCATTGCTCTTTCAGATTGTCTTTAGAGGGTCCAGTAGTATTTTAAATAAGCTCAGTGATGAAAACTCTTATGTCCTTTGGTAGATTTTAGTTTTGGGAAATAACTGAAAATCATTCAGAGCTCAGTCTGGTGCAGCAGGTAGGAAATCATCTTGGGTGATTAACTTTCTAGTTCTCAGCACCATATTCCCAACTCCTGGCCCAAAGTTTCCAATTTTAAAAGAAAATAGTCTCAGGGCATTATTTTTTGGGTCTTATTTTGCCACAGTACTTATTCACTACTACCCAATAAAATGCCTATATTTTGCTCCACATTACTTTCACCCTCTGATGCTTGGTTCTGATGCTGAACAGTCAAAGGCCATAGTATTTTTTCCTCTCCTTATCTAAATGTATATAAGATAACAATTCTCAGATGTGTCGACAGCTTTTAAAATGCATCAGTTTCTTAATTACATTCTTATTGGTGTTCATGGATACAAGTTTGACGGGCTCTGCTGACAAATTTGGAGAGTGCAATTATTGTAAATTTAACCCTGGACTAGTGTTCAGAGGCTCTCTTTTCCCCCAAAAGTGTTATGGAGAAATACATTATACAAATATACTTTTGGTTATGTTACGTTATGTCACGTCATGTCATGTTAACAAATTTTTCCTACGAATTCGGAAACCTTTAAATTAATAGAAGGTATTACCAGATGATTTAGGATACTTACAAACTATTTTTCAATACACATTCAATTCTGTGTTCTCCTCTAGTAGCCAGCGAAGTCCATCACCGGGTCCAAATCATACTTCTAGTAGTAACGCATCAAATGCAACAGTTGTACCACAGAATTCATCTGCCCGACCTACATGTTCATTAACACCTACGCTAGCAGCACACTTCAATGAAAATCTCATAAAACATGTTCAAGGATGGCCCGCAGATCATGCAGAGAAGCAGGTATGTTGCATGATTTAAAATACTGGAAAATACTTGGGTGACTAGGAAAATAAAAGTTAATTCTACTTTTAGAAAAATCTAATCTGGACCACTGAACTCAAGCTATATTTAAAAACAACTAATTTTTAAGTAGAGTGTTCCCCATATTTGATATTTGCCACATACTTACATAGTACTTAGTGAAACTTTGGGTTTTCACATAAAATACTTTAATATTAAAATTATTATGGCTGCCACTGTCAAATGTTTTGATTTTCTTCTCCATTTCTTATAACTGCTCAGCAGTACAGATAATCCTTTCCTGTTTTATTGATGAAGTCCTTAAGACCAGATCAGGTTTTCCAAGGTCACCCAGGTAATACAGCGATATGGTTCAAAGCTAGTGTGCTTTTCCACTTTTCCACTTGGGTAGTTTCAGAGCTGTTAAAACTGTTAACCTAATGACTGTCCTACTAGACTAGCAACCAGAAATTAGGAAACATTTTTGCTCTGGAATGAGAGAATGTAGAACATTGCAATTGTAGCCATTTACTTCTCTGTTATCAGAGAACTGACCAACTAGAACATTCTGAAAGTTTACAGAGATATGTAGTACATCTCATGACATAAGAGTATAGTGAGGCCCTTTTTCAATACTATGCCTGAATTTGCGGGAATGACAACACCTTTGGCCGACCCAGCATCTTTTATTATACACAAATCATGAATCCCTTTATACTAGTTCTATATTATCTATCCTGAGATTAGAAATACTTTTATTTTCTTCAAGAAATCCAAAGGGGAAATCTTAAAATAAGAATCTTGTGTCACTAGAGCCAGTTTCTTAAAATCAGCTTTTCCCTTAGATTCACCAGCATATTTGTGGATTGAAAGGAAGAGGATTATCCTGTAATACTGGTTTTAGGTTTTACTCATAAAAATTTAGTATTTAGTTTATGTTAATATGATTTATATTTTATGTGATTTTCATTTCATTACTACAGGCCTCACGATTGCGTGAAGAAGCCCATAACATGGGAAGCGTTCACATGTCAGAAATTTGTACTGAATTAAAAAATTTAAGATCTTTAGTTCGGGTATGTGAAATTCAAGCAACTTTGCGAGAGCAAAGGTAAGTTTCTCACTGAATAAGTTTTTTATGTTTCTTAGAATTATGTATCTTAAATTAGACTGAAGAACATAATAGATTTCATTAAGAAATTTTCCTTTATGGTAATATGTTAATTATTTTAAATGTTAATTGTGGGCAACAACTAATTATAAACATTTCCTCTCTTTTGAATGGGGGGTAGTGCTTTATTTGAAGGAGTTTGTTTCCATTGAAATCTCCAATTACTATTTATACTGTCCTTGTATCAGTTACAGCTAGAATTTAGTTATCCAGCAAGTTGTATTGTGTAATATATTTTCATCTTACTGAGTTTTTTTTAATTGTAGGATTGTTCTGAAAGTAGTTCTAGCATACACCAGTTTAGCTTTCATAAACTTGATCATTTGGCTTTTAGGAAATTATACTCTTCTTTATTATACCTTAGGGAAATATCAAGCCAGTATGTGCTTATGCTAAATTCCCTGCTATAAGCTGTGAGTTGTTTTCAGAAGACTTGAGGGGGTCATAATAGGAAAGACCTCATGAAGCCCAGGAGAGTCTAGTTTAGATGTGGAGTTTGTGTTGTATTTTTTGTTTTAAATATACATGTCAGTTGGACTTTGATGAAGCTCCATTTTTTGAGACATGAAAGAATTGTTTTTCACATCGGTCTCTTAAACCTAGTTAATTAATCTTACTGTGTTGTGGCCCAGAAAACATACAGTAGAGGTTGATCTTATGTTTAATACCTACTACTATTTAAAAATATATTGACAGAGTATGGAAACCTTTAACTTTAAATCTGTGTTCAATTTCATTATTGAGATAGTGTGAGAAAAATAAGAGACATTCTAACTTTTGTCACCCTAATACTTATATCATCTATTGAATGGATATTTCATCTTTTTTTTTAATATTCCTAATTATTACCTCTTTATTCTTAATTATTTTTTATCTAACTTTTCCTTTTTTTAAAAATTTTTTTTAAGTTAATAGATTACACAAAACATTACATTAAAAAACATAAGACGTTCCCATATACCCCCCCCAGCATATATCATCTTAATTGTAGGCTTAAGGCAGTTTTTAATTATTTAGTCTTAGTGATTGTTCGTTTTATTTGAAAAAAATATTTTGCAGTTAAAAGTTCCGTTTTTCTGTTAACACTTACATGACCACAGGTTCTAATGCCTTGTTTTATTTTTCAGGATACTGTTTTTGAGACAACAAATTAAGGAACTCGAAAAACTAAAAAATCAGAATTCCTTCATGGTGTGAAGATGTGAATAATTGCACATGGTTTTGAGTACAGGAACTGTAAATCTATTGCCCAATCTTAACATTTTTGAGCTGCATTTAAGTAGACTTTGGACCGTTAAGCTGGGCAAAGGAAATGACAAGGGGCTGGGGTCTGTAAGAGTCAATTCAGGGGAGAGCTACAAGATTGATTTGTAAAACCCTTGAAATGTAGATTTCTTGTAGATGTATTCTTCACGTTGTAAATATGTTTTGTAGAGTGAAGCCATGGGAAAGCCATGTGTAACAGAGCTTAGACATCCAAAACTAATCAATGCTGAGGTGGCTAAATACCTAGCCTTTTACATGTAAACCTGTCTGCAAAATTAGCTTTTTTTTAAAAGAAAAAATTGGGGGGTTAATTTATCATTCAGAAATCTTGCATTTTCAAAAATTCAGTGCAAGCGCCAGGCGATTTGTGTCTTAAGGATACGATTTTGAACCATATGGGCAGTGTACAAAATATCATGAAACAACTGTTTCCACACTTGCACCTGATCAAGAGCAGTGCTTCTCCATTTATTTTGCAGAGAAATGTTTTTCATTTCCCGTGTGTTCCATTTCCCTCTGAAATCTTCAATCTGATTTTATCCATTTTTTAAGGCTCCTCTTTTTCTCCTTTCTTAAGGCACTGTTGCTATGGCACTTTTCTATAACCTTTTCATTCCTGTGTACAGTAGCTTAAAATTGCAGTGATTGAGCATAACCCACTTGTTTGTATAAATTATTGAAATTCATTTGCACCCTGTAAGAATGGACTTAAAAGTACTGCTGGGCATGTGTGCTGAAAGTACATTGATTGCTCAAATATAAGGAAATAGCCCAATGAACATGGTTGTGGGAGGGAAAAAAGGAAACAAAGCTAGTCAGATGTGAATTGTATCTGTTGTAATAAACATGTTAAAACAAACAAAAATTGTTACTTTTCTTTTCCTTCGGTCAGTGCATAATAGAATTTGAACTACCTGGGGATTCTTTATCAGAGCTATTCTTGTTGAATATTTATACTTAATTGAAATAATTCCTTAAGGAAGGTTTTGTTGAAAGCATATTAACAAGAAATTGTGTATAAGATATTTAATGAAATATAAATTCAACAAGAATGATTGTCACTTCCCAAGTGGTCATCATTTGTTAAGCCCTGGTTTACTGTCTTGCTATTATGACATTTCATTTTGAAGGATGTTTGTGTTGTAGCTAACTGTTCAAGTCTGGTGCTGACTGCTGTTCTTAGCCATCACAAAACGCGAAATTTGTGTAATTGGAGCTTCCTGCTGTTATCTGGAAATGGTGGGAAAGCTCAGCTTTGTATATTGTTTCCTAAAGTATATTAAAATAAAAAAAGAAACTATTGCTACTATTAAATTACCTTGGCTTTTTTTTTCTTTGCTAAAATATTAGTCACATGGCCTTAACATGTACACTGCCAGCATTGTATTAAATCACAAGGGGTTCTGATGCAGAAAAGTATTTTAATTTTAAAATCTTGGACTCTGATTTAGAGAGGGTTTTTCCTGTCAGGGCAGATATTTATGTGCTTTCAGAACTGCCAGCACCAAGGGCTTTATCTTATGATGTTAGACGTTAATGTATGGGATACTAACTTAAATTTAAAAATTGTTCTTATGCTCTAAGCGTATCTAAAATATAGAAGTTAACACTCAAGAGACGTTTCAATAAATGAAAGACTGTAAGTAACAGAATGGGTGGTATTTTCTAAAATACAAAAGTGTTCCAGTGTAATTAATAATTTAAATCTTTAACTGGAAGCTGATTTTTCCCCCTTGTAATTTAAGAATGTTCTTCAAATGTAAGATAAGACAAATGTCATGAATTATATCATCATGAAATGTTTCTATCTGTGAGAATGTGAATGTTTGCTGAACACAGTTAGTGCATGTGAATGAAACCCTGAAGAGCTGTGTTAATTTTAGAGGCCTTTTTGTGATGTAGTGGGCAAATGTTTCCTGATTAGATGACAACTTGTGATTCAAATTAGTAAATTTGAATTTGATTGGCTAATAGAGCATCTTGATCTATGCCACTTTATTCTTTTGCTTAAAAAAATACATGCCTGTATGAATTACATCTATCTACAATGCCTAATACGACATTGCTTAGTGGTGCATTTTTAAACCTGCAGAAAATCAAAATCTTTTGTGGAACTATTTTTACAATATTTGATTCATTTTTGATTCTGTAGTTAATTATTTTAAATATTGCACTTTCATACAGACATAGTGTCCAGCTACTAATCTCGAAATGACCAGGGACTATCCCCTACTAAAATGGGCATAAAAACCTGTTTATCTTGTTGGCCTGTTGTCATGGCTTTGAACATGTATCTTATTTTGGTGGGTACCTACTTCAGATAATTTGAAAATAAAACCACTGAACAGCCCTAGGAGACCTCAGGGTTTTAAATTTTTTTTAAAAAGTGTAGTCTAATTCTAACATTGAAAATTGTGATATTTTAGCAAAATGTATTTTGTGAGAATGAGTCTGTTAGAAAGTCTTTCCGTTGAAAAACCAGCTTGCCTTTGTTTTCCTGTTTAACAAACCCAAGTAACTTTTCATTTTAAAATTTGGAATACAGCTCCAAGATACTAAGCTCACTGAGAATTCAACTCTGTGCACCATCCCTTTTTCAAGACATTCTTTTAATATCCCAAATGAGTGGTTTTACTTCTAAATTTTACATTTCTGTCTCACACTTAGACACTTAGACAAAGTCTGAGGAAGAAGGTGCTTAAAACTTTGCAAAGAATGAATTGTTAATATTTCAAAAACAGTTTTCTGTTTAAACACAACCCTAGCTTTAAAGGACCATTTCAATGGTGGGGAAGGCTTGTGCAAAATAATTCACTGCAGAACCCAACTATTAGAGTTCAGGACTTACAACTACTGTATTTAGATGTGGGGTTGACTCTGGATTTCTTTTCAATACCTGTAAATAATGGATATATTCTTGTATCTGTACTGGAGTGTACAAAATGACACTAAAAAGTAATAAATATGTTTTTGCTATATTGTGCAGTGTTTCAGAACTGTTTTGAAAGAAAATCTTGGGATGCATAATTTGCATTTGAATAAGGGAACCTAAAATAACCAAATACTCAACATTTTAATAGCTGTTGATTTTAAAATAGTCCGCAAATGAAATTTCTTAGCACTATCATGATGAAAAATCTGGCTGTAAGTTGAGATGGTTTAGGTCCTGATTCCTTTGCGGGATTCTTTCCCCTTCGGCCTTCAGCATGCACTAAGGTGCAGTCCTCCTAGGTGATGTCATCCCATGGCTTCCAAAGTTCCATTTCTGTGCCAGTTCCACCCAGACCACCTCCAGCCCTGACCTTTTCCTTGAGTTCCAGTCAGTGTAGATCTTCAGACGTCAGACGTCTGATATCTGACAGGCTTCTCAGGCTTTGCATGGCCAAAAGAGCTTTCTGGATGTGTACCTCAGGCCGCATTCTCCAGTCTTCTCATTTTTCATTTTCCATAGTCAACACCATCATTTACCCAGTTACTTGAGGCCCAAAGCTAGGAGTCATTCTTAATAATTTGTTCTTTTAACACCCCATACTTAATACATCCGTAAATCCCACGAGCTCTGCCTTTGAAATGTAGTTTGGATTGAATGTCACTACCAAAACTTCCCATTCTAGTCCATTCCGTATTCATTGACCTGGCTTCTGCTCCCTAACCCCGTTTCTACTAATTCCTCCCTCATTTTCCCCACAAAATCTATTCCCCATCCAGCTGCCCAAGTAAAGTGTAAACCAGGTTATATCAGGTTCAAAATCCTCTGATGACAACACAAGGAATAAACCCACAAGTTCCTATGGCAATTTACCAGTGCCAGGTCCTCAATGTCAGTACAGCCTCTTCTGCTCCCACCACAGGGCTTTTGCATTTGTTTTCTCTCTGCCTGGAAAGCACCTTTGCCAGAGATTAGCAAAGTTTGCTGCCTACTTGCAGTCTCCATAGGGACGCCTTCCCTGATGGCCTATCTCAACACCCTCTGCTTTCACTCTAGTTTTCCTCAAAAGAAAATGCCTAATACGCAGTAAGGGTTCCATGAAAGTTGTGTTTTTTAAAATCAGTGATTTACCTACTTATTCCCCCGCCTTGCTGCTTGTGCTCACTGTCTGCTCTGTCCATCCACCATGTGTTCTGTGTCTGCTTGTCTTCTCTTGAGGCACCAGGAACTGATCCTGGGACCTTCTGACTTTGGGGGGAGGCACTTAATTGCTTGAGCCACCTAGGCTCCTGGTTTTGTTGTTTCTCGTCTCCTCTGTGTGTCTTTTTGTTGTTATTGTGTCATCTTGTTGCACCAGCTCTTCATGCAGGCCCACTCTCTGCACAGGCCACCTTACCTTAACCAGGACACCCCAGGAACCAAACCCAGAACCTCCCATATGGTAGGTGGGAGCCCAATCACCTGAACCACATCTTCTCAAAAAGTGTTGAGTGTATTTTGAATGTTGAATAAAGCACATTGGACAGAAAAGGGATTTAAGATGATTTATAATTGTTAACAAAAAAATGTTTCTTCAAGTTTTGTTTTTGGTCCTCTCACTTTGGGAGATAGTAAAGGAAGGGCAAAGATGGGCTTTTTTAAATAAAGAAATTATTAAAATTTACTATTGATTAACAAAACTGAACTACAAGACTTTTAATTGTCTGCATTATTAAATGTCTCAAAACTAGATGAATCAACTGAACCAATAATTAGAGTCTCCTATGAAGATGTTTTAAAAGTAAATAAGATGATGAGATGTGAAATGCAGCTTCTGATGTAACAAGCTTCTGGAGATGGACCAGGAGGAACTGGCCCTTCCGAAGGACAGACTTGGGTAAGATAGGAGAGTTGCAGACCGAGTTCTGATTTAAAAGGTAGGACTGCTTTGACAGGTCCAACTGTCTTATTCAGATGCCTTGACATCTAGACAGATCCTTCTGATTTTAGGACAAGTATAAGCAGGAAACTGGCACTCTTGGGCCACATTCTAAGATGTGTCACAGCATATGTGTACTACACATATTCATCCTATGGCAAAGTGGTGGGGATGTGAGAATCCCTTGCCTTCAAGACAGGGATGGAAAGATTAAGATGGGACAGTCACTTGATGCCATTGTATGTACCCCCATAAACAGGCATCTCTTTCATTTTCTAAGTGCCAGCTGTTGACTGCAATTTGATTGGCCCAAGTGGGTGGGTGAAAGAGGATCAGAATAAGCTGGTTCCTACTCATCAGGTAGGTCTGGAGCTATTGCCTTGGGTGAGAAGAACAGAACATGAGGACAATAGTGTTGTCTTGTGCATTGCGCACCCCTGTGACCTAAAAGCAGCAGCGCTTGGTGGATGTTCAGTAAATATTTTTACATAAATGGGTAAACCATGCAATTTAAGTATTTGCTATTTAAATAAACTCAATGTTTTCAAAAATATTTGCTTGTTATTTTAAAAGTTCTATGTTCACAGAAAATACATATACCCCTTCACCCACAGATTTCTCTATGCTTTGCATTAGTGTACATTTGTTAAAATTGATGGAACAATGTTGTAATTACACTAACTATAGTCTATAGTTTATACTAGGGTTCACTATGTTGTACCATTCCAAATTTTTCATTTTACATATATAGTAACATATACAACCTAAAATTTCCCCTTTTAAACACATTTAAATATACAATTTGTGGTGTTATATTCCCAATGTTGTGCATCCATTACTAAAACATATCCCCAACAAACTGTACCAAGTAAGTATTAACTTCCCATTCCCTACCCTTATCCTGACCCCTGGTAACATGTATTCTAGTTTCTGACTCTGTGAATTTGCTTATTCTAATTATTTCAGATCAGTGAAGTCATACAGTATTTGTTCTTTTGTGCCTTGCTTATTTCACCCAACCTGATGTCTTCAAGGTTCGTCACATGTATGGGAACATCATTCCTTTTTACTGCTGCATAATGTCCCATTGAATGTATAATACCACAGTTTTTATCCATTTATCTGTTGATAGACATTTGTGTGGCTTCCTTCTCTCAAAACTTGTGTATAATGCCACTGTCAACATCAGTGTGCAAATATCTGTTCGAGTCCCTGCTTTCAGTTCTTTTGGGTATATACCTACAAGTCAGACTACAGGGACATATGGTAATTCTACACGTAACGTTCTGAGAAATCATCAAACTGTCTTCCACAATGGCTCCACCTTTTTATACTCGCACCAACAATGAATGAGTGTTGCTATTTCTCTACATCCTCTCTAACACTTATTTCTAATTTTCTTAATAGTAGCCATTCCAGTGGATGTTGTTATGGCATTTCATTGGGGATTTGATTTGCATTTCTCTAATGACTCATGAATTTGAATATCTTTTCATGGACTTGTTGGCAATTTGCCTATTCTTTGGATAAATGCATATGCAAGTCTTGCCCATTTTCCAGTTGGGTTGTTTGTCCTTTTGTTGGATATTAAACCATTATCAGACAGGTGGTTTCCAAATATTTTCTTCCATTCGTAGGTTGTCTTTTTACTTTCATGATGAAGTTCTCTTATGCACAAAGGGTTTTAATTTTGATGAAGTTCCATTTATCTTTTTTTTTCTTTTTTTCATTGCTGGTGCTTTTGGTGTATAGTCTAAGAAACGACTGTGCTCCGGAAGATGCTTCCCTATGTTTTCTTACAGAAGTTTTATAGTTTGGGTTCTTATATTTAGGTCTTTGATCCATTTTAAGTTGATTTTGTATGTGGTAAGGGTCCGCCTTCATTCTTTTGTATTCCCCATTGAGTGGATTTGACATCCTTGTCAAAAAACAATTGGTCATAGATGTGAGGGTTTATTTCTGAACTCTCATTTCGATTCCATTGGTCTATTCTGCCTTTGTGCCAGTATCATGCTGTGTTAATTACTGTAGCTTTGTAATAAGTTTTAAAATTGGGAAGGATGAGACCTTCAACTCCATTCTTTTTCAAGATGGTCTTGGCCATTCAGGGCCCCTTATCCTTCCATATAGATTTGAAAACTGGCTTTTCCATTTCTGCAAAGAAGGCTGTTGGGATTTTTATTGGGTTTGCATTGAATCTGTAAATCATTTTGGGTAAAATTGACATCTTAACAATATTTATTTTAGTCTTTCAATCCACAAACAAGGAATGATCTGTTCATTTAGTTCTTTGATTTCTTTTGGCAATGTTTTGTAGTTTTCTGTGTATAAGTTCTTTATATCCTTAGTTAAATTTATTCCTACACATTTGACTCTTTTACTTGCTACTGTAAATTTTTTTTTCCTTCAGATTGTTCATTAATAATGTATAGGCAACAGATCATTAGGTCAAGAAGAATTCAAGTGATCATTGACCTTCCTGCTATGAAAGGCTACATCAGAAACAAATTTCTAAACAGAAATTGGCCAATGGCCTGAATAGATGCTTCCTTCCATCTATACTCAGGACATAGTACAATATTTTGTAAATCCTGTGATTTTGGGAAGTATTTATGATGTAGCTTTCTTAAAAAATATTAAATACTTCTGAACTCCAACATACTCTTTTAGGCTTTGTCATTTCTACTGTGATTTGTTTTGGTGCAATATTGGTGTTGAGATAGAAAGTCCTTGCACCTCTGTAGTACTCGTCCTCCAAATCGTCTTTATCTAAAAAATATCTTTTTTAGGTATTTCCAAGTTTATTAAAGGCAGTTACTATAGTTACCTACACAGTGTAAGCGATAATGTAAAATATGAGAAAAGGCTATAAAATGACTTATGATTCATAAATCTGTTGGGGATTTTAAAAAATTGTTAAGAATAAAGGAAAACTAAAAACTTTATATTAATGAATATCACCTTTTTTACTGCTATAAAGTGCAACATCTTAGTTATAGTCGAAATTATGATGCTCTTGCCTGGAGTGTACTTTTCATCTGATGCCGTGAAAGCATCATGGACCTTGACCCTGAGTATTCTTGAGTCCATGAATAATCTTTGTGTAACCTTTTTTCTATGTATATACCCAAAGACTAGTAATAGCCCCTGTTCGGAACAGAAAAGAGAAACTAGATTTCCTTAGTCAAAACAAGATCTGAATTTTGTTCAGGTGTAGATCTTAAAAATGAAATGTATTTTTTTAAAAATGATAATGTATAGGAATACTACTGATTTTACATATTGATCTTGTACCCTACCACCTTGCTGAATTAGTTGATTAGCTCTAGTAACTTCATTATGGATTTTTCAGGATCCTTTCCAATTTGGATGTCTTTTATTTCCTTTTCTTGCCTATTTGTTCTGGCAAGAACTTCCAGCACAATGTTGAATAGCAGGAGTGACATCGGGCATCCCTGTCTTGTTCCTGATCTTTGAGAAGCTTTCAGTCTCAATCTTTTTATTTGAAAATAAATTCATGATTAAAGAGGAGAACTTGAGCAGAGTCATTATCTGAAATTTCAGGTCAACTGGCATTTGGCTTAAATTTTACTTTTTTTTTTTTTTTTTTTTTACCATATGGATACCTTGACATTTTATTATCTTTATGAGCTAAAATGGTAGACAGGATATATTACCATGGTTGGTGAGAGCTCTAATTTTAAAAATGCCAGTGCAGAGGTTCAGGCTAAATCCATCTATACCTATTTCACAAAGCACATGAGTTTTCCAAAAAGTATCTAAAATACTGGCAAATGGGGATGGCCTTGGAATAGCTCAGGCAGGGGGTAGCTCTCTTGCACAGTAGGGGAGGAGGCATAAAAGTCATCTACGGGAGCTGCTCTGGGGACCTGCAGACCAAGAGAGTGCTGCATGCATCATCTAGAAGGGTCTGGGGACAAAGAGATGGAGAGGCCAAAGGGAAAACCCCCATCCTCCACCCCAAAGGCAAGCAATCTTGGTAAAGCCTGTGGGTGAGTGGCTGATGGAGAGGGAAAAAGACATATTCCTTCCTGGGAAGAGGGAGTTTGCAGTGGAGGGCTGACGCAAATGTCACTACCATAACTCTCTGGTTCAGAAGAACTAGTTAGTGGAAATTGAAGGATTCTTTTCTGCAGAAAGGTTTGCTGAGGCATGCCAGCTGCCAACCAGCCAGGGAAGTGAAGCAAGACAGGCTTGTCTCTCCCACTTCTTTCCCATGCACTGTAGATTTGGTCAGTGCTGCATTGCCAGCTCCCTGCTCCTGTTCTGATTACTTAAACAGGGCACTCTTAAAGTTTTAGAAAAAAATTAAACCAAATATCAAAGACGAGCTATGAAATAAAACCACTATGCAAGAGAGAAATTGATCAACAGAGCAGAATCACCAACATAAGCAGATGCTCAGATATTAACAAAAGATAATAAGACATACTAAGAAACAGGAAGATATGGCCCAGCCAAAGGAACAAGTTGTGAATACAGACAAGACACAGGATTTAAGACACCTAATAAAAACCAGAAGCAACAAATATGAGTTACTAAACTATGGAAGCTGGGAAGGACTCCCATTTCCCACCTTCAACACATTAAGCCTGGCTAAAACCCCTGGCTCACTGAAGCTGAGAGGGGAACATATATCTGCCTCTCTGTTCAGTTGTTACAACAGAAGAAGGAAAGAGGGAAGGTGAGTTGGAGAGCTTCTCTTCAGTGAATTTGGCCAGAAGAGCTGACTTAAATCTTGGCTCTGGCCAGACCAGAAGCACGTGAAAGCAGAGGTTGAAAGAAACATTTCAGTAGAAAGGTTCACTGAGAAGTGCCATCTGCTGGCCAGCCAGTAAATTGCAAGGAGAAAAACTGCTTTTCATTCTCTTTAACCCCATCCCTGGGAGGAAATCTGTGCCGCATTAGTGAGTCCCTGGCCTGATTTTGATAACTTAAGCTGGGCAATTTTTGTTTTGTTCGTTTTTTTGTTTAATTTATTGAAGTGTATTAGTCATACATAAACGGACATAAACAACAAATATATAGTAATAGTTATGAACTTACAAAACAAACATACATAACATTGTACAGGGCTCTCATACCTCACCCTACCACCAATATCTTGCATTGTTGTGAAACATTTTTAACTAATGATTAAAGAGCATCCTCAACATACTACTACTAACCAAAGTGTTTTCCCCTAACCTAACCTATTATTACTTGTATCATTTATACACGAACATACATAAACAATAAGTGTATAGTAAACATTGTGAACTTACAAAGCAAACATGGATGACATCACACAGGGGTCCCAGACATCAACCCACCACCAACACCTTGCATTATTGTGAGGCATTCGTTATGAAAGAATATCATCAAAATCTTACTACTAATTATAGTCCTTATCTTATGTTTGGTGTATTTTCCCCTTAACTCACCCTATTATTATTTTTTAAAAAATATTTTTATAACAGAATTTGTAAACTTACAAAACAATCATGCACATGTGCAGAATTCCCATACAACACCCCTCTATCAACACACCACACCATGGTGGAACATTTATTACAGATTATGAGATAATATCATCAAATTATTACCAGGTCCATAGTGTACATTTTGCATACTTTTTCCATACTCTCCCATTATCAACACAGTACATCTTTGGCATAGATGCATATATATTACATTATTACTGTTAACCACAGTCCATAGGTCACTACAGTTGTATTTTTCCCATGCTTCTCCATTCCCACGACCCTGCAATAGTGATGTACATCTGCTCTAGCTCACGAAGGACCCTCTTGCATCTATACCATCAACCGCAATTCTCATCTACTTCTGGGTTCACTGTTTTTCAGTCCCTAGATTTTTCTCTAGCTTTCTGTCAATTGGCATACACATCCCTAGACTACCATTTTCAGCCACATTCCCATTTATAAACTATCTGTTACTCGCTATAATGTGTTACCACCAACTCAGTACCAATTTCCAAACCTTTACAGTGAAGTTAATTAAAACTTCTACATACATTAAACATTAGTAGTCCTTCTCATTTCTCCTCTTATCTCCTTTAAGGATCCACCACCTACCACCAGATCTTGAAAGTATTTTCCTACATTTTCTTCTAGAAGCTTTATGGTTCTTGCTTTTATTTTTAGGTTTTTGATCCATTTTGAGTTAATTTTTGGATAAGGTATTAGACAAGGGTCCTCTTTCCTTCTTTTGGCTATGGATATCCAGTTCTCCCAGCACCATTTTTTGAATGGACTGTTTTGCCTGAGCTGGGTGGATTTGACAAGCTAGTCAAAAATTGCTTGACCATAGAAGTGAGGGTCTGTTTCTGAACCATCAATTTAGTTCCATTGGTCTATGTGTCTGTCTTTATGCCTGTACCATGCTGTTTTTACCACTGTAGGTAGGTAATATGATTTAAAGTCTGGAAATGAGGGTCCTCCAATGTTGCTTTTCTTTTTTAATATGTTTATGTCTATTCAGGACCCCTTACCCTTCCAAATAAATATGATAATCATATTTTCCATTTATTTTTTTTTAAATGCTGGTGGAATTTTTATCAAGATTGCATTGAATCTGTATATCAATTTGAGTAGTATTGGCATCTTAATGATATTTAATCTTCCAATTCATGAGCATGGAATGTTCTTCCAATTATTTAGGTCTTTTTTATTTCTTTTAACAATGAGTTGTAGTTTTCTGAATATTAGTGCTTTATATCATTGGTTAAGTTTATTACTGAATATTTGGGTTTTATCTGTCATATTTTATTTTTACCACTCTTTTGACATTTTTAGTTGCTTTTATTGATATAATCTTCATTTCTAGACTCTCTTCCAGGCCTCTCTCTCCTGTCTTTTCTTTTCAGGCTGCAGCACACCCTTTAGTATTTCCTGCAAAAACAGTTTCTTAGATACAAACTCTCTGTTTCTGTTTATCTGTGAATATTCAAAACTCGCTCTCACTTTTGAAAGACAGTCTTTCTCGATATAAGATTCTTGGCTGGAAGTTTTTTTCTTGTGGTATCTTAAATATATCATACCACCATCTTCTTGCCTCCATGAATTCTGAAGAGAAATTGGCACTTAATCTTATTGGGTATCCCTCATATGTGATGCATTGCTTTTCTCTTGCTCCTCTCAGAATTCTCTCTTTGTCTTTGGCATTTGACATTCTGGTGAGCATGTGTCTTGAAGTTGGTCTACTTGGAGTGATTCGGATGGGACTACGTTGTGCTCCTTGGACATGGATATCCATGTCCTTCAATAGTGTTGGGAATTTTTCTACCATTATTTCTTCAAATATTCCTTCTGCCCCTTTTCCCTTCTCTTCTTCTTCTGGAACATTCATGACATGTATGTTTGCACGTCTCTTGCTGTTGTTTAGTTCCCTGAGACCTTGTTCAATTTTTTCCATTCTTTTCTTCATCTGTTCTTTTGTATGTTCACTTTCAGAGGTCATTTCTTCAAGCTCACCAATCCTGTCTTCTGCCTCTTCAAATCTATTATATGATTCCAGAGTATTTTTAATTTCATTTATTGTGCCTTTCATTCACATAAGATCTGCTCTTTTTCTATGTGTGCTTTCAAATTCTTCTTTGTGCTCATCTAATGTCTTTTTAATAGCCTTAATCTTTTTAGCCATCTCATGGAATTTGTTGAGATTTGTTTGAACATCTGTGAATAGATGTCTCAACTCCTTTATGTCATCTGGAGGCTTATCTTGTTCCTTTAACTGGGCCATATCCTCTTCTTTCTTGGTGTGGATTGTAATTTTTTGTTGGTGTCTTGGCATCTGGCTTACTAGATACATTATTCTGGATGCAGTTTATCTCTTTAGTTTAGGGCTTTCTTGCCCTTTCTCCCTTATTTGTTATGTAGTAGGAGAAGCTGGGAAATTTTAAAGACTTAGAATAATTTGAACCATAAATAAAAGAAGAGCTATGAAAAAAAATAAACACTAAGCAAGACAGAGAAACTAACAGAGTAAATCCACCAATATATTCAGATGCCTAGATATCGGCAAAAATTATAAGCCATACTAGAAAACAGGAAGAGAGGGCCTAGCCAAAGGAACAAACCAAATATTCTGATGAGATACAGGATTTAAGACAACTTGCCAATGATATCACACAAACCTTAATCAATCTAAGGAACTGAAGAAAAATATGACTGAAGAGATAAAATCCACCATGTCGATTATTACATGAGAAATGTACTAGTTAAAAACAGCCAGGCATGTGTGCTGTTGATAGCGTGAAATTCTCGTGGTAAAGAAAGAACAGTAAGAACCAGTTGTGACCTTGTGCATATCTTGGCAGCTGAAATTCTTCAAGGGTACTGATGGTGACCCCTTAAATCAATCTTGTCTTTGATGGATGGCTGCATACAGGGAAAGGGTCATGAAAAACATGCAAGCCTTTTTTTCCCCTTTTCACTCAGAATTTGGGGGGAAGAGTATATGCATGATGTTTGCAAAAATATTTGTTTTGACATTACAGGGGCTTTTGTCAGAGCCCCTCTACCACAGACATTAACAGCTGAGTAGCAGCCACACATATTGATTGTATCTGCTCACTGCTGACCATGGCATTGAACACAGCTAGCTTATTTCCATCACTATGTTTTTTGCTGTTTGCTTGTATTTTTGAGCTTGTGCTTATGTTTTAAGAGGTGTCAGGGGATACATTTTTGCACTGAAATCTAAAAGTGTTTTAAAAAACACTTTTCACAGTAATAGTCCTTGTCATGACATTATTTACTCATGTGTTTGTACATTTTTGTATGTTAATTTATGAATGATTTTTTTCAGTAAAAAATGCATATTCAAGAACAAAAAAAAAATACGTTAGAGGGAAGAAGATGTGGCTCAAGTGATAGGGCCTCTGCCTACCCTATGGGAGGACCTGGGTTTGATCCCTGGGGCCTCCTGGTGAAAAAGAGGAAGAGAAAGCATGCCTGCACAGTGAGCCCAACTGCCCACGTAGTGATCTGAGTTCCTACGTGGTGAGTTGAGTGCCCATGTGAGTGCCCGCATGGTGAGCCAGTGCCTGCGTGGCGAGTCAGTGCCCACACAAGTGAGTCATGCAGCAAGATGATGACACAACAAAAGAGAGACAAAGGGGAGAGTCAAGGTGAAACACACCAGAGACCAGGAACTGAGGTGGTGCAACTGACAGGGAACCTCTCTACACAGCAGAGGTCCCCAGGATTGAATCCCAGTGAATCCTAGAGGAGAAAGATGAGAAGAGAAGACAAAAAGAGAAATAGAAACAGAAGATCACACAGTGAATGAACACAGAGAGCAAAAAACCCAGCAGGGCAGAGGAAGGGGTAGAGGAGGGCGTGGGGGAAGGGAAGAAAAATAAATAAAAGGACATTTTAAAAAAAGAAAAAAAACATTAGAGGCCTGTAACAGCAGATTTGAAATGGTAGAATGAATGAGTGAAATCAAAGAGAACATCTGAACTTGGAAAGATAGGAAAACAGACAAAAAAAAAAAATTGAACAGGGACTCATGGAATTGAATGACAATACAAAATGCAGAAACATGCATTATAGGCATACCAGAAGGAGAAAAGAATGGAAAAGAGGTAGAAAGAATATTTGAGGAAATATTGACTTAAAACTTTCCAACCCTTTTGAAAGACTTGAATATCAATATTCAAGAAGGACAACATACCTCAAACAGAATAGACCTACTTTGACACATCTACTATTTACAATGTCAAAGGCCAAACATAAAGAGAGGATTCTGAGGGTAGCAAGGGAGCTTGCTTACAAGGGAGCCTCAGTAAGGCTAAGTGCCAGTCTTTTCTCAAAGGCAAGAAGGCAATGGTATTATATATTTAAGGTACTGGAAGAGAAAAATTGATTGCTAAGAATTTTTTTTTTTTAAGGAGGCATCAGGGATTGAAACTGGGACCTGGTATGTGGGAAGCAGGAACTCAACCACTGAGCTATACCTGCTCCCCCACCAAGAATTTGTTATCTAGCAAATTTAATCTTCAGAAATGAAAATGAGTTTAAAGTCTTCATAAAGAAAAGCTGAGAGAGTATGTCACGAAATGACGAGATCTACAAGTGATATTAAAGGGTGTGTTATAGCCTAAAAGGAAAAGACAAGGGTGAGAGCCCTGGAGAAGAGTGTAGAAATGAAGGATATAAGTAAAAGAAACCGAAAGGGCTAAAAGACAGACAATAGCAATATATTAAAATAGAAAGTCAAAGGATAAAATGGACGAGGTAATTACGCCTTTATACAAGTAACACTGAATGTTAATGGATTGAACTCCCCAATTAAAAGACATAAATTGATAGAATAGATTACAAAAATAAGCAAACAATCCATGAGCCATCTATTTGTTGTCTACAAGAGATTAACTTTAGACACAATGACACAATCAGGCTGAAAAGTGAAATTTTGGAAAAAGATATTTCATGCAATAGTAATCATAAAAGAGTTAGAGTAGTGATACTAATATTGGGTAAAATAGATTTTAAATGCAAAACTGTTAGAAGAGATGAAGAAGGTTACTATATGTTAAGAAAAGGGACAACTCACCGAGAAGAAATAACAGTAATAAACATTTATGCACATAACACAGAGGTCCCAAAATACAATACTAGCAAAACTGAAGGGAGAAACAGATGTCTCTTCAATAATAGTTAGAGATTTAAACATACCACTCTCAGCATTAAATAAAATATCTGGACAGAGGATATATAAGGAAACTGAGAGCTTGAATAATGTAAATGAACTAGACCAAATAGACATTTATAGAGCCTTATACCCTAAAACAACAGAATACACATCCTTCTCAAGTGCTCATGGATCTTTCTCCAGATAGACCATATGCTAGAACATAAATCAGATCTCAATAAATTTTAAAACTTGAAATTATACAAAACACTTTCTCTAATCATTATGGAACAAAGTTGGAAATTAATAACAGGCAGAAATACGGAAAATTCATGAGGATATGGTGATTAAGCAATGCGCCTTTAATCAGTGGATCAAAGAAGAAATTGGAAGAGAAATCAATAAATACCTCAAGACATAAAAATGAAAATGAGAACACAACAGACCAGAGATTATGGGATACAGCAAAGGCAGTGTTGAGAGGGAAATGTATAGCTTTCAATGTTTATATTAAAAAAGAAAAGCTAAAGTCAAAGACCTAACTGCACATCTGCAGGAACTAGAAAAAATACAGCAAACCAATCACAAAGCAAGCAGAAGCAAACAATAAAGATTAGAGCAGAAATAAATGAAATGGAGAATAAAAAAACAGTAGAGGGAGTAGGTGTAGCTCAAGTGGTTGAACACCTGCTTCTCATGTACTAGGTCCGGAGTTCAATGCCCCATACCTCCTAAAAGAAAAACAAATGAAAAAACAAACAGTCACTGGGGAGCGGATGTAGTTCAGTGGTTGAGCACCTGTTTCCCATGTATGAAGTCCTGGGTTCAATCTTGGTACCTCCTAAAAAAAGAAAAGAAAAGAAAATCAACAGAACTAAAAGGTGGTTCTTCGAGAACATCAACAAACTTGATAAATCCTTACCTAGATTAACAATGAAAAAAAAGAGAAGATGCAAATAAATAAAATCAGAAATGAGAAGGGAGACATTACCACTGACCCAACAGAAATGACAGAGGTCATAAGAGGATAGTTACATCATGATCAAGTGGGATTTATGCCAGGTATGCAAGGGTGGTTCAACATAAGTGAATCAATCAGTATAATACACCACAGTAATAAATTGAAGAAAAAATCACATGGTCATCTCAATGGATGCAGCAAAAGCATTTAACAAAATACAACATCCTTTCTTGATAAAACAAAATAAAAACAAAAAATAGAAAAAAACCTCTGGAAGATAGAAATAGAAGGAAACTTTTTCAATATGATAAAGTGCATATATGGAAAACCCACAGCTAACATTGCACTCAGTGGTGAAAGACTGAAAGCTTTCCCACAGAGATTGGGAACAAGACAAGGATGCCCACTCCACTATTATTCAATATTGTGCAGGAAGTTCTAGCTAGAGCTATTAGGCAAGAAAAAGAAATAAAAGGCACCCAAATAGGAAAGGAAGAAGTAAAACTTTCATTATTTGCTGATGATATGATCCTATACTTAGAAAATCCTGAAATATCCATAACAAAACTATTAGAACTTACAGACAATTTCAACAAAGTGAACGAATACAAGATTAATATGCAAAAATCAATACCGTTTCTATATACTACTAACTAGCAATCTGAAGAGGAAGTCAGAAAAAAAAATTCTATTTACAATAGCAATTAAAAGAATCAAATATGTAGGACGAAACTTAGGTAAGGACATAAAGGAAGTGTATTCAGAAAACTATAAAACACTGTTAAAGGAAACCAAAGATGATCTAAATAAATGAAAGGATATTCTGTGTTCATGGGTTGGAAAACTAAATTTCATTAAGATGTCAGTTCTGCCCAAACTGATCTACAGATTTAATGCAATCCTGATAAAAACTTCCAATATCCTTCTTTGTAGAATTGGAAAAGCCAATTATCAAGTTTATGTGGGAGAATAAGTGTCCCTGAATAACCAAAAATATCTTTAAAAAGAATGAAGTTGAAGGATTCTCACTCCCTGACCTTAAAGCATATTATCTAGCTACGGTGCTAAAAATACCATGGTATTGGCATAGACAGATTAACCAATGGAATTGATTTGAGAGTTCGGAAATAGACCCTCACATGTGTGGTCAAGTGATTTTTGATAAGGCTGTCAAACTGCCTCAGCTAGGTCAGAACAGCCTATTCAACAAATGGTGCTTTGAAAACTGGATGTCCAGATTTAAAAGGAAAGAAAGCTACCCTTATCTCATACCTCATACAAAATTTAATTCAAAATGGATCAAGGACCTAAATATAAAAACTAGAACCATAAAACTCCTGAAAGAAAATGTGGGGAAACATCTTCAAGATAGAAGTGTTTTCTTGGACTTTATATCCCAAGCACGAACAACAAAAGGAAAAAAAAAAAAATAGATAAATGGAATCACCTCAAAATTAAATACTTTTGTACTTCAAGCTATTTTTTTAAGTGAAAAGGCAGGAACTCAATGGGAAAATTTCTCTGGAAACCACCTATTTGACAAGCATTTGATTCCCTTACTACATAAAGGGATCACACAACATAACGACAAAACAACAAGCAACCCAATTTTCAGAAAGGGGACAAAGACTTGAATAGAGATTTTTCCAAAGTGGAAGTACAAATGGCCCAAAGACAAAGACCTATTAGGGAACTACAGATCAAAACATTAAGTTCTGATTGCACACCATACGGAATGGCCATTATTAAAAGAAGAGACAACTACAAGTGCTGGAGAGGATGTAAGGAAATAGGGACACTCCTGCACTGTGGTGGATGGAGGGTAAAATGGTGCAGCTGCTGTGGAAGATAATTTGACAGTTCCTTAGGAAACTAAATATAGAACTGCCATAGGATCTGGCAATCCTGCTACTAGGAATATATTCAGAAGAACTGAGAGTAAGGACATGACCAGATATTTGCATACCAATGTTCATAGCAGCATTATTCACAATTGCTAAAAGATGGAAACAGAGTGTCAGCTGATGAATGGACGAACAAGATGGGGTATATACACATAATGGAATACTATTCAGCAGCAAGAAGAAATC
This sequence comes from Dasypus novemcinctus, assembly GCF_030445035.2. NCBI lineage: Eukaryota > Metazoa > Chordata > Mammalia > Cingulata > Dasypodidae > Dasypus > Dasypus novemcinctus. The sequence goes on along the minus strand of NC_080677.1, from coordinate 156,639,870 downwards.
AATTGGGGGAGCACAAAACGTGGAGGAACCTTGAGGACATTATGTTGAGTGAGAGAAGCCAGACACAAATTCATGAGTATTCTGTGGTCTCACTGATACGTACTAAATACAATGAGTAGACTTACAGAGTTGGACATTGAGGTGTAAGTTCGTGGAAAACAGATTGTGAGCAGAGAAGGGGGAGGTGATGCTTGATGTATGTAGAATGTTATTAAGGTCGACTGTAAATATGGATGGACTTGATGGTACATTATAATGAGTGTAACAAGCACTGTTGACTTATGAATGTGATTGTGGCTGACACGAGTAGCCTGGGTAGTTTAATATTAGTTGGAGGACAGCTGGAGGATAATTTAGGGAATGTATAACTGGTTTTGGTGGTAGATGAGGATTGTGATTAATAATATAAATAAGGAAGTTTCTTCCACTACAAGGTATTAAGAATGTGATACATGGGGGAAATATAACGTCAATCACAGAGCATAGTTAACAACAATATTGTAATGTTTTTGTAGCAAAAGCAAATAAGGTAGTAAATTAATGCTAAAGGTAAAGAAAGAATATGGGATTTGGTTTTGTAGATATGAATATGATTAAGCATTTTTTTTAAGATTTATTTTTTTATTTATTTCTCTCCCCTTCCCCGCACCTCCCCCCCCCCCAGTTGTCTGCTCTCTGTGTCCATTTGCTGTGTGCTCTTCTGTGATCGCTTCTATCCTTATCAGTGGCACCGGGAATCTGTGTTTCTTTTTGTTGTGTCATCTTGTCGTGTCAGTTCTCTGTGTGTGCAGCGCCATTCCTGGGCAGGCTGCACTTTTTTTTGCGCTGGGCGGCTTTCACGGGCGCACTCCTTGCGCGTGGGGCTCCCCTACATGGGGGACACCCCTACGTGGCAGGGCACTCCTTGCGCGCATCAGCACTGTGCATGGGCCAGCTCCACACGGGTCAAGGAGGCCCGGGGTTTGAACCCTGGACCTCCCACGTGGTAGGCCACGCTCAATCAGTTGAGCCAAATCCGCTTCCTCTCTTCATTTTGTTAGTTGTCCGGGGCCCCCTGCAGAACTGGAGAGTAGGAGCTGACCACCTCCATGCTGGATTTGAGGGCTCCGCAGGCACAGGAACAATCCAAGGGCTTTACGCCTCTGAGAAAGCCCCCGGTCCTGGAGGCCCCGGCCTCGGGCGGAGGGCGCCATCACACACAGCCCACCTCCATCTCTCCCTCGCAGCCACCAGCTCCACCAGCTTCCTCCCCGTCCCCGTCCTCCACCCCATCGGGAGGGCGCCGGGCAGGCCTGCGGAGGCTCACGTGGGCCTGAGGGTGTCCCCGGCCGTCGTGGATGCTCTGCTCCCTCACATCTGCGACTCTTCCTCTGTGACCTCTGGGGCGACCTTGAGGCGGCTGAGCGGGGCGCAGGTGGCCGGGGGCGCAGCGCATCAGGCCCGCCCTGGCACCGGCTCCGGGGGTCCAGGAAGGCCGGGAGGGGCGGCGGCACCGGGCAGTGCAGGGGCTCCGGGCCCTCGCCGCGGCCCGGCTCCTTCCCGCGGCCTCCCGCCCCGGGCGCCCCCGAGGGACGGGCTCCCGCACCAGCCAGCAGCGGGGGGCTCCGCGGGCCCGCGTGGCCGCCGCCTCCTCCGCACCCACCCCCGCGAGGCTGCGGCCCGGTGGGCTCCGGCTCAGCTCCCGCCTCGGCAGCGGAAGGGCTTACATTTTTGTTTTTGTTTTTGTTTTTAACTGCAATTAAAAAAACATTAAATAATGGAAAAATAAAATACTGACAGTGGAATTACAGGGTAAGAGCAGGCGAAATACTCCCCAATGCCTAACAAGAAAAGTTTTTTTTTTAAATAAAAGAGCCAAAATATTGCTCCATGGACAACAAAACAATGAAAGGAGCATAAACTTGTTCTATAATCTTTGAAAACTGATATTCAGAAAGAAAGGAAGATGGAACATTTTAGTGTACTTTAGCACACCTCCTGATTATTCAGTGTCCTTTTAAAAAGATGCAAATCATCTTCCGTATTTGAAAAGGAGGACGTTTTTAAAGGCTGGCCTCGAGGCAGTTACAGAGGTGAGAGCTGGACCTGTGGGAGGGGCAGGGTGGCCGGGAGGTGGTCCACAGAAAAGGCAGCCCCTGCCCCGCGGCCAGCTGAAGCAGAGACGGGCAAAGCCAGGCGCCACCCTCCTGCAGTCCCCTGGTGTCCCGAGAGCAACCACAATGGCAGAGGACAAGAGACCCCAGGACACTCCCTGCAGTACGGAGAAGGGAAGAGAAGGGCGAAAAACCAGTCTGTGGGCAGGTGAGCCACCAGCAGGCCCCTGACTCCTGCTAGTGAAGCGGGGAAAGCGTGCCAATTTGAGCAACATTTCCTGACAAAAGATAATGCGGCAATGACTGTGATGTTCTAAGAAATGTCTAAGAAAATTGATTGTGACACCATTTGAAGAGCCAGAGACCCCTGCACTCGTGAGACCTTGAAAAAGACCACTGCTAACAAACTCTAACCAAGGCATGACCAGAGAGTGACGGTAAAAGCACTGTTGGTATGATGGAAGCAATTGACACACACAACTAAAGAACTGCTGGAAGTGTGATGTAAGAGTGCAATAATGTAGCAATGTGGAAAGAACAAAATGGGAGATGGTGGGAAGATGGGAAGAATTATGAGTGCATTCATCTTTCTTTCTTAGTGGGGAGATGCATTGTTCATAAATCAAATAGAAATGTGCTATGGCATAGGCAGACCAGACCCTGCCTCTAGTGGAGCATATTTTCAAGTAAAGGCAAAAAGATAATAAATTTTTAAAAGTAAATGTACAGAAGAAAGTCAGAATTTAATACATAATGCAAAAACATACCCAAATATTGCTGTGAAGACAATAAAACAATGTTAGAAGAAACTGTCAAGGGAGTGAGGGCGAGGGGTTTTAGAGCATATACTGACACAACCTCTCTCCAGAGACACAACCTTTGAGTCAAGACCTGAAAAATGAGGCCAAGAGAGCCATACAAAGCCTAACATTATATTGTGTTTCATGAAAGAACACTAGAAAACAGTTTCCATAATATTCAAGACCAAAAAAGTATGCCTACTTTCACCATTGTAATTTTCAATACTGTTTGAGAAATACTAGCTAATGCAATTAGGAAAAAGAAATGAGCTAGAAATATTGGAAAGGAGGAGGGAAAAGTATGATCCTTCAGGGATGTGTATCTGAAAACTTGATAACTATTAAAGAAAAAAGTACTCGGTAGGAAGGCCAATTACAAATTAAATAAGCAACAATCAATAGCTTCATTCAAAAGAAAGTACAATGATGTAAGGATTTAATTTACTATAGCAATAAAGTTATAGAAATGTAGAGGGCCTATGTGGGAAAAAAACTTGACTGTTCTGTGGGATGGAGAATATGGCTTACATGGAAAATATTCATGTTTTTTATAGGAAGACTCAGTATTTTTTAAAGTGTCAGAATCCTCAAGTTAATATATTTGATGTAATTCCAATAAAATACCAGTAAGAGATTTTGAAGGGAATTTGACAGAATGATGCTAATGTTCATTTGGAAAAGTAAAGGTACAGATTATTAGGAAAATTATTCTTTTCAAAGCTAGTTGTAGATATCTTAAACATATTAAAAATATTACTATAATGTTTTCTATACTAGACACAGTAATACTATGTAAAATGTTCAACTTATATAATTGATAGACAAAGTAGCAGAATGTAATAGTCAGTTCAGAAAAGACCCAAAATATAAATATGAATTTAAGATGTGATAAGGTAACATATTAAATTTATCCTATTCAAAACTGGAGGATATGAGCAGCAATTTTCAAAGTTATAAAACTGGATCTCAATCTTTCTTGTTAAACTAAGTACTAGATGGATCAAACATTTAAATGTTAAAACTTTAAACATAAAAATAGTAGAAGAAATTATGAAAGGATGTATTTATGTAATTTTGGATGGGGAAGGCATTTCTGAGCCAGATAGAAAACCTACATGGCACTAAGGAAAGCTAAAGTATTTTTACTACATCCAAATTGAAAACTTCTTACATTAGTCAGCCAGAGGGGTATTGATGCAAAGTACCAGAAATCTGTTGGTTTTTATAAAGGGTATTTATTTAGGGTAGAAGGTTACAGTTACAAGGTCCTAAAGAGTCCAACTCAAGGTACCATAAGAGTTACTTTCTGGGAAGTGGACTTGGTCCAGTGGTTAGGGCGTCCATCTACCATATGGGAGGTCTGCGGTTCAAACCCTGGGCCTCCTTGACCCGTGTGGAGTTGGCCCATGTGCTGTGCTGATGCGTGCAAGGAGTGCCATGCCACGCAGGGGTGTCATCACGTAGGGGAGCCCCACGTACAAGGAGTACGCCCCGTAAGGAGAGCCACCCAGCACGAAAGAAAGTGCAGCCTGCCCAGGAATGGCGCCGCACACACGGAGAGCTGACACAACAAGATGACGCAACAAAAAGAAACACAGATTCCCATGCTGCTGACAACAACAGAAGCAGACAAAGAAGAACATGCAGCAAATAGAGACAGAGAACAGACAACTGGGGGGGGGGGGGGCGGTGTGGGGAGAGAAATAAAATAAGTAAATCTTAAAAGAAAAAAAAAAGAGTTACTTTCTCACCCAAAGTCTGTTGCCACATGTTGACACAAATTGGCCCATGTTAAGGCTCTGTGGTCCCAGCTTCTTCTGATCTCAGATGTTAATTGGCATAGGGCTGTTTTCTCTTCCTCTGGGGCTCATTTCTTTCCAGGCTCAGCTAGTCTGTTCTCTTCACAAGGTCAGCTCTAGACTATCAGGCTCATCTCTTCACAGGCTGCAGGATCCTCTGTATCTATTTTCGTTTTCTTGATTGAGTGTCTGTGCATATAGCCGCCCCCTTGGCGGGAACTCAACCCTACATGCCCTAATGACTTGGTCAAATCAAAGCCCTAATCTTGATTTAATAAAGTAAAAGTGAAACCTCTGAATGTAATACAATTGAAGGGGTCTCACGCCCAAAGGACAGCTCAGTTTACAAAAATAATCAATATTTCTTTTTGGAATTCATAAATACCATACTGCCACACTTCTCTATGGAAAAAAACCAAAGTGAAAATTAAAAACCCTAAACAAACTCAACAGACCACAGGTAAACTGGGGGAGGAAATTATAAGGCATGAAAAAATGGGCACGGACCCCATATAGAACACCTACAAATCTGAAAGAGGAATATGAACAGGCTAATAGAGAAAAATGCAACAGGATATGAATAGGCTTTTCTCAGAAGAAGGCATATAAATAGCTATGAGAATATGGTTCACTGTGCTGCTACTCCGTGGGCCTTTTGCAGTTTATCCAAGGGCCTGGCACAGAGTAAGCCTTCAAGATATATTTGTGGGTTGAGTGAATGAATGAAATGCAGCTCAAACAATAGACCGATTTTTCAACTAATGGATTTGCAAACACCAAAACAAGTGCTAAAAGCCAATATTGGTAAATATATGGGAAACAGGCTCCCTCCTTTGATAATACCCTCAAATTTTAAATTTGTGTACCCTAAGACCCAGCAAGTTCACTGCTACATGGATATATTGACAGAGTAGGTCAAGGCAGGTACAAGAATGGTCATTGCAGCATGGTTGATAGCAGCAACCAATGAGAAATGCTCCAAATATCTCCCCACAGGGAACTAGTTAATGGACACTGGTGCATGCACACCGTGCAATGGAGTGCTACGCTGACATCGGATGGAATGCTGTACGCCTGAATGTGCTCATAAGGAAAGAGTACCAAGATTTTGTTAAGTGAAAGATGCAAGAGGCAAACAGTGAGGAGCATGAGGACTCCCGGACTAATAATCTCCACGAGGACAGGGCTCGGTCTACCTTGTTGCTGTCCTGCTATATCCCAGTACCTAGAGCAGGACCTGCCTGGTTTAGTGCTCAGTAGAGATTTGTTGAAAGAACGAACTGCCCGCCCTGGAGGCAATCATCCCCTCAGGCCCAGCCCTCGGCTCTTTGCCTGAAGCTGTCCGGTTGTTGGAGGTGAACTGGTATTTCTGTGCTCGCTCGTGTCCAGTCCTAGAGGCCACCAGTGGCCTCTCCCTCGGGCTCCTGCCGTGTGCCGTGGAGTGGGGCTGAGGCTCAGCTTTCTTTGGCTGGTTCCCTGGCTCAGCGTGACCCTTTGACGTTTCAGCCCTGGGATTTGCAGAGCTGGAAGTGCAGCCCAGGTAGTTTCCCACGGTCCTGTTTGGGCCGCCCTTACAGAGGTGGGTGGCTGGAGCCCTCGAGGACTGTGCCCAGGAGAGAGTAACAACCAGAGGAGCAAATTCACGACCGAGCAGCACAGAAACTGCTGTCCCCTGCCCCGTTCCAGCCAGTGAGAAGCCCAAGGTGCGGGTGGCAGGCAGGGGCCCACTTCCTTGCCTCAACTGAGCCTGGCCCAGGGGGGAATGAGGTTTAAAATTCTGTAAAATGTGTTACACAAGAGGGTCACCCTGCTCCAGCGAGGACAGAGAGGGAGGTGGGACCCCCTAGGCGCAGCCTCAGAGGCCAGGCCTGGTTTGAAGGTGGCCTATTGATGGCCTCCCTCTAGCTTGGGGAGTCAACAATCTGTGCTAACAAAGAAATGGGTGCAGTGCAAAGAAGGGCCTGCGGAGCCCAAGGGCAACTGAGAAATGGGTGGGGTGTGAGGCGGCAAAGTGAACCAAAATCCACCACCTCCTGCCGTTCAAGGGAAAAGTGAAAAAATACCACCTCTGTGGTGATACTGTAATTAGCAATTATTCATGCCTTGGCAGATTTTTAAAAAATGGTAGTGTTTTGAAGATGCATAGATCACAAAAAATGTTACATTCAAAAATATAAGAGCTTCCCATATATCCCACCCCCCAAAACCCCCTCCCCACTCCTCCCACCTCAACAACCTCTTTCATCATGGTGGCACTTTCACTGCATTTGGTGAATACATTTTGGATCACTGCTGCACCACACGGATTATAGTTTACATTGTAGTTTACACTCTCCCCCAGTCCATTCAGTGGGTTATGGCAGGATATATAATGTCCAGCATCTGTCCCTGCAATATCATTTAGGACAACTCCAAGTCCTGAAAATGCCCCCACATCACATCTCTTCTTCCCTGTCCCTGCCCTCAGCTACACCGTGGCCACTTTCTCCACATCAATGCTACAGTTTCTTCCACTGCTAGTCACAATAGTTCCATAGTAGAATACCAGTAAGTCCACTCTAGTCCATATTTTATTCCTCCATCCTGTGGGCCCTGGGGTGGTGATGCCCTCTCCACCTCTATATCGAGAGGGGGCTTAGATTCCACATGGATAATGGATGCGATTCTCCTGCTTATAGTTGTGGGCACTCTCGGTTCCCTGGAGTGGTGGTTGGCCATCTTCACCTCCCTGTCAGCTGACCTGGGTAAGTCCAATGAACTGGAGAGTAGGTGTTGCAACTCTGCTGAGGCTCAGGGCCCAGCTGGCACATGGACGGTCTAGAGATTCAATTCACCTAAACATACACCAACCCCAGTGCCAACCACAAGTTCAGAAAAAGTGACAGAAGAGGCATATGTAGAGAGGTCACATCTGAGTCCAACTCCATCATGCTCAGGAACACAAATTCCAAAGTAGGGCCCACTGGTAAGGCACTGAACTCCAAAGCCATCTCTCTTTTTTTTTTAAAGATTTATTTATTTATTTAATTCCACCACCACCCCCACCCCCACCCCCGGTTGTCTGTTCTCTGTGTCTATTTGCTGCGTCTTGTTTCTTTGTCCGCTTCTGTTTTCGTCAGCGGCACGGGAAGTGTGGGCGGTGCCATTCCTCAGCAGGCTGCACTTTCTTTCACGCTGGGCGGCTCTCCTTACGGGGCACACTCCTTGCGCGTGGGGCTCCCCTATCAGGGGACACCCCTGCGTGGCACGGCACTCCTTGCGCGCATCAGCACTGCGCGTGGGCCAGCTCCACACCGGTCAAGGAGGCCCGGGGTTTGAACCGCGGACCTCCCATGTGGTAGACGGATGCCCTAACCACTGGGCCAAGCCCGTTTCCCCAAAGCCATCTCTTGACAGATGATTTTTACTGGTGGCTCTTGAGCAGAACTGATATGGTTGTTATCTTCCTTCCTGAGGCACAACCCCATCTCAGAGGCTTGCAGGCCCCTGATCAAATACTTGCTCAGGCTCCTTTGTGAAGCCCAAACTGTGGCAGACCTTCCACTGACCTCAAAAGGAGGTCTACTCAATTGATGGTAGCATGTTATAGAGAGTGGCAGCTGGTTCATAAATGGGATTGTGGCCAAAAAGGGTAGTCTAGGGATGTAAATGTCAATTGAAAGAAAGCTAGAGAATAATCTAGGGACTGATTAACACAGTGAAACCAGAGGTGGATGAGAATTGTGGTACAAATGCAGGAATGTCCTTCTGTGAACTAGAACAGATGTACACCACTATTGCAGGGTGGTGAGAATGTAGAGAAGCATGGGAAAAATACAATTAATGTAACTCATAGACTGTAGTTAACAACAATACTGTAATATACTTGCATCAATGCCAAAGATGTACTGTGTTAATAATAGGAGGGTATGGAAAAAATATGCCAAATGTATGCTCTGGACATTATGGAGTTAGTGGTCCTAGGCTGATGATATCTCATAATCTGTAACAGATATTCCACAACAGAGTGGTGTTTTGGTGAAGGGTTGTTGTATGGGAATTCTACACATGTGCGTGAGTGTTTTGTAAGTTGTAATAAAATATATACTTTTTAAAAGGTGGGGACTGGGGGAAGGTCTACTCAAATAAAGCTACAGGTCCAGGTCTTAGGAGGACTTCTTTATCTAGAAAACTGAATCAGGATTGGACAGACAACCAATAAACTGTGACATCTCTAGAACAGAGCTGGGAATAAAACGTTGATCCAGTTTTTGGAGCCTGTTGGTGGTGCCTTCTTGTGTAGAGTTTACTTGGGGTGGTGATTAAACAAAATTCTTGGATTCTGCAGACAATGGTGTGGGTCTAGCTTCCCCTCATGTATTTCATGACCTTCTCAGAAATCTGCATCAAAGGAGCCCCACATCTTTTGTGTCTGAGAATTGCCTTCTGCTTTGAGTTCTCCTAGAGCCCATTTCCAACCCTGCCTCAAGAAACTTTAGCTCCTCCGAATTTGGCGTAAGGCTCTGCAGTAAGCGTGCTCTTCTTCCTTGTTGAGGTAGGATTCAAAGGTTGGGACCACTTGATCATGGTGCAGAGTAAGGGAGCTTTGCTGGCTATTGGGACTCAAAAGTTTATGTAGTCTGCATAAACTCTGTAGTCCCCTATGAGCACTGCTTTGGCTGCATTTCACAAATTTTGATATGTTGTATTTTTATTATCATTTAGTTTGAAATCTTTTCTAATTTCCTTTATAATTTCTTCTTCATCCCATGGATTATTCAGAAATACGTTGTTTAATTTTCAAATATTCAGGGCTTTCCCACTTATCTTATTGTTATTGATTTTTAATTTAATTCTACAGAGCCAGAGAACATACTTTGCATGATTTCCATTTTTAAAAATTGGTTGAGGCTTTGTTATAACCCGGTACATAGTCTGTCCTGCTGAATGTACCAAACATTCTTGAAATGAATATGTATTCTATCCTTGTCAGGTGTAGTGTTCTAAAAAGGGGGTTGATAGTGGAATTAGACCTTCTGTGCCTTTGCTGGTCTTTGCCTAGTTATTCCATCAATTGATGAGAGATGGTGTTTAAAATCTCCTCGAATTATGGGCAGGTCTCTCGCTTCTTTTCTGTCAGTTTTGGTTTCATGTGTTTTGAAGCTCTGTTCTTAGACACATACATATTTATGGTTGTTTTGTCTTCCTTTTTTTATTGGTTGTTGATTAAACAATCAATTTTATTGATACATATTGATAAAGCATACAATTCATCCAAAGTGCATAATGAATGATAGTTAATATAATCACAGAGTTGTGCATTCATCACTTCAGTCATTATTAGAGCATTTTCATTATTTCAATAATAATGATAACACACAAACAAATAAACTAGAAAATTCTACCTTTCCCCATTGAGAATGATGTTGGCTGTGGGTTTTTCATATATGCCTTTTATCATATTGAGGAATTTTCCTTCTATTCCAATCTATCTAAATGTTTTCTCAAGAAAGGATGCTGAATTTTCTGCATTGATTGAGAGGATCATGTGGTTTTTTTTCCTTCTTTGTTAATGTGGTATATTATGTTGATTGGTTTTCTTATGTTGAACCACCCTTGCATACCAGGAATAAATCCCACTTAGTTGTGATGTATAAATCTTTTGATATGTTGTTGGATTCTATTTGCAAGTACTTCGTTGAGAATTTTTGCACCTATGTTCATTAGAGAGATTGGTCTGTAATTTTCTTTTAGTGTCTTTATCTGGCTTTGGTATTAGGGTAATGGTGGCTTCATAAAATGTGTTGGGTAATGTTACCTCCTCTTCAATTTTTTGGAAGAGTTTAAACAGGATTGGTGTTAATTCTTCTCAAAATGTTTGGTAGAATTCACCTGCGAAGGCATCTGGTCCTGGGCCTTTCTTTGTTGGGATATTTTTGATGATGGATTCAATCTCTTTAAATGTGATTGGTTGGTTAGTTTTTGTATTTCTTGTAATGCGAGTGTAGGTTGTTTGTGCAGTTCTAGAAATTTGTCCAATTAATCTAAGTTGTCTAGTTTACTGGCAAACAATTTCTCATAATATCCTCTTAGGATCCTTTTTATTCCTGTGGAGTCAGTCATAACCTTGCCCTTTTCATGTCTGATTGCATTTATTTGCATCTTCTCTCTTGTTTTTTTTTTTTTTTAAAGATTTATTTATTTATTTAATTTCCCCCCCTCCCCTGGTTGTCTGTTCTTGGTGTCTATTTGCTGCGTCTTGTTTCTTTGTCCACTTCTGTTGTCGTCAGCGGCACGGGAAGTGTGGGCGGCGCCATTCCTGGGCAGGCTGCTCTTTCTTTTCACGCTGGGCGGCTCTCCTCACGGGCGCACTCCTTGTGCGTGGGGTTCCCCTATGTGGGGGACACCCTTGCGTGGCGCGGCACTCCTTGCGCGCATCAGCACTGCGCATGGCCAGCTCCACACGGGTCAAGGAGGCCCGGGGTTTGAACCGCGGACCTCCCATGTGGTAGACGGACGCCCTAACCACTGGGCCAAAGTCCGTTTTCCTCTCTTGTTTTCTTTATTAATCTAGCTAGGGGTTTGTCAATTGTATTGACTGTCTCAAAGAACCAGCTTTTGGTTTTGTTGATTTTCTCTATTATTTTTTGTTGTTGTTGTTCTCAATTTCATTTATTTCTGCTCTAATCTTTATTATTTCTTCTGCTTGTTTTGGGAATGGTTTATTGTTCTTTTTCTAGTTTCTACAGTTGTTCAGTTAAATCTTTGATTTTAGCTCTTTCTTTTTTAATATAGGCATTTATATCTATAAATGTCCTTCTTAAGACTGCCTTTGCTATATCCCATGAGGTTTTTTTAAGGATTTATTTACTTTATTATTTTTTAAAAATTTATACCAACTCTCTCAGATGGTTCTCTCATCTGTCTTCTCATGGTTTGCTTACCTCCTCCAGGAGGAACCAGGAACCGAACCCCGGACCTCCCACCAGGAAGGCAAGTGCCCAATGGCCTGAGCCACATCTGCTCCTGATGGGCTGCTTTGTCTGCTGGCTTGTGATATCTGCTTCTTTAGGCACCTGCTTGTTGCAGTGGTGCAGCCTCTAGCTCATCGCTGTGGGTGCAGCGTCTGCTCGTCTTCTTTAGTAGGCACCAGGATCCAAGCCTGGGAACTCCCATATGGTAGGTGGGCGCCCAGCTGGTTGAGCCACATCTGTGTTGCTGTATCCTGTAAGTTTTGATAAGTTGTGTTCTCATTTTCTCTATGTATTTACTGATTTCACTTGCAAGTTCTCCCTTGACCCACAGTTTATTCAGGAGTGTATTGTTTAGCTTCCTCACATTTGCCAATTTACTTCTTTCCTGTCTATTACCGATTTTTGGTTTTATTCAATTATGATCTGAGAAGGTGCTTTGTATAATTTCAATCTTTTTGTATTTATTGAGAGCTGCAATGTGACCGAACATGTGGTCTATCCTAAAGAAAGATCTGAGCACTTGAGAAGAATGTATAATCTGCTGAGTCTGGAAAGTTCTGTATATGTCTATTAGGTCTAGCTGGTTTATCATATTGTTCAAAGTTCTGTTTCCTTGATGATCTTCTGTCTAGGTGTTCCATCTAATGATGTGAGTGGGGTGTTGAAGTCTCCAACTGTTATTGCAGAGATGTCTATTTCTCCCTTCAGTGTTGCCAGAGTTTGCCTCATGTATTCTGGGGCACCGTGGTTAGGTGCATAGATATTTATGACCATTATTTCTTCCTGGTGGATTGCCCCTTTTAATAAAATATAATGACCTCCTGTATCTCTTATATAGTTTTTGCATTTAAAGTCTCTTTTGTCCAATAAAGTGTCTATAGTGTGGGGGAGCATGTTGGCATTTGCAGCTGTGGCTTTTAAGTCAGTTTTGATGGAGCGATTCTTTTCCTGTGCCCCTCTCTCTTCTGGGCAGTGTCCATCCTTCCCCTGCTGTCCTAAACCCTGGAAGATTTTTTCTAGGCGGTTCCTGCCTATCCTCTAGCTATTTTTCTTGAGAGAAGAGAGTCCTGTGTCTTTCTAGTCCGCCACCTTCCTGGAAGTCCTGTGTCTTCCTTTTCATCATAATTAAAAGTCCTTCTTACCCAGGTTCAAACCCCAGGCCTCCTTGACCCATGTGGAGCTGGCCCATGCGCAGTGCTGATGCGCACAAGGAGTGCCCTGCCACGCAGGGGTGTCCCCCGTGTAGGGGAGCCCCACATGCAAGGAGTGCGCCCTACAAGGACAGCCGCCCAGCACGAAAGAAAGCGCAGCCTGCCCAGGAATGGCGCCGCACACACGGAGAGCTGACACAACAAGATGACGCAACAAAAAGAAACCAGAGATTCCCGTGCCGCTGACACAACAGAAGCGGACAAAGAAGACGACGCAGCAAATAGACACAGAGAACAGACAACCAGGGGGGAAGGGGAGAGAAATAAATAAATAAATCTTTAAAAAATATAAAAATAAAAGTCCCTCTTTATCTCTGATAATACTTTTTGTTCTGAAGAATATTTTAATGATGCTAATGTAGCTGCCCCAGTCTTCTTAGGGCTTACCATTTTTTTGTGGGGTATTTTTTCCACCTGCTTGCTTTTTCTGTCTTTACATTTAAACAGCATTTCTTTTAGTGTGTGTGTGTATTTATATACTAAAATATAAATAAATATTTACTATTCACTTTGACAATCCCATCTCTGCCTTTTTGTTGAAGCCTTTAGTCCATTTGTGTAATTATTGATATGTTTGGGGGTTTGGATCTCGTTTTATTAGTTTTCTCTTGGTCTACTCTGTTTTTGTTCCTCTCTTCCACTTTTCCTGCCATGTCTCCTGCACAACGCACAGATTTGTATCTCCAGCATGGGCCTTTCCCCTGGACTCCAGGCTCCTCTATGCACCTGCCGACACGGTCTCTTCCCTGGGATAGCTAAGAGACATCTCAAACCTAACAAAGCAAACGTGAGCTCCCAAGAGTCCTCCCCGAACTCCTCCTCCCCCAGAGCCCTCATCCAAGTCAGGGCAAGGCCATCCTTCAAGTTCTTCCTGCCCAAACTCAGCACACTTGCCCCTTCTCTTTCTTGCATACCCCACAGTCAGTACTGGTGTGTCCTGGGAGCCTTGTCTTCAGAATATCTAGTCCACACTTCTCAGCACCTCCGCCAAACACCAGCCTCTCTAACCTGGACTCCAGCGAGCACCTCCCACGGGTCCCCTCCAGTCTATTTTCAACAGAGCGGCTGGAGAGAGTCTTTTAAAAATTATGTGTCATCACTCCTCTCTTAAAAACCCTGCAGTTGTCCCCCATTTTACTCAGAATAAAAGTCCAACTATTTTCAGTGTCGGATCAGACCCCTCCCCACTATTTGTCTGCCCTCTTTGCCTTCTGCTCTTCCTTTGCTCACTCAACTCCAGTCACCGTGACCTCCCTCCTCCTCCTCCGACTCAGTGTTTCTCAACCTTTTTTTTCATTATTGCCCCCTCCCAGGAGACTTATTAGACATTCTTTTTCCTAATCACCATCACCCCCCCACAGCCATGAAATTTTAATACCTTTGTTTATATGCTGTAGGTATATCTGTTCTTTTTTAAATTTTATTTTATTTTTGTTTAGTAAGTTATTCCCCCGTGAGATGGCTCCCTTGTTTGTTTGCTCATTGTTTTTTGCTTATTGTTTGTGCTCATTGTCTGCTCATTGTTTTTTGCTCATTGTCTGCTCTTTGTCTGTTTTTTCTTTAGGAGGAACTGGGAACCAAACCTGGGACCTCCCATGTGGGAGGCAGGTGCCCAACTGCTCGAACCACATCCACTCCCCTGTTCTTTTTTTTAAAAACATTTTTAATAGTTTTTATTTTGAATTAATTCCAAACTTACAGGAAAATTGCAAACACAATACAAAAATAATACAGAGAACTCCAATATACCCCCATCCAGACACAGAATTATCAACTTTTTAAAAGAAGAATTATCTACTTTATTTTTCTTTATTTACCCTGCTCCCCCCCCCCCAAGATGGTTCTCTTGTCTGCTCATTGTTTTGCTCCCCTTGCCCAGGAGGCACCGGGAACTGAACCTGAGACCTCCCACGTGAGAGGCGAGTGCCCATCAGCTTGAGCCACACCCACTTCCTGTGGTCTGTGGCATCTGCTCATTGTGACGAGAGGTAGCATCTAGCTTGTTGCAGCAGGTGCGGCATCTGCTCTTCTTTTAGGAGGCACTAGGACCTGAACTCGGGAACTCCCATGTGGTAGGCAGGCACCCAATGGGTTGGGACATCCACCGACCAGAATTATCAACGTTTAACATTTTGCCACAATTGTTTTTCTTTGTCTCTCTCTCTCCCTCCTCTCTCTCTAGTTCTATTTTTTAAATAAACCTGCATACATCAAGCTCCTTTATAATTTAATATTTCCATGTATATTTCCTAAGAACAAGGATATTCACTTATGTAACCACATTAAGTACAATTATCAAGTTCAAGAAATTTAACATTGATATAAGGAATACAGTATATACAACAATTTTTTAGTTGATCCAGTAATGTTCTCTTGGGCATTTTCTCTGCCATAATTAGATTCAGTCCAGGATTGTGATTGTGTATTGCGTTCAGTTGTCATTGTCTTTCATCTCTTTCTGTCTTTTTTTAATTGCAGAAACATATATGCAACATAAAATTTACCATCTCAACCCCTCCTAAGTATACAATCCAGTGGCATTAAATACATCCACATCCCTGCCATCCATTACAGAAATGTGTCCATCACCGCACTGTTCCTTATACATCAAAAAAGTAAGGAATGAATTTTCACTCCGTTGGGGGAGATCCACCCTGTAGAGAAGGCAGACTCTGGGTGGGCAAGGTCCCACCTCCCAGCCTGACGCTGCCTGGCCTCTGACCGGAACACTCGCCCCGTCCAGCAGTGTCACTCACTGCCTTGCCTGCTTCGGGTCTTGCTGAAGCTGACAGGGCCACTGTCCCAGAGAGGCGTCCCTTGGGGCCTGCACGTCAAGGAGCAGCTCCCCGCTCAGGCCTCCCCCCTTCTCTGTGGTCCCGCCTGCCCTCCGCCACCTTGACACTGGAGCTCTTTCTTCTCTGTCTAGCTCCTTCCACGAGCATGTTAGTTCGAGGAGCTCTCTGGTCCACTGACTTGTCCTGGACGTGGACAGTGCTCCGCTGACGTCGGCGCAGGGCGTGAAGGCTGCATGCAGCCGTCTGCTCACAGGGCGCCCTCTGCCTGCAGAGCCTCCTCTTCATCTACCAAACCCAGCCCTGGCTTTAAGGCCCAAGTCAACCGCCACCTCCTCCCTGGTCCCTTTCCCTGGTTTTATGTCGCTGAGACTATTGTAATGCTTTTAAACCCCAGGCTCCTAGCAGGAATTACAGAATTAGAATTAGAACCAACTAGGGTAGACTGAATTTCCTTTCTCCTTGGGCTGCCCTGCCTGGACAACTCAGGAACCTGCCTTGGCACTTACCGATAACACTCTTTTAACCAAGTACTAGTCCTTAGTTATTTCTGAAATTGTGTTTGTTTGGGGGCCATTGGAAGACTGACTGGTTTCTTAACTAGTCATTGGTTATTTCAGAAATTGTGTTTGTTTGGGGGCCACTGGGAGACTGAGTGGTTTCTTAACTGAGTGTGTGGACACACAAAAAAGGAGACAAAACCATTTGGTCTTCGGGCTGATTAACACTTACTCTGCTTTGGGTAGATTCAATTGGGAAGTAAAGAAGGCATATGCTTTTTTTTTGCTGGTTTTCATTGCATTAGATCATGTTGTTTTAACCCAAGGGCCTCGGGAAGTGCACAGTAAATTGGAACACTCAATCAAATTTTAAAAGCATGCTGCAACTGAGTTATGGTTGGTTGTGCCACAAATGCTAAAGTTCAAGTTGACATTCCATCCTGAGCTCACACTCTCCTGAGCAGCGGGAGGGTGGAGAAGAGAGGGTATCAGACTTCAGCGCACATGCTGTGACTTTAAAAAGAAAATGAACTTCATGATAACCTAATTCTTTTGTGCTGATTCATTTTCTTGCGTGTTCCAAGTTCATTTCTGGGTAGGACAGAAAATGTCCATATCTTTTGCCAAACGGACCGTGTGCCTGGTGGGACCTGGCCGGGTGGAGGGGCAATGCCCTGCAGGCAGTCGCTACCCCTTCTCCGCTCCCCAGTGCTGATGGGCTAAGGGTGAGGTAGACCTTCTGGGGCGGGGCGGGGCCGCTAGTCTGGTGGCCTTGCTTCTAGAGGGAACGCCAGCACTGGACCTCCGGCTCTTAGTGGGCCTCAAAATGGAGCCAGGTCTGGCCTGTGAGGAGCCCCAAGGTTTACCCCGGCAGAAACGGTTCCCCGACTGGGTGAAGGCCACGGTTGGGGTGAGGGCTGTGGTCCGCGCGCCCCTGTGGAGGGACCTCGTGAGGACTGCGGGTCAGGGCGAAGCACTCTCCAGAGAGCCCTTTTCCCCGGAGAAGGCCGAGCTCTGAACAGGAGGAGCCTGTAAATGAAATCCACCGCGGGCAAAAGCAGTAACTGTCGGCTACCTGGGCAGGTTGGTTCCTGCAACCGAAAGCTGAAGAGTGACCTATAAACTCATTCCCAGAAATCCTCACTGCAGGCTCATAGGAAGCGGGAGCGCTGGGAGTGGCAGGACTCACTCGGCTTCATAAAAGGGCCCCAGTCGGCTGTAAAAGGTCTCGCTCTCACTCCTGCTCGCTCAGCATCGGGGGAAATTAGCCCGTTTGTCAACTGCTAATTTTACCTTATAATAGCACCAAAATGTTTCCATGGGATCTTTGCTCAGAAACACTAAAAATGTCTTTCCATACCCTTATTAAAGGCAAAACAAATCACTATTTCCTAGCCGGTGGGATGGTCCTTTCCAGCTTCTTCTTCTGAAAGGGACCAGAGGGTAGTGCCTTGGGCGATCCTGGGAAGCCATTTAAACTCTCAGGGGGAGCCGATGTGGCTCAGTGGTTGAGCGCCCGCTTCCCACATGGTTTAATCCCCAGCCCCTGTACTTCAAAAAAAAAAAAGCTATTAAAGAAATATAAACTCCTCTCAGTTTTCTCATCTGCAAAGTAACACAGGGATGTGATCAGTGCCAAGACTTAAGGTAAAGAGCAGCTGACACGGCTTCACAGAGTTCTTCGGACACAGATGGGTCATTCCGTTAATGTGATCAGCAGTTGGAGGCTGAATTGCCCTCTTAGTCCCTCTGCTTTGATCAGGACCAGGGCAAAAATCAGATTTTCAGTCCTCATGGGGGTGTGTAGGCAGCCCCAGGACACAGCAGTGCAATGCTCAGTTACAGGGGAAATTTCAGCCCCCACCGTCTGGTACGGTGTAGAACAGTAAAGGAGGGGAGTTTTACCTAATTCATCTGTTGGGGGGTGAAAGCTGAAGTCGGTCAGAGTGGGTTGTGGCTCCGGAGAAGCAATGCCCGCATCCAGCTCGGAGCAGCAAGGCCACGCGTTGTGGCTGCCCATTCGGTCAGCACATTCCCACTCGAAAACACCCCAAACCACGACCTGGGTCCCCTGAAGATGAACCGACCTCCTGGCGGGTGACACTGACACTCTCCGGCCAGTGTTACATTTGGGCAGCGACCGCTCCATCATACTGATCAGCACATCTGGACCAGGAGGTTCCGCTGGATGAATTCCCCAAAGAGAGACCTTCTCTCGGCTCAGTGCTTCCCATAGCCCTAAAGCGATCTGGGAGCAGGGCTCACAGCCCTCGCTTGCTGAGGTCCCTTCACGGCACTGAGACACCGGCACTCAAATATTGAGTCTAACTATGCCCTGGAGTGACCTTGCCTCTTGACCTCTCAACAGCAGCGGCTTGGAATTCCCCGCTGGGCGCTGCCTCCCTCTCACCACCAGAGGGCAAGAAAGGCACGTCTCAGCGCGGCCCCCACCCGCGGAGGGCACCTGCAGGGTGAGAGGGGTGCTCAGGGCAGCAAACAGAATGCATTTTCTTCTCGGGATTATAAAAGTGACCGCAGATGTGAAAGTTCCAGGGTTAGTTTAGGAAGGGGTGGTTCCCCTGGCTGGAACCTTCCAGAGCTTGGAACAAGGGGCTGCGAGTGACTCTGCCTCTGGTTTGGGGGGTCCAGTACTCATCAAGAGAATTTAGAATAACCCGTTAGCGAGCGCTGGGAGAATAAACCACAGCTCTAGCACGCAGACAACTCATCAGGCCCGTCTGGACTCTTCCTCCTTCTCTCTCCTACCTCCTTCCTCTGCTTTCTTTGTCTGCAATAATGGTAGGCCGTAGCATGGGGTGACTTGACATAACATGGCATGATGTGATGTGATGTATGAGGAAGGTGCTGAGGGTTTTTCAAACAGGGCAGGCTGAGGTCGCTGCCTTGATTCCCGTAGGAAGTGAAATGTGTCCCGTCGTCCCCTGGAAGAGGGTATTGTGTAGATGCCAGCCAGGAAGGACATCCAGGGAGTGGCTTTTGGTAGCAGGCAATAGAGGTGTGGGAGAACCTGGGTCTGTTGAAAGCGGGTTGGAGGTTCTTCTCCTTGGTCTTTCTGGAGGTCCTCTTTCTCAGCCAGCTTCTGGGCCATCTGCCCTGTGGCTGTGGCTACTGTCCACTCACCTGGGACCTGGTTACAGGAGCGCAGCTGGACTACCCGATGTTCTTCCGTCAATTAGGAAAAGGCACCCCTCTCCCCACGCAGGCACAACCTGACACCAGGGTGCACAGCTTTGCTCTGCAGTGTGGGTGCTCAACTTCAGCCCTCCCTTGTCCCTTGGCCGCACATCCTGAGACCGTGAGCAGCTCAGATTCTCAGCTGACTCTTAGGTGTTTCCATTCAGATGAGCTCCAGTGTCCGGTATTCTTCCCTGTTCTAGAAAAGTACACAGCATTGTCATCCTCTGTAATATTAAAGGGAATGATCACCAGCTGCAGTAGCTGTAATTACAGCATCTCAACCTTGAAAGGGACTTTAAAGCATCCCCTGGCCCAACAATTTGTGACTGTATCTACCGCTGGACTTCATCTGGTGTTTGGGAACCACAGCCTCTCCTGGCTGCCCATTCCATCTCCAGACAGTATTAATTGCTGGGAAATCCTTCCTTAACTGAAGTTTGACTAACCGCTTTTACCTGGCACCCTTGGGTCCTTATTCTGCCCTCTGCAATGTACAAAGCCTCCTTTCCTATCACGAAAGTCCTTCCTTCCCTTTGTGGCTCACTGTGGTATTAAACGGTCACTCTCTCATCAGCTTGACCACTCTATTGCATCGAAGACCTTTTGTAGGTGTGACTTCCTGCCCTGGGCTTGCCACTCTAGAATGGTCCCATCAGGGCAGATTCCAGCAGAACCTTCACTTCCTTCTGGACATTTAATGGGCATTGGCACCAAACCAACTGCGAAACACTGGTGGTATTATTCTCAGTTGTTTTTAAGGGTCAGGGCTCCTGCTGGATAGATGGGGGTCCCATAATGGCTTTTTCAAGACTTTCTTAAAGCGTTTCTGGAAAAATAGTAATTCTTCTTTATTTGGCTTGATGGACAAGGCAATGTCGCTTGCCATTTTGTATAAGACCATCACTTCTTTTCTGAGAATGTTTTGCTGTACCTGGGAGGGACTTGAGAGGTCATTCTACTAGTTTTGTTTCACAGACGACAGGACAGAGGTCTAGACAGGTGTGTCGGCCTTCGGCCAAGGTCTCACATGGGGACCTGCAGTGCCGGGAGCACCTGCCACCTCCTTGCTGTGTCTGGAGACCCGCTGGGAGCAGGGTGCCCTGCCAGGGGCAGAGCCACACAAGTTTTCATGCTTTTCTGTATTTTCCAAGTGTTCTACAATGATGCATTACTTTCAAATCAGAAAATAGTACATAACGGCAGTTTAAAACAAAACAAAACACCTTACTCACTCCAAAAGTTATCCCTGCCCCTAGAATATCTGCCGGGTGACCCCCAGGAAAGCCTCTATTCCCTAACTCCTAACTCCAAAAACTGAGATCACCCAGGGACCCCAT
The DNA here is from genome assembly GCF_030445035.2 of Dasypus novemcinctus. NCBI lineage: Eukaryota > Metazoa > Chordata > Mammalia > Cingulata > Dasypodidae > Dasypus > Dasypus novemcinctus. The sequence continues at coordinate 156,619,187 of NC_080677.1, read as the reverse complement.
TCTGATCAGAAGCTAACACCAAGAAAACCTCTTTCCTACCCTGTCCTCCACATTCCCTCACGCCCCGGCCCCGAGTGACGGACTTGGAAGCCCCCGCCCCCTACAAGTTTCCTGGGTAGGGAAAGTAGAGAAGCCAGTGGTAGCGGGCGGGGGGCCCAGGGCCGGGCAGGGTGGCCTGAAGAGGGGTCGCCGGCCCAGGCGGGGGACAGGGTGGTCTCCAGGTCCTGACGACTCCAGCCTGGGGGGCATCTACTAGACGGCAGGTGCTCGGTCCCGGGTGGGTGGGACAGGCGAGGGAGGGAACGAGGGGCGGGCGCAGGACAGCCCTGGGCCGCGCAGGGGCGCGCCCGCCTGACCTCGGGGCGCGCAGGGGGGCGCAGGGGCGCGAAGGCGCAGCCCGGGCTCCTGGCGCCGCGGCACCCTTACCTCCTATCAGCCTAACCGCGGCCTCGCCTCGTCTCCCCGGGCCCTTCGGGGGCCGCGCGCCCTCGGGCCTGAGGCCTCCCTCCAGGCTCCGCCTGCGGCGACCCGCGCTGCTGCAGCGCCTCCGCCTTCGGTGGACGTGAGCGCGACCCGCACCGTCGGGTTTCCTTGGCACGATCCCGAGGACTTCTTCCCTTTCAGTCAGTAAACAGGAACTCAGGAAAGATATTTGGGGCCTGGGCTTCACTTTCTGAAACTTCCTGAATCTGTCAAGACGGAAGAGGCCCCCTCTGGGCGCCGAGCCCTCCCCACCGCCACCGCTGTCTCCTCTCTGGTCGGGCTCTTGCTGCGTAAGGACAGGCGCTGCCTCAGAGGCCTGAACTCACCCCTTTCCAGAAAAACCGCTCATCTTCCCCCGAAGCCTGGAAGGATTAGGAAGAAAGGAATGTCAGTAACCCCATTTTCTACAAGCCGTCCTTTAAATTAGAAGAGGCGAGATGGTAAGCCTTCCGAGGGCAGGCGCAGCTTCCTCAGTCTTACCCGCCCCACGAGCGCAGCACAGCAGAACAGCAAACGCTTTCACAGCCAGCGCATCCACAACTGATCGAGATTTTGTAGTATTAGAAGAATCCAGGAGAGCTTAAATTTTGAGGCCTTGTATTGAACCTTTGTCACTAAGGGTTAAGAATTACATAGATGCCTTTTTAGTATCAAAAATAGCAAAAGGTTAATATCTGAAATTGCTGAAACTGGCTGTATTTAGCCTAGACATGCTGTGATGGTCCTTCTAAGCAGGGCTCATCCCTGTTTATGGTTACTCAAATCTTAGCCTTTCCCTTGCGTATAATACTCACCCACCTTATACCTGACTTCTAGGCTGTACTTTCCTATCCCAGAATCTTGAGCTCTGATAATAACTTTGTAACTCACCCTGGTTTGGTACCCGCCTGCCATGCTCAACCAATTAAGATTTATTAATGAAGCCCCATGTCCAGCTCTGCCCCAATTATCATTGGCATCCTGATGGCATAAAACAGTAAATGTCTGCAGTTGGGGGAGGCTGATTTGAGCTTGTACATCTCAGGTCTCCTTCTAGTAAAAAAATCCTCTTTTCCTTCCTAGCCGAGTTCCGAGGGTCTGTCTATTCTGCTGCACCGCCCAAAGGAGCCCAGCCGAGGACCACCCCAGCCCCTCTTCAATTTTATTAGGAAATGCTTCACATCTGACAAGGAATGACAGCTGGGGATGGCTAATGCAAAGGTGTTCTTTCCAGAAACACAAGTGCAGCTGTGCTTCCTAGAAGACTGGAGCCAGGAGGTGTGCATTACGGCTCCTTGTGACAGCTTCTTATTGCATACTGTCTAACGTCTTTTTTTTTTTTTAAGATTTATTTATTTTATTTAATCCCTCCCCCTCCCCCGGTTGTCTGTTCTCTGTGTCTATTTGCTGCGTTTTGTTTCTTTGTCCGCTTCTGTCATCAGCCGCACGGGAAGTGTGGGCAGTGCCATTCCTGGGCAGGCTGCACTTTCTTTCACGCTGGGTGGCTCTCCTTACGGGGCACACTCCTTGCGCGTGGGGCTCCCCCACCCGGGGGACACCCTTGCGTGGCACGGCACTCCTTGTGTGCATCAGCACTGCGCTTGGGCCAGCTGCACACAGGTCAAGGAGGCCCAGGGTTTGAACCGCGGACCTCCCATGTGGTAGACGGACGCCCTAACCACTGGGCCAAGTCCACTGCCTATAGATGCTCTTTATCAAGTTGGTTAGGGAATACTATTCTTTTCATACATTGATGGATTAGTTTGCAAATATTTTGTTAAGGATTTTTACATGTAAGTTCATGAGTGAAACTGTTGCTTGTAAAAAATTACAACATCATTAATAAAATGGGTTAGGGCACAATGGGTCCTTGGTTGTTGTTGTTTTCTTTTTTTCCAATTGGTAATTAAAATAAAATTTAAAAAGTCATTTTGTGGTGTAGGACAAAATAAAGATGTAGCTTAGTGGTGTGCTGGGATGGTATAGTACGTATGGCCATGGATAAATCATATCAGAACACTGTTTGAAGGTAACAGAGCAAAACTATTATAATGTTTAATTATTTCAGTTCATTAGGCCTAGAATAAGATTTTGTTCTTGGGTATAGATAATTTGCTTCCTAGTTGTATTTTGAGGATTCCTTCCCTTCATAACAGTAAAAAGAATTTTGATCAATGATTTCATCCCTTGATTTAAACTTCAAAAGGACACTGGGTTTTATTATTTTCCTCTCTACTTATCATTCTCTATCAACCTACATGTAGGAAAGTAATAATTGGATGATATACAAAACACAAATAAAATTCTGAAGAGAAGCAATTGTCCTGAGGATTCGTAAATTGAATTAAAATTGTTGCCTATTCTCTAAACTATTGATATGGCCTCATAATTGACATATTATCCTTAAATCAATTTTTATTTTCCACATTGATTTAAACACTCTCACTATTTAGTTGGAAAGTCCATGTCTGCTCCAAAACCATTACATAAAGTGTAGATTTGTTTCTCTTAAAACTAATTCCTAGCCATTTAAAAAGTCTACTCATTAAACTAATAATAAAAACAAAAGATTGGAAACCATTGTCTGTAGAATGGACCACAAGCTCTTGTTCTGAACTGTTTGCAACTGAAAAAATGTACATTATGGAATGATAAAAGTCCATATTCATTCAATAAAATACCAGTGTCTTAGCTTGGGCCCTTTGGGTTGCAAGCAAAAGAACATTAAGTTGCAAAACCTACTCTCCAGTCCATTGGACTCACCCAGGACAACTAACAAGGAGATGATGATGGACAACCCCCATCCCAAGGAACAGAGAGGTGTGCAACTGCAAGCAAGAGGGTTCCATCCATCTGTCCCATGGGATCTAAGCCCCCTCTCAATTAGAGGCAGAGTGGACATCACCATCTCAAAGTCGTTGAGATTGGGGAATGAGCAATGAACTAAAGTAGACTTATTCTTCTTCTTCTACAGACATTATTGTTCTAGCAATGGACGAACTCTTTATCATTGATGTAAAGGCAGTGGCCACCAGAGGTTCTGAGGGATGGGAGAGGGAAGAATAGATGTAATATGGGGGCATTTTCGGGACATTGTATTTGTCCTGCATGACATTGCAGTGATGGAAACAGGCCATTGAATATTTTGTCATAACTTACAAAATTGTGCAGGACAGAGTGTAAACTATAATGCAAACTGTAGTCCATGGTTAATAGCTGTGCTTCAATGTGGGTTCATCAATTGTAACAAATGTACCACACAAATGAAGGATGTTGTTAGTGTAAGAAAGTGTGGGAAAGAGAGGGAGTGGAGCATATGGGAATCCCTTATATTTTTAATGTAACATTTATGTAATCTAAAGCTTCTTTAAAAAGAAAGGAAATTAATTAAGGGGAAAAAAAGAACCTTAAGTAAAGAGGGGAACTTACTCAAGTTACCTTCATATGGAACCTAAGGACAGGAAGTGAGCAAAGCTCACCAGGACTGGAAATCCATTTGGATTTCCATCCTTGCCAGTCTGAGCATCTGTGTAAACTTTGTCTTTCTCTGCAGACAGGTGACTCTGGTTGCCCAACAGCTCTGAATTTGTACATCTGTCTGCTGCCAAGTGACCTGTAGAGACTGACCAGCGTCTCTGGTCAAAGTCCCAGAAGAGGGAATCTAAACCGCCAACTTGGGACCACCAAGATCTGGCCAGAAGGGCTGCCACTGCCCACCTCCGGGTGGACGACCCTGAGAAAGTTCTACAATGCACCCTTCATGGACACAGCGCACTACATGGTCTTCCCTTACCCCAGATTCTATCAGCACGGAAGCTATGCACGGTTACTTTCAGGTGCATCTCCTCTCCTTGCTCGGCTAACAAGGAATTGCTTGTAGTCTGGCCCCCCTCCCCTCCTTCCTCGCCCTCCCTCCGTCAGGGAACTGCATGCCCAGGTTCCTCTGAGCTGTAAAGCCCCCTCCTTGCTTTTTCCCCAGGTTCCTTTCTCAGGAGACCTTCCTGAGAACTTTAGCTTTCTGGGCTAGGTACCTTTTTAGGCCTCAGAACACCCAGCACTGGAACGTCTTGGTTGCCCCACTTTATTGTTTGTGATGGCCTATTTAGGTTCTGACTGCTTCGTTTTTGTAACCTCAGACACTGTGAGCTGGCCTGCAGCACACCCTCCAAGGTGGTTGGATAATACTCTAACCGTCCCATTCTAGCTAATAAATGACTCTCCAGAGTGAAAGGAAGGCGCGTCATGTCATTACCTGGATGGAAGTATTGTCTACCCCTCCCCCCTCCCCAGAATTAATTGATCAAAGAATTAGAAATCCAGAAGTTCTAATCACACTCTTGCCCCCAGGCCCAGCTTCTATCTAGGCATGCTCCTTGCTGCTTACCTGGGCCCCTAACCAGTTTAATTTTCTTAAAACTTTTCTCCTGGGCCCTCTCCTCCTTTTAGATGCAGTTTTGATCTAGGGAAGTAATGGCCGAAGCATCCATTTATAAAGTTATTTTATTCTTTCTGCATTTAAGGTTATTTTTCAAAGGCAATTTCCTTAACTCCATCCTGCACTTCTACAGATTTTAAACAACTTTTACTACAAGGTTAGGTGTCTATGTTCTCCTTGAGTTTCTGTCCTCAAGACATACAAAATTTTGTTCTTAGTCTTAAAGCTCACTTCCTCCCTGCAGTTTGACTTTACATTTCTCACCATACCATTAAACTGCCTTTTGCTTGCTTGCTTGCTTTCTTCCAACCCTCACCTCTTCACTTGATACTCTTTCAGATGGGGAATTTTGGCAAATCCTGAAAGGAAATTTTGCAAATGGTTGACTTTTGTTAATCTCAAGAGTTTTTAGGGGGGGCGAGGGGGAAACGGCGCATTCTCTCAGGTAATCCTTTTATTCTTGCAGAGTTTTAAGCCGAACTCAGCCCAACAACAAAAAACAAACAAACAACAGAACCCTCCAGGACCGCCTTGGGGGCTCCGGGGCCCGCAGCCCCTCGAGTCAGAATAAATGAATTAGCATCTCAGGGAGCAGATCACCGCGGGGCTGATATCGATCAGGGCCAGCGGGTGTGCTCGCCAGCGATTGTTTGGGGGGTGGTTAATTGAGTGTCAGTCTCTGCCTGGGTCGTCTCGCTGGCGCCGGGTGCTTTTGGATTTGCTAATTTTCGCTAAGTGTCTCTAGCGGGCTACTCGCCCCGCCTGCCCGGGAGAAGCCAGCGGCTCCTACTGATCTGTCGGTCTGTCTGGGCTTTATTGATCACCTGACGGGCGGCTGCGCGGCGGGGGCGGAGGCAGGCGGCTGGAAGCAGGCCCCGCGCCGGCCCCCTCCCCCGCCCCGCGCCGGCCCCCTCCCCACCCGGGACCCCGCGGGGCGCCCTCCTCGGCCCCACGCCGGCCCCCTCCCCACCCGGGACCCCGCGGGGCGCCTCCTCGGCCCCGCGCCGGCCCCCTCCCCACCCGGGACCCCGCGGGGCGCCTCCCCCGCCCCTCGCCGGCCCCCTCCCCACCCGGGACCCCGCGGGGCGCCTCCTCGGCCCCGCGCCGGCCCCCTCCCCACCCGGGACCCCGCGGGGCGCCTCCTCGGCCCCACGCCGGCCCCCTCCCCAGCCGGGTCCCCGCGGGGCGCCTCCCCCGCCCCGCGCCCGCCGGCCCCCTCCCCAGCCGGGTCCCCGCGGGGCGCCTCCTCGGCCCCGCGCCGGCCCCCTCCCCAGCCGGGTCCCCGCGGGGCGCCTCCTCGGCCCCGCGCCGGCCCCCTCCCCACCCGGGACCCCGCGGGGCGCCTCCTCGGCCCCGCGCCGGCCCCCTCCCCACCCGGGACCCCGCGGGGCGCCTCCTCGGCCCCACGCCGGCCCCCTCCCCAGCCGGGTCCCCGCGGGGCGCCTCCCCCGTCCCGCGCCCGCCGGCCCCCTCCCCACCCGGGTCCCCGCGGGGCGCCTCCTCGGCTCCGCGCCGGCCCCCTCCCCAGCCGGGACCCCGCGGGGCGCCTCCTCGGCCCCGCGCCGGCCCCCTCCCCATCCGGGTCCCCGCGGGGCGCCTCCTCGGCCCCGCGCCGGCCCCCTCCCCATCCGGGTCCCCGCGGGGCGCCTCCTCGGCCCCGCGCCGGCCCCCTCCTCAGCTGGCGCCCCGTGGGACGCCCTCCTCGGTCCCCGCGCGGGCCGGCGGGACTCGGCCCGGGGGGTTCCCCTGCTCTCCGCCGACCCCAGCGGCGGTGCGTGCCCGGGGAGGGCGGCCACGCGGGCCCCTCGCGGCTTTCGGGGGCACCCAAAACGGTCACGGGCCAGGGGCCGCTGACTTGAGAGGGCCACTAGGCCGAGCGCCGGGCGCTGAACCCCCGGGGCCGGGCCCGATCCACGCCTGGCTTAGGCCACGGACGCGCAGGCGCCGCGAGGGGGCGCGCGCGAGGCGGCGCCGGCGCCGCGGGCCCGCCCCCTGGCCGCGGGTGAGTGACGGGAGCCCGGCGGCCAATCGGAGGGCCCGGGGCGGGGCCGGCTCGGCGCGCCGGGCGCTATTTACGGCGCTGGCCGGGCCGGCGGCGCAGAGGCTGCAGCGGGCGGGAGGGCGGCCGGACGGCTCTGCGCGCCTCGGGAACTGGTACCCGAGGCCCGGTCGCCTGCTCCGGCCGCGGCCCCGCTGGCCTTGACCTGGCGTGCGACGCCCCGGCGGCGAAGGCTGCAGCGGTGCCGCGGCTCGGCACCGGCGGGGGGACGCGGGCGCGGGCGGCGTCAATGGATCGCCACTCCAGCTCCTTCTTCGTGTGGCTGCAGCTCGAGCTCTGCGCGATGGCCGTGCTGCTCACCAAAGGTGCGTGCGGGCGGCGTCGCGGGACGCCGGCTGCCCCCTCGGCCGCGGGCCTGTCCCCGAGGGCCGGGGTCTGCGCGGGCGCGTCCCTGCCTGGACGCGGGCCTCTTTGTGAGCGTGTGTGCGCACGAGGGTGTGCGTGTCTCTGAGCAGGGCTGCAGGAAGACCTGGCTCTGCGGCAGCGGGTGGCTGTGCGTGAATGTGTCGCTGGAGTTGCGCGAGTGGGTGTGTCCGTGTGTCTGTCTTCTTGTGCGTCTCTCGCGGGTGTCTCTTGCGTCTGGATGTGTCTCTGCACGTGAGTGTGTATCTGAGCGTGTGTCCGCAGGAGAGAGTGCGTCTGCTAGTCTCTGTGTGCGCGCGAGTGTCTTTCTTTGCCCCGGAGTGTGTCGCGGCGGAGTGTGTCTGAGGAAGCGTGTATCTCGGTGGCTGCCTCTGTCTCTGGCAGTGTGTGTTGTGTCGCTCTTTGGTGGCCAGGAGGAGGGGTCCGTGTCAGCCTTTGGTTCCCACTCTCACCTCCTTTTACAAAGACGCTGGAAAAAAAGGCCGGCGGTCAGTTCCTGTCCCTGCAGGCTTTCACCCTCTGGGTGGAAACAGCCCCAAGGCGCCCTAGCGATTTCAAGGTCCCCCCCTCCCCGCCGTGAACTCTGCCTACTGCTTTGCGGACAGAGCTCTTTTTTTTTTCCTCTTAAAGTAGGGAGCGTATTTAGCTCTTGCACCCCCCACTTTTCTCTAATTGCCATGTAGCAGACCTGAGGTTAAAGGATAAGCCAGCCCAGCACGGAGGATGGGCTGCAGTATTTATTTATTTTGGGAGGAAGGGTGTAATTAACCCTAAATAACAGCCCTGTGCAGCTTGCAGAGGGGAGCCTCCTGGCCCTATCAAAGGCCTGCAGAGCAGGGAGGCACCAGGGCTGACGTGAAGTCACAGATACCGAAACTATGTGCCTGATAATGATATAATTAGGGGATCAGAGATTCTGACTGCTGTGGACTTCAAAAGCCTTCAAAGAAGCCAGCAGTCTCCTGTAGCCATTTTGACTAAAAGCAGACATTTTTGTTTAATCACTACATACAGTTACAAGAAAGGGGAAACAGAAGTGCATTGTTCGCTGTTTCAAAATACCATTCCCTTTTCTGGCCTTTGGCGTGCCACAGGAAGAAACTTTATGAAATGACAGAAATATAGTTTTAATACAAAAGCCAAAATGTGGCTCCATTTTTGAAAAAAAAAGCTGTTAGAACTTTCCCAGTTACCTGTCAAAATTTTGACTTATTTTTAGGTCACTGAAAAAATATAGTATTTTAAATAGTGTCTCATAAACATTTAAATAGCATTTTCTTTATATTTAGTTGTTTTCTAAACTAGGTGTCCGAAGGTCACAGGATCAAAAGTGGCTTTTAATCTGTTTTATTTAACCTTTAAATCTGGACATGTGATTTGTCTGACCAGTCGTCACCCCACCAGGCCGGTGAGCCTCTGCAAAAAATAAAAGCAAGCTTGGGAAGAGGAGGAAAGAACTTCTGCAGAGCAAAGTTCTTGCTTGAAGCCGAGGAGGCAAGGGTAGGCTGGAGAAGGGACTTACGCGCGGGAAGGCGAGTGCAGACCTGGGAGCGAGCCCTCCAGCCTTGGGGCTGTCTTAGCTGGCTGTGCTTTGTCAGAGCCGGAGCCTAAGCAGCATTAGCGGCGGCATACCTCACGGTGGCCTGGAGTTTGGACAGGTAATTAAATGAGACACTTTTGCTGGGCGTGCACCGAGAGGAGAAGGAAAGCAGGCGAGGGTGGGAAGAGGTCTGTAGAGCAGCAGCCCCGTTGTTCCATGTCAGTGGAGGTTTCACTAGAGACAGATCTTCAGCCCCGAAGGCTGGGCAGAAGTATGTGCATTCGCCGAGTTGACAGTCGCTTTAGCTGTGGCATGCAACAAAGACTGGGGCGCAAAGGGGTGGCCGTCAGATGAGTGATCCCTCTGGGACCCAGATGACTGAAACTAGAAATTGATGGTCCAAGCCTCCGATCTTGCCTTGTGGCTAAATGACAGCCCGGCTCACAAACTACGTTTTATAAAGGAAACTTTTAATCACTTCCTGTAGAGAATTTTGAGGTTTCCTTAAGGATTTTTCATTCAGCCAGCAGAGAGGATTTTCAGTTTAAATGTTTCCCCTTTTAGATCACATGTGGAATTACATGTAAAACGGGGGTGGAGGGCGAGGGGGAGGAGAAGTTAGCCTTGCAGTTTTACCCCTGTTTTATGACTTTCCATTTGGGTTGAAAGAAATTGACTTTGGCAAGCAAACCACTAATTGTAAACTGCCTAGTTCCTGTTTTACAATATACTGACTAAAAGCTCCTCTGCATGAAAAGATCTTTATAGGAAAAGTTTGCCTTTTCTAGAGAGGTTGCAAATAGCTGCCCAGTTTCATAGTTTTAAAACCTCCTGACCTGAGCAATTTCTAGATTGTTGTGTTTCTAGTTAATAACTTTACAAGGTGTTAGCTAAAGCTCTTAAATCTTGGCACAGCTCTTAGAGGTAGTAAACAATTCAGCAGTTCCGATCAAATATTTATACTGACAAAATCAAAAAGCTAGCATTTTTATGTTGTACGGTCAGGTAGGATGAAAATGAATGACTCGTGCAGTTTACCTTACGGTAGGAGAGATTGTATAGTGATGATTATTTCACTTTGAAAACAAATGTGTACTGTTGATTACTTTCTGACCCATCTGCTCTTGGGAACCTGGGTTTCTCTGATCTTGGGGGTCTCAGCTTGTGTTGAAGTGAGCTGCAGCAGAGCACTGACTTACACAAAGGGCTTTTCCAGAATGTTCTGAGACTTAGTTATGCCTTTGACCAGCTTTTTAGCACTTGCTTAAGTGGATGGATGCTCAATCTGATCTCCCCGGCAGAGTTTGATGTGATTTCTCCTTGTTTGCAGGTGAGATTAGGTGCTACTGCGATGCAGCACACTGTGTGGCAACTGGTTACATGTGCAAATCTGAGCTGGGCGCCTGCTTCTCTAGACTCCTTGATCCTCAAAACGCCAATTCGCCCCTCACTCATGGCTGCCTGGACTCTCTTGCAAGCACAGACGATGTCTGCCAAGCCAAACAGGCACAAAACCACTCTGGCACCACCATGCCCACATTGGAATGCTGTCACGAAGACATGTGCAATTACAGAGGCTTGCACGATGTTCTTTCTCCTCCCAAAGGGGAGGCCTCAGGTAGGTGGAAGTAGCTTCTAACTAGATTGCCTGCCTGATCTATAGACTTGGGACAGCCAAGGCTTTGCATGTCTGCTATTGATTTTGTTGTTAATGTAATTAGAGACACCACAGGGAGAAGTAGGGCTGGCTGAAAGGATGCTTCTCTATTGAGCAGTTTTTATGTCTGCCTGAGCATTAGACGTCTTGTCTACCTAATTGGCTTTGCCTATTTTTTTCAACATTTTGAAGGCATGAAAAAGATCGTTACCTTTCAAGATTGCCAGCGTGTAAACGCACGTGTTTGTAACCTTTGGGTCATTTTGCAAAATCTGCTTTCTAGATACTCATGCCCTGGGAAGCTCCTTTCTCAGTGGGATTCTTTGTTTAAAATGCAGAGGTGATCCCTCTGGATGGGGGGCTGGCTGAGTTTGATCATTCTGATTGTATCCCTTCAGGACCAGGAAACCGATTTCAGCACGACAGCAGCAGGAACCTCATCACCAAGGTGCAGGAGCTGACTTCCTCCAAAGAGCTGTGGTTCCGGGCGGCGGTGATTGCTGTTCCCATAGCTGGAGGGCTCATTTTAGTGTTGCTTATCATGTTAGCCTTGAGGATGCTCCGAAGTGAGAATAAGAGACTTCAGGACCAGCGGCAACAGATGCTGTCCCGTTTGCACTACAGCTTTCACGGCCACCATTCCAAAAAGGGGCAGGTTGCAAAGTTGGACCTGGAGTGCATGGTGCCGGTCAGCGGCCACGAGAACTGCTGTATGAACTGTGACAAAATGAGACAGGCGGACCTCAGCAACGAGAAGTTCCTCTCGCTCGTCCACTGGGGCATGTACAGCGGGCACGGGAAGCTGGAATTTGTATGACGGAGTCTTATCTGAACTAAATTTCTTGGAACGCTTGAAGGCCTTTGAGTTCTGCTGGACAGGAGCACTTTATCTGAAGAAAAACAAACTCATTTAATCATCTTTGAGAGACAAAATGACCTCTGCAAACAGAATCTTGGCTATTTCTTCTGAAGGATTATTTGCACAGACTTGAATACAGTCAGATGTAATATTTGCTTTAAAATGATAAAAGCAAAGAGAAGACTGTACACACTGTTACCAGGGTTATTTGCATCCAAGGGAGCTGGAATTGAGACCCTGAATAAACTCAGATGTGCTCTATGTAAGCTCCTACATCTTGATTTATTGTAAAGATCTAAAAATATATATATATATATTTTGTCTGAAGTTTAGTGGTGTCTTTCATCAATTAAAACAAGTGGGAACTATAAGAAACTACATGTTAAGTTTATCAGTGAAGATCTGTTGCACATGATAGGCTCAATTAGGATTTGGCTTGATTTTTTTAATCAAGATTAAGATCTTGTTTATTCCTCCTACATGCGTGTGTGTAATTTTTCTACAGTGTGGCTGGTTTCTAAATGTGTAATGCCCATCATTCAATGTTATATCCCAATTTTTCATTAGGAATTTGATATCTAGCCTTATCTCAGAGGAATCTTAAACTTACTTGTGCCAGGTCAGATTATGTTGGACCAATTTCGGAAGCTGCCTTAGCAAAGGTAATATTTATCAACGTGATCCAGTTGCTTTGGAATGTCTTTAAATGTGTCCACAGACAATCAAAAGGAAAGAAAGGAAAAAATAACAAAAACACTAAACGAAACTCTTTGTAGTTAAAATTGGTCACTGTGTGCTTTTTCTGTTGATTAATCAATTAGTTTATTCTGTCTGGAATCAAATATTTGGCCCACAATGTAGTTGAACTTTATTCTACAATGTTCTCGATTTTCAAACCATGTCCTTCAAACAGTGTTGTACCTTCTTAAAAAAAAATTTAACCTCTCAATCCTTAGAAAGGGTTTTAATAGTGAATTTTCTATGCCAGTTGAGATTTAAATAGGACAGTGCTTCAAGGTCCCTTCTCAAATGATTCTTCTATAACCAGCATTGACTTAGCCAGGGGCTAATGCAGTTGGATTCTCCCCCTTGTTGGACTTAATCCAGCAACAGGGCCCAGCCTGAATTTCAACTAAAGCCACATTTGTTCCTCCACCGCCCACCCCTCACCCCCAGTAAGGGGTTGCTATCTTAAATCTGGAACTAATTTGCTATGTAGGTTTTTTCCTCAGTTATTTTGTATATTATTTTTAAAACTTGCTTAATTAAAGCCTACATATTTGAGTATGGGGTTTTCTTTTATGAAAGTTAAAAGGTTTTTTTCCCCCCATATTCCTTTCTAGACTTTTTATGATTTGGAGTCCCTTAAGACGGATGCGGTAGGTTGGAAGAATCTGAGCTGAAATGACTAGTATAAAAATGAATACCTAGATTAATCATTTAATTAATATAGCCCCAAGGCCTGAAACAAATTAGGCTATGGAATAAGTAAGCGTTTTAAAAATGACAGCATTTGAATTGTGCCTTTTGAGATTGGTGGCTCCTACACGCCGTACCGTTTAGGAGGCCTTGATAGGCTTTGTGTGCCAATTTTTGGAAGACCAAAGAATTATTGAGCCTAACTACGCAAAACCGTCTAGAGAGTAAAACTGATCAAAATTGACAGTTGAACTTTCTACCCTCACCCACCCCTTCTGTAGCTCTAGAGCAAATTACAGTATTTTGTAGCTTGAAGATGGACTTTTTGCTTCTGATATAATCTCATTTTATGTATAGCTCAAAAGATTCTTTAAGCAGCCAGCCTTTCTGTCAGCAGTGTGTAGGCAATTTTTCTCTGACTCTGCTTGCCCTGGTATTTTCCGTTCACCCCATTTCTTCGAAGTACCAATTAACTAAGAATTCAGCCATTGATTAGAAAATTTTAACATGAGAGATGTAAAGTCATATGCTTGAAACGGTGTGAAATCAGTAAGCCCCATTCCCCAAAAAAGGCCAGGATCGGGGCTATTGATACAATCACAATCGAATGGGAGACCAGTGTCCTTGGTTCTGTTACTAATAGCCGGACCCGCCTTTTGTTATTTTTCTACTGCAAATCCATCAGTCTGTTTTCCAGCTCCCTGGAGGGTAGGTGGCGATTCTGTATCCACGGTCTCGCAAGCCTAGTGGGTTTTCTGGGGCTCGTGTAACAGATCATCAGCCTGCCTCTTTTCCTCAGCCTTTTGACATACCCTCATTCATGTAGCATTTGCATGTGAACTTTTTAGCTGGCTACAAGTCAGATCTGTGTATAACTCAGCCTTTCACCTAAAAGCTAGTGCCAGGTGTCTCAACTTGAATTTTGCTCAGAACTAAATGTGGATTTGAATTTTGCGATGAGAGGGTAGAAGCTGCAGGGAACTGGAGATAAAGGATCCTTCATGAAGCAACTGCCTCCCTTTTTCGGTGATGTAAGAATGGTGGCTATGACTAGTTTATTTGTTTTTCCCTCTTAGAGGTATTTACTGTGACTTCGAGTTGTCAGCATGAGACTGGGCTAACCAGGAACAGCCCCTGTTTACTGTTGACACAGCACTGCCCCCAAAAGGTAATTTTCCTTTCAAAGTGGAAATTTGCCCATACCAGAGAAATGGGGCCCAAATTGCCAAGATGTTTCCTCTGTGTCTACACCCCTTATATTCTGCCCCCTTTTGAAAAAAAATCGATCTGTATGTGGTTATGCCTTTTATGTTGTTTTTCTCCCCTTATTTCGAGTGGTTCCAAGGCTTCCTAGAAATTGACTGGTGTGTCTCTAATTTCTGCTGAGCTGATTCTATTAAAAACACTGCACCATAGGGGGTTTGACCTTCTAAAATACCAAACATGTCTGCTTTAGAAAATCACAAAGCTCTCCTCTGAAGAGCTCGTAAATCTGGTTTTAATATAGGGTGATTATAGGCTAAAAGCTTGAAAGCAGTGGCATCTAGTATCATGACTCCGGGAGCTAGCCTTTTTGGGGCCAGGACAGCTTTTTGTCCTTATACCCTCTAATTGGTCCTCTTTGCCTCTTAGCCCAGATAACTTCAAACCTCCGAAAGTTCCCGCGGTAGGCTAGTGGTCAGTTGCACTTTGGGGCTCTGCCTTGGACCCTACTAGCTGAGTGACCTTGGGCAAATTACTTAAAACTCTGTGAGCGGTCAGTTTGTTACCCGTAAAATGGGAGCAATAATAATAATTTATAGGGTTTTTGCAAAGAGGTCTATTAATTCAGTTTCTGTTAATTAGTAAGAGGCTTGAATGAACGCCACCGTGGCCAATGTATTCCGTAAAATTTGGGAATTTACACCCATTTTTATTTACCTGGTGTATGTTTTTATTTGACTTTTTAATACTTAAGATCTTCATGCATTTAGTATTTGCAAGCCCTCAAGTTGCCTGCAGACTGGATTTAGCATTTTTAAAATTCATTTTCAATTTGCTGCCTTTATTCTCTCATGTACTAATTGTGTCAGCTTGTAATTTTTTTTTTTGGAATAATCTAGATGGCTACTGATAACATTGTTATTTTATATACCTGTTTGTTTTCTGATATTTAATGGAATGAAGTTTCCTTAGAGCTTCAGTGGCTCCAGATGCTTAGGCCATTGAGAAAATCAAGAGAGCCAACTTAGGTGACAGATAATATTTTAGAATTGCTGCAACTGTTTGTGCCTGATTGATGCATTCCAAACAGGTTGTACTGTTTGATTGAATTTGCCCCACAGCCTGCACCCAACAACATAAGAGTTCCACCACTGGTTTTGGAACTTGGTAGACTTTCTTTTGGCCTAGTTAGTGAAAAATCATTTCATCTCCCTGGATGAGGTTTATTTATTAATTACTCTGTTGGTCACAGTCATAAGGGAAAACCAGCCGCTCTAGATACCAACTCTCTCCCCTTCCCTCTCTCCAGCCTGGGCAATCCACAGCCGGGCAATCCACCGTTGCCCTTGCCTGTGCTGATTTAAGAGGCAGCCTGCTGAGCTGAGGACCTGAGAGCCCTCAAGGCCTGACATTAAGTCCTGCTGCAGATTTTGACAACTCTTTATTTGGTGTATGGTTTTACCCTCTAAAAATGACCTTGTTAATCTGCTAACGCTGCATGGTTTTGCAATGTGGTTGTGTAATTGATTTGTCTTAAATTTTGGGGATAGAATTAGAATGAGGGTCGACACCAAAATTTCACCAGATAGAGGCTTGCTCCTTCCAGTATTTATTGCTGCACAGAAGACCTCCAGGCCATGATTCTGCAAACATTTCCCAGTGGATGAAGAGGAAAAGGGCTAACCAAAAGGGAAGGGTGAACAGTTTAGGTTATGTCCCAAGGCATCTGTCATTCCTTAGACATTAGTCTCTCTTCCAGCGGATGGCTAGATGGCCTCAGGGGCTCTTTCAAACTGTCTAAGCCTAAGCCTTGCAGAGGAGACTGGTGGTGAACAAAATCTGAGTTGAACCCTGGAAGGATCAGCTGGCAACATAATATGCCATATGCATACGTATACATGTACACATATCCACCTACCTATCATCACCATGCTAGGTGAACATTTTATAATCCTGGCTTAATTTTACATTTAACAATTTTCAAGGCAGTGCGTAAGTAGATGTTGGAACTTGTGAGAAGCGGCCATTTGTTTTTAGACATGTGAGGACTAAGTTAATTGCCATGAATTAATAAATTTAGAGGCCGTTGTGCAAATTGGCTGAACAATCTCATTACAAACCTAATGGAACAGAAAGTGTTTTCACAGTTAAAACCAGGAGAAATACAGAAAGCTCTTTATCCCTGGTCTCTTCCCTATGGGATTTCCCTAGGGAGTTGATCACGACAGTGGAAAAACACTTCTAAAAGCAGTTTCTTACGTTTCAAGTGTTAGAAGTCCAGATCAAAGCTTTTCTTTTTTTCTTTTTAAACTAAATTTAGTGAATGTGGTTTTGATACCATAGACTTTAAATCAAGTTACCTTGGTAAACAGGGTATTTCTCACCTGGATTTAGGGATTAAACTGTGAACTCCCGGGGGAGGCGCTGGAATCAATAACCTTTGCTCATTTCCACATCC
Organism: Dasypus novemcinctus; assembly: GCF_030445035.2. Lineage (NCBI taxonomy): Eukaryota > Metazoa > Chordata > Mammalia > Cingulata > Dasypodidae > Dasypus > Dasypus novemcinctus. The sequence continues at coordinate 156,602,732 of NC_080677.1, read as the reverse complement.
AACTAAAGGAGGGAATTAGGTGAAGAACAGATTAAGGCCTCTGAGTTCAGGTAGTCAGTAAATAAACAAATGTCTTTCTGTTTGTTTCTCCACCCTAAGCTATTGTTTTGCAGGGTTGAATTTTTGTAGGGAAAACCTAAAACCAAACAAATTGCTAGTGAAGGGAACAGAGGAGAAAAGATTAAAATGGGTCTGTAAAGGAATGAAGTCTTGCTAAAGGCACGGCTTGCCTTTTAAGTCTGATGAAGTCTCCAAGTTAACTTAAGGATAATAATTCTCATCAAGAAATCTATTGCTACCTTCCCTTCCAACTAAAACTTGTACTTAAAATTATTGAGGTGAAATTCGCATAACTTAAAATTAACCACTTTAAAATGCACAGTTCAGTGGCATTTAGTACATTCACAATGTCTGTGCCTCCATTTAGTTCCAAAATGCACTTTCAGTATCTTAAAATATCCAAAGCTTTCATCTACCAGTGTTTCTCTAAGGAATTAAGAACAGGCCACTGAGAGTTTTGTGAGTGAAAAAGGTAGAGAACTTGGAAACAGTAGCCTGATTTAGTATTGTATCCTCACTGGTTCAACATATCCCAGTTGTGAAATCCTTTCTTCTTCTGGAAATGAACCTCTGCCCGGAGGCTATAATAAATGCAACAGATAGCTTGCTGCATCTTTCCTGGAAACGACCAATTACCTTCCCCCAACAAACTCTTAGAATCTTCATTTCATAGATTACTTTTTATTTCAAAATTCAAATGACCCTTATGCCTTTATATAAATTGTATATAAAATTAAATTTATAATGTAGACTTTTTTAATCTATTTCTCTTGTATTATCCTAGTGTTCTTTTAAAGAAAACTATTTATTGCATAGATAACTTTAAATAATCAGTTGTAAATTTTAAAAAAGGTGCGTGTGCAGTTCCCACTCCTGATTGCCCAATCCTTTTGCTTGCTTCTAGTGTTCCATCTTCCATTTTATCTATATTTTTATTTTCCATGAGCCCTGGCTCCAACTGCTGTCGACCTGCTTCCCCTAGTGTTTAATAAAAATATGAATAAGTATGGAAAAGGGAGACCCTGTCAACATCTTCAAAGACAAACTTCCTTCCTGGAAATAGGAGGACGGATTTTCCCTGCCGCCGCGAGCGCCGCCGGGTCCCGCCCAGGGAGCTCTGTGCCCCGCCCAGGGAGCTCTGTGCCCCGCCCAGGGAGCTCTGTGCCCCGCCCAGGGAGCTCTGTGCCCCGCCCAGGGAGCTCTGTGCCCCGCCCAGGGAGCTCTGTGCCCCGCCCAGGGAGCTCTGTGCCCCGCGGGGTGCTTCGCCTCGGGCTCCCGCTTGCGCGGGCGGGGAAGGGCGAGGAGGTGGCGGCGGTGGGGGCGGGGCTGCCGAACGCCGCGGGCCTGGCCGGGGCTGACGCGGGGTTGTCAGGGGGTGCTGAGGGCTCTCGCCCGGGGCTGGCGCGGACCGTAAACCTCCTCAGCGGTGCCGCCGGGCGACGGGAGGCCGCGGGTGGGCATTTGTGTGCAAACTGCGGCCGGTAGCGACCGGATGGCGTGGGGGCGCTCGGTCTGCGGGCCCCAGCCCGGGAAGCCCGGCCTCCCTGGGTCGGCGGGAGAGTTCTGGAGCGGTTCTCCCCGCCCTCGGCCGGGACCGCGGTGCCGCGGGGGCGCCGGGATCTTCGCGCCCCCGGCGGGTGGGGGAGCCGGACGCCGAGGGCGCGGGAAAGCGGCTCCCTCTCCTCAGCCCGGGGGAAAAGACGAGGCCCCTCCGCCGGGAAACCGCCAACGGGCGAGAGCCCCTCGGCCTGCGCCTTCACCCCTCTTTTAGGTCCGTCCTCGGGCTAAGGCCCATCCACCCGACACCCTCCCTCGGGCGCCTTGGTAGGAACTTGTCTGAAGCCCCGAGCACCCGGCGAGCGCTCGAGCGAAGGCGTTTGTAGGCGGGGCAGGGGCTGGGCGCATGCGTGGTGCGGCCTTCCGCGTGACCTGGGTTCAAGTGCAGCCTTGGCTGCTCCTGGTGGCGAGGACTTTGCCGCCTCCTCGCTTGCCTCCCGGGGGTGAGAAGCCTATTCAGCACGTTGGGTTACTGGCAGGATGAACTGAGCGAAAGCAAGAAAGGCAGCGCCCTTCCCAGCCCAGCCGTTTGTCCTGCTTTCTTCCTGTCCCGCCACCAGCGCCCCGAGGCTTAGGGGAGACCCGGGGTGGCGTTTGGACCATCTTTCACAGGAGGGAGGGCTGGGCCTTGGACCACCGCAAGGATCCAGGGAGGTCTAATCTTTTCGTTGTGTGTGTCTTTAAGTCTTTAATTTGCTCGGATACTCAAGTGCTCAAAGTACTCAAGGTCTTTTCTGTACCATAAAAAAAAAAAAAGTAAGAATACCTTACTTACTGGGAACAATTAGTATGTGTGACAACACAGCAGCGTCGAGCAGTGTGTGTTTACATTCTCCCAAATCTGGGAGAAGCATGTTATCTGCCCCCTGTAACCACAAATACCTGTTTTGGTGCATCCTGTTAATGAGAGACACCTGCTGAGGGCATTCACCGGGTCCTCCGAGTTTGTTGGCTGAGGTCCAAGTTCATGGCCTCGAGCTTGGTGATACCAGGACTCGGCACTGCCCGGCTCTTTTGCTGCTGGGGAGTCCAGGAGCTTGGGCTGGCCAAGGTCGACCTCCCAGGCAGACAAGAGGGGAGCTGAAGTTTTTTTTTAATTAAAAAATTTTTTAAAAATTTATTCCCAGCTCTTGTCTGCTCTCTGTGTCCATTCACTGTGTGTTCTTCGGTGTCCACTTGCACTCTTGTCAGCAGCACCGGGAATCTGTGCCTCTTTTTGTTGTGTCATCTTGCTGCATCAGCTCTCCGTGTGTGTGTGTCTGTGTGCGGCGCCACTCCTGAGCAGGCTGTGCTTTTTTTTTTTCTGCATGGGGTGGCTCTTCTTACGGGGCGCACTCCTTGCGTGTGGGGCTCCCCTATGCGGGTAATACCCCTGCGTGGCAGGGTACTCCTTGCGTGCATCAGCACTATGCGTGGGCCAGCTCACCACACAGGTCAGGAGGCCCTGGGTTTGAACCCTGGACCTCCCATATAGTAGGCAGACGCTCTCTCTGCTGAGCCAAATCTGCGTCCAGAGCTGAAGTTTTATTCAGGGCCACACCTGTAATCCATTACCTGAGCAAAGGCTGTTCTCATGGGAGCTTGTGCGTCTAAGAAACCGTTGGACTAAAACCACACTGCTGCTTTCATAGTAGGAGTACACACCGAAGAGCCGCTGACTTGTCATTTACTGTCCTTTGTGCAGAAGGGAGCGACACAGATGTGCCTCTGTCTTTGAGTGTCCCTGGCAGTCACGTGTCATGTGCTTGCTATGGAAGGTATGGACACATCGGCGGGACTTCCCCAAACCCAGGAATCTAGCTGTATGTCCCACATCTGCTTGGCGTCTCCAGGCAGCCACCAGGTACCTCCTGGGAGTACTTGCTGGGTGAAGACACATTTCTATTAGCTGACCAGCTCTTGAGAGTTTTCTGGGTTTAGCTTCCTACCCTGCTCCTCCTGTCCCCAGGGCCTGGGTTTTATTGTCCAAGATAGTGGTAACCAGTCAATGCTGACGGGACAGACACTTTTGCCTGTGGCTGTAGCCGGGATGTCATCTCTTGTGGCCACATTGGTGCCGTGAAGTTAGGCTGGCAGGACAGTCCCAGGCCAGGCTGGAGATGAGAGCGTGGGCTCTTGCTATTTAGATACAGCTGTTATCGGGTTTTGTCTAGGTTCTTGACTGTGAATTTCAAGTGGCACGTCAGGCGAGTTAGGCCAGTAATTTATTCAGGCGGGGAGAGATGAGAAATGGGAGAAAAGAACAGAACAGGGGTCCCTGGGAGAGAGGAAGTGGCTGAAAAGTGGCCAAGTGGGCTGATTTACAGGCTACAATTCCCCATTATAGAATGTAAATGCCCAAGTTTACTTGTGTGGCGATCCAAGCAGGGGAGAGGGGGCTAGAGTCAGGGTCCAGAGGGAGAGAGAGCGCATTCAGGCCTCATGCCTGCCTTTGAACTGTTAATGATTCCACCCCTTTGCGAATGGCCTAGGAGGAGTCCCAGCTATTTGCTGTTTTGATTGATTTCCCTCGCCATCAGTCGCCCATGAGGGCCAATGATAAAGTCCTTGGGGAATATCCGGGGTTTCTCCTGGCTTCTGGAAGAAGTCTTTGTTCTGAGTGGCAGAATCTTAGGGAGGGTCTTCGAGCAGCCATCTTGGGGCTATTGATGTCCACGTGGACTCTGCCAGGTTCCAGATCCATCTATTGATTTCTTATCTTACTATCCGGCTTCACAGCCTTGGCTACACACTCAGGAATAACATTTGAACTCAGCTCGCTGGGCTTCCAACACACCTTGACTCCACGTTTTCTGGTGGTTTCAGTAACACAGGATTAGGCCCTTTGGGCTTAGGGGTTGTGAGGCAAGCTGGGCTGCTCCAGGCCACGATAGCGGCTGACAGAAGAGGCCACCTCCCTTGGGCTTGAGGACACAGCAGCGATCCCTCAGTGGCCCCTGAACCCCGAGGTCTTCCTCACCCTAGGAGGTGACGTCCTTTCTTCTAAGGTCCCTGCCTGAAAGTTTTCATTACAATCTAATACGACTGTCCTGATGCTGGATGCAGGCAGAACAATTTCTGACCGCCCACTTTGGGTTCCCTGGTGAAATGGAGTCGGCGGCGTTTCCAGTCTAGTGGAGACTGCTAATTTGATCTGGACAATGGAGGAGTGGATCCGCTCCCATACCCAGTACGAGGCCCCCTGAGAAGTCAAGATGGGGTTTCCAGCAGGGCCAGGAGGAGCAGTATGGGCATAAGCGGTGTTGAGTACCTGCCAGTGCTTGCTCCTGGAGTTTCCATGAAGAGAACAAGCTCCAATCTGGCATAACACCACCCTGAATGGACCGGCTTAGGGGGCGACTGGGTCTCTATTTGGTGAGGTGCCATGGGCATTCTGGCTAAAGTGGTGGTCAGGATCTCTGGGGGACTGCCCAGTGGATTGGGCACCCCCAGAAAGCCCTCTGTGCATACCGCACTGATGCAGAAGACTTGCACTGCCTGCCTGTGTGTTCTGGACAATTCCTTCTCAAGGCTGTGGCCGAATGCCTGGCAGAAGGCACCTGATCAGTAAAAGCTACCATGGCGATTGCCTCTACTTAAGCTTTCCTTTGGCTCCCTTCCACCACTGCGTAACTATGATGAAGTGGGCCTCTTGGTGTTTCGAAAGAGAAACAGTTTGTCTGAAGAGCCTGTACTTACTAAGTGAGTAAGCATACGGGGTAGAATAGTGTCCCCCCAAAATTCATGCCCACCTGGAATCTGAAAATGCGACCTGATCTGGAAATAGGGTGTTCACAGATGGAATTAGTTAAAACGAGGCCATAATGGCCGAGGGGGTTCGCATGAGAAGAGGGAGATTTGGACACAGAGGGAGATACACAGGGACTGCCATATGGACGATGGAGTGAAGCAGTGACAAGTCAAGGAGCCAAGGACTGCCAGCGCCTGCCCGAAGCTGGAAGAGGCGAGGAACGGATTCTCCCTCCCAAGTCCTGGGAGGAGCCAACCTTGCCAACAATGCGAGAGTAAGTACCTGTTATTTCAAGCCGCCAAGCTTGTGGTCCTGTGTTCTGGCAGCCCCGGGGACATTATCCAGGCAGGTTTAGTAAATCACACCATCTTCCTACTTCATCCTTTTCCTTTGTGCAACGTGAGTCACAGGAACACAGTGTTTTCCCTCCTACCTCAAATGTGTGTCATGGGAATTAAGTACAGTACTATTAGGGTCCTTTGATCTCCTTGGGAAAGACACTGTAAAATAGGAATTATTATTAAAATAATATTTTGAAATAAAAATAAGCTTTTTCTCATGTGTTTCCATGTTTTTCTTTCTTTTATACTTTTCATTCTCATTACTCTTTCAGTGTAGGTTTTGAATCATGTCTCTTTTCTCTAATCTTTATAATTAAACCAATAAAGTTTTGCTTTAAGAAGATGGAAAATACTGTACACGCAGTCAAACGCTTGAGGTTGTCTTTCTAGTTCAACCAATAAAAACACTACCCATTTGGAATATTGTTTGTAGTTGAACTTGGGTTTATAATAAACCTCAGTCTCACAATGTGGGCTTGGGCAGGCAGAGGGAGAAGAGAAAAAGGTCCAAACACTAAAATTAACAAAAATGGTACCAATGTCGTTGGTACAGTTTGAAACAAACATTCTGATTTTTCTTAGAGTCTCCTGAATACAAATGAAACAAAAGGTTCAACCAAAACAACAACAGATTAGAGACCATTCTTCTTAAAAAGACCTTAACCTTTGCACTTTTTTTCCCTACGTAAGACAAATATATAACAATGAAATTGTCTTTTGTTTATGCCAGATTTCTACAATTTGCTGAAATATTAAAATTAAACTGTCTCTTGGTTAGGAACAGCAAGGAGGAATATTTGTTTCTTATTTACCTACAGCTGAACATTTAATACTTCAGTGGGGCTTAAAAATGGCAAATTTGGGTGTTCTTGTCTACCTCACCGTTGGAAAAACTGGTTAAGTGGCTTGCCTTAGGCCGTACTCTAAGCAGGCACTTGAACCTGGGATTTCTGCCAGGACGTCATTGCTGGACCCCACTCTTCCCAGCAGATGCTGAAAATTGTTGTGAGAGAAGTAAAATCAAGTTCACAAGGTTCTAGTTCGGAGTGGAAACTTGACAATGGCACTTTGTCTCAAATGGGGTCTCTACCTCTCAGGAAGGCAAAACCACACTAAACCCAAACTGCGCTCTTCCTGCAAGCGCCCCCCTCCCAAGCATGTGGACCCAGGGGGACTCCTCGCCCGCTCACGTCTAGGACAGGGCTTGGAAGCTGACAAGAAGTGGCTTGCCTTCGCTCCAGTTCCGACTCCTCCAGGCAGTGCTCCACATCTCCTAAGTCGTTTTGGCAGCTGTATGGAAATGACTTTTCTTCTCTCCAGTGACCCCTCGCTCTGGGAAAGGAGCCGCCACAATGAACTTGCCCCTTTCTGGCCCTTGGGAGGGCAGGAGGGAAGGAGCAGGAAGGCAATCTCATCCTCTCCCTTACTTCTGGTTGCTCTTACCTCCTAACCAACCACGCTCCTAACTAGAAAAAGCAGAAACCGAAGGATTTTGGGTGATCTTTTGTGCTCTCTTTTATATTAGGGAAACTTGCTAACACGCTTTTTTTGAGTGAGCAATTTTTCCCTTGTAAACATATAGAAATACTAGTAGGGGGAAAATTGCAATGTATTCAATTTTAATAGTTTTGATGCTTAATTCTCAGCTAAGAGCAGAGGGATCCTGGTAAAATTTTAGTGACTAGTATAGGATATATTTTGGTTAAGTCATAAAATGTCAAAAACTTCATGTCAATTGTGTTTCTAAAGCTTCCATAGCATTCAGAATATGTAATTATATCCTGACAGTTTCTTTTCAGCAAATGAAACTTCTTAACTCTTTTCCTGGTAATGCTTTGACGACTTCATTCACTTTATTCATACGTTTATCCTAAAAGAATTCTCTTTCAGAAAACAATCAAGGAGCATAACCTAGTGGGAATTTTCTCCATGATTGAATTCATGGAGGAGTAGCATTCTATTTCCAGAATAATCAAGCAGTCTGGAGAATTCAGCTTCTCACTGAACAGTGTAATGAGAATTGTCAGGTACTAATAAAATACTGCAATCAGAAATCCAAGACCTCAGGTTACAGGGCATGCTCAGCCTGAGTTCAGGATATAAAAGGCCACTGGAATTATTAGCAGATAAAAGGTCAGAGTTTAAATTTTCTACTTTTTGTTTAAATGCATGAGAGAGAGGAGAGAGAATTCTGGGTTGGTCTTAGAGACGTGTTAAAAGGTGCTGTGCACAGGAAATGAGAAGAGAGTTTTGATAATTTTTAAGAAGTCTTTTTTATGGACTGACTGTTCTTGATTTCCCTGTGCCTATAGACTCAGAGAGAGAAGGGAAATGGAAACAAACAAAGGAATGAAGGGAAATTAGAAGAGTAGGAGGAAATTAAATTTTTTTTCTCAGGTGTGGAAAAAGGAAACAAATGGAGGAGGTTAACACTGAGTAAAATAGACCATGTGTGCTCCAGGGTCACACCTGGTTTCCTAAGCACCAAAGACTGGAACCTAGGGCTTGAGTGCTCAGGTCAGCGGTCACCTACAGGGCATCTCTTCCCGGCTTTGTATTGAATTGCCACAGAACTAGGCCCTGGTGCCCGCACTGTCAATTTGTTTTAAATAGTTTCCCTTACTTTCCTTGGCAAAACATCTAGACAGGGTGACTTGGGGGGTCTACAAGAATTGAGTCATCACTTAGAAACCTTTAGAGCACTTGGACAGAGTAATTTTATTTCTGTGGGATTGAATACAAAATCAGGCCTTCATCTTGTATGCCTTTGTTTTTCAAATAATTGATTTTGATGGCATTTTACAGAAGAATCAGTCTGTGATAAATTGGGAAAAGAAAATCGTACACCACAGATAGTTTGAGAAGCACACTTCGGAGGTACGAGCAGATAGTCCTTTTTCGGGAAAAAGGTGTCATCCTCTTCCGAAGGTGGAAGGGTGGGTAAAAAGGGGAGGGGGAAGCTGTCCTCATCCTGATGAAAGTGGTCAGAATCCATGACCTCTAGTCGGCTTCCTTTAGCACAGTGTTTCTCAAACGCATTTGTCTAAGGAACCTGTAGCAGTTTGATATTATTGATGAATTCCAACAAGAAATATTGGCTTATGTTTGGAAACTGGTCTTTTCCTCTGGGCATATGAGATTCTGTTGGATTCAATCATCAAGTAAACATCTTATGTCAGTAGGGCGTTAACAGGCATGGCAAAGGACAGAGTTGGGGGCTTTTAATGTTGGAGTTATGTTGTTGGAGTTGGATGCTGAAATCTTAAGCTGGAGCCCTGGGGAGAGAGACACAGCCATTCGCCTGATAGTCTATAGCTGGCCTTGTGGAGAGAGGCAAAGCCTAGAAAGCCTTATGGTCTACAGCTGACCTTGTGGAGGAAACAGAGGTGCTGAGCCCAGAGGAACCCAGGAAGCCTGAACCCTCGCAGATGTCAGCAGCCATCTTGCTCCAGCACGTGAAAATAGACTTTGGTGAGGGAAGTAACTTATGCTTTATGGCCTGCTATCTGTAAGCTCCTACCCCAAATAAGTACCCTTCATAAAAACCAGCCAATTTCTGATATTTCACATCAGCACCCCTTTGGCTGACTAATAGAGAACCCCTCCAAGCAATATTTTAAAAAGTTCAATTTCCTATTGTTCTTTGCTAGAACATAGAAATATGATTGTTTAAAAATACTTGCCTTGTATATAATAATCTTTCTAAATTATTTTGTTTGGTCTAGTAACTTTTTGTAGATTTGCTGGGATGTTCTAAATAGACAATCATGTCATCTGCAAATTAAGGTACTTTTTTCCCTTCCTTTTCTTTAAGTATGCCTTTTATTTCTTTTTCTTGTCTAACTGCCCTGACTAGGCCCTACAGTATGATGTTGGATAGAAGTAAGGAGAGCAGGCATTCTTCCCTTGTTTTCCATCTTAGGAGAAAACATTGTTTTTCACCATTATGTAGGATAGTAGCTAGAGTTTTTTGAAGAATGCAATTCAGCAGTTTATTTTCTAACTTAAGCATTTAATCCCTCTAGGCACCACTTGAGCTGAATTTTGATATGTTATGATTTCACTTTCATTTAATTCTATTTTCTAGTTGTCTTTGTGATTTCCTATTTGACTCATCATGGGTTGTTTAGAAGTGTGTTGCTTAATTTCCAGATATTTGGAGATTTTCCAGATCTTTTCTCACTTAATTCAATTATGGTCTGAGAATATAACTTGTATAATTTCAATTTTAAAAAATTTGTGAAAAAAAAATGTGTCCAGAATATGTTCCACCTTGGTGAATGTTCCATGTGGACTTGAAAATAGTGCGTATAGTAGTGATTTGGGGTAGGGTGTTTTGAAGATGTCAATTAGATCAAGTTGATTGAAATTCTTGTGCAGACCTTCCTATACTTATTGATTTTCTATTTGTTCTATCAATTATTTAGAGAAGAATGTTGAAATCTCCAACTGTAATTATGGATTTGTTTATTTCTCCTTTCAGTTCTGCCAGTTTTTGCTATACATATTTTGAAACTCTGTTGTTAAAGGCTTACCATTTGGGATTGTTATACTTTCTTGAATAATTGACCACTTTATCATTATGTAACACTCCTCACTATCTTTGGTAATTTTCCTTATTCTGAAGTCTATGTTGACTGGTATTAATATAGCTACTACAGTTCTCTTTTGATTAAACTTTGAATGGTTCATCTTTTTCCATCCTTTTACTTTTAAACTATGTCTTTATATTTAGAATGACTCTCTTATAGGCAGCATACAGTTATGTCTTGTTTTTTTTTAAATCCAATCTGACAAATTCTGTTTTTCATTTTTCAATTGTTATGTTTAGATATTTACACATTTAATGCATTTATATATTTTGATCAAAATCAACCATTTTCCTAAGTGTTTTCTTTTAGACCATATATTCATTTTTTCTCCTTTTCTGACTTCTTTTGGATTAATTGAGCATTTTTTTTAAAAGGAGGTGCCAGAGATTGAACCCAGGACCTCAGCACTCAGCTACTAAGCTGTATTTGCTTCCCAATGAGAGTTGGTTTCTTTTTGCTTGTTTGTTTTTTCTTTTTAGGAAGTATGGAGGATCAAACCTGGGACTTCATATGTGGGAAGCAGGTGCTCAACTACTTGAGCTACATCTGCTCTCCAATTAAGCATTTTTTATGGTTTCATATTACCTCCACTCTTGGCTTATTATTTATACCTTATTAGTTTTTTAAGTTGTTTCTTTGAAGCCTACAATACACACCTTTAAGTAATCATAGTCTGTGTTCAAATATTATACTGATTCATATATAGTGTAAGGATAGTTTACAGCTGTGTATTTCCAGTTCCTCCTTTTGCACTATTGTTATGCATTTTCGTCTTCACAATAAACACAATACATTGCTATTATTTTTTTCCTTCAACAGTCAATTATCTTTTAAAGCAATTGAAAATAAGAAAAAAAATTTATATTTTCCTTTACTTATGCAGTTTCCAGTGCTTTTCTTTCCTTGGTGTGATTCTAACTTTCTGTCTGTTATCATATTCCTTTTTGCCTGATGAACTTCCTGTTGATCAGAAAGATAGGCACCTAAAGAGATGTCAACCCACTTCAAAACATGTGTCAGGGTTGCTGAGAGAAGTCGTCTCACACAGCACTAGCTGGAACATCATTTTAATTCACGGAAAAGAGACAGAGTAAAGTCAGCTTCCCTAGTGGGAGTCGGTTCCCCATAGCTGGTGGGTCTCAATCTGTGGTCAAGGTAGGGAGTTGTTCTACATGCAGCACCCCTTTCTTGTGTGTGTGTACTATATTGGAGGAACTCTGCTCCCTCCCCACCAGGTATGGAGGTGCCACCGGATGTGAGCTGGATGTCATAAAACATGCCCTCCTTTATCAGACTGTGTCTAGTGAATATTTACATATGCTCAGGACAATAGGGGGAGGATTGCCCCCTCAGTCCCCTTATCTACTAGGGGATTATGTTTTATCTCCCCAGACCTACACATCTGTTCCTGAGCACAGGATGTATTTGTGGATGCCATGGCAGCAGGTGGTAGTAGGATTGCCCCTACCACACTTCCTTTTACGTTTCTTCTAATGCAGTGTGCTGACAATGAAGCCCCTCAGTTTTTGTTTGCTTTAACTTTTCTTTTTGGAAGACTTTTTCTGGGTTGACAGGTTCTGCTCCTGCACCTGCCACTGTCCCCAAATCTTTAAAGATATCACTCCATTGTCTTTCACCTGGCATCGTTTCGGAAAAAAGTCAGTTGTAATTCTGCTGTGTTATTTGTTTCTGTCTGTATGATGTCTTTTTTCCTGGCTCACTTTCAGATTTTTTTTTAAAATCTATCTTTGGTTTTCAGCAGTTTGAATGATTTGATATGTGTAGGTGTGTCTTTTTTTCAGGTATTATTCTGAATTTCTTTAACCTTAATTTTCATTAATTTTGGAAAATTCTCAGCCATTATCTATTCAAATATTTTTGCTCATTTGTTTTCTTTTCTCCTTTGGCATTCCAATTACACAGATATTATATATCAGTTGACATTGTATCACAGCTCTTAGATACTTTGTTCTTTTTTTATTTTTCACTTCTTTCCTCCTCTTTTTATTCTATTTTGGTAGTTCTATTGACAAGTTCCTCAGTCCTTTCCTAAGCTTTGTTGATTCTACTGATGAACCCAATGAGGCATTCATCATCTCTGTGTTTTTCATTTCCAGCATTTCCATTTGATTCTTTCTTTTAGTTCCTCTCTCTCTGCTGAGCTACCTGACTGGTTCTACAGGCTGCTCTATTTTCCACCGAAATATTTATTAATCATAATTGTTTTACATTTTATTTCTGGTATCTCTTATCATAATTATTTCAACTTCTCTTTCTGGTAGCTCTAGTGTCTATAATATCTGCAAATTTGCAACTTTTGACAATATGTTGTTTTTTTCTAGCTTATTTGTATGCTTTGCAGTTTTTTTCTGAAAACTTTAGGATGGTACAGGCTGAGTAAATAGATTTTATGCCTGGAAATGAGCTTTTTTTTGTTCTCGTTATGCCTTTAATGTGCTTTTGGGGAACTGAGTCAAGGAGAGGAGTGGGGCTTGGTGTTTTTCCCTCTGGGAGACAGTTTCTCTTTCCACCCTATACCTATGGGGCCTTCTCAGGTCGCTTACCCTGTCCCCAGTCTTTCTTGTGAGCACAAGTGAGGTTAGAGAAGTGCCTGTGAGTGTGTTCAGATGTCCCTCCTGTCCGTAGCTCCCAGGAGTTCTGCATTCTCATGTGAATCCATGTTTGACCTTTAGCAATTTGTTAATAGCTTTAGCTGAATTCTTCTTCCCAGCTGGCATGGCATCTGACAACATCTATTCCAGGTAATGCATGGCTTGCCTTTTCTTTGGCTTTGGAGGCTTTTCTTTTTCCTTAGGTTTCAGGTTAATTTGTTGCCCTGCAACCTTAGCTTTCCGATGGGTTCAAGAAAGGTTGTGAATTTTCAGCTTGCTTGAAATTTTTTTTCACATGTGTGAGGACAGGAACAATGCTTGGATATCTGAACTTCCTTATATACTAGAAAAAAGTATTAAAGACCAAAAACAGCTTAGATTTATGTGAATTATAGTGATAGATATTTACCATATTAGAAATTTAAGAGAGAAATGTACAAAATATTCTTAAGTTATTTAAAAATAATAATAAACCCATTACATGCTAACCTAAATAACTCATTTTTTAATGAAAAGTAACTATATTTTCCAAAACAAAAAATTAGGGAAGAGTGTGGTAGTGTTTTGCAGTTTTGAAAATTTCTTTTTCTGCCTTAATGGAATACAGCTGTATTCTCATATCTGTTTCTACACTCAATCTGGTGCAATATTACACATCAGGTTGCCTCCGGCAAATGTACTGTATACTAGGAAAAAGTCTGAGTCAAAAGAGCAAATTACATTTTATTAGGGGAATAGTTTTGACCTCGTGGAGCCCCGTAAAAAGCCCCATACACACCTAGCACCCCTGGACAACAGTTTGAGAACTTTTGCTTTACAATTTCTGCTTAGTACACTAGATCAGTTAATGAAGTTTGAGCATCCTCTGATATATGTGTATTTCTTTCTAAATTATTTTTGTGACCGCTGTCAATCTGTATATTGTATACTTGAGTAAAGCAATTTCTTCTGGTTAAGCTAAAAGTGAAAAGAAATAGAAATCTTAGTATTTCCTTCCTGCCACCCAGGGCTGTATTCAGACCCTAATTTGGAGATCACTTCTTTAGAGGAACAATGGGAGACTAAGAAACTCTGCCCCTTTGGGAACTTTTGCTCCCAGCCACTGGGGAGCCTCATTTCTAATGTTCTGGGCAGTGAAGAGCAAGATTAGACGAACTCAGTGGTCCTTGGGGAAGCGGAGGCCAGGAGCCAGGTGGTCCAGGAGGCCACGTGGAAGCAGCATGCCCGAGGGATGGAGACGGCAGGGGTCTGTACCTGGCCGTGAGGAGAGGAGTCCTGGTGTCCCAGCCTCTGAGTGACGGGAGACGTCCCTGCCAGGAGTGCTTCCCTGTGATCGAGTTCTGTGACTGTCCCCAGAACCTAGACCTTCACTTTCCCTGTGCCTCAACAAGGTGCCTTCAGATGGGGGCGTCAGTGGGGGGGTGTTTCTGGCTCCCTCCTGGTCCTGGAGTAAGGGACTGGCTCCTGGATTGATGGGGACACGGGGAGACGAGACTGATTCTTGGCTATTTCTAATGGTTCCAATCCTTTTCTAGCTGGATACGGGGGTGTGGTTTATTTTTTACCCAAACTCCAGGGGATGATATGGGAGCCCTGTAGCTTAGAAGGATGAGGAGATATTTGTTATCTATTGCCGGATAACATATTACCCCAAAACTTAGTGTCTTAAAATAACAAACATGTATTATCGCACAGTTTCTGGGGGTTGGAATGAAAGCCTGGCTCAGCTGGGTGCCTTCAGTTCAGGGTCTCTCCCGGGCTGCGGGCCCTGTGCTGGCTCCGGGCTCGTGGGGGGACGGTCTGCTTTCCAAGCTCCCTCGGCAGGGCTGTTGGTGGCCTCAGGTCCTCACCTGCTGCTGGCTGGAGCTCCTGGACATCAGCTCCTTGCCACCGGGTCTCTCCATAGGACGGCTCCCAAGATAGCCGGATTCCCGTAGTGTGAGCCAGCGAGGAAACGAGAGGGGACGTCAGCCACGGAAGCCACGGGCTTTTCTAACCTGTGCTCTTTTTCTTAGAGCAAGCCGCTGGGCCCAGGGCATGGACTCAGGAGGGGGGTCTCGGGGCCACCTGGGAGGCTGCCTACTGCAGGCCCTCAGTGTTTGGAACCGTTTTCTTCTCTTGACCACGGGCATGTTTTGCTCTATCTCAATTGCTTGTTTTCAGGAACAGAAACTCCAGAAAGACCTCTACCATCTGTTACCAAAACATTTTTACCACCCCAAACAGTACCTCTTGAGCAATAACTATTGGTTTCCTCTCCCCCAGCTCCTGGTGACTTCTGATCTGCTTTCTCTCTCGATGAGTTTGCTTCTACAGCTTTCACGTAAGTAGAATCAAACAATATTTTGTCCTTCATTTGTCTGGCTTATTTCACTTAGCAAAATGTTCCCAAGGTTCACCCATGTTATCGCATGTATCAAAAGTTCATTCCTCTTTATGGCTGAATAGTATTTCATTATATGGATATACCAAAGTTTGATTAGCCATTCCTCTCTTGATGGACACTTGGGTTGTTACCACCTTTTGGCAATTGTGAATAATGCTGCTGTGAACATTGGTATACAAGTATCAGCCTGTTTTCAATTTTGGGGTGGAATTTTTGGGTCTTATGATAATTCTATGTTTAACCTTTTGAGGAACTGCCAAAATGTTTATCACAGTGTTTACTTTGCTTTTTTTTTTTTTTTTAAAGATTTATTTTATTTCTCTCCCCTTCCCCCCATTGTCTGCTCTCTGTGTCCATTCACTGTGTGTTCTTCTGTGTCCGCTTCCATTATCTGGTGGCACTGGGAAACTGTGTCTCTTTTTGTTACGTCATCTTGCTGTGTCAGCTCTCTGTGTGTGCGGTGCTACTCCTGGCTGTGCTTTTCTCACGTGGCATGGCTCTCCTTGTGGGACACACTCCTTGTACATGAGGCACCCCTACAAGAGAACGCCCCTGCGTGGCACGGCACTCCTTGTGCGCGGCAGCACTTGCGTGGGCCAGCTCTCCACACGGGTCAGGAGGCCCTGGGGATTGAACCTGGACCCTCCATATGGTAGAGGGACACTCTATCAGTTGAGCCGCGTCTGCTTCCCGGGTTTGCTTTGTTTTTTAACAATAATCATATATTGCTTTAGAATGCAGACTTAAGTAGAATGGTATTTTAAATTCATCCTGACTCATAATTTTTAAAAACAATTCTTTCTCAGGATATATTCATCCCACTGGTGCTTTAACACTCTAGGTAAGAGTTCAAAGGCATTTGTCTGCCTGTGTGACTGTTTATCTGGACAACATATGGTGTCTAATTAAATGGAAGGCATTCACAGGCCTTTCCTGGGCTGCTCCTGCCCTAGGAGTCCCACGGTGTCTTAACAGCTCCTCTGGCCCATCAGTCTTCCTTGGCTTCCGGTCAGAAACTGTGAGCACACGTTGCAAGGATGTGCCAAGGTGACAAGAGAGAGATCCACACCGTTCACGTACCAGGAAAAATCCTGTGATTGCTTTTACACCTGCTTTGCCTCTCGATCTCTCCCCTGTGGGAGCTCCTAGCTCTGCTGGTCCTGGTTTGCCCTCCACGGTCCATGGGCGATCTTCTCGCCCTCACAGGATGCGTGCGTCCTTCTCCCTGGGCCCCCTGAGATGGCCCTTGGTCCTTGGGCCTTGGGGTCGGTAGCCGGCCTGCGTCTGGGGGACATAGCCTGAGAGCTGTTGACTGGTTTGGGGCTCGCTGGGTGTACATGTCCTGTGGGTCTTCCAGTTGCTGCCTTGGGGCTCCTCAGGGGTGCAGAAATGGCAGGAAGCCAGCAGAGGCAGCCCCAGCCGGTCCCAGGGACGGCCAGAAAGGGACAGAGAGGTCCCTGATTGGGTTTGGTGTTCCCCGAGGTCACACGGACGGGAGCACTGTTAAAAGTGCCCGATGCATTTAAATGGGCTTTTGGGGAACTTCATCCCAAAGAAAGAAACGAATGAGGCTACTTTTTCCTGAGGGCTGGGGGGGTTGCAAGAGCCCCTAAAATACAGGATACTGTAGATGTCATCGCCAGCCACGACCACCAGGCCATGACAATGCCCCCCTCGCTCCCTGGAGGAGGGATTCCAACTCTGCGCCCTCCCTCTGGGAAGCTTCCTGCAGGGAACAAGCACACAAAGAGGCACGCAAAGCCCCTCCAAACGGAAAACACACACCTCCTCCAAACCACAACCTCCAAACCAGGCCAAGAAGATAACGTCTAACCTACTTCTCATTTTTTTGGTACCCGAGTCAAGAAAGAGACATTCAGACAGAGGCTCTGCATAGGGGGCCAAAGGCCTTTGGGCAACTCCAAGGATCCAACTGTTCAAGCAGAAACACCGCCTAAAATAACAGAAGGAAGGACTTGCAAAGGAGAAAATAAATCAGACCGTTGACCGTGAGCTCGAAGGGAATGCAGCTATCTTCCTCCTTTTTCCAAGCCTGGGATTGAGAAAATGATCATCCGGGGAACAAATGTAATTCATCACTGGAACGGACAGGGGGAGGCAGCTGGGGGAGGAGAGAAAGAGCGAAGCCAGATGCCACAACGCAAATAAGAAATTGCTTTCTTTCACTGTCATTCTAAATGGTGGATGAGAAGGGACCCGGGGCCAACACAAATGCCCCAAGGGGCGAGGTGGCTCTAGTGCTGACGGTTCTCATTAAAGTCTCGACCTGGAACGGTTAGATAATGTGTTTCATGCCTGGGGGTCCGCAGGGCTTTGAATCAGCAGGATCGGATTCACACCTACTGGCAGGAGAATGAACCGGGCTCCGCCTGGAGGTTCATCAGATTGTCGACTTGAACATGGCCCAGTGATGGTGTCCAATGCTCTTTCGGGATGGGCTCAGAGAGGTTGAGTGACTGGCTCAAGGACACACAGCTCCCTGGTGGAATTGCTAGGATGAGAAGTCAGTTATGTTTCCTGAGTCCCAGCTGTCACTTTCTGGCTGTGTGACTTCAGGCAAGTCACTTAACCTCTCTGAGCCTCTGTTGCATCAGCTGTGAAATGTGGATAAAAATAACTCCTGCATCCCAGGGTCCTTGTAAGGGTCAAATGAACTATTCCCTGCTTAGAACAGTGCCTGGCACTTGGTAAATGTTCAGCAGGTGCTGGCTATTTAATCCTTTCAAGGGTGACATCATTAAAAAAAGACTGGTGTGGCCTCTTCTCAGTAGCTGTTGGGTGTTTTAAAACAACCGTTTGAGGTGTGTCTTAGCTCCTAGGAGAGCCAACACACGGTACCACAAACTACAGACAACAGCAGGACTGGCCACAGAAACGTCTTCCGTCCCAGTTCCGGCACCCGGAAGCCCGAAGCAAGGTGCCGGCAGGGCCAGGCTTCCTCTGGCGTCCGAGGGGTCCTTCCTGGCCGGGTGGCGTCTGCCCGCAGGTCCTCGGCGTGGCTGGCCTTGGGGCCCTGCCTCCGGCTGCCCTCTGTGCCTTCTGGTCATATGGCTTCTCCCCCATGTCTGTCCTGGTGTCTGAATCTCCTTTTTATAAGGATACCTGCCACATCGGATTAGGACCCCCTCGAATCCAGCCTTGCCTCATCTTAACTGATTCCACTGCTAAGACCCTATTTCCAAAAAGGCCACCTTCACATTGGGGTTAGGACTACTACGCATCTTTGGGGGGAGGGCATGATTCACCCCGTATCAGGAAGGGTCTGTTAGGAGACATCCATGCACAGCCTGGAAGAAATGGCAGCTGGCAGCAGCATTTCTTTTTGCCCTAATCCCAGCCAGTAGAGCCTCTGGATTACGGCGAGCTCTCTGGAGCCCCAGCAGCTCTTAAGCGGTGCGAGTTCTTCAGGAATGAGATGAGTGCCATCAGGCCTGGCTCCTGACTTCTTCCTGCAGGTTCTGGCTGGCAGCCGGGTGGAGAGAGGGAGGGGGGAAGCAGCCACCTTCTGGCGGGGTTCAGGACAGCCTCGCGCTGGTGGAGGTGCATTGTCACCGGATGGTCCTGGAAAGGGTGGGTGCAGGGGGGGGGGGGCTGTGGGTTTTGTAACTCCAGATGCTTTACCATTTCCCCCTTACTTGTCTGTTAATGTCTGAAATTTAGACATGATTCCTCTAGATGGGACACTGAATCCCTGTTAATAAAAATTCGGGGGCGAGCGCTCACATTTTGGGCTACTCTCTGTTGCACTTGAGTGTGCCTCGGTTCTCCTTTGAAAAGAGTGGGTTTTAACAGGAATGGAGGAAAGAGAAAGGCTTTGGGTGGTGGAGAAATATCTCCAAGAGGAACAAAAGGCTCGGAAGGGCAGGCACATCAGAACAGCAGTGTCCTCGCCATGGAGCCCAGTGGAGGAGCTGCTGGAAACCAAATAGGACGCCTTGAAGTGCCAGGAGCCCTTGGCCCTCCTGAAATCTCCAACGACCACGGGCTCCTTCCCTGGGACTCCTGTTCTCCTCCTGAGCAGCTTCTCTTCCTCCACCCACCCTCTGCCTGAGATAAGTTATCAAATGAAATAATTTATGGGACAGAGCCCGTGGCATTCGAAGCCTATCCAAATGTTTTGATAGCACAAGGGCGGTAACGTCGCCATTCCTTATGGCGTTGAGGGCAGCCCACCGGTCCCCGGAGCCATCCACTGATGGCCTAGGAATCCAGTGACCTCCCGTCCCAGGTCCCAGGTGCGGGAGGGTGCGGGGAGCCGGGAGGGAGGCGGGCTGGGTGTTTCCCAGGTGCGGGAGGGCGCGGGGAGGGGCTGGGTGCCCGGCCTTTGCAAGGAGCTCCGAGGCATTTCCTTTTCTTCGTGGATGTGTCAGGGAGCGAGTGGAAGTCCGTCTTCTTCAAAGCGCTGGGCCTGGACAGGTGAGCCGAGCTGATGCAGGTGGATGGAGCCGGCCTCGCAGGGAGAACGGGGCGTTGGGACGCGCTGGCACCGAGGCCTGCGCCTCTCCGCGGTGCCCAGCAGCCAGCTCAGAGGGTTAACTGAAATGACCCAGGCCTGCCCTGGTTCCAGACCACCCCGATGAAGCGAACGGCACAATAAAGCGAGTCATGTGAATTTTTTGGTTTGCAGGTGGGTATGAAAGTTATGCTCATCCTCTCCTGTAGTCTATTAAGGGTGCATTATGTCTAAAAAAAAAATTCACGTTCCTTAATTAAAATGTGACATAGACACAGAGTGAGCACGTGCTGTTGGGAAAGTGACACCCAAAGACTTGTTCGAGGCAGGGTTGCCACAAACCTTCGATTTGTAAAAAAACACAGTATCTGCGAAGGGCAGTAAAGCAAAGCGCATTAAAACGAGGCGTGCCTCTCCGTGCAAAGCGCTCGGCACGGCACCGTTTCTTGCACACAACATGTGGCTGTTACTGTTACCACTGCTGTGAGGCCCAGTTGGTAAGTCTTTCCAGCGTAACTCAGACTTGGACCCTGGAGGCCAGCCTGCTGCTTTCAAGCCTCTTGTGAAGAAATCTCAAGGTCAGGTTTATTTTACTTTTTTTTTTTTGCCCTTAAAAGTGGGAGCACTGACTGGTAAGAATTTTGGCGAACTAATAATTCAGAACTCTTAGACTCCAGGAAAATTCTGACAAAAGGGCTCGAGTTTTGTTAGGAACAAACCAACAGCGGCGGTGATGGACTCCCGTGAGAAAATCCAGGAAGTATGGTGCATTCCATTAAAGGAAAAAGGCACAGGCTCTCCTCCCAGCCCGGGTACGCGGGACATTAATCAGCCCATAAAAATGGGATTAAGTCAACTCTCAATTTAGCTTCACAGTTCCCCTTTAAAATGTAACTGCTTTGTGTTTTGATATTGGGTGATCACGTCTCACAGGTAATGAGAGGAATATTTTCCCACAAATTTTCATGGGGATTGGTGACCACAGATGGAATGCTCCCCGAGGACCTAATGAACAGTTCTTCAGTCTGGGGCAGGGCTTTGGAGGAGCCATTCCAACTGGGAGACTAGGAGGTGAGTTTCCTAAAAGCTGTATAAATGAGAGGCTGGAGAACCCCCAAGCCTGCAGGTGTCATTTTTACCCTTTACAGTTTAATGAATATGCTAGATTATCACGAGCCTATTGCTTGAGTCTCTACTCTTGCTCTGAGTCTCCAAGGCAAACAGACGGATGTTCAAATCCTTTCTTAAGTCTTACCTGATTGCAAAGCCTTTTGCATGAAAAACAGAGCCAGAAATTTTCCTTTTTGGCTTTGAAGGAGATGCTCTGAGTCCATCCTAAAGGTTTGGGTGTTTTCTTCTCTAGGAAATGATTCTGGAAAGGCCCTCAGAGGTCATTCCAAGCTAGAGTTTCCACTACCCCCAACTAAAGAGTGAAAGGCTAGTGTGAGTTGCCCAAGAAGCTCTACCTGTTCAATTTATTACTTTTTTTTTTTTAAACTCCTATTCAATTTAAAGTACAAATCTCTGAGATTTTGTTCTGCCTGCCTTTTTGGTGTAAAATATCTTTTATCATTATATATGGTAGCAGATACATTAACTTAAAATTTGCCCTTTTAACCATTTGTAAGTTTATAATCCAGTGGCATTAATTACATTTACAATGCTCTGCTGCTATCACCATCCGTTAGAGAAAGTTTTTCAGCACCCCTTTCCCTGCAGCCAGTGGCAGCCTCTAATCTAGTGTCTGTCTCCATGCATTTCATTATTCTAGGTATTTCATATATGTGGACTCAGTCAATGTTTGCCTTATGCACCTGGCTTATTTCATGCAACACGATGTCTTCAAGGTTCATCCATGTTTTCACGTGTATCAGAACTTCATTTCTTTTTACGGCTGAATAACATTCTTTTGTATGGATATACCACATTTTATTTATCCATTCATCAGTCGGGCTGTTTCCATCTTCTGGCAATTGCGAGTGATGCTGCTGTGAACACTGGTATACAAGGATCTGTTTGAGTCGCTCTTTTCCCTTCCTTGGGCTGCATACCGAGCAGTGGAATTGCCGGGTCATAGGGTAATTCCATGTTTACCTTTTGGAGGAACTGCCAAATTGTTCACACAGCGCTGTCCCATTTGATACTTGCACCAGCTATGCCTGAGGATTCTAACCCCTCTGCGTTTTCGCCAACACTTGTTATTTTCCATTTTAAAAAAAGTATCTTTTCAAGATAAGTTTAAAAGTTTTCTGTGAAAGCTTTCTTTTTAGCATTTTGCTGTAAAATCCAAGAGTCTGGGAACGCAGTGGCTTGGCACACTCCCTCCGTTTGGCAGGTGTAGCGCCCAGGCACCGGGCACTGTGCCTCCCCGGCCGCAGAGGGGCTTGGTGGCAGAGGCGGGGTCCCGCCCCCTCCGACAGCTGTCACTCCGAAGTCGAACAGAGGGCCTTTGACAAGTGGACAAGGGCAACTGCACACAGCTTCTGGCAGTGAGAAAGGTCATTAGCATGACTCTAAAAGTAGTCCTATCAAAAACCCGGAGGCCACCATGCAGCGCAGGCCGCAGCGGCGGTGCACGTTCCAGGGTTCTGGAATCACGCTGGCCAGCAAATGTTTGCTCAGCCTGCGATGTCCTCACAGCCTCAGCCACTCCTTCCCTCGGGTGGGGGCCGGCCTCTCTAGTTTTCGTTTTTCTGTTTTTTCCCCTTCCAAGGACAAGTTTCCTTAGGACATGTACCCATAAATCCTTACGGGTCATTAACAATCGCAGAGTGAACAAGTTTATTATTTTCCTCTTTGGCAGCCAGCTGAGAGAGCTGGGGAAAAAAGAGACGATAACTTTAGACCCCGGGGAGTTCACAATGGGAAAGAAAAAGCGGATCTGGGGAGGGGACGGTGGAGTGGCCAGGGGCCAGGTGCAGGCTCTGGGCGCCAGCGAGAGGCAGTGTCCAGAGGCGAGGGGCTCGCGAGGGGCTGGGCGGCTGGGTGGGCACAGTGGGCAGACCTGGCCATTTGTCTGGGGTCATGTATCCAGCAGGGAGGACTGAGCTGAGCTTCTGGACTTTCTGTGAGCTGTGTGAGCTGGGGACTCTCTGAGCACTCCTGCAGTGTCGCCGAGGGACCCCGCTCCCATCAGCCTGGAAACTGCCAGGTTTCTTTTCCTTAAGAGGCCAGTCCGAAGGCGATCTCAAAGTACCCTATGAGCCCTTCTTTATGAAAGGCGCCAAGGCGCGTGCATGTGTATCTGAGTCGGGTGCTGCCTCTGTCCTCTGGGGAATGGGGGAAAAGTTGGAGGGCGGGCGGCACTTGCTGGAGCGTTTGATGACGGTAAGCAGGTGCTTGTCTGCAAAGCTGCTGCTCGGTCAGCAACGAGGGAGGCCCCTCTGTGACCCCCACCATGGAAGGAGCAGTTTTCCAGCAACAGATCTTTTGGGAATCTAAAAGGGATTTTTAAGGCTCCCGAGTGGGTGCCATATTCGAGCTCCCTTTCTTTGAATGTCCCAGGACAGGGCTTTAGCTGCTGTCAAAGGGCAGCTTGTGCAAACCCAGCGGTGCGTTTCCTAAAACCACAAGATGATGCCTATGACAAGTCCAACTCCAGGAGTCCCACAAGGCAGGACAGGCAGAAATTCCATGCTGTAGATATGCTTTGATGGATTCAAAACTGTCTGATCTTACTACAAAAGCATTATGTATGCATTTTGGCAAAATTAGAAATTACAGATAAGTAACCAATAAAAAAAAACACCAACCTGTAATTTCACCAACCAGAGACCACCACTGTTAACATACTGGTTTTTGTCCTCCCAGATCCTTCTTTTATGCACACACAGACACTCAGACACATACATATAGATGCACATGCGTATAAATTTGGAAAAAAAGAAAGTAAAATGGTTACATTCTACACATGCTGTTTTTTTTTAAAGATTTATTGCATTTATTTATTTTCCCCCTCCCCCAGTTCCCCCCATCCCCCTTGTCTGCTCTCTCTGTCCATTTGCTGTGTGTTCTTCTGTGTTTGCTTGTATTCTTAGGCAGCTCTGGGAACCGATCCTGGGACCTTCCAGAGTGGGAGAGAGGCGATTACTCTCTTGCGCCACCTCAGTTCCCTGTTCTGCTACGTCTTCTTATTTTCTCTCCTGTGTCTCTTGCTGCATCACCTTGCTGTGCCAGCTTGGTGTGTCAGCTGGCACTCCTGTGTGGGGTGGCTTTTCCTGCACGGGGCAGCATTCCCATGTAGGGCGGCACTCCTGCACGGGGTGGCATTCCTGTGTGGGCCGGCACTCTGCATGGGCCAGCTTGCCCACATCAGGAGGCCCTGGGCATTGAACCCTGGACTTCCTAAATGGTAGACAGGAGCCCATTTGGTTGAGCCACAACCGTTTCCCTACACATGGTGTTTTAAAAGCTGTTGTTTTTTTTTTTTTCCCAGTGACCACTATATTATACATATCTTTCTAAGTAAAATGTATTATGTCTAGGAGAAATAGCTACAGATTGGTAATGTAGGGACAAATGCATCTTCTACACTCTAGATCCCTAATCTTAAGGTATTTTGAGACTAGGACTCATTTGTTGCCTGCTGGTTGTCTCAGTTTCCTAGGATTATCATAACAAAGTGCCACAAACTGGGTGGCTGAAAACAACAGACATCCATTCTCTCCCAGCTCTGGAACTCAGAATTCCAAAATCAAGATGTCAGCAGCCGTGCTCCCTCTGAAGCCCGGGGCAGAAGGAATTCAGCTTCTGGCATCTGCTGGCGATCCTTGGTGCTCTGTGGCTTGTGATGCCCGCCTCCCAGCTTTGCCTCCATTGTCACATGCTCGTCTCCCTCCGTCCATCTGCCTGTGTCTCTTCTCCCAGTCGTATGGGATGAGGGCTCACCCTAACTCAGTTTGGCCTTGTTTTAATAGGTCATATCCTCAAAGACCCCATTTCCCAATAAGGTCACATCCCCGGCACTGGGGGTTAGAACTTGAACTTGTCTTTGGGGGTTCAACCCATAACCCTGACAGCACCGACTTTTACAGCCCTGTTGGGAGGGCCTGCATCGAAGGCCAAGGTCTTTGGGGGTGAAGAACTAAGCTGGAGCCCCTGCTCCACCATTCCCAGCCCTGTGACCTCAGGGTGACCCCACCATCATAATTCCCATTTATGAAGAATCCACCATTCTAAATTCCATTTATGAAGAAGCAGACTAGGCTCCTTTTCCCCTTTTCCCTTCTACTTACCATGCCAGGTTAAGTACTGTCACCCCCACTCTAGAAATAAGGAGATGGAGGAGTTTTTCTGTGGTGATGGAGCCAGACTACCTGAGACTCCAGGTAGTCTGGCTACCTGGAGTCTGAAGCCCTTGGGCCCACCACTAAGCCATGCTGCCTTTGGATTTCTGCAATTTCCCTCTCTGCAAGATGACACCAATAATGAAAACAACGGACTTACACGTTATTGTCAGGTTCAGATGCAATACTGCCTGTGGAAGCATCTTTTCAACCACCCCCGTACTTTATAAAGTGATAATTATTATTATGGAAGAGAGGGAGACATTGGAAGCTGTGGTTGTGGAATCAGGATTTTCCCAGAAAAATGCATGAGAAGTTTGAAAGCAAAAGTGAAAACCTTGGAGGCCAGTACCTGATCCAGGCAGCCTGCTGAAAAATTTCGTTTGACTTCCACTGTGTTTAATATTTTTAAGCTAACATTTAAAAGTCAGGACATTCCACATACCAATTCCTATCTCCAACATTAAAAACAAACAAACAAACAAACGTATAAGATGCTCAGTTGCTGGGTCAACGTCTTGCAGGCTGTGCTCCTTGGAGCTCAGTAGCAGCTTCCTTCCAGAAGGCCAGCCCACCTCCGGGTGCCTGGGACCGACACAGCGGCCATCATCACTGGCTTCACCGGGTGGTTCTCCCTGCAGGTAGCTGAGTGTGAGCTCTCCCATTGTGTGTGCACCTGCATTGTGTGCAGGTGCAGCCAGGAACCCTCACTAAGAGTGGGGGGCCGGGAAGGTGCTTTCAAGTCTCGTGTGTGTGTGGGGGGGCAGGGTCTGGCTACCTCCCCTCAAGTGGTGTGTGGCTTGGACTTGAACAGCCCTGAAATTCTTCTGAAGGATCCACAGCCCAAGACAAAGTGACCAAATGGCAGATACAACTGGAAAGCCCCTTAGATCTAGGGCAGAATCTCTAAGAGGGTTGTAGGCTCCGAAAGGATCTTTTGGCTCCCACTTAAAACCCCTTTGGTGCAAAGAAAGGATCCTGGGTCAAAGCACCAGTCAAGAGCCTTAATGGCGCTCCCAGGGCTCAGGCTGCTGAGCACGGCGGGGCCGCAACCCCTTCCCCCTCCACCCTCCGCACTGCCCACAGCACACCTTTATATGAGTGCACAGAGCCCAGGGAGCGGCTGCCCCACGTGAAAGAGCACCTGCAGAGCCCCACCGAGCAGGGGCATGTCCCGGACAAGCAGCAATCCCAAGGGGTAAAAGTGCTGCCTGGGCTTCCTGCCAGCTGAGTGGGCCACCAGTGAAAGGTATCTGAGCACACAGTTCCCAGACCCCCAGGGTGACTTTTCAGTCATCAGTTGCTGACTTCTGATTGTGCTCCATGTCTGTGATTTTTTGGCAAAATTAGTTCCAGGAAAAGCTCTGTAATGCCCAGTACCTTTCCAGGGGAGTCAGCGACACAGGACGCAATACTTGCTGATCTTCAGACTGCATTAGTGCATTTCCCTTGAGAGATCACCCAGACTGGTAGACCAGTAATCTCCCACTAGTTTATTCTAGGTAGTAGGCTGTTTTCTGTTGTAAAGGAATGCTACTTGGAAAGATCAGCAAAAGGTCATCAGATCTCTCATTTATTTACTGGTCTTGAAGATTGAGTTCCTTTGTTAATAAATGTAGGGCTCCAAAAGAGAGCAGGACTCTTCATCTAGGACTCATGGAGGTAGCTTGAAGGGAAAGGGCAGCTTCTCCTTTAAGTGGAAGGAAGCACGTGGGAGCGGAATTTAATCCTTTCCAGTTCCCAAAGTATTTTTTTTATAGAGCTGAAATCCTTCAGAAATGGTCCAAGATCCAAATAATGTTCTTATCTATAGTTTTCTTTGGAATCTGTTCAGCAGCAGATGGAGATGTCCAAAGCCCTACCCAGCCGGGTCTTAGGGAGCTATATATGGGGAAGCTGCTGCTAGTTGGGGATGCATGCTGCTCCTCTGGCTCTCCTTCCACTCCCCAAACGGAAAACTCAAATTCACAAACATGGCCTTAAAAATGCCAAGTTCAAGGATGCCAACTCAATGAATATACTTTAAACAAAGTGCACCCAAATCCTCTTTGATCATTCTTTATCCTTCCAATGAAGACGGGGATTTCAGCGCAGAGTACCAGAAAATGGAAGGCGGTGAGTCTTCTCCAAACAATAGTGTCCGCTCGGCAGCCAAGACAGTGTTTCTTGAAGCCCACTTATCTCGGCAGGGTGCATCTAGAGGAAGCATTTAGCCTTTGGTAGGGGATTGTACTTAACAGCATCCAAATGGTTGTTCTTTCTAGTTTTATTAAAGGAGCCGGATCCTTCTTGTAAGTTTTCCATTAATGGGATTATAAATTGATATAATTTTAAGTCTAAGAATGCACAACTGGTATGCAGTAAACATAAACATATGTTTGGTGTTAAACGTAAATGAGTATAGCCAAAGTGGGCAAGTGTTGTAAACTTCAAACATAAAACAGATGTAAGGTAATTAGAGGCATGGACCTGATGACAACAACAATGAACTGTAGCAATGAAATGAATTGTTAGTTTAGGCAGGAATCACTGCGGCCCCGGTGGATTTATCATGTTTCTGGCTGCTGTATGAACTTGATGTTACCCTTCTCTTTGAGAACACAAGAATTGCCTTTTGATTTATTTAAAGACAACAAGTACAACTCTGAAACAGGCAAATCACAGTACTTATTTTCTAAGCCTGAAAAACTTGATCAGCGTTGTATATTACAAAATGGATTAAATAGTTGGTGAGCAATTCTTAACTTTATTTCAGTTCATCTTCTTACCTTAGGTGCAAACTCTTGGCCAACTTCAGGAGAAATTCAACTGGATTCAATCAGTCCCCATCCTAGTCTCTGCACACTCAGTAATTTGGGAGCATTTATTCACTCAGAGTGTAGGTGACAACGGCGTATTTTTTTTTTTTTTTTTTTTTTAAAGATTTATTTATTTATTTAATTCCCCCCCTCCCCTGGTTGTCTGTTCTTGGTGTCTATTTGCTGCGTCTTGTTTCTTTGTCCGCTTCTATTGTCGTCAGCGGCACGGGAAGTGTGGGCGGCGCCACTCCTGGGCAGGCTGCTCTTTCTTTTCACGCTGGGCGGCTTTTCCTCACGGGCGCACTCCTTGCGCGTGGGGCTGCCCCACGCGGGGGACACCCCTGCGTGGCACGGCACTCCTTGCGCGCATCAGCACTGCGCATGGCCAGCTCCACACGGGTCAAGGAGGTCCGGGGTTTGAACCGCGGACCTCCCATATGGTAGACGGACGCCCTAACCACTGGGCCAAAGTCCGTTTCCCTACAACGGCGTATTTTAAGGAGTCTTTTTAGCTATGGGGCAACAGTCACAGCAGAGGAAAACTAAAGTGAAAGAAATACTTGCTATATATTTTCTGATGTCCAGAAAGTAAACTTTAAAGCAAAAATGTCTTGGATTTTTTTAGGGGGGGAGGGCTTGGGGGGAAGTTATGGATTTTCCCTCCTGATATACCAACTGATAACAATACTTTTTGATCTAGCTTTTTCTTGTGATGGTAAATCATCATTGTACTATTTGGCAGCCAAAGGATTATTTGAACTGGTTGCTTTGGATTTGGTGGGACCCAGATCAAACCAACTCTGACGCTATCAGCTGTACCAAATTCAAGTTTTTCACTAGCACACTGTCACAGCCAATGAAGAGCATTATTCATTTTTACATTGATTGATATAAAAATATGCCTTTTGTATGTTTCCAAGCTCTCCAAGGCTTTGAGAAAAGATGGCTCTTTAGTGATGAAGAGGAAGAAGAGCCTGCAAGTGCTAAGGAGGGAGTGAACGATGGCTAATATCCACATGTTAGAGGCAGGAAAAAGAGGGCCCAAATGGGAAAGGTGTGGAGTTAAACCCCCCTCTTATTTCAAAGTGTAGCCCTTGGGGCGTGATGAAGGCCCTGCTGATGAAGCAGGCCTCCCTAGCTGTCAGACACCTGGACTTAGAGGTTAGGCAGCCGTCACAACGACCAGGGCCCCTTTCACGGTCTGATGAAGGTGCAACGTGACTAAGCCCTAGGAAATGATGAACGCTCGCTGCTCCTCCCTCCCTCGCTGGACTAGCCAAGGTGCTCCTCCCGGAAACAACATTGCCACGATTTTCAGAGCTTTGTGATTATCTTAGATAAAAGGGCACTGGGCCTAGAGTTAGGTGACCTGCTACTTAGTTTTGGGGAAAGTGGCGAGCTCTGCAGCTCAGCTCCTACCTTTGTTAAGTGGGGTTAATGTTTCCTTCCTGCCTCCCAAGTTGCTCAATTAAATGATAACGGCGGAGGCGCTCTGCTAGTAGTATTCTCACTGTGTGCTCAGGCTCTTGCTTCTGTTTGGAAGGTTCCTCTCCAGCCCCCCCAGGCCATCTGCAGGCCTTCAAGACCCTGTTACAACATCACCTCCTCTACCACGCTGCTTGACTCCTTGGTGGCCCCTCCAGGGCTTTCAGGCGTTCTGTTTCTATCACTGTACTGCATCCACCAAACCGCACTGCCTTGTCTATTTCCATGTTCACTTCTCCCATTGGGCATTAGCTCCTTGAGGATAGCGGCAGTGTCCTATTCCTGCTGTGTCCCCATCTTCCAACATCATAGCCGGCCACAGTGGATACTCAAGAAACGTTTGTTTAATTAATGCATTGAGGATATTGGGTGGGCTACCTCTGGCCCACCTTCTTGGGTGGAGGAATATAGACCACCGAACTCCAGCAACATACAACTTTCCATTTTGCCTTCTGTGCTAGAAAATGGCCACTAAGCACAGCCTCCCCGGATTGCATCAGATCCAGGCACCATGGGGCAAGTCTCTTGCAAGTCTTCCCTGGAACCGAAGGAAGGAAAAGCCCTGTAAGCCACCTTGTTGGGTTGCCTCGGGAGGGGCAGGGCCTTCAAGCTGCTGGACTTGAGACAGATAATGTATGTGAAAGGATTTCGTAAACTGCAAAACCCTGGGCAACTGCCAAGTCTCACTCCATGTGTGCGCTCCTCCTAATTAGATTGTTAGCTTTCAAAAGCTTGGAATTATATCTTAATCGTCTTTGTATCACTCTCAGGGCAGAGGACATAGTTGGTGATCTATCCATATAGATAAGTCCTTACTTTTAACATTATAATTTCCCTTTATTTTCAGCCAACGTAACATATGAAGGTATGGTGGCTTGGAGCTATGCAGCCCAGAAAAACAAGTACTTAAACTTAATCCATTCCTGTAGTTGTGAACCCCTCATAAGCAGGACCTTTTGATGAGTTACTTCAGGTAAGAAGGCGTGACCCAATGCAATCAGGGGGCTCTTGATGCTTATACTGGAATCCTTCTAAGCAGGCAGAGAGAGAGAAAGCCGTGGGAGCAAGATGCTGATGAGCAGCAGAGCCTGGAAGAGAAGGGAGAGGCCAGCAGAGCAGGAAAGAGATTTGTTAAAAGAAATTCTAAGAGAGCAGATTTGGTGCCTGGGTCTATGTTGGAAGATAGAGTTGACCCTCTAAAATTTTGACTTATTGATTTTATTTAAATATGGATAACTTAAACTCTGAGATGTTCCTGCTGCCTTTCCCTGCTGGGGAATAGAATAGTTTTATAAGTAGCAACCTTTCCCTCTTGAGCTGGCAGGACACCTTCTGAGTCCTGCAGTTCCTCTGTTGGAAGCTACTTGGAAAAGGTTTTATAGTTGGGGAAAATGCATGGAGTGAAAAACACATGAGTTCCAATTCAGTGTAATCATTTACTGGATGTATGGCATTGTGCAAAGTATTCGCCATCTCAGTGCCTAAGTTTCTTCAACTGTAACATGGGGATGATATTTGTAAAGTTTAAATGTGTTTATAGATATGAAAGGCAGCCCATGTTAGAATTCCTTTGCTCAACAAGTGTTAGCTCTCTTCCATTCCATGGTTTCTTTTGTTTATTTTTATTTTTTTTATTAGAGAAGCTATGGGTTTACAGAAAGATCATGCATAACATACAGGGTTCCCATATACCACCTTATTAATAGCACCTTGCATTGATGTGGAACATTCATTACAATTGATGAAAACACACTTTTGTAACTGTACTATTAACTATAGTTAATAACTTATTTTAGTAACATATTATAGCAGTTTGAGATGGGTATGAATTCCAAAAAATAGATATTGGATTATGTTTGTAGTCTGGTCTGTGAGTTATGATTGGGGCTTTGATTAGGCCATGTCATTAGGGTGTTGAGTCACAGATAAAAGGCATGGCAAAGGACAGAGTTGAGGATTTTCAGATGTTGGAGTTTGATGCTGAAGTCTTAAGCTGGAGCCCGAGGAAGTCAGCATGCAAAGAAAAGAGAAGCAAGCCCCAGGAAGAGAGGACCTGAGCCAGGAGAAGAACACAGAGGACTAGAGATGGCTCCTTAGACATGGCAGAAACCCTAGGAAGAGAGACAGAGCTGTTCACATGATAGTCTACAGCTGACCTTGTGGAGAAAAGAGAGGAGCTGAGCCCAGAGGAACCCAAGAAGACTGAACCCTCATAGCCATCGGCAGCCATCTTGCTCTAACATATGGAAATAGACTTTGGTGAGGGAAGTAACTTATGCCTTATGGCCTGGTATCTGTAAGCTCCTACTCCAAATACATACCCTTTATAAAAACCAACCAATTTCTGGTATTTTGCATCAGCACTCCATTGGGTGACTAGTACGCATATATACAATCTAACATTTCTACTTTAAACCACATTCAAATATACAATTCAGTACTATTAATCATGTTGTGCTACCATCACCTTTATCCATCATCAAGACTCTTCCATCATCCCAAATAGAAACTCTACATTTTAAGCCTTAACTCCCTATTCTCTTCATCTGCCATGTCTCCTGGTAAGCTATATTCTAGATTCTGACTCTATGAGTTTGTTTATTCTAATTATTTCAAAGCAGTGGCATCATGTAATATTTGTCCTTTCATGTCTGGCTTATTTCACTCAACATGATGTCTTCAAGCTTCACTCATGCCATCACATGTATCATTACTTCTTTCCTTTTTAGGGTTGAGTAAAATTCCATTGTGTGTATATATACTACATTTTGTTTATCCATTCAATGACTGATGGAAACGATCTACTTCCACCCTTTGGCAATGTGAATAATGCTGCTATGAACATTGATGTGAAAATATCTGTTCAAGTCCTTTCAATTCTTTTGGGAATATACCTAGAAGTGAGATTGCCAGGTCATATGGTAA
This sequence comes from Dasypus novemcinctus, assembly GCF_030445035.2. Classification (NCBI taxonomy): domain Eukaryota; kingdom Metazoa; phylum Chordata; class Mammalia; order Cingulata; family Dasypodidae; genus Dasypus; species Dasypus novemcinctus. Next base: position 156,570,487 of record NC_080677.1, on the reverse strand, counting down.
TTATATACTTAACTTTCTGAGGCACTGTTAAACTGTCTTGCACAGTGGCTGCACCATTTTACATCTCCACCAATGATGAATAAATGTTCTATTTCTCCACATCCTTTCCAACACTTGTGATAAAAAAAAATAGTAGTCATTCTAGTTTGTATGAAATGGTATTTCATGGTGGGTTTTTTTTTTTTAAAGGTTTATTTATTTACTTTATTTTTCTTTATTTATCTGTCTTATCCTCCAGATGGTTCTCTCATTTGTCTGCTCGTTGTTTACTTATCTTCTCCAAGAGGCACCAGGAACCGAGCCTGGGACCTCCTTTATGAGAGGAGAGTACCCAATGGCCTGAGCCTTATCTGCTCCCAGTGGGCTGTGGCATCTGCTGGCTTGTGGCATGTCTATCTCCTTGCAGCAGGAGGTGGTATCTGCTCGTCTTCTTTTAGGAAGCACTGGCACCTGAACCCGGGACCTCCCAAGTGGGATGCCCAACTGGTTGAGCCACCTCTGCTTCCCTCATGGTGGTAGTGATTTGTGTTTCCCTAATGGATAATGATGTTGAGCTTCTTTTCTTGTGTTTTGTGGCCATTTGTCTATCTTCTTTGGAGATATGTCTGTTCAAGTCCTTTACCCATTTTTAAATTGGGTAGTTAGTTTGTTTATTGTTGAATTGAAGGATCTCTTTATATGTTCTAGATATTAAAACCTTACCGGGTATGTGGTTTCCAAATATCTTTCCCTATTGTGTAGGCTGTCATCTTACTTTTGTGATAAAGTCCTTTGCGGCATAAAACTTTTTAGTTTTGGTAAGGTCCCATTTATCTTTTTTTTCTTGTGCTTTGGGTATAAATCTAAGAAATCATTGCCTAGCACAAGGTCCTAAAGATGCTTCCCTATGTTTCTTCTAGGAGTTTGATAGTCCTGGTTCTTATATTTAGCTCTTTGATTCATTTTGAGTTGATTTTTGTATATGGTGTGAGGTAGGGGTCTCCCTTTGTTCTTTTGCATATGGATATCCATTGTTCCCAGCACCATTTTTGAAGAAACTATTATTTCCCAATTGAGTGGTCCTTGCCCCCTTGTCAAAAATCAGTTGATCTATTACCCATTCTTTCAAGTGTTGAGCTATTTAGGAAACATCTTATGACATTAGCCATTAATACCTAGAACTGAAAGACAAATGAAATTTATTCTTCTGTTTCAAGGTGGTGCAAAGGTGATCTCCCTTAAATGTATTATTCACTGCTTATCTAAAATGAATCATAACTCAAGTTCACAGAAGAAACAACCAGTAGTCCTAAATATTATATCAACCGAAACCTGTAAGTTTTATACTTTAATTTTAGAACACTTGTAAGCTCACTGTGGCTTCATTATATGGATCAGCCCCAAACATTTTGTGAATCTGATCCCAAATAGTTTATGATGGAGGGAAACTAGATGGTGATGGTGTGGTATTACAGCCTTTTAAAACAAGAGTTCCTCAAGAGTATTAAGCCATAATGTCCTAAGGCATCCATTGCATGTTATGAATACGTTTGTAATAAGTTTTCAGAACAGGAACTATGAGTCCTCCAACTTAGTTTTTCTTTTTCAAACTGGATTTGGCTATTCAGGGCCACTTTCCCTTCCATATAAATTTGATGATTGACTTCCTTTTCTGCAAAGAAGGTTATCAGAATTTTGATTGGGATTGTGTTGAATTTGCAAACTGCTTGGAGTAGAATTGACATCTTAAAAATATTTAGTATTTCAATCCATGAACATCCAATATTGTTCCATTTATTTAGGTTTTCTTTAACTTATTTTAGAAATGTTTTATAGTTTTCTGTGTACAAGTCCTTTACATCCTTGGTTAGATTTATTCCTAGATATTTGATTCTTTTAGTTGCCATGGTGAATGGAATTTTTTTCTTGATTTCCTCTTCTGATTGTTCAATGCTTGTGTATATAATTACCATTGATTTTTTTTTTTTTAGGTACTGGAGCCAGGAGTTGAACCCAAGACCTCATATGTGGGAAGCTGGCACTCAACCACTGAACCACATTGGTTCCCCTGAGTTGGTTATTTCATTTGTTTGCTTGTTTGTTTTTGTTTTTTCAGGAGGCACCAGGAACTGAACCCAGGACCTTCTATGTGGAAGGTAGGTTCTCAACTGCTTGAGCCACATCTGCTCCCCACCAGGGATTTTTGAGTGAGGATCTTGTACTCCACATTCTGCTGAATTCATTTATTAGCTCTAGGAGCTTTGTTGTTGATTTTTCAGGATTTTCTGCCTGTAGAATCATGTGTTCTGCAAATAGGGAAAGTTTTACTTCTTCCTTTCCTGTTTGGCTGCCTTTTACTTCTTTTTCTTGCCTACTTGCTTTGGCTAGAACTTCCAGAACAATGTTGAATAACAGGGTTGACAATGGGCATCCTTGTCTTGTTCTTGTTCTTAGAGGAAAATTTTCAGTCTTTCACTGTTGAATGTGATATCAGCTGTGGGTTTTTCATATATGCCATTTATCAGGTTGAGGAAGCTTCATTCTATTCCAAGCTTTCTAAATGTTTTTATCAAGAAGTGGTGGTGGATTTTGTCAAATGCCTTTTCCAGCATGATGATCATGTGATTTTTCTTCCTTCATTCTGTTAATATGGTGCATTACATTAATTGACTTTCTTATGTTGAACTACTCTTGATACCTGGGATAAATGTCACTTGATCATGGTGTATAATTAGTTTAATATGTTGTAGGGTTTGCTAGTATTTTGTTGAGGATTTCCCCATCTACATTCACAAGAGATACTGGTCTGTGATTTTCTTTTCTTATGATCTCTTTATCTCTTTATCTCACCATTTTGGTGTGATAGTGATGTTGGTCTCATAGAATGAATTAGGTAGTGTTTCATCCTCTTCAGTTTTTTTTGGAAGAGTTTAAGCAGGAGTGGTATTATGACTTCTTGGAATGTTTGGTAAAATTCCCTTCTGAAGCCATCTGGTCCGGGGCTTTTTCTTTTGGGGAGGGTTTATTTTTATTTTTATTTTATTTTACTTATTTATTTAATTTTTAGGAGGTACTGGAGATGGAACCTAGGACCTCATATATAGAAAGCAGGCATTCAACCACTTAGCTACATCTGCTCCCCAATTTTGGGAGATATGTTAGTCAGACAAAGGGGTGCTGATGCTGAGTACCAGAAATCTGTTGGCTTTTATAAAGGGTACTTATTTGGGGTAGAAGCGTATAGTCACAAGGCCATAAAATTAGTTACTTCTCTCACCAAAATCTGTTGCCATGTGTTGGAGCAAGATTGTTGCCAGTCTCTGTGAGGATTCAGTCTTCCTCTTCCTCTTCCGGCTCCATGGTCCCAGCTTCTTCCTAAAGCTTGTCTCACCTCCTGGGGCTCATCTCTTTCTGTTCTGCTTAGCTGTTCTGCTCTCTCCATGAGGCCAGCTGTAAACTATCAGGTGAATGGCTTGGCTCTCTCCCCCCAGGGCTCCAGCATCAAAACTAAGTTCTCTCCTCTGTGTGAGTGTCTGCCCACCAAGGGGGTGGATGCTCAATGTTCTACTGAATCAAAGCCTTAATCTTAATTTTTTTCCTTAATTTTAATTTAACCAAGTAAAAATGAAACCTCTGAATTTAATACAATCAAAGGCTATCACACCCGGAGGAACAGATCAGTTTACAAACATAATCAATATTTCTTTTAGGAATTCATCAATAATATCAAACTGCCACAGGAAGTTTTTTGATTATTGACTCTATCTCTTCACTAATTATTGGTTTGTTGAGATCTTCTATTTCTTGAGGCAGTTTTAGTTTTCTTTTTAGAAAGAAAGTAGTTTCTTTCTAGGGATTTGTCCATTTAATCTAAGTTATCTAATTTGTTTTTCATGGTATCCTCATACAGTCTTTTATATTTCACTGGGTTTGGTAGTAATATCCCTGTTTTCATTCTAATTTTAGCTATTTGCTTTCTCCTTTTTCTTCATCAGGTTAGCTAAAAGTTTGCCAATTTTATTTAGTGTTTCAAAGAACTATCTTTTGGTTTTGTTGAGTCTATTTTAAAAAAATTCTCTGTTCCATTTATCTCCTCTTTAATCTTTGCTATTTCCTTCCTTTTGCTAGCTTTGGGTTTTGTTTGATCTTCTTTCATAGTTCTCCCAGTTTTGAAGTTAGGTCTCTGGTTTGAAAATTTTTTTTTTAATGTAAGCATTTAGAACTATGAATTTCCCTCTCAGTACTGCTTTTGCTAAATCCCCATAAGTTTTGATATGTTGTATTTTTTATGTTCATTCACCTGAAGGTATTTCCTAATTTCTCTTGTGATTTCCACTTTAACCCATTAGTTGTTTAAGGTAACATGGTTTGGGAAGTGGATTTGGCTCAATAGATAGAGCATCTGCCTGCCACATTGGAGGTTCAGGGTTCAAACCCAGGGCCTCCTGACCCGTGTGGTGAGCTGGCCCACGGGCAGTGCTGATGTGCGCAAGGAGTGCTATGGCATGCCGGGGTGTCCCCTGTGTAGGAGAGTCCCATGCATAAGGAGTGCACCTCGTAGGGAGAGCCGCCCAGTGTGAAAAAAGCGCAGCCTGCCCAGGAGTGGCACTGCACACATGGAGAGCTGACACAGCAAGATGATGCAACAAAAAGAGACACTGATTTCTGGTACTGCTGACAAGAATACAAGTGGGCACAGAAGAACACACAGTAAATGGACATAGAGAGCAGATAACCAGGGGTGGGGAGAGGGGAGAGAAACAAATAAAAAATAAATTAAAAAAAAAAAAAAGATAACATGGTTTAACTTCCACATATATGTGAATTTTCCATTTCTTCCTCTGTTATTGATTTCTAGTTTCATTCCGTTGTGATCAGAAAAGATACATTGTATGATTTCAATATTTTTGAAAATTGTTTGTGACCTAACATATGGTATATCCTGGAGAACGATCCATGTGCACTTGAGAAGAATGTGTAATATGTTGTTGTTGGGTGAAGTGTCCTATATATGTCTGTTAGGCTAGTTGATTTAGGGTAGTGTTCAAGTCTTGTATTTTCTTTCCTTTTTTTTATTTTAAAGATTTTACTTATTTCTTTCCCTGACCCACCACATGGGTTAGTAGGCCCTGGGGTTTGAACCCTGGACCCTCCATATGGTAGGCGGACACTCTATCAGTTGAGCCATGTCTGTTTCCCTGTATTTTCTTACTGATCTTCTGTCTATGTGTTCTGTCTGTTCCACAATTGAAAGTGGTGCATTACAGTTTCTGACTACTAATGTAGAACTATTTTTTCCTTCAAGTATTTGCTTCATATATTTTGGGTTTCTGCTATTGGTGCATCTGTGGTTACAATTATTACCAGTCTTGTTGAATTGACCCCTTTATCAGTATATAAAGACTGTCTTGGTCCCTCATTACAGTTTTTGATTTAAAGCCTATTTTATCTGATATCAGGATAGCTACCTCAGCTCTCTTTTGGTTACTACTTGCATGGTATACTTTTTTCCAACTTTTCACTCTCAACCTACTTATGTCTTTGAATTTAGGCAAGTGTCTTGTAAACAGCATATAGTTGAGTCATGCTTTTTTAATCCATTCTGCCAATCTCTGCCTTTTGACTGGAGAGTTTAATCCATTTACATTAAAAATTTTTTTATTCTAGTACCATATATACAACCTAGAATATACACAACCCATTTACATTTAAAGTCATTACTGCTAATTCAGTATTTTCTTCTGCCATATATCACTATTTAGTCTTTGTAAATCTTACACTTTTTTTTGATCCCTCAATTCTTCTGTTAATGCTTCCTTCTATATTTATTTGATTTTTTGTATTGTAACATATTGAATCCCTTCTTATTCAAATCTGGATATAGTTTTCGTATAATTTCCCTGTGGTTATCATGGGGCTAATAATTAACATTCTAAAAAATATAACAATCATATTTGATTTGATACCAATTTGACTTCAATAGCACAAACATACAATGTTTTCATATTCTTCCATACCCCCCACCTTTTTGTGACTTGTTATAAGTTATATCTTTGTACATTGTATGTCTAAATCCATAGATTTACATTACTTTTCATGCATCTGCATTTTAGCACCTATAGGAAATAAGAAGTGAAGTTACATGCCCCCAAAGTACAATACATATTACTGGCATATATATTTACCCAAATGGTTACCTTTACTGGAGGTTATTTTTTTGTGCAGCTTTGAACCAATGTCTCGTGTCCGTTCTTTTCAGTCTGAAGAAGTCCTGTTAGCATTGCTTGTAGGGCAGTTCTAATGATGATGAATTCCCTCAGCTTTTGTTTATCTGGGAATGTCTTAATCTTTCCCTCATTTTTGAAAGAAAGTCTCACCAGATATAAATTCTTGGTTGGCAACTGTTTTCTTTCAGCACTTTAAATATTTCAGCCCACTACCTTCCTGCCTCTGTGGTTTCTCCGGAGAATTGGTACTCAATCTAATTGGGATTTCCTTGCACAGAACACTTTACTTTTCTCTTGCAGTTTTCAGAATACTTTTCTTGTCTTTTGCATTAGACAGTTTGATTAGTATGTGACAGGGTTTATTTTTCTCCACGTTTAACCTGTTTCATGTTCAGTTCTTGGGTTTTAACAATAACAGGGCTGTTATGAGTTTTATGATTTAAAACTGTACAACATAATAGACATATTTAGTTATATGTGGAAGGTAAGAAGGCGCTAGGAGTAGGGAGAGGGAGAAAGCAGTGTTGTGATTAAACGAAAATAAGCTTGTGAGTCAGATTTCCTGAGTTTCAACCATACTTTTTTTTACCAATTCTATGACCTTGGCCACATTTTCAAATCTCTCTAAACCTCAGTTTTCTTTTCTGTGAAACGTGAACAAGGATAGAAGCTTCTGCATAGTATAGTATTTTTGTAAACATTAAATAAGATAAATGTAAAGCACTGGACACATAACACCTTGTTAGAGGTTTCCCCCTTACAAGGTTTGCAATGACTAACGCCGTCTTTTCTCTAACACACCTACTCAATGAATTTTAAGTATCAATACCTACTATTTACTGTAGCACTGGTTGTGTGCCAGGTACTGTGTTGTGGGCTTTATGTACCTTATCCCACCTGATACTCTTAGCAGCTCTGGAGCAGGTACTCTGCCTGCCTCATAGATGAAATCAGCGAATGCATGTGAGGACTTTGCATCACCTTGCCCACGTGAGTAGGGGCTCAGGAAATTATTCATTGGTCCATTAGTTGAATTAACTTGTGCAGATTAAATGAGTTACTTATCTCAAGTACTGAGGACATGCCTGGCATAAAGGAAGTCCGGCACACGGGTGTGCTGCTCTTGCGCCTCCTCTGTGATCCCTGGTGTTCTCTGTACTTGGAAGTGGGCAGAGAACCTGCTGGAATAGTTTAGCCACCGAGGGCTCTGGGTCCCGGCAAAGAGCTGCCTTGTCCAGTGGCAGTGTTCCTCACCGGGGCTGCAGATGCTGGGAAGTGTGGGCCTCCCCTGCAATTAACCCTTTGGCTACTGAGCTGAGGGTGGCTCAGATTCTTCACCCAGGTGACAGCGGCTGCCTGCGGTCCCAGACTGCAGAATTACCTAGAATCAAGGGCTAAGCTGCCTCAAACATCTATTCATTTTCTCTTAAATTACATGTGGTTAGGAATAGAATTACCACTCCTCACTCTTCCCGCCCCCTCCCCCCCCCCCAAACCACCACCAAAAGCACTATTTTTCTTTGCTCAGGCGCTGCTTTGATAGGGAATGGGCAAACCGAGGTTGTGTCCAGGGCTGGGGAGGCTGAGATGGGGTAGCCGGGGGGAAGCTGGCGCCGGCTGTGGAGGCAGCCCACCCGCTGTGGCCCTGGTGAACTTGGAAGTTTAAAAACACAGATCCAGGGGCAAGAGTGGTAATTAGAAAATGTATGCAAACACCCTGATTATTGAAATCATACCTGCCCAGAGAGACTGAAATGATACGTGTGCTGACGTTAGAATTATAAAGCTCAGCTGCTGATCTTTTTTATTTTTGGAACGTCTTTCCCTCTAATTATTTTAAGATCCAAATGATTAAAAAAGGAGCAGAGAGCGACAGAGGAGCCCAAATTGCTGTGTCTAGAGAAAGCAGGCGGGTTGCCTGTCGGCGTGGGGCGGCCTCTGGAAGGAGAGCCGCTGCGGGGAGCTGTTTAGACCCAGGCTCCTAAGAGGGGCGCAGCCCCCCGCGGTCGTCCCTGCTTCCAGACCGAAGCCTTTGCTCTGCCGGGGCAGCGCCTGTCGGAAAGGAGCGCTGGGGCGGGAGCGCCGAGCTGTGCTTTGAATTAATAGGTTCAGCTTCGTTTGCACTGTAGGGGGGTAAGGCTATTTTAGAAAACCCTTCGCGGCCGGCTGTCACTGGCGTGGTCACCTCGGCCTCCGAACAGTCTGGAAATTGACACGTTTCCGCGTCCCCACGGCCCAGGCCGGTGCCTCCCTCCAGGAGCGCACGGCCCCCAGCGCGCGCGCCGCCGCCAGGGTGGCTGCCCCGAGGCGCTGGCACCCTGCGTGACGGCCCCGCCGCGCTCTGGGTTCAGTTAGCGCCGCGTGGAGACCTCCGTCCCCAGCAGCGCGGAGTGGGTGCCCGGACGGGTGCCGATCCCGGGGCCCCGCCAGCGTTTCACCGAGCGCCCCCTCTCCTCTTTAGGGCCGGTTATCCAGGCGTCCTGGGAAAACGGGGGTGCCTGCTGAAGCAGCGCACGATGGCAGCCCTTCCTGCAGCCCGACTCCCCCAGACCGCAGCCCTGTCGGTGGGGTCGATCTTGATTTGCGCAGACTTTCCTTTCTCGGGCGGCGGTGGGGGTGGGGGTGGGCTACGGGCCACTTGACCCAGGAGGGGCTGGCCCAGGAATTTGGTTATTAAAGTTTAAAGCTCGCAGATTTAGTCGTGTTTCTTAGCAACCCGGAAAGTGGTAAACCAAAGGCATTTTGCTTTTGCATTGATTTCTTAATTAAGCGATAATAACAACAAAACTTTTTGCTTTGGCCCAGGCCAAATGAACTTTGAATTGCTCATCAAAATACTGAGGGATTTTCAGAGTGTGGAGATTACCTTTCTCAGATAATTTTAAAGAGCCCCCCCACTCTTTGATGGGTAAATTGACGGGGGGGGGGGGGGGGGGGCCTCCTACCTTGCAAAATCTTTTAATTTTTCTAACTGTTGCTAGGGAAGGATAGCAGATGAAATCAATGCAATCTTGCAATGAAATTAATTTTCCAAGTTGATGGACTTGACCACATTTCTACAATTACAGGTTTCCCTTTGATGCTTGAAGAATTAATTTCTTACCCACGCAAAGCATCTCCGTATGTTACATATTTGTTACTAAGGGAGATTTTTTGACTTGGGAAACTTAGAGTCCAAATGAAATTATACACTCTTTACATAAGGTACAAATAGACTCTTTATAGTGCATTTTTATGATTCCATATTCTCAATTCTGATGAGGCAATACATAACTCCTTCCATTTCTCCCCAGATGAAGTCATAGTTTGTGTATGTGTACAGTATCATGCTTTGCAAAGAGCCGTCACATTTAGTAATTAAGCCTCCCTCTTCAATTTCTTGAAAACTTGGTTGGCGTGTTTAATTCCAATTTAAGGAAGGGCAAGAGGGAAGAAAGATGGTTTCAGTGTGTGGTTTACCTTCACTTCTGCCAATGGACCTGAGGTTGGCAAACCCCTGTTGATGGTGAATAGTTGGTCTTCATTTCCCCTTACTAGTGTTGGCAACCTGCGGCAGGTGAGGACCTGAGCTGATCACACCTGAGGCCCGCTGCAGCCCTTTACATGGCAGGTGATCTGGTCAGGTTGATGGAATGAGGGGGCACACATTCTCACCAGGGAAGGACTTTGCAGTATGAATAGCAGGTCTTTATAGTCAACTTAAGAGGGAGTTAAAACGTGTAATATGGTATACCCTCAACTCCTGTGTAGGGGGTGGAAATTTTATAAAGGAATTTTTGTAGAATACCAGACAGTAGAAAATTTGAAGCTGAATTTGTTTTATATATTTTATTTTTAGTCTGATAAAGCATTACTCCTTTTCTCCCCATGTTTTTCCCAAATCCTAATCAAAGTTATGGCAACAGCAAAACAAATCATGGTAATTAGAGAGCAGATCAAAACACTAAGCTGGAAACTTTGGATGTTTGAGAATCCTGTGGAATGACCCAGAGATGCTTCTATGGCCTACATCAGGTTTGACCCTCTGCGGGAGGCATGTTGCGTCTGTTCTGTGGTAGATTTTGGCCTCCTTCCCCTGCTTCACACTCCCGTAAAGACTGAACAAAACAGGGAAGCAGATGTGGCTCAAACAATTGGGCTCCCGTCTATCATATAGGAGGTCCAGGGTTCAATACCCACGGCCTCCTGGTGAAGGCAGGCTGGCCCATGCGGAGTGCTGGACTGCATGGAGTGCTGGCTCACACGGAGAGCTGGCACAGCAAGATGGTGCAACAAAAAGAGACTCAGAGGAGAGACAATAAGAGATGCAGCAGACCAGGGGGCTGAGGTGGTGCTTGAGAATGACTGCCTCTCTCCCACTCTGGAACGTCCCAGGATCGGTTCCTGGAGCCGCCTAATGAGAATAGACGCAGACACAGAAGAACACACGGCGAATGGACACAGAGAGCAGACAATGGAGAGAGGGGGGAGAAGTAAATAAATCTTTAAAAACAAATAAAGATTGAACTAAACAGGACACTCAGAGGCCTTCTGCAGAAATTTTAGTGTTTTTTTTCATAAGGGAACAGAATAAACAGTGGTAAAATGGAGCTCAGGTAACTCCACCATGAAAGGAGTTCTGAAGACACGTCTGTGGGCTACAGCTGCTCACAGGATTCTGGCAATCAAGCAAAGAAAACTCAGGCCAGGGGTGACTAGAAATGGTCTTTGAGCTCCGCCTTCCAAAGGCGCCTCGGTGGGCAATTGTTGCTGGGGCGCCTTCTGTAGGGAATGACTTGTGTGCCACATCCTGGAGCTGGGGGACAATTTCAGGTTTTCTTTTTTCTCCAGGGCGGCACGTTACCATAAAGGTATGTGGAAACCTTCACTGCGGAGCATGATTTCAGAAATAATGAAACACTCGGCACAAGTCTGGTCTTAATAATCTGTGGGTTTTAAATTTTATGCCATTAAGAGATGGAAGGATTAGCGTTTTCTTGTATTCTGCAAAGTAGAACATGCCTTAGGACACACGGGGTTCCTGTGGGGCTGGAAAGTCTGATGGGAAATGCTCAGGCAGCAACCCCAGCCCTGGGGCTCCCTGGCTCCGTGGCCATGAGGCCTCCCTCCTTTAAACCTCGCCAAATCAGGTTGGGGGTTGAATCAGCTGGAAAAAACCGGATTTGCAAAGTTACATTTGCCTATTTCACAGCCTTTGTTAAGCAAACTCAAGAGTTGCCCAGGCTTGGGGAGGACCAAACAGACAAACTATTGAAATGGTAAATACACTTTCTGCTCACCTGGGCACGGGAGTGGGTTTCCTTCAGGCCACAGGGTGGCATTTTACTCACCTGCAGTGTGTTCTAGAAAGTCCCTAATTGCTGCTTTCTTTTAAACTATGGTCCTCTTCCCAGAGTGTCTGAATTAACCAAGATTTTCCTCGACTCATTTATCTTTTATAAATGTCATCAACGGAATTCGACTCAACAAAGAGAGATTTTGGTGCAAGGGATGAAGGAACATCGCTCCATGTGTCAGAAGGAAGGATGGGGAAAGACTTCTGCAGACTGCTTCTCTCTGACTGGCCTTTATGCAATGTGCAAGCCCTTTTCTTCCCAAGTGCCTGCACTCACGCGGGCCTCTTTGATTGAAGACGATGAGGGTGATGAATGTGGCTGGAAGGTTCTGGATCTTTCCCCCCCATCATCCCGGGACACCCGGACGCCCCACCTGGTGGCCTGCGGGTTTGCAGGGGCTTTGCCTGGCTTCCTCCCCGGGGGTAATTTGTCATTTGGTTTGTTCTTGTTCTCCAGGATTTAGGGGAAACCTGTGGCACAGATGACACAGGTCTGGGTGTTTTCCAGGCTGGGAGGCTGGGACACAGGAGAGCCACGAGGCACTCCATGGAATTAAAGAGTGTGGAGACTCTCAGACGCCAGGGACTTGGGCGTCGCTGAGTCTCCTCCAATTGAAAACAAAATTCTCTTCTTTCCCATTGTGTAAGTGGGACTCCAAAACACTTCTCAATTAGTAGGTGTCAATTTGGCTCCTTTACTTTGCAATGGCACATTTCGTGGGAAAGAACCCTGTCCTATCATATACCCGTGTGGCTCTCTCCAGTGCACTGGCCGGGCAAATTCCTGCCCTGCTAGAGAAATAAAGATTTCTGCAAAACATTTACCTTGCCTGCTAGTCTAATCTTTTGCCAACGTAGCAACAACACCTGCCAAACAGAAAAACCCCTGATAATCCAGGATTAAATAACATTAATATTATTTTTTGTAGGCCAGCACGGTTGTCCAGAGGGCCAGTGATAACAAGAATTTATGAGGGCAAGTAGACCCGGCCGAAGATAACGCTGTAACAACATTCTGTGTTTACAGGGAGTGGAGGGGACACTATATACTTCCAACAGGGGAGAAATTCCAAATGGAAAATATTAATACCCTGTATTTGTAGAGGGATTTGTGGCTGATGAGATGCCTTCAACTACAAGGTCCCATCTGATTGTTCCCCCATCTGTGGGAATTTCCAGCGGGGAGGGGTAGGCCCTCCTATGGATGAGAAAAGTTGAGAAAACTTCAATGACTCAGCTGGTAGGTAGACCTGGGCTTGCAAACCAGCTGCTGTAATCCTTACTTCAGTATTACTTTTACTACATTTTCCAAAATAGGGAATATGCTAGAAGGGGTTGCTGCTCCTTTCTGAATTCCGGGTTAAGACTTTCAAAATGAAACTGTTATCATAGGAGGAAAGCCCTGGCTTTTAAAGACCTCTGGAATGTTATCTTGCAGTAAAAGGAACATCTCTTTTTTGTGGATGTTAAAAAAAAAAAAGAAAAAGAACAAAAAGTCCAGGCCCAAGGTCAGAGAGGCTGTAAAGAGCTGGGTTCACCTGAGGGAGAACGGGGCGCCTTTGAGAGCATGTCCGAGGACCCCCCAAAGGAAGGTCGGTGTGGGGTGTCTATTCAACAAGGGGGGCCCTGAGGGGTGCTAGGGTGTGGGGACTTCTAAGAATGTGGGTTTTTAGTCAAAAGAGAAACTTTTCCTTTACCTTCTGACTCACAGGGGATTAGAGAGTAGTGGGTGGATTAGTCGAAAATGCTTCAGTTAAGATTTTAATCCTGTTAGGCAACACTAAGTCGCTTTTCTTAAAGGCTCTCCTGCCAAAAAAAGTAGAAGGAAAGAAACCAGCCCTGCGTCCACTGTTGGGGTGAGATAATTGTTTTGAAGAGCTGCCTGCCCAAGGCCTCTTGCATGATGGGTTCTCTTCCAGTTTCCGTGACTCTCTCTTCTGCAGAGAACCCACAGGGCTTCCCAGCCCGCAACCCGGGCCCTCATGGGCATCCACGCGTAGAGCTGCGATAGTGAGCCACGGCCTTCTCTCCTGTGGGCAGAGCTCCATTAGGCAGAGGCACGAGGTGCAAAACCAAACCGAACTGTCCAATGGAGCTTCACTTTGCGGACCTGAAAGCCAAGGGAAGCTCTTCCAGTCTGCTTCTTGTTTCTGTTGTGACAAGAGCCTCCTTTAGAGTGCAAGAACTTTCCCTTCGGATCTGTTTTGTTCTGTCCTTTCCAGAGAGGCAGATGAATCACTGACCGGCAGGACCGAGAGGAACCCGCGATGCTTGGTGACGTTCAACACCAGAGGAACCCAGAGGTTGGGAGAAAGGTGATCATTGTGTGGCTAGAACCCTGGACCTGCTGTAGGACCTTACCTAAGGACAGGTGCCAGGGAAAAAACAACCCGTCTCTAAATCTAGGGAAAATGCTGGCGGTCGACTACTGATGGGGTATCCTGTTCTCTACTGAGCGCAGAGCCAACCCTAACCCACACGGCACCTCTTTCCAAGCTGCACTGAATCTGGTTGGGAGACCGCACATCGGTGAGCCCACCTCACCCGCCATAAAGCTGTGCTTACTGTTTTCTAGTCCTTTTGTCAGATGGTCCTCTTACCGTATTGGATTAGAGAGGGTGAGAGGTTTTCCCTTGAATCTACTATGGTGTGGAAAATATATTGTGATACTTTTCATTCATTTAACAAGAAGTATATATGAATATTGCAGGGAGGTGTGGGATTGCAAGGGTGGTGCCAGACAAAATGGGGCTAAAAAAGGGAGGTAACTAGTATTTCTTTAAGATTTTAAAAATTTATTTCTCTCCCCTTCTCCCCCCCACCCCCCATTGTCTGCTCTCTGTCAATTTGCTGTGTATGTTCTTCTGTGTCCGCTTGCATTCTTGTGAGCAGCATCGGAAATCTGTGTCTCTTTTTGCCATCTTGCTGCATCAGCTCTCCGTGTGTGCAGCACCATTCCTGGACAGGCTGTGCTTTTCCCGCGCGGGGCAGCTCTCCTTACAGGGCGCACTCCTTGTGTGTGGGGCTCCCCTACGCGGAGGACACCCCTGTGTGGCACGGCACTCCTTGCGTGCATCAGCACTGCGTGTGGGCCAGCTCACCGCATGGGTCAGGAGGCCCGGGGTTTGAACCTGGATCTCCCATGGGGTAGGCAGACACCCTATCCCTTGAGCCAAACCTGCTTCCCTAGTATTTATTAAGTGTTAGATGCTGGACACTAACAATATATAAAAAGGCTATTCCTAGCTTGAGGCAAAAATAATATTACCCTTTCCTCCAGAACCTACACAAAACTCTGGTTCCCCATCTGCCCAAATTAGCAGGAAATTCAGGGCCTCAGTCACCATTTATGCAGCACATATTTTTGCATGCGGCCCAGGAGCCAGGCAAGCTGAGACACCAACCAACCCAGTGTGTTCAAGGGTCCCAGGGAGGCTCATCCTCCCTGGAAAGCCCGCCTGGTCCTGTGGGCTGCTTGCCGGGAGAGCAAACGCTGAGTGAGACCCAGCTCTCGAGCTGCTGCCGTGGAGGCTGAGGGTGCAGGGGCTGTGAACTCTCAACCCTAGAGAGTCACTCATTCCTTCAAAGCTCACTCTCACGCATTTACCGAGCACCTCCAGCTGGCGAGAAATGAGTAAGACAGACTTAGCCTGCACCCTTACGGAGATTGCATCCCAGCGGAAGGAGATAGAAAACCAACAGGCAAATAGGGTAAATGGTACATCTAAGTACTATGGAGAAAAATGGTTCCATTTTAAAACATCTCGTTCCCTGTGTTTGCTCAGTCTCAGTGGCTGACAGTGTGTCTGGGTGGGTGGGGGTGAGGTTGCGATTTTCAATAAGTTGTCAAGGAAGGCCTCCCTGCGCAGCTGGCACTTGGCCACAGGCCTGCAGGAAGTGAGGGAGGGGCCGTCAGCTGTCTAGGGGAGGTGCGTCCCAGGCGGGAGCAGTGACAGCGGCAGGGCCTGTGGGGGAGGCTCCAAGCTTAGCATGGAGGAGGCTGGTGGGAGCGGGATTGGGGTGGGGGGTGTGGGGAGGGAGCGAGGGGATGGGGCAGATTAGCAAAGGCCCTGTCGACCCTGTAAGGACCGCCCATCTGAAAGTACTGGGAGGGCACTGGAGAATTTGGAGCAGGGGACTGGCATGATCCAGCTTCTTCTAGAGAGATCACTCTGGCTTCTGTGCTGAGAATAACCTGCAGGAGGGCTGGGTGGAGGCAGGGAGGTGGGTCATGGGACTTTTACGATGAGCCAGAAGAGAGGTGAAGAGACTGGTGGCTGTGTGGGGAGGTGCTGAGAAGTGGTTGGATTCTGATACAGCCTTAAGGTAGAGAAAGATTTTCTGATCGATTGGGTGTGAAGTTTGAGAGACAGAAAGAAGCTGAGGGAAGCAGACCTGGCCATTCTATGGGACGGGGCCCCAGGAGAGCCATTCCCCCTGACAAAATGGGTTTCTACCAGCAAGTACAGGTTGTAGAAGTATGGCGCTCAGGAACGAGAAAGGCAATTATTGACTCATAAGGCTGTGGTCCTAAAAATAGTGTATCTTCCTACCTGTCTTCTTACCTATCTGCCTGTCTCTCTATTATCTGTCATCCATCTATCTACCTACCTACCTGGCTACTTACCTCCCTACTGATCTATATCTATCAGCTGTCTATATCTAATTTGTTATTTATCTATATAATGTACTGATCACTAATCTATCTATAACATAATTTAATTTTTGAGTGTGTAATACATACACACTTAATAGGTATAGAATAAAAGGATGTTTCCCCCACTACCAGTATTTTGATATATTTATTAGTTCTATGTTTTTTTCCTTTCAAATTTATTCCTGCTTTCATCTTTACTTTTTTTTAAATTTTTAAAATTTCTTCCTTGGTTGGTGTGCCCTAGCCCATAGAACACATTTTAGTAATTTTGAATAGCAAGGGGAAGAAGTCTCTTTTTCCCCTAGGGATCTCCGGTGCCATGTAAATGCACGATGCAGACAGGTATATGGGCAGAAGAGTTCTGCTTACCACCTCCCAGTAGCCCTCAATCCCAATGGGTTTGTTAGGGCAAAGCCTCCTGGCTACAAAGCCTGTGTGCCTACAGTATTTCAGAAGGTGATCTATCCTTTCTGAAGGATTTTTCAAAGTAATTAAATCTTAGCCTTCTGATTACCACCATTTTGAGAACTGCTTTAGGTAAGAACATTTCTAGAATGTGTTATATTTTTTCCCACCTTCTTAAACGGAGGCAAACAGATCTTGAATTCTGCTTGATGAGTCACATCGTCTTTATGAGCATCAATTATTATAAAATGTCATGACATAGGGAGTTTAACGCTCTTGCCCAAGGTTAGACAGCTGTTAAGTGGGGAAGCCACTCAAACACAGGCAGCCTGGCTCCAGGACCCAGGCCCTTCGCCAGCCTGCTGTGAGGTCTCACCAAGCGCTCAGAAGAGAC
The DNA here is from genome assembly GCF_030445035.2 of Dasypus novemcinctus. NCBI lineage: Eukaryota > Metazoa > Chordata > Mammalia > Cingulata > Dasypodidae > Dasypus > Dasypus novemcinctus. The sequence goes on along the minus strand of NC_080677.1, from coordinate 156,553,490 downwards.
CAGCTCACCGCTGGAACAGGACCTACCGCCCAGTGCTGGTTGCCCTGGTAAAGGGTGGGGAGGTGGGGCCTGAAGCCAACAGGTAAGGAGAACGGAGGTGGAGATGTGGGTCCACTTCACTGCCATTTCAAAGCCATAGGGGCGAAACCAGAGGAATGCCAGGGCACTGCTGAAATCCAGGAAGAACCAGGTCAGAGATAGAGGCATGTTTTGCTTATACATACAATTTATATATGTATATAAATAGATGGATCGAAGTCGATAACAAGGAATCTAGGAATAGGAATCTGAGATAAAAAATCTTCGAGTTCTTACAAGGGTCAATAAACAGCACCCCTCTCTCCTGCCCAAATTCTGAAAAAACTGAAAGACACAGAGCAGATGGAGCCACAATATTCCTTATTTACGGCTAAAGTCTCAGCTAGAAACCATAGCTCACTGTGCGAACCAAATGAACCTACAAAGCAAATTCCAAAATCCAACAGATACACCTTCTTTCATGGTGGTGTTGGTACAGGGAAGACTTAGAGCACGGGGAACCTGCAGTCAAATTTAACCCCCCAGAAAGAAGAGGGTGGAACTGGCCAAGAATGCCCAGTATATTCTTCTTAGAAGTCTCCCCACCTCCTCTTGAAGGGAGTAAGAGGTGGAGAGAAGTCAGACGTTATGCTGATGAAAATCCTTTTGCATGGAAGGAAACATCTGAATTCCCTGACTTTATGGAGAATAGATATTAGTTGGGCATCCTGCAACTTTTCAGCCTTCCCATGTTCAGCTGGAACTGTCAGTCCTTGTCCCCGCTGCCTGATGGATGGTAGTGGCCAGGGAACGCTAGTGAAAGAGGTAGAAATTAAACTGGGCTTTCAAAGACGGACTGGATTTAAATAGGGAGAAAGAACAAGAAAGTCATTCCAGACAGAAGGAAGGGGTTTGAGCCAAGAAATACTCGTTCCATATTTAGGGGACATTTAGGTGAGTTGGCTGATTTGAAGAGGTTTGGGAGAGGTAAGTCTGTGCGGACTCGAGAAGGTTTCTCCTTGCAGGCCTGTCTGAGAAGTGGAAGGTTTCCAGGTATCCCATGAGCCATCAGACTGCCCAACAATGGAGCCTTCTAGCTGTCGAACCAAACCAAACCAAACAGATGCAGGAGGGCCTGCAGCTCTAGGCTGGTCTTTTGCCTGCCCTTGCTCTGCCAGGCTGCCCGAGGCTGTGGGGAGATAGGGCAGGGAGAGGCTGGGCGGTCTGTTCTCTGAGACCTCATACTTTGGTCTGTGGGGCCACAAAGTGGCTTCCAAAGGTGGTGGGTGTCACCAGAAAGTGGCTCCATCTCAGAGGTTCTCAGGGCCCAAGAAGGGAGGCTGGCACTTGGCGACTGCCAGGAGAGTACTCCCTTTCTCCCACCCCTTGGAGACACCCGGGGCTGCCCCAGCTGCTGCAGGGAGACATCAGGACTGAGGGCAGCCAGGCCAAGAAGGAAGGAGAGGTGCAAAAGGAACCGTTCCTAACCCCGACCAAGACTCTCAGAGCTGGGCTGAGCCTGACGATCCCCCAGCATGATTCTCGCCTCCCACAACTGTTGCCGACATTTGCAATTCCCTGAGAAATCACCAGCAGGTCAGGGAAGGGTGTGTTTGTGGGGAGGACCAAACAAATCTGGAACCAGAGACTTCTGGCTTCAAGGAGGAGAGACACTGACAGGTGCAAGTTCAGTATAAAGTCAGGTTATTAAAGCGGTTCTTTGTGCGGGATGTAAAAAAGATTTTATCTGGCAAACGTCTAAAACGAACACAGGCAACTCCTGTAGGAACTATTTCCTTACCTGTGTGGCCAGCTAGTTTCCACTGTGCACTTCAGGGGTCTCCAGAATCAAGTATTCGTTTGTGGAATATTTACTGAGCACCTATTATGTGCCACTCTTCTGGGTGCTGGTAGCAGAGGGGTGAACCACGCAGACAAGGAGCCTTGCCAGCTTGGAGCTTACATTCTTCTGGGTGACAGACGGCAAACAAAGAGCTGTCAGGCAGTGCCACAGGGCCGTGGAGAAAAATAAAACTGGTGGGGGCAGCTAGGGAGGGCTGGTGTGCAAGAGCAGGGCGATTTTAAACGGGGCGGTGCGGCGGGGGGTCACTAGCAGGAGACCGAATGGACAAAGGGACATGACTGGGAAGATCGAACCCACTGTCAGCAGTCACCAGACCAGGAAAGTCTGGTCCACCTGCAACCATCAGGCCGGGAAGCTGGCCCTTCACCCTAGCTAACAGCCCAGGGAGGCAAACCACAATCCCTGTAACAGTCCACCCCAAAGAGATTGTGAACTGCCAGCTTCCCTTATTTTTGCCTCCACTTCCACTCAGGAGCAGCTGGAGAAAGCCAAACCTGCCCCCCTAAGTAATGCCAAAGGATGCGCCTCTCCTTGGCAGCCCGCCTCCCGGGGTCCCACGCCCCGGCTTGCTTTCGAGTCTGTCAAAGCCAAGCCCTGGTGGCCAACTCCCTTGCTGGAGCCAGCTCTGAGCGACTTGCCTTGTTTCCTCTCCTTTGGGTGTTCTTTTTTTTTTTTTTAAAAGATTTATTTATTTATTTAATTCCCCCCCCTTCCCCGGTTGTCTGTTCTCTGTGTCTATTTGCTGCGTCTTGTTTCTTTGTCCGCTTCTGTTGTTGTCAGCAGCATGGGAAGTGTGGGCGGCGCCATTCCTGGGCAGGCTGCACTTTCTTTCACACTGGGCGGCTCTCCTTATGGGTGCACTCCTTGCGCGTGGGGCTCCCCTATGTGGGGGCACCCCTGCGTGGCACGGCACTCCTTGCGCGCATCAGCACTGTGCATGGGCCAGCTCCACACGGGTCAAGGAGGCCCGGGGTTTGAACCGCAGACCTCCCATGTAGGACGCCCTAACCACTGGGCCAAGTCCGTTTCCCCCTTTGGGTGTTCTTGGTTGCGCTTCTCCCTAGCGAGGGGGTTTAAAGCCAAGGTGTGGGACTGAGGGGGGGCCGGTGGACAGAGGGAGTGTGGGCAGGCGTGCCTGGGCGTGCTGGACGTGAGAGGAAGCTGGTGTGGCCAGAAGAGGGACACCCGGGAGCAGAGGAGTCAGGTCTGCCAGGTGGCCGAGAGCCTCGGGACTTCGGTTTTCACTCTGTGGTGGCCGAGCGGGGGTGTGTGTCACAGGGTTTGGAACGGAGGAGAGGCATGACATACCCCCTCCTTTGATGAGATTGCACAGAGTGCCGTGTCGGGGGCAGGGGCAGGAGAGAGGAGATATGCCAGTTTGGGTGGCTATTAAAGTACAGTTCAGGGAAGCGGACTTGGCCCAGTGGTTAGGGCGTCCGTCTACCACATGGGAGGTCCAGGGTTCAAACCCCGGGCCTTCTTGACCCGTGTGGAGCTGGCCCATGTGCAGTGCTGATATGTGCAAGGAGTGCCGGGCCATGCAGGGGTGTCCCCCGCATAGGGGAGCCCCACGCGCAAGGAGTGCGCCCCATAAGGAGAGTCGCCCAGCGCAAAAGAAAGTGCAGCCTGCCCAGGAATGGTGCTGCACACGTGGAGAGCTGACACAGCAAGATGACGCAACAAAAAGAAACACAGATTCCCTGTGCTGGTGACAAGAATGCAAGTGGACACAGAAGAACACACAGCAAGCGGACACAGAGAGCAGACAACGGCGGGGGGTGGGTGGGTGGGGACGAGGAGGGAAAGAAATAATAAAATAAATCTTGAAAAAAAATAAAGTACAGTTCAGGGGAGTGATAGGGTGGTTTGGACCAGAGCAGGCAAGTAACAAGAATCGAGACTCTCTGTCTCTGTCTCTCTCTCTCTGGAAAATGTCTCCATTGGTTTAGAAGTCAGAGTTGTGACTTCACCTTAGGAACAGCTATTTATGCCCAGGTCTGACAAGGAGGCCTCACGAAATCCTAGAACCATGGATAGATAGGGGAGCAGGGGCCAGGTTTCCAGACACCGCTCTGGCCTCTTAGGAGAGTGGAGCCCCTCACAGGTCCCCCAGGCCAGCACCTTCCCTGTGGGGTGCACAATTCCAAACAGGGGCTGGCAAACTGAGGCAATGGGTTCAAAAGGAGTGAGAGAAATGGAGCCCTACTTACATGTGGCCGGAGCCAGGATATGTGTAGAAAATAAGCAAGCAGCGTTTCTAACTGTGCAGTAATATCTAGGTAATCGTTTACATTTATCATAAACACCACAACAGAGACACATCACAAGAACATATCTAAATCCCAGCTGATAGCCTTTTTTATAACAGTGCCACTGGAGCACAGTAATAATGGGACAGTTTGTCTTTCTTGCTCTCTCTATGTAACAAGATTTAATCGGTGGTGCATACAGAGTGTGTAGAAGAGAGTAGAATAATGCTGTGGTCAGAAGGGAACCCAAGCAGGGCAGAGTTGGTTAGAGAAGGTTCTGGAGTCAGTGTGGAATGCTGGAGCAGCTTGGGGGGCTGGTGCGGGGCGGGGCTACTGTTAGAGAAGGGGCAGGGGAGGAGGGCGGATTTGAAGTCACGACAGGGGAGCTGGACGGTGTCCTGCAGGCAAACGATGTGAAGAAATCGGTATTTGAGGAAGAGTAATCAAGTTTATATTCCCAGCATCTGAAACAGGCAAAGGTTGAGAAAGCAACGCAGCATTTGCTCATCATCTCATTGGGAATAGCTGGACTTGATTAAATGCACGCGGCCTCTCTTTTTAACGACTCTGCCAGGTCACAGAGGGGAAAAGAGAAACTCCCAGATAAAACAGAGCAAACACAACTGCCAAAGGGTAGACGCAGTGAAGCTCCGCGGGCGCAGCGGTGGTCAGGCAAGCCCGGCAGCTGACGCTAGGGCAGGGAAAACGAGGGGACGGCATGTGGGGTCCCCCTCCCCGCCCCCCACCCGTTTCCTTCCCCACCCCCGTCTTAGCTGCGGGGGCTGCTGTAGCCAAGTGCCGCAGGCTCCTCGCCTTCCACAGCGGATAGATACCGTCACGCCATCCTGGAGACCAGAAGTCTGAAGTCAGGCAGTCCCCGCTCTCTCCTGGCTTCTCGTGGGTCTTGGCAGTCGGTGTGTCCCTCGCCTTGTGCTCCACACTCCACCTCTGCCTCCTCCCATGTTCTCACCACCTCTTACTGAGCACACCCAGATTTCCTCTGCTCCTAAGGACACCAGTCAGATTGAATCAAGGGCCCACCCTCACCCAGTTTGACCTTTCTATATTTTAGAGGCTACCGGGGACTGAACGCAGGACCCTGTGCATGCAAAGCAGGTGCTCAGCCGCTACTACACCCGCTCTGCCGACCTCATTTTAACTAACAGCATCGCCAACGAGCTTGTTTCCAGATGGGCCACGTTCACGGGACTGGGCACTGGGTTTGAACATATCTTTTTGGGGAACTCAATTCCTTCCAAAGCATACTCCTGTTCCCTTATTTCCTCCTTCCCTTCCTGCTTTCCTTCTCTCCTAGAACAAGGGCTTCTCCTTTTCAGGATCTTGGGAGCACGGAACATTCTTTCTGGTGAGGGCTCGTGAGCCACAGAGTCTGAACTCCCTCCCTCCCAGAACTTGACAATGCAAAGTCAAAGATCTATGGGGACTGTTAACAGATGAGTGTCTTGGCCTGGATTTTCCAGAAAGCAGGTCCTGTGAAATGGCAAAGACGTCAACACTGGTACTCTTTTGGGGGTGTGACCCTGAGGCAGGCGTGAGGGACGGAGGAGTGATGCAGGAAAGAGGGGCTCCCACACAGAGGTGCACTGCACGGCGACTGACCCCACGGGGCTCCTCGAGGTGGGTCTCGGGGAGAAAGGGGCACGTTGAGTCATGGCTCCCTTCCCCACTGCTCGAAGGCTTGCCCAGGGGCTTTATTATCATGCCCTCCCCTCCCGGGTCTGGGTTGCACCTGTGTGAATGCCAGGCTGGCTCCCACAAGCCACCCACCGCGCCAGGGCTGGCAGGGGACTCCAGCTCAGACGCTGTCAGGTAGCATCTGTGCGAGGCTGGTCAGAGCCAGCATGGAACTAGTCCCAACAAGGGTGGCTGGAAAAAGAAAAAGGTGAGGCTGGGAGGGTGTGGGCAGGTCTCAGGTGCACCTGGACCAGCACAAGGCGTCTGATACAAGCAACGACTTTAGGAAACCTCTTGCCTTAGAAACACTGCTATGATGTGGGTGGAAGTCTAGCCTGTGTGTGGCCCCCAAAGCCTATTGCGGCACCTGCGATCTACTGTAAAGTAGTACCTGCCATAGACACGGGTAGCTTCTGTCTGTCATGGCCCATTCATTGCAATAGACTTTGTCCAACAGGATGGGGGCACTGGCAGTTTGTCCTCATCGGTGGGCTGGAGTGCAGCTGAGGTCAGGCTTTAGCTAAGGAAAGGCCGTTTGTTCAATCACCTTGAAAGCTGGTGGAGAATTTCAATGAGCCAGAGTGAGGCAGGAGCTTGCATAATTTGGGGATAAGGGCAGATTCCTACATCCCTTTTCGACTTCTGTTGGGATGGGGCTGGCTCAAAGTAAGATGCCTTTCTGTTGACGCACTTGAGAAAAATGGGCCGAGAGAAACCATAAGGTTTAAACCATGCACAATATTTAAAAAATCCCGTCTCCATCTCCAACCATCTTGTCCCATTCAAACCAGGTGAAAGCGAACATTGAGGGCAGACAGGGAGAGCAGAGGCGGGCAGTGCGAGCCACTGCCTTGTGATTCATGTTTGGACGCAGTCCAATCCTGCTGCCTCCTTCCATTCCCACCTCGATACCTCTGGGACAAGGGGCAGGACAAATGCCTTATTCCTAAAATGACTTGGAGAGTCTGCCCAGTAGTGGTGAAACTTTTCCTATCCCTGAGTTGACCTGTCCCTGCACTGTGCAGCAGGACAGTTACAGAGCTGCTCTTGCCGCGATTTTTGGGCTCTGCTTATCTACACCGAGTGGACTGACCTCTCAGAAGTAAATATGGTTTTTGTTCATAATGAATACACAATTGATGAACAGCTTGGCTAGAAGTTACAATGATAAATTTAATAGCCCTGCCGCAGAGCCTGAGCCATCATCTTTATTTGGGTTAAGTTTACGAAATGCCAACTGGAATTTTGTGCTATCAAAACCTACCTCTTGGCTTTCAAATCAACCCATACTTATTGATAAATAGAGGTAAATCTGCATGTTTATAGAAGCTCATGTGCTAGGGCGGGATTAAGGAGTTCCCTTTCACTGTGATTGTTTACTCCTAAGTCTGATAACAGTGTCCATTTTTTAAAAAAATTTATGCAACTGCTTTCTTGGCTGAAAAACCTGGAATGTCCCAGAATGCTCCATATCTTTGGAAGATCCTTCTTTTGCCTGCAAAGGAATGTCATGTGTTTGGGTTAATAATATGAAATGATGTGAAAGTTGGAGTCTCTAGCAAAAAATTACTCTTCCAGAAAAAATTCCATAGATACATACTCAGGAAAGCCAAATGCTATGCCTGACCACGAAAAAGATCCAGGGGAGGTGCCATTGATTTTTGTCATTTTTGGTTGTTTTGACAAGCTATTATTTTTTTAAACATATGGTATTTATGCATGTGAAATTGGTTAAACCAGGACATCTCATTTCCTAACATTTCTAGATAAAAGATAATTTGCCATAATTCAGGTTATCTCAATATATATCTTTTAATTGTCTTTGTTCTACATGACTATTAGATTATTAACCCATTCTAACATGAAACCTTCCTTGGAGATTTGCCAGTTTTCATGTACTGATTAGCATAATTAATTTACCAGTCCTATTGTTTTTTTAAAAAAATGATTTATTTATTTCTCCCCTGTACCCTACCCCCCCCCCAATTGTCTGCTCTCTGTGTCCATTCGCTGTGTATTCTTCTGTGCCCACTTGTATTCTCATCAGGCAGCACTGGGGATCTGTGTCTCTTTTTGTTGCATCACTTGCTGCGTCAGCTCTCCGTGTATGTGCCACCACTCCTGGGAGGGCTGTGGTTTCACGTGGGGTGGTGCTCCTTGTGCAGGGGCACTCCTTGAGTGGGGGGCACCCTTAACGCGGGGACATCGCTGCGTGGGCTGGCACTCCTTAGCGCAGCAGCACTGTGCATGGGCCAGCTCACCACACGAGCCAGAAGGCCCTGGGTATTGAACCCTTGGACCTCCTATATGGTAGGCAGATGCTCTATCTGTTGAGCCCCATTTACTTCCCTACCAATCCTATTATTGATAAACATTTGGACTCTTTCCCACTTGGGTTAGCCCAATGCTAAATTATGATATATTCATACACTGGAACACTCTACAGCAATCAGACATTTTTGAACTCTGGCTATAATGCAACAATGTGGATGAATTCACAAACAATGTTTAATGAAAAAAAGCAAGACATGGGAAGCGGCTGTGGCTCAATCAATTGAGCTCCCATCTACAATATGGGAGGTCCTGGGTTCGTATCCTGGGGCCTCCTTGTGAAGGCAGACTCATCTGCACACTGCGGAGAGCCGCTGGGCCTGCAAACACCATGGAGGACTGACTCAGCATGGTGATGCAACAACAACTGAAAAGGGAGACAAGCAAAAACACAGAAGAGGGAACAGTGAATGGACACAGAGAGCAGACAGCAAGCAAGCAGCAAAGAGGGAGGGGAAATAAAAATAAATAAATACAGACACAGAAGAACACAGCAAATGGACACAGAGAGCAGACAACACACACACACACACAAGCCACAACATGGGGGGAATAAAAAAAAATAAAGATAATTATACCCAAGCCTCTAAAAAAAAAAAGCAAGACATGAAAGAAAATGTACTGTGAGCCTACTTCTCTAGAGTTAAAAAGTGACAAAACTAATTTTTTTGAGCTAGAACTTAGGGTGGTGGTTTCATTTAGAGGACGGATAGGGCAGTGGATGGGAGGAAGAAGGAGGAGAGGGTCAGGTCCCAGGAAATGCCTGCCATTAGCACCTTATGCTTGTCCCTAAGGACGAGGCTGCTGCGGGACCCTAAGCCTGCGTGAACTTTAACTCTGCCTGCATGGCATTGACAGCTGGGTGAGGTGTGACGCCTGCCCAAACATCATGCTGCCACAATGACCAACACTGCGGGAGACTTATCAGTCACATTCTGTGATCAATGAAAGAGTGTCTTTCACAAGCGCAGCTCTTTGGGAAGGAACTTCCTCCTTCTCTCCCTGTGTCTTGTCCTCACACACGCATCTTAGCTCATGCTTCAGTAGAAGCTGTTATGGTCTTGGCTATTTTTGAAATGCCCTATTTCTCGACCTGGATGCTGCTTACACTGGCATGCTCATTTTGTGATACTTCATTAAACAATGTGCACTTATGGTTTATGCACTTTTTTCTGTGACTATGTTAGAAACAGTAGAAATCAAACAAACTTCAGTTCCTCTGAAAGCCTGGGCCCCCTGACCTCTAAGCTATTGCTTGTTTCTTTATGCCTCAAGTTGCAAGGTGGTTTCTTTTTTTTTTTTTTAAATCACCATTTTACAGATGAGGGATAGGTGCAAAGATCTCAAAGTACTTCTCCTGAAGTGACCCACCAAGTACATGTCAGGATGTAAGTACAGGGAAGTCTGACTTTAGGCTAAACCACTGTGGAAATGACTTCACAAGAGTCACAATTCCATCCAAATTGGGCTGCCCTCAAAGCCCATGGTTGAGCTTCAACTACATCCAAGGGCTGCAAATATTATGGTCTGAAACCACCTCCCCAGCCAGGAGAGACATCATAGAGATGGTGGAAAGAGCCACTGTCTCCACTTTTTATACTCTATTAAATAAACAGTGAGTGCATGGTGACAGTTTAGGTGACCCTGTGCTAGGCACAGGGCAAGGAGAGATTAATTAAACCTTATGGGAGTGACTTACAGTCCAGGGAACAAGAGATAAAGAATCAGCAAATACAACTTGAAGAAGAGTGGTCAGTGGTAGGATAACAGAGCAGGTAAGAAAGATGCTGTGAGTTGATGAAGTTCGACCTGCTGCCCACATAGGATGTCTAAGGTTTGGTTCCTGGTGCCTCATCATTGTTGCTAGTTCCACTCCGAGATATCTATCCAAGACAAATTGCTGTACCATGATTCCCACAGCAAGTTCATGGCCGCCAAAACGGGCTCCGAGCCGGGCGCAGGCGGGCGTCTGAGGAGGGGCCACGCGCTCCGCCTGAGGGTTCCGGGCCAGCGCTCCCTGCTCGCTTGCTCGCGGGCCAGACACGCCCCGCACACGCGGAGCCCCGCACAGGCAGTGCCCCACACACGCGGAGCCCCGCACACGCGGAGCCCCGCGCGCGGGGCCTCGGCCCTGCTGGAGCACCAGGTCAGCGCGCCGGTGGTTTCTTATAAACCCCTAAGAGAACACAACTCAGCGACCCTTTTCCTTTGTCTCATGTCACTTTCCCCCTTGCCCACTGTGATAGGTTGTTATGTACCCCAATTTAGACATGTTCATAATCTTAACACACATCCCTGTGGGCCTGAACCCGTTGTAAATAGGACCTTTTGCAGATGTTAGTTTCAGTTGAGGTGTGGGGAACGGAACCAGGGTGAGTCTTAATCTGGATTGTTGGGGGTCTTATAAGGAGAAGGCCCTAGGGAGAAGCCGGAAGCCAGCAGGAACCCAGAAGAGAAAGGGGAGGACATTGCCATGTGACAGGAAGACCAAGGAGACCCAAGGAATGCTCACAGCCAACACCAGGATGTCACAGACTTCATTCAGGGAGTAAGCAAGCCTTGGTGATATCTAGATTTTGGACTTCTCCTTGCCTCAAAACTGTAAGTCAATAAATTCCTGTTGTGTAAGTCAACCCATTGTGTGGTATTTGTGATGGCAGCTCAGACAAACTAAGACACCCATCCTAATAATTTTTCTCCTCTTTGATTAATGTATATTACATTGGTTTTTAGCCCAAGTGGTTAAGTCATTCAACAAATAATTATTTAGCAATGAGTTTTTGTCCTAGATATATTGGGTGGGATCAGAAGGTCAAGGGTTCTTATTCTTAAGATTTATAGCATGGTGATGATTTTAACATTGATGCTCATATGGAGTGAGCATACTTACTTAAGATACTACTCCCAAGATAGGCAAGTTATATTCCCCTTCTCTTTGGTCATTCTTGAGAGTTCTTCCTTTGATTTGACAAAAAAAGCTAGCGCTTTGTCTCTAGAAGTTTACGCTTTGACGGCAGTCTGTGGATCAGGCGAGGAAAAAGAATAGAAGAAATATTGATTTATTGGTAGTTTTCACCTATTAGAATATTTGACAAAGGTATTTTATCTTAAGAAGATGAGAAAAGGAATGGTAATATTTAAGTGGGAAGAGAGCAGTAAGAAGAGTGGCAGGACTACTCCTGAGTGGCAGGGGTCAGGCAGTACAGCAGTGAAAGCTGGCAGTGACTGATGGAAGGGATCAGTCTGCTTTAAGATTTTCCAGAGCTTACAGCTCTGAGTGAACTAAGCTCAGATACCACTGAGAACATCGATGTTTAGCAGGGGAGTAGATAAAGAAGGGAGAGAAGGAATAGGGAGAGAAAAGGCAGGAAAGAAGAAAGAAAGAAAGAGAAAGAAAGAAAGGAAAGAAGATAAAAAGGAAGGAAGGAGAGAGGGAAGGAGGGAGGAGGGAAGGAAGGAAGGAGGGAGGGAGGGAAGGAGGGAGGGAGGGAGGGAAGGAAGGAAGGAAGGAAGGAGATAGAGTACGACATCTCCCTGTCTATGCCACTGGCTCTCCTTCTTTGAAGGACCGTTGAACTGAACTTGCTGTCATTAACTTGCTACAAGGTGAGGGCTAAGACTGGGCCTAATCCAGACATGGTGATGGCACCAGGGGGTAATTTCAGCGAGTCCGATTTTTATCAACTTTTGTTTGGTTTCTTGGTGATGGGAGGTTGTTGAAGAATTAAGGTTTCCATTTATTTGAATTATAGATCAAGATGGTGGGAAGATTTATTTTTAGTTTTCTGCTCTTAGGGAGACACAAGCATGGGTATACCAATGCCAAAGACCTCCAGGAACACACGGGTAGCTGAACAAATTGGGTTTATTGATTTACTACAACACAGGAGAACACACACCACAGGAAACTGAGGAGTGTCCCTAGAAGAGGGTGTTGGAAAGGACTTACTATAGGATTTGGGCTGTGTTAGAAAATCCAGAAAGGATTCAAGGAAGTAGAGATTTGGTCTGAAATGGATGCTGTCAGGAAGTGGGATTACTTCTCTAATTGAGTATCATAATAAATCTCATCTAGAAGGAGGGAGGAAGGCAGCAATGTTAGAGCTACAATTGCTACAGAAGCAGTAGTCCCTCACATTAGCCGGGTCAAGAGAATGCTCGTTTTTTTGTGTGGCTTGGGCAGTGTTCATGTTATGTCTGTGTTCAGACATGATTATGGAGCCTTGATTGGTCTTGCTCCTTCAGGGTCACAGAGTGGCCTTGTCTGCTATTGATGTTTTGTGAAATTGTTTATGTTCTGCAGGAGAACACCAAGACCTAAGTGTGAGTAGCAGGGCAGCTCCTAGCCACACCCAGGGCTAGTCCATAAGTGCCCGTCCTTAAGGTCAGGGACTGTTTCCTCTGTCTCAGCTATCAGAGTAGAGCTATAAGCAGAGCCTGCATGAGCAGGTACCATGCTAGTCAGGACGAGGCTTTGTCACATTCAACAAACCAACATTCCCAAATAACAATGGCTTTGACAGGAGAGATATTTCTATCTCTTTCTTATATAAGATAATTCTGGAGGTTGACTTTCTGTAGCTACAGGCAGCTCCAGGATAACCAGGGACCCAGGCTCCTGCTCTCTCTCTGTCTTGCCTACTTTGGTTTTTGCTTCTTGGACTTATGGTCCAGGGTGGCTGCTCAAGTTCCAACCATCACACTGAAATTCTATTCTGCAGAAAAAAGGGAAGAAGTTCAGTGGGTCCCTTTTAAGAAGACTTCCTAGAAGCACTTGTCAACACAACTGCTCACATCTCATTTGCTAGCACTTGATTACAGAGCTGGGATGTTTGTGGAGTGCAACCTTTTACGTAAGTGGCAATGGGCTTACTCAAACAATTATTAAAAAGAAGGGAAGAACTGGATATTGGGAGGCTTTAAGTGCCAAGCCAGTGCCTAGAGTTGGGCTAATACAACTGCCTTATTGGGTTCTATGGAAGGCAAATAGACCATAACTATTGCTGTATACAAATATCCTTCTCTGTGGTCAAACAGCAAGCAGCTAATTATGCTCAGGGATGCCTGCTCTTAGGGCCTTCCTTTGTAACAATCTCAAGAGTTCAAGTTTCCAAAGTGAACTCTCGGTTCAGTTGTTTGAAGCTTTGTAGTTAGAGTGAAAAGAATGCTGTGATTCAGCTTGCCGGCGTTGCTAGGCTGCCTAACAATTTACCTCTAGCAGCAGGGAAGAAATAGTTGTGTGATTGGAAATATTTAACTTAAAAATGGATAAAAATCATTTTCGCAAATTTATTTTTAAGAATAACTGAATTCCTTTCTTAGAAGAGCTATAAAATTACTGTCTTCCTTTTTTATTTTTTTAAGGAGGTAATAAATAAGGTGAACAAAATTGTAAACAAAAAGTTCATGTTGGTGCTTTACATAACTACGGGCAGTCATCTGGCTGGAAATGTGAGAAAATTGTAAAGAATCTGGAAAGGTTCAAAGGCTCAGGTTATTAAAGTTTTAATAATCTCTTTTTCTGCAGGGCTAACCCCCCCGCTATTCCTCCAATGTAGTAGAAAAACAAAATATGTACAAAATTGTAGTGCAGAATCTTCCTTGGGAAACCTATAAACATTGCTTGTGATTTTTGTAGAAGCCGAGGTTGGGGGCCAGGGGTCTGAAAAGGTACAATTTCATTTTCACTAAAGGAATTTGTAGTATTTTTGTTAGATTTTCATTCTAGATTTGATTCATGCTTATAACAGAAAATACTATTTTGCAAAACTTATTTGTGAAAACAATCTCACCACTTAACTTTTTCCTGTGGATCAATAAATCAGAGCAAACCAAAATATATATTGCCTATAGGGAATCTGCTGATGGATAAATGACCTGTCTCTCCTCTGTGACAAAGCTTTTTAAATTAAGGAACAGTGCTCTTCACTCCCCGTACTTGGAATACAGTGAAAATTTAAAAAATGAGTTATCTTCTGAATAAAATACAATTTATTTTTGTCACAGGTTTATAATGTCAGTGTGGCTATTTTTAGTTTGAAATTGGTTTTCTTTTAAAAAAGCATTAAAAATATACAGTATGCTGAAATGTAATACAAACGTAATTTACTATATGTCGTTTAAGACTATTCTTAGTGTATGAATTTTTAATATCATATGTACATACATATGCACGAAATATGCAATTGTGGAGTTGTATGAGTAGATTTAAAATATGCAGTCACAAGGAATGCTTTAAGTTGTGTTGCGTCAGGATGGTGGAAGAATTTTAAAAATTACTCATTAGGATCCTGCCATCAGCCCTGAAATATGATTTGTAAGAGATGATGTTTGGAGTTGTTTTTATAGGCTAAGTGGTTCCAAATGCAAGTCTATATCACAGACTTCCAGGCTCTTTGTGGGCCTAATTGACTTTGCTGTAGACTTTTGGCAAGGCTTTTATTATTTTTACTACATTTTCCTTTTTAATAATGTAAAATTGAACGAACTTCTAAAATTCAAGTTCCCCTTTATGAGTTTGTTAGCCCTTCCTTCACCAAATTAATGACCGGCTAAGCAGGACAGCCAAGAACACTTACTGCTCTGGGCATTTGTTAATTGGTTGTTCGTTGGACTATATATGAGGGAGAATTATTGCCACTATAAACCAAAGAGTGTAAAGGAGTTCTGATATAAATATGCAACTGAAATAGGCAGGGAAAGCTAGTGATGTAAAGTTCTGTTTCTCTGCTCGATGGTTCCCTTAGGATGGCCGCAAATCCTGAAAATAAAATGCAGCAGACCAGATCATAACTTAGTAATTCGTTTTGGTAATGCTTGGAAAAGAAGATTCATTGTTTTGACTTGTTTTTAAAGCGCCAATGATAAACTTTTGTGGGTGTGCTTTAAAAAGAACGCCGACTCTTAGAGCAAATGATAAACAGTAAAGTCTAGTTTCACCTTGGAAACTGCTGTAAAAGTAGTTTCATCCTCTGGGCTGAGAGAGTATTAGGAAGAAATACAAATTTCAAGGCTCTGGAATTTCTGACCCTTCAAGAACCTGAGGCATACATTAATTCCCGTTCTCTGGGCCTGAATTTTTTTGGAAATTTCCCTTGGGATATCCTAGGGAAAAAATCTCAGACTTTAAGGTAGAACTCCGGGCTCCTTCTCTCATCGCCTTCTTCCCTCCTGGCCTGGAGATCTCTCCCAGGTCTCCTTATAAAAGCCAATCAGACACTGTTTTAGCTCACGTGTTAAGCCAGAGAGCGAATTGCAAAGGTTTCCAACAGTACCAGGTAATTCACCATTAGCTGGCCTGGCTCCGGGATATCCAAGCCCCCAGAGGCTGCGTGACTCATCACCGGCGACCAGTTTTCCCTGGGTCATCTGGTTTCCTAGCAGAAAGTCATCTGATGAATCAGTGTTGCAAACTGAAAAAGGGGCTGTCCACAGCCGCTAGCTCCAAAGGTGTTTACCTTCATTTGTCCACGGCAGGCTTTGACATGCGGATGCTTTGTTCAAGGAGCAGCCATGTAGAGTCCCTCCTGCTTCAAAGGGGCTGTCAGCCCCTCACGATGGACAGAGGAAATGGTGTGGCCACATGAGGCTCCTGCTGGTGCCTGCCCCTTTTCCATGGAGCCTGCGGCATGATTCCGTGCTGGGCATGGGGTGGCAGGTTTCACTGTTGATTTTCCTAAAGCATATGAACCCCAGAGAGCATCCTCTTGAAGGAAACCTTCTGTAGATGAGTAAACTGAGGCCCAACTTGGTTGTGGCACTGCCCGGGACCACCTGGGGAATTAGCATCAGGATGGGGACTTAAAGATAGGGTTTATGAGAACAGAGGTTAGGGCCCCAGGCTGAAAACTTATTAATGCTCGATGTGTAAATAAAAAGTGTTAGATAGAAACTGATTTATAGGGTTCTGCCAAAACAGAACATTTGGGACACAGGCCTACAGGAAAAATGTTTAAACCCTTTGAAGCTTACTTGCCAGGAGCTATCCATTCATTCATTTTTAAAGGTCCCATTGGAAGCATCGGGTTAGCCTGAGTGAAGCTGTGTTTTAATCATGGGCTAAAGTGATGTCCTGATGTCCCTGCTTCATGGGACGTCCCTTTGGGGCTGAACAGAGGCTGGATTAAGGTGAGTGGGTGACAGAGGTGGCCTGAGCAGATCCCCTGGGGTGCCTCTGATGGCCTGTTTTAAATTCTGTGTCTCCCCTCCATCCATATATAGAGCTGAGTATATTTACTTAGAATACGTGCTGTCAAATCAGAAGTCCTGCTTGGAGATCAGACTAACATTTTTAGCAAGTCTGAAAAAGAAGTTGAACCTAAGGGGAAGGGAACCTGGCTTTGGCCAGGGCAGAAGTAGTAATACTTTTCAAGGTAGGGTGATTTCACAGAGGGCTTTCCAGAGTCCATAAACCACAGGAGGTTTTCTAAACGGATCTATTATCCTAGCACATATAGGATGGAACTCAAAGCGTTTGTCTATGCGTCTGCAAGAAATAAGCAACAGATAGAATGTTCCCAAGATGCAGGAAATGAAAAAGTCCAAAAGCTGAGATCTGGTGTGAAATAAGAGAATGGCGACAGTATTTAGGTGCCAATAGAGGGGCATAAAGTGACTGGGCTGGGGGTGGAAGGTTCTTTTTAGTTGCATCACAGTGGCATGTTTTTGTCAACTTTCTTGTCTACCTCTACTTCTCCAAAGAGCTTCATTTGATCATGACATTACAGAAAAAGAGTCAATGTGTATGGGTTGCTTCATATTTGCTTTGTGATTCAAACAAGTACTTTTAAACCTTTGGTACTTTACTTTTTTCCTCTTTATGGAAAGCAGTAAAATCCTTTTCATTAGGCAAGTGGCTTTCAAAAAGATTTCACACAGCAGGTAACTGGGAAGCAGTGTGGGAAGAATGAGGGTTTCGGAGTCACAGCAGACTTGGGCCCATCACACAGCAGACATTCTATGTGTTCTTTATTTTGAGCATTTCATAGTTTTGGATTTAAAAAATTCAAGGATTTTATTAGGGAAAAAAAAAAAAAAAAAAAGAATGAAAACAGGGCAGGAAAATGTTTATCTGAGAGATCAAAAAGAGACCAGAAAGTAAAACCTTACAATGAACTTAAAATCATCAAAGAACTGATTTTCATTCTTCTTGAAGGAAAGTGACCCCAAACACCTTGACTTGAGGTGACAAAACTGCATGAGAAGGAAATGTTTTGACTTCTAGGTGATGCTTATCTCCTACTAAGTTTGCACATTATAAAATGTGGGCGACTTGGTGAATTGTGGCTCTTGGGAAAGTAAATATACTCAACCAGTTCTATTCAAATTCACTAGTTCTATCCTCAAGAGGATAATTGTTATCCACAGTGAGGACTAAAAGAAGTTGTATACTTTAGAGAATTGAGTCAAGGTTTGACTTCTATTTCACATAATCGCTATAGTGTATCAGTGTTAGGTATCTCAGGACTAACCATGATTAGAACTCTTGGAAATATTTATTTTGGAAACTAATGGATTAAGAAGAAGGGTGAATGCACTGGTTAGAGTTAAGCTTAGGTTTCTAGAATTTTCTGTCTTGGCTTTCACCAACAGCTGTGCCTTGAGTCAGGGGTAGGGGCCTTGGGCAGGGTATTGGTAGGGTGCTAGTTGGACCAATGTCAAAAGAAGGTAGAAGGAGTGGGTGGCAGATCCTGGGATGAAGCCCTCTGGGATGGTGGCTTTCTCAGATGGGGTGATAGGAAGAATGGGAAGGAGAGGAGAGTCCAATAAACACAGAGGGGAAGTGTCAGCTGGAAGGGCCCAAAACAACTTTCACTTTACCTTGGCCTTGCTGTGCTTTTGTGGTTATTCTTTGGCTTAAATCAAGGAGCTGACACTCCATAATTCTTGGAAGGTACCTAGTGGTGAAACTGCCACGGCCCACATGCAGCAGTTAATTTGCTACCAACCTAATTACAAGTGTTAATTATTATAGAGCTTATAGAAATGTGATGTAAGACATAGTTTGTACCGCTATCTTTTTCAATTTTTGAGAGTCATTATACTGTGTGGTCGATTGAACTATGTACCCCAGCAAAGGCATGCTCTGACTCTTAATCCTTGTTCCTTGGGTGTGAATTCACGCATATTTAGGAACTTTTGAAGATGTTACTTTTAGTTAAGGTATGGCTCAACTGAATTGACATGGATCTTAATTCATATTAATAGAGGCATTATAAAGTCAGAATTCAGAGAAACACAAGAGGAAACAGAAACTGGAAGTCAGTGGAAAATCAGAAGAGCAGACAAAAGGAGAGGCCATTGCCTCGTGGTGGGAGGCAGAGATACAAGCCCAGGAACCCAAGGACGCCGGCAGCCAGCGCCAGAATGCTGCAGCCACTGGAGGAAGCTAGCCTTGCCTGTACCTTGATGTTGGACGTCTTTTTTTCTTTATTAGAGGAGTTGTGCGTTTACAGAACAATTACGCATGGACATCTTTTAAGCCTTAAACTGTGAGTCAATAAACTTCTGTCATTAAGCCAACCCACTGGGTGGTCTTTGTCCTTGTTAAGCCAATCCATTGTGTGTTATTCGCCGTGTCCTCTGGAGGACCAAGAAGCTCTGGTAGTTAATGTCCCAAATGGCTTTGGGCAGGTTCTACTTCAAAGCCTGGGCAAAGCTGGGAGACCGGGTGTGCGTGCTGAGGGAGTCTCCGTTTTTACAGAGCTGCAGAGACAGTAGTTCACAGGGACATTATTGAGAGTTCATATCTAGCCTCTTCTAAAAAGTTTTTCAGGGAAGTAGATTTGGCTCAATGGATAGAGCATTTGCCTATCGTATGGAAGGCCCAGGGTTCAAACCCCCGGCCTCCTGACCTGCGGGGTGAGCTGGCCCATGCGCAGTGCTGATGCGTGCAAGGAGTGCCATGCCACCCAGGGGTGTCCCTTGCATAGGGGAGCCCCACATGCAAGAAGTGTGCACCCACAAGGAGAGCCACCCTATGTGAAAAGAAAAAGAGTGCAGCCTGCCCAGAAGTGGTGCCACACACACGGAGAGCTGGTGCAGCAAGATGATGCAACAAAAAGAGACACAGATTTCTGATGCCGCTGACAAGAATGCAAGTGGACACAGAAGAACACACAGCAGGTGGATGCAGACAGCAGACAACAGGGAAAGGGGAAGGGGAGAGAAATGGATAAAAAAATGAATCTTAAAAAAAAAAGTTTTTCAAGTGAGAGGAGCCACTCAAGGGTTGTCCTATTTTTCTGAGGACGTAAGAATGGGGGTTCTATGGAGGCAAAAAAAAAAGGGGGGTGGGGCACTGGAAACAAACAAGACCAGAGTCTCCCTCCTCATGTTCCAGGCTGTCTACAAAGATCCTTTGACATATTTATTTTGGGGGCAAAGGGCAGCACTGTTTAATCCTTGTGTCCATGCCAAAGTCGAAAACAGATAACTATATTCTGCCTCCTGAAATTCTCTTCAAACTCACTTGAGTGATGCACTCTTGACTGTGGGCTTTCCACCCAAGGGGCCATGTTTCATTCCCAGTTGGTGGTTCCATCTGGCCAGTACTGATACCTGCCCTCTGAGCTTGGCCACAGTGTATTAGGGTTTTTTGCTGTAAAATACAGCAAGCTGGGAGAGTGGTAAACACTGGCTTGCTGGAACACCGTGTTGTCCTTGACTGTCCCCTGGGCACAACTAATTTCACTGGCATGCCTTGAAGAGCAGAGTCAATTGACTAATCCAGTTTAAAAAACAAATAATTATTTTTGATGTTAAGTAAGTACAAAATAATGGTTTTGCATTAAGGTGAAAAGTAGAATTCAGTTATACTCTCTTGACCCCACTGAATCATTACAACTAATTGGAGTTCTACTTGTGAGTCCCCAAATAACTCATTTGGTTTCTTTTCTAAATAGCACTGATAGCAACATCATTGTAAATGGGATAAAAATTCATAGGAAAAGACTATATATGTTTGTTTAAATTCCTGGAACTGATATTCATAATATAAGGAAAGTTGATGAAGCTTTTCAGAATGAACGCCAGGTGAAAGTAGTAATATCATATTACTTCTCTGAATTTTTGGAGTTATAGAACCTAAACTGATATTACCGATTCCCCAAGGGAGCTAGCAAAACCTGGACAAGCTGTTGGTTTTAATAATGGTGTTGCAAGTTGTCCATAACCTTATTTGTAATGGGATGAACTTGTAGCTGTGGACAGTGTGTTTGAAACCCACGGAGGGATTCCAGCCTGAGAAGAAAGGAAGGAGTCTTTAACCACAGAGCGAATGGAGTGGTTTAATAATTACGTTATTTCGGGGGAAGCGGACTTTGGCCCAGTGGTTAGGGCGTCCGTCTACCATATGGGAGGTCCGCGGTTCAAACCCCGGGCCTCCTTGACCCGTGTGGAGCTGGCCATGCGCAGCGCTGATGCGCGCAAGGAGTGCCGTGCCACACAGAGGTGTCCCCCGCATGGGGGAGCCCCACGCGCAAAGGAGTGCGCCCATAAGGAGAGCCGCCCATCGTGAAAAGAAAAGAGCAGCCTGCCGAGGAATGGCGCCGCCCACACTTCCCGTGCCGCTGACGACAACAGAAGCGGACAAAGACACAAGACGCAGCAAATAGACACCAAGAACAGACAACCAGGGGAGGGGGGGAAATTAAATAAATAAATAAATCTTAAAAAAAAAAATAATTACGTTATTTCAAGGGGGAAAGAAGGGTCTGCCTAAAGTAGAAGGAGAAGGGAAGGATTGATAAATAGAACTTACATCTATCCTAGGTAGTCAGCTGGTGGGAAAGGTCTGTTAAGTAATTGATCTGCTAGACTCCATAGTGAACTCCAGCTGGAGATCAAAGAAAATTCTCTGCTACAAAGGCAAGTGACAACCTCAGATCAGATGTTTTTCTTCCAGCTCTGTCATGCTTTATAACTGGCTGAACTGACCATAAGCTTTGTCCATCCAACCATTTATATGAAGATCAAGGTGTGTGTGCACGAGTGTGCATGGGTTTGCATGTGTGCACACACGTGCTTGAAAATCTCAGAGGCTAAGAGCAGGTTCAAACTCCAGAGCTTCAGGATAGAAGCTTAGGTGGGAACTGTGAAATGACTTAAAATTTTTGAAAAAAAATTATTATTTTTTTAAACTTTAGATTATACAAATGTTAAATAAAAAATATAGGGAATTCCCATATACCTCGCCCCCTTCCCCTCCCCCACTTTCCCCCATTAACAACACCCTTCATTAGTGTGGTACATTTGTTACAGCTGATGAACACACATTGAAGCACTGCTATAGACATGGACTATAGTTTACACTGTTGTTTACACTTTGCCCCACATAATTTTATAGATTTTGAAAAAATGTATGATGGCCTGTATCTGTCACCACACTGTCATGCAGGACATTCCAGTGTCCCCAAAATGCTCCCATGTTACACCCATTCCCCCCTTTCCCTCCTCCAGAACTTCTGGTGGCCCCTGCCCCCATATCAATGATACAAGTTATTGTGAAAAGACTTTTCTTTCTATTTACATGCAAAGGAAAGGGGGCCAAAGAATGTACCAACTGTCAACTTTTTAAAAGTTTCCTATATCTTAATTGTTCTCTAATTACCATTTATAATACCTTTCACTAACGCTTTATAATATATAATACTGGGAGCAGAAGTAGCTCAGTTGGTTGCCTGCCTGCTTCCCACATACTAGATCCCAGGTTCAATCCCTAGTACCTCCTTAAAATAAAATAAAACAAAACAAAATAAAATAAAATTTTAAAAATTCATAATACTGTTACAATAAAAGTAAGAATATTTTGAGTGATAGTTGGAATTATAGAGATTCAACTATTTGTGTTAGCTTATCTGCTTTCTTTTCTGTTTATAATAAAAGTGAGAGCTAAAGTTTAAAACATGATTTTTCTTTAAGTTATTTCCCTAAAATGACTTCTTTACATGTACTACCCACCTTTAGTCCTTTCTAATCCCAACTCTGTATTCTGATACTGGTTTCTTCACATCTGGATAAGGTATTATTTAGGATGAGGCAAAATATTTGGTTTAGAAGTTTCTTTTCTTTGAAATGTGTTTAGATTTATCAGTGGTTCTTTTCTATGCACTTTTAAGGACCCATACAGTGTTAAACAATAAAAAAGAGGTGTCTAGAATTAACTTGATGTGGTTAGTTCTGTCTGGCTATGCCCTTTCTTAAAATACTATACCATTTCCTCAATGAGTCACTAGTATCACCAGGAAGTCATTTGTCCTTCCAATTAGGAGCTGTGTTAGGGCTCAGGATTGTGCAGATGGACCATCCACTGAGTTCAGGCAATTCAGTTCTTAGTAAAAGGAGAAATTCCATTAGAGTTTTGAATGTTTGCCCCTATTCCTGGTGTCTGATGTACTCAACTGATAAACTCATTTTTTATTTTAGCCTAAGGCTTTGTTTCTGTTAAAATTCAGCTTCCAACCTTTCCCATTATAATTTTTTCTTAGTGTATATTTTTATCAGATGATATATTTATCAGATATATGTTTATTAGATAATTTCCTGGAAATATAATTTGATAGGATGGAAGATGGCAAAGATAGCATCTCAATAGACAAATTCTATATAATTTAAATTTTGCTGAGTGCCTTCTGGTTCAAAATGGCGGGCTGAGCAAATGCATCAAGCTTCACACTTTCTCAGGTTCCCATTGAAATGACTGAGATGATTAACTATACGTCTATCTAACGAAACCACACATCTATAAGTCTATCTAATAAAACCACAATCGTGCTGGACATTGACAAAGGAACCACAGAGTGTGAATAAATGTTGGCAGATAGAAAACAGGTGGCCTTATATGAAAAGCCAACAAGAGTGAAAACAGGGAAGGTTATTCCACAATTAAGGAAGGGCTGGAAGTACTCCAAGCTTGGAATTATCAACCCAAAGGGCAAGAGAATGGAGTGGGGGCACTCATCAGAGTGGTTATTTAAAGGGAATTCAGGATTTTGGGATACCCTCCCTCCACCAGAACCTCGCCTTCTCTTCTCCCCTCTTTCTTCCCAGCTCTACTCTTCCATTTCAAAGCAAATATAGGCAAATTGTGTCACCTGGAGAAAACCTAATAACTTCTAAGGACTGAAGAATAAGGCAGTGTAAGTGCTGGGGTCTAAGAAGAAAAGCTGGGCCTCCCTGAAAACACTGGGTAAGGCAGTTTGGCTCAGGAGTGACATTTGCAGAAGTTCTCCAAGCCTGGAGCAATCCTGGGGGTCTCCAGATTGCCTGTTCTGTACAGTGGGGGACTCTACTTATCAGTACTCCCCCACTCACCAGCAGTCTGCAAGGAACTTCCCTCTCCCCATTTAAGAGAGTGCCAGGAGACTTCTGTTACCTGGATTCATTAGCTTTGTCCTTCAGGTGGGGACGTACCACTAGATACTTGACAACACCAATTTCATGGAAGAGGAGGATTGATATGAACAAATAGAACAACTGACCCTGAAGAAATCACATACAACTCAAGGAACTAAAAAGAACTTTTAAAAAATTCCTTTTAGAATCCTGGGAGCAATTCATGGTATTGAAATAAGAGCAAGAAACAATCAGAGAACAAGAAAGAGCTACTGATAAAAGAGGATTGTTAAACTAAGAAATTTGACCCATGAATAGAAAAATATATTGGACATGATTAAAGAATATCTTGGAAGAAAAATCAAGGAAATCTGTCAGAGCAAAAAAGACTAAAAGGATGAATGGGAGAAGTTAATAGGTATAGAAGTTAAGACCAGAAGGACCAATATCTACCTAATAGGAAAGAAATGGAAAACAGAGAAAATGGGAGGGATAGAAATCAACTAAATAGTAGAGGAAAATTGCTTTATGAAAAGGAAGACATGAAACTTTAATTGGGAAACCCCATCATATATTAAACGGGGTAAATTTAAAAATACAAAACACCACAAAGCAAAGCCAGCTGATACATGTGGTGTACAAGACAAATAAAAACTCCAAAAAAGTTTCTAGAGAGCAAAAGCAAGCTAATTATAAGCATCAGAATGTCATCAGCAACTAAGACAATGAGCAGTGCCTTTAAAGTTTCAGTCAGCAAGAGAACAACAGAGCCCCAAGTCAACATTCTGAGGCATTTTTTGAACAGAGGTCTCAAACTTTTTCTGTAAAGGACCAGGTAGTAAATATTTTAGACTTTGTGGGTCATGTGGTCTCTTTTGCAATTTCTCCACTCTGTCATTTGTAGCCGCTTGACTCTGCCCACAAACAAAAGGGTGTGGCTGTGTGCCAATGAAACTTTCTTTACAAAAACAGGTGGTGGGGAAGCGGACTTGGCCTAGTGGTTAGGGCATCCGCCTACCACATGGGAGGTCCACAGTTCAAACCCCGGGCCTCCTTGACCCGTGTGCAGCTGGCCCATGCGCAGTGCTGATGTGTGCAAGGAGTGCCGTGCCACGCAGGGGTGTCCCCCGCGTAGGGCAGCCCCACTTGCAAGGAGTAAGCCCCATAAGAAGAGCTGCCCAGCGTGAAAGAAGTGCAGCCTGTCCAGGAACAGCACCGCATGCATGGAGAACTGACATAACAAGATGATGCAACAAAACGAAACACAGATTCCCGTGCTACTGACAACAACAGAAGGGGACAAAGAACACCCAGCAGATAGACACAGAGAACAGACAATTGGGCCGGGAGGGAAGGGGAGAGAAAATAAATAAATAAAAATCTTTAAAAAAACCACAAAAAAACAAAAAAAACAGGTGGTGGGCTGCAGTTTGCTAATTCCTCTCTAAAATGTGTTTTTACTTTATTTTTTAGAGAAGTTCCAGGTTTACAGAAAATAGAGTTCTCATTTACTGCCCCTCCCCCCGCCTAGTTTCTCCTATGGCTAACATCTTATGTTGGTGTGGTACATTTGCTACAACTGATGAACCAATATTGACACATTATTATTAACTCAACACTATAGCTTATATTAGAATTTGCTCTTTGCCTTGTATAGTTCTATGGATTTTGGCAAATGCATATGTACCTACCTTAACAGGATCACAGGACATACTTTTTACTGTCCTAATAATGCCCTGTGCTCCACCTACTTGGCTCCCCCATCTGTCTTTATAGTTTTGCCTTTTCCAGAGTGTCAGGTAGTTGGAATCATACAGAATGTAGCCTTTTCTCACTGGCTTCTTTCACTTAGCAATATGCATTTAATATTTCTCCATGTCTATTCATAACTCGATAGTTTATTTCTTTTCATCACTGAATAGTATTCCATTATATGACTGTACCACAGATTGCTTATCCATTCACCTATTGATGGGACTCTTGTTTGCTTCCATTTTTGGCAATTATGAATAAAACTGCTATAGACTTTTGTGCACGGGTTTTTGTGTGGATATAAATTTGATATTCATATGGGTAAATATATGGTAGTGCGACTGGTAGATTCTATGTTTAGCTTTGTAAGAAACTGCCAAACCATCTTCCAAAAGGCTGCATCATTTTACATTCCCACTAGCAGTGACTGAGTGGTCCTGTTGCTATACATTCTTGCTAACATTTGGCGTTGTCCGAGTTTTTGGGTTTAGCCCTTCTAATAGATGTGCAGTAGTATTCATTATTATTTTGATTTGCAATTCCCTAATGTCATGTAATGTTGAACATCTTTTTATATGATTATATGCCATTTGTGTATCTTCTTTGGTGAGGTGACAGTCCAATTTTTGCCCATATTTTCATTGCGTTGTTTGTTTTCTTATTGTTGAGTTTTAAAAGCTCTTTGTAAATTTTGGATACAAGTCCTCCATCAGCTAAGTGTTTTTCAAATATTTTTCCTAGTCTTTTCTTTTCAATCTTTTAACAGTGTCTTTCAAAAAGCAGAGGTTTTACATTGTAATGACCCCTACGTACCAACCAATATTGTCTTTCATGGACTGTGCTTTTGATGCTGGATCTAAATATTCAATGCCAAACCCAAGGTGACCTAGATTTTCTCCTGTTATCTTCTAGAAGTTTTATTTTTGTGTTTCACATTTAAGTCTATGATCCAATTGGAATTGATTTTTGAGAGGTGTAAGGTCTGAACTTGGATGCTTTTTGTTTTTGCATGCAGATTTTCAGTTGTTCTAGCATCATCTGTTGAAATGGAACCCTGCATTTGATCATAGAATTCTATACCCAGCAAAACATCAACAAAGGATAAGGGCAAAATAAAGACATTAATAGGCAGGCAAAGACTCAGAAAGATTAATAACTGTGTGTTCTATATGGGAAAACAATACTCAAAAAAGAAACTGAGCAAAACAAAAAAGGACTAAAGGAGAATGACATGAGGCAGAAGAAAGAGTGGCAGTGGGGCATGACCTAGAATTTTGGAGCTTTCTCCTCAAAGTGGCTTATGAAGTCTCAATCAGCTTGTCTTCCTTATGGGCCCAACCCAATCACTTGATTCTGTATAGAATAATATTTTTATAATCCCAGTACTGTAAATATGGTATCATGAGATTAAAAGTTTAGAATCAGTCAGTGAACAAACCAGTGATGGCATTTTCATAATCATTAATAAATTGAAGTATGCAAATCTTGGCAACATCAGATTACTAGTACTAACAAATTGGATGCTTGTGGGGACAGTTGAGGTGGAAGGCAGTGCAGGTGTCCATAAACATTTTTATCTTTGATAAAGAGAGGGTGGAATCAAGGAGAACAAGTGGATATAGATTGTTTAAAATTATAATACCCATCATCAGAAAAGCTAGAAAAGGAAACATTGTTGCCTCAGGTAAATGAAAGCAGAGGTGGGCATAGGGAAGATTGGAGAATTGAGCTTTTGTTCTTTCTTTGTGGCTTGAATTTTTCCAACACACAGGAAGTACTTCCACTTAAAAAAAAGGCTTGTTTAGAATTCTATGCAAAATTCATTCTCAAGGCTAGGGGCTTTATTACTTGGAGTTGACTGAACTTCTAACAAATCTGGTAGAGTTAAAGGCATTAAGTTAAAAATATTTTCGCCTGTCATCTGTGGTAGAGTCGATTTTTCAAAACCATTCTTACACTTTTTCACTGGGCAAGTTAATTTAAAAAAATTTTTTTGTGACACTTTTTTCAGAGCCACTCTCCATCTTTGTAAATTAAAGCCTTTATGCTGAGAATAGTGAAGTAATAAAGTAAAAGTTTGCTCAGAACAGCAGTTATAGAGGAATTAAAGGGCTTGGCAGCTACGGTTCCAGGGTTGGTCACCTGGTTTTGTAAATAAAGTTTTATTTGGACACAGTCATGTTCATTTGCTCAGGCTTTGTCTATGCAAACGACAAGTCCAAAATATCCACTATCTGACCCTTTAAGAAAAAGTTTGCTGTCCCTGTGAGTGGTTCTCAAAATTTCAAGTGCATCAATTACCTGGAGACCTTGTTAATCCATTAATTGCTGGGTCCACCCACAGAGCTTCTGATTCAGTAGGTCTCGGGTGGGGCCCAAGAAGTTGCAGTTCTCTCCAGTTCCCAGGTGATGCTAATAATGCTGGTCCAGGAACAACCCTTTGAGTTGCAGAGGTGTAGACAAGTCTAGTTTTTAATTTAGGCTTTACCCATTGCAGGCTGTATGAGTTTGGGCAAGTTAATTTTTAGGCGGCTCAGTAGGTTCGCCTGTAAAATAGGGATATTTTAGTGCCTATCTTCTTGGGTTGCTTTGAAAATCCAGTGAGATCAGGCAAATGAAGCACTTAGCCCAGTACCTGGCACATAGTAAGAAGTAAATTCAGTCTTACTATAATGATGATAAAACTATCTTGCTGAGTGACGATGAAGCTGAGAGAGTCAACTGCTGGGGAGATGGGATTGGGATCGTTTTCCTGAGCCTTTGAGAGTTCATTCTTTAGTATAAAATTTCTCTAAATATTGGCTCAGCAGAGAAAGTAAATGACTGGCTTTAAATCATGTTCCTAGGAGGAAAGTACAAGTTGAAAAGGATCACAAAGAGAAGGCTATAGAGGCACTTTCATATTCATTCCTCTCTCATTGGGAGTAATCTCAAGTTTAACAGAAGTGTAGTTTTCATATCTGATGTCTGATTTCGTCTCTCTCCCAAAGTCTATGCCTATCACCAATTCTATTCCACCAGTGTTTCCTGCGTCCCCATAGGCCTCTGCACAAAGGGTGGGAGGAAGGCAGGGTGAGCATGGACCTGTGTAGGAAAGAGGTAGAAAGTGAACGTCCTGTCCTCAAGGAATTTATGACCTCACTTCAGATAAGATGGTCCCTCATGAAGGAGTTACGTGAAATGCAAGGTCTAGTGGGAGCCAAAACAAGAACAGGTAACATGTACCGTCCACTTGTCCACATCTAGACTGGGAGGAGTCAGGCGTCACTTGAAGGTCAGCTGGGATGGCCTGGGAGTGGGTGGGAAGCCTCCCCCTCCCCCAAAGGCAGCAGGAGACATGGGTTTGGGGAGGCATGGCGAGGAGGAAATGAACAGAGCCTGGTTTAAGTTTAACTAGCGATTGAATAAGCAAGTTGCCATTGAAAATGACGCAGGCAAGGAGTTCTTAGGAGAGCAACTCCACTTTTCAAGCGTGAGTGCTGCGGCTCTTTTTTGCTCTTGTTAAATTGGAGGTGGAACTGAAAATCGTAAGTAGTCTCAAGTTAGAGAATTGTGACAGATGGGGGTCTGACTCAAAAAACACTCCCTGCTAACTTTGAAAACTCAGCCCACTGGTTCAACCTGCTCTACCTGTGAGATGGAAAATCCTTGTGACCTTGGAAGCAGCAGAGGGGATGAGCTGAAATAGCACAGGAACTTTCCTCATCTTTTCCTCCCAAGACAGAAAGGCTGAGACAGATGTCTGTGGCCAGGATGCTGGATGTGATGGGAAACTTGGCTTTGGATTCTGGATCTTGGAGAAGGCGATTCATCATCAACTGGGCAGCAGTTTTGAGGGTTGGGAGGGCACCCAGGAGGAGAGCATTCTGATGACCTGAGTCTACATCGGTGACCACTGTCTCAGTATCACAGGGCAGGTGCCTCTCTGAAGGCTGGAATTTTGAGTTGAGTCCAAGCATTTTCATCCATGAACGTGCTGGGGTTATCTTTTTGATGAGGAGTGAAATTCCACACACCTAATCTCTGCCTGTAACAGAATTACAATCATGTCCAAGGATACTCCCCAAGTGGCTAATGATGGTGACATCATTGAAAAAGAAAGGACACTGCCTCCTGCTCATTAAGGGGAAGTGGCCATGTCATGGCAGAGACAGGCATGGTTGGGTCTGCCTCTCTCTTATCTCCTCCTGGGTTTCAAATGGAAGAGATTTACAGAAAATGTCTGTGCCTTCTTGCTCTTGCTGGGAGATAATCTGGTGCAGGGTCTTCCTTCAGAGCACCCATTCCTGGCTTTTGCCTTCGCGGCCAGCCAGGATCACGGGAGACCTGTTCCTGGGACCCATCTTTCTTTATGAGAGAAAATATTGCACAGTTTGAGTTCGTTTTGTTCTCCCTGCACTGGTAAAATTATCTTTGATTTTCGACTTTTTTGTAGGTGGAACACTGAGATGATTTGGAATAAAAACCATAAAAGCACTTCAGTGTTGATTCTTTGATTGTACATCAGCTCATTGTGCATGATGGTGCTGGTAAACTCTACAGACTTCTAGTAGGTCTGAAGGTCCCTTCTTGAACCTGGGATTGTCTGTTCCCTCTGCTGCCCCGTCAAAGTTATTGACTGTATTTTTAAGCCTTGTTTTGCTCTTAATTATTCTCGCTGATATCTCCTCCAATGGAATAGATCATCAATGGGTGTATATATATTTTATAAAGACCATCACCCACCTCAGGGCCTTGTTTAAATTATCCACATCTAAGTTAAGTCATGCTTCCCAGAGGTAGACCTTAGTAAAGTTTCATCAAAGGAGAAAACTCATCCTTGGCTTTCTTTTACAGGCAGCCTGGTATTGTAGAAACACTGGATTGGAATCATTTATAGAGCATCATCCCTGTCACTAAACAAGTATGTGACCTTCAGTAGGTCTCTTCACTGCCTTAATTCTTCACTGTCTTAGTTTCCTAGTCGTGAAGCAGAGATGAATTAGCTGATGTTTCTTTGTGTTCAAGAACCCTTCTAGGGAAACAGAGGTGGCTCAAGCAATTGGGCTCCCATCTAACATGTAGGAGGTCCAGGGTTCAATGCCCAGGGCCTCCTGGTGAAGGCAAGCTGGCCCTTGTGGTGAGCTGGCCCACATGGAGTGCTGGCCTGCATGGAGTGCTGGCCTGTGTGGAGTACTGCCCCGCAGGAGAGCTGCCCCATGCAGAAGTGCTGGCCCGTGTGGAGAGCTGGTGCAGCCAGATGACACAACAGAAAGAGACTCAGAGGAGAGAAAATAAGAGATGCAGCATCCCAGGGAGCTGAGGTGGTACATGAGAATGATCCCCTCTCTCCCACTCTGGAAGGTCTCAGGATTGGTTCTCAGAGCCGCCTAATGAGAATACAAGTAGACGCAGAAGAACACACAGAGAAAAATGGACACAGAGAGCAGAGAATGGAGGGAGGGGGGAGAAATAAATAAATAAATCTTTTTAAAAAACGAACCCTTCTATATGTAACATAATCTATGTATATCCCTGAAATGTTTTATTTTAAACACAACTTCAAATATATATTTATTTTGCGCTTCACTCTTAATATCTGTCAAGAAAAGTCAACATTTGAAAAAAACTGGTCCTCTTGCATTTTTACCTTACAGGGATTATTTTTCTTCTTTAAGTGAAATCCTTTATGAATACAGATACAAAGATGGCATCTCCACCAGTGCAGAACCCAAGTGCCAGTATCTTCTTTGGCAGGGAGGATCTACTTAGTGATTGCGACAGACCCTTAAGGACTTTGGCCAGGAAAAGAGGATGCTCCCTCACTCTTTCCAGGAGGAATTGCTGTAATTCCTGGTTTCTACTGCTCAGGGCTTCTAGGGTTCAAAGAAGGAGCTTTGTGTAAAATGAGTGGAACAGTCTGTGGCAGCCTGAAACGGGGTGACTTTTCTTAAGCATGACCTCCAAACAGACCCCAAAGATGTTTCCTTATGACTGAAGTAGAAACAAGACAATTCCCAACCTAGCCACCGTACTCAGGCTTTTCATGTGAACACAGCCAGGCAAATCACAGTCAAAGGAAAGCAATAGAGCACATTAAAATTCATGCAAGGCATTTGACAACATCTATTAAAATTTGATCCAGCAATGTCATCTTTGGGACTTTTTCCTACAAATATTCTCACAGGGATGCGCAGACATTTACGTGCAGAGATGTTCCTTGCAGCCTTATTTTGTAAGACATAGAAAGCCACCTGCGTGTTTGTAAATGGTGGTTCATTCATACAGAGGAACACTTTGTGGACAGTGAAAAGAGTAGGAGTGGGTCTACATGTACTGTCACGGCAGGGTCCCTAAGTGGGGTAGGTTTCTTCTGGTGCAGTAACAAGTGGCCACAAACTAGTGGCTTAAGACAGGACAACTTTATTTTCCTATCATTCTGGTCTGAAGTCCAACATCAGTTTCTCTGAGCTAAGGTCAAGCTGTTGGAGATGCTAGGGCAGGTACATCCTGGCCCTTTCCTGCTTCTAGAGGCTGCTGGCACACCGTGGCCCTAGGCGCCTGTCCCCATCTTCAAAACCAGCAGCGTGATATCTTCAAATCACCAACTCTCTGACCGCTGCTCCATTCATCCTATCTCCTCCTCTGCTCCCCCTTAGAAGGACCTCATGGTGACACTGCGCCCACCCAGATGACTCCATCTCTAGAACCTCAGTTTCCTCACATCTGCAGATGGAAGGTGGCCCTCGCATGTAAGAGGACATATTCGAGGTTCTGGAAATTAGGGCTTGGACGTCTTTGGGAGGGGGCAGCATCGTTCTATAGACTGGATAGAGTGTATTTTTAGGCGAATATAGCAAGGTACATTACAGAGTGAACAGAAGGGTACTATGTGGATAAAAAAGGGGATGGAGAGCTAATCTATGTTTTTGTATTTGCACAGGATATCTCTGGAAAGATACCCAGAAAACTGGCACCACAATTTGGGGGCTGGATTGGGGTCAGAGAGATTTACCCTTTGTCCATGTTGACTTTTGAAATAGAGTGGTCATATGTGGTAGAAAGTTTGGCCACCACGGCCTCAGCCTGTTTCTTATCAAACCTTCACAAGAGCTTTGATTGGCAGGTCTTTGCCTGATTTTATCTTTTGGTTATGATGTTAGAAAGAGAAAACTAGCAAAACCAGGCTTAGTGAGAATCCCGACCAGCTTTTCAGTGCAGGTATGGTGCCCTTCTCAGCCAAGCCCGCCTGTGAGGCCCTGAGTATTTTCCAGGACTCACCCTCTGGGTGGGGGCAAGTGCACCAAGCACTTCCGCTAAGGAGCTTTCAAAGAAGGCGCTCCATAAGGGTTCACGAGAGGCAGGAAAGCTGCCCCAGAAAGCTGAGCTAGCTCAGCGATTTGAAGTTCTTTGAGGACACATGGGCAAGAAATGTTTCTCTACTTCTCATCTTCTTTTGAAACTATTTTTCTTACACTAATAGAATTTCAGAGTGAAAAGGGACTTGAAAATCATCAGGTTCAAACATCTCCTTCTAAAAATGAGGAAGCCGAGTTCTAAAGAGATTGGTGTGTGTGAGACAAACTTGCCTTCAGTGACAAATGCAAAAAATATCTATTGAGTGTTGACAATCTGTGAAGCCTTGGGCTGAGGTGAAAAGGTGGGAAAACAAGGCCCTGACCTCCGGGGCTTCCAGTTGAGCTGCATTCAGAGGAACAGTTACAATTACCCTTGACAAAAGCTCCCTGGGCCACAAGATGCGAGATGCGGGGTGGCTGACACAGTGTGTACGCCAAAGCTTGACAGATGAGTTAAGAGTTTGTCAGGAGCTGGGCACTCCAGAATAAGGGGACAGAAGCACAGAAGTGTGGGATAGCTTGGTATAATTAGGGGGCCCATATGGTGTTGTAATTCTGGAAGGTAAAGAGCAAGGAGAGGAGAAGTGGATATCAGGAAAGATCTTGTACACCACATTATGTTTAGACTTTCTTTTCTCTGATAGAGTTATAGGGGCGGACAAACTTTTTCTGTGAAGGGCCTGATGGTAAAGATGTCAGGCTTTTTGGGCAACAGTATCCCTGTCTGTCTATTTAAAGAATCAAAGAAACATGTAAAACCCATTCTTCACTTGAAGACTGGATTCGGCTCACAGGTTATAATTTGCTGAAGCTCTTGGGATCTTTCAGCAGGAAATGACATGACGGGATCTGAGTGTTAGGAGATGACCATGTGGCAGGTGCTGTGGGGAATGTAAGGTGGTGTGTTAGTCAGCCAAAGGGGTGCTGATGCAAAATACCAGAAATTGGTTGGTTTTTATAAAGGGTATTTATTTGGAGTAGGAGCTTACAGACACCAGGCCATAAAGCATAAGCTACTTCCATCACTAAAGTCTATTTTCACGTGTTGGAACAAGATGGCTGCCGACATCTGTAAGGGTTCAGGCTTCCTGGGTTCCTCCCTTCCAAGGTTTTGCTTCTCTCTGGGTTCAGGGTTCCTCTCTTCCTAGGACTTGCTTCTCTTTCCTCTGTGAGCTCACTTCCTGGGGCTCCAGCTCAAGGCTTCAGCATCAAGCTCCAACATCATAACTCCAAAACCCAAAACCCCTCAACCCTGTCCTTTGCCCTGCCTTTTATCTGTGAGTCCCCACCCCTGGGGACTCAACATCCTAATGATGTGGCCCAATCAAAGCCCTAATTATAACTTAATCACACCCAGGTACAGACCAGATTACAAACATAATCCAATATCTATTTTTGGAATTCATAATCCTACAAAACTGCTGCAGGTGGGAAGGGATAATTCTAAGTGGCAGAGCTCTGAGGAGGCTGTCGTGAGAGCCCAGGGATGGCGCTGCTTGTCGTGAGAGCCGGGTGACCACGCATGCCTTTAGATGTGCTGCTTCTGCCTCTCCTCCTCCTCCCAGCCCTTTCAACAGTCGTCCTCGCCCCCTGGGCGGCTGGTGGGGTGGAGCTGCCATTGGCTGAGAGCCCCTCTGCCCAGGCTCTTTTTTTTTTTAAAGATTTATTATTTATTTATTTCTCTCCCCTTCCCCCACCTGTTGTCTGCTCTCTGTGTCCATTTGTTGTGTGTTCTTCTGTGTCTGCTTGTATTCTTGTCAGCAGCACTGGGAATCTATGTCTCTTTTCGTTGCGTCATCTTGCTGCGTCTGCTCTCCGTGTTCACGGAGCCACTCCTGGGCAGGCTGAACTTTTTTTGGCACTTGGCAGCTCTCCTTATGGGGTGCATTCCTTGCACATGGGGCTCCCCTATGTGGGGGACACTCCTGTGTGGCACGGCATTCCTTGTGTGCATCAGCACTGTGCATGGGCCAGCTCCACATGAGTCAAGGAGGCCCTGGGTTTGAACCCTGGACCTCCATGTGGTAGGCAAATGCTCTATCCATTGAGTCAAATCCACTTCCCTGCCCAGGCTCTTTCTAACCACTGCAAGGCCCCACCCGGTGAGCAGCCCCAGTCCCCTGATCCCAGCACCCCTGTCCAGTGCATCCCACTGGCCTGGGTTCCCCTGCAGCTAGTGGCAGGGCCAGAGTTAGAGCCCAGGTCGCCTGCCCCCGTCCCCAAGTCTTCACACAGGGGTGTGCTGATTCTCTTCTTCTTTGGAATCAAGAAGAGTCTTATTTCATCTTTAAAATAAGCATTTCTACATCTGCCAACTCCACGTCTGGGCATTCATTTCTCACTTTATTCTCAGGGCCAGAGTCAGGCAGCTCAAGTGTTAGACTTTCCCCCCTTTTCTTTTGTTGAAAACCAGGAACAGTTTCCTCTTTCATGTGTAAAAGACAGGGCAAGGAAAGAGGGGTCCAGTTAAGGTGGATTTGGCATTGCCTTGACTGGGGCCGATTATATCAGCCCCTTCTTGTGGGAAAAGGGCTACCTCCCTAAGACAATTTGTGTACATGCTCTTTGACTGTTTTTTGTCACTTCGATTTCTTATGCTATTTATTGACCCGTTTCCCTTTTATCCTGGATCCATCTCTCCTTCTCTTATCTGTTAGCCCTGGTTCTCTGTAAGAGCCTCTTTCATCTCTGCAGGGTTATCTTTCTCCCTCCAGGACGTGAATACTTTTTTTCAAGTTTTTCTTGCAGTTCCCAGGGTAGAATTTGTGCCCTTTTAACTTTTGTTTCCCTCTCAAATGCTTTCTTGCTGTTTCTTGAATTACTTTCTTAGGAGTCAGCTGTTCATTCTGATTAGAGTACGCTTTTTAATGCTTCTATGATGGAAAAGTTTTTCTACTTCGCTCTGTGGTGTCACTTTACTTGACAAAAAATTTATTGTTGAATTTGGGGACATAGCTGTGCTTGACAGGGGTGCAGGTTTAATTATTTTATACCTGGCCTTTGTTCGTGGGCATGATTCCTGTCGTGTACATAAACTCAGCGATGTCCTCGCTGAGAACACGTTCTCCTTTCGCCACAGCTGGTTTGGTCAGTGGTTCTGTTCTCCGGGCTTTTCTGTAATTGTCTGTGTGGTTTGTGTGCTTTGTCATCACTTATGTCAACTATTGCTCGTCTTATGAATCTACCTACAACATAAGAGTCACATATTTGTAATCACCTTAAACTCCTCACCTGAGACCATACAGGTGTGCTAAGAGACCTCTTGGGTTAGCCAGGTAAGTCCCAAATCAGAACGTTTGTTTCCCATCGGCATGTGTGGCAGCAGCAGTATCAGGAGTGGTGTGGATGGTTTAGTATTGATAATGGTTCTCTGGTTTGTTTTTTGTTTTTTTTTCAATTTTTAAAATTTTATATATATATAAATTTATTTATTATTTTTTTAAGGTTTTTTTTATTTCTTTTTTTTAAAAGATTTATTATTTACTTATTTCTCTCCCCCCGCCCAGTTGTCTACTCTCTGTGTCCATTTGCTGTCTGTTCTTCTGTGACCACTTCTATCCTTATCAGCGGCACGGGAATCTGTGTTTCTTTTTGTTGCGTCATCTTGTTGTGTCAGCTCTCCGTGTGTGTGGCACCATTCCTGGGCTGCACTTTCTTTCACGCTGGGCGGCTCTCCTTACGGGGTACACTCCTTGCGCGTGGGGCTCCCCTTCGCGGGGGACACCCCTATGTGGCAGGGCACTCCTTACGCACATCAGCACTGCACATGGGCCAGCTCCACACAGGTCAAGGAGGCCTGGGGTTTGAACCTTGGACCTCCCATGTGGTAGGCAGATGCCCTAACCACTAGGCCAAGTCCACTTCCATATATATATATATTTAAAGATACATAGATCGCACAAAAGTTCTGTGGGTTTTAGCTAACACTGACCCAGGGTTCACCAGCTGCCAGCTGCTGTACTAGGTCATTTATTCAAATTACCTCATTTAGTCCTCATGGCAACCCTCTGAGCTGCAGACTGTTTAGCCATTCCATTTTACAAATGAGGAAAAAGACTTAGGGAGTTTAATGAATTTACCTAGGATGAGAGGATGGATGGGGAGTCAATTGTACTTTTCAGATCATTTGTCTACCAGTTTGGGTGGCCACACAGAGAGCTAGATAGACAGACAGATAGGAAGGTGCGTTTTATTTGGGCTTCATCAAAGGATTTCTCCAGGCACGTGAATGACATGCTTGGACTTGTTCCGACTTGTGTGCTCACCTGCTGCCCGTCCCAAGAAGTGCGGTTCAGGATTTCCACTGTCCCTGGAATTCTGCTTCTCATAAGGAGACAACGGAACCCCCAGATGGAGCCGACGTGGAACCAGCGGCCAGCACTGCCATATTCCTAAGATGCAGGAGGCACAGCGCCTTGGTCTGTGACAATTATAGGAGCCTGCAACAATGATTTATTTTCTTTGAAAATTGGAGAAAGAAATGAACATTGAGATCAAAGAGATGTTTTAATAAGTGATATTAATATATTTGTTTTTATACCAATGTGGTCATAAAATATAAATTTTATTATATGTATTTGGAGGAAGAGGCCCACGATGGTCAAGTGCACGGGGCCCATGGAAGTCATGATCAGGCCCGACCAGCAATGATCTTCTCTAGACCCAAAACAGGGCTTTGGGGCATGCTGCCTTCATGTCCACGTTCCTTCTTCTCGTGCAGAGTGTGGAAGAAAGAGAAGGGTTTAGGGGCCAGGCCAGCTTGGCTGGGCCATTTAAATCGAGCATGTTACCTCCATTCTTTGAGCTTCCCTTTCCTCACTAGCAAAATGGGATTTCTGCCTATTGATGATCCAATGAGACAAAGTAGTTGGGATTGTAGAGGCAGCGGAAGTGCCCAGGTGTCAATCAAGTCCCATCTCTCACCCTCCTCGGTTGTCCCCTAGTTGCAAGCTGTACCTAAAATTCAGAATACATGGAAAAATGGTATATTGGGTGTGTGTGTGCGTGATTAATCAAAACATGATGTTATTAGAGCAACTTAAATAAAAGCATACCTTATTTTCAGACATTGACATTTTTACCTTTTGTCTTTGGAGGCTGTCTTGGATAGTGGTTTAGGATGAACTAAGTAAATGGGCTTTGGAATCAGACTGCTTGGGTTTGAATTTTGATTCAATCTCTTAACCTGCATGACTTTGGGGAGTGAATGAACCTCTCTGGACTTTGGTTTCCTCATCCGTGTAGTGAAATATCCATCGGGATTGCTCTTCCCGATTTGTGTTGAGGCTGAAATGGATTAATGCAACTCGAGCTCTTGGAATAGCGCCCGGCATGTGGTGAGCTCAATAAATATGAGTGGTATTGTTGCTGTTATGATGATGGACCAGAAAGTGAGCTGTTTGCAGAGACTGGGCTCTTGTATCTTTTCCCCAGTATATATCCAAGGATTCTTTGCTTTCTACATCTGTAGTTTACCCATCACATTTTGCCAACTCTGTGTCCTCTCTTGTAGTTTATTTTAAATGACTCCCTGACCCCTTTGCAGAACTGGAGGCTAAAGACTATGATTTTGATGCTGTAGAACATGACAACAAACCTAAGTTGGAAAGGTAGAATGGACTGGAATTTCAGGCTGGTTTTACTCAAGTCTCCAGTGTTAACGTAGGGAGTTTGCCAATCTAGAGGGAGCATTTAACGCGATCCATTATCGTTGTTGTTATGTTTTCCTCTTCAGTGCCTTTTACTCAGCAGAGCGCCAAGGCAGTGTCCACAGCCATCCATCACTCGGCCCTGGCTCTTGGTTGCAGCTGCAGAACAAGATCCTGGCTGACGCGAGCGAAGGGGCGCTTAATAGAGGATCTGACCATGGAAGGTGGGGAGTGGGAAAGAGCAGGGGACAGAGTCCACAGAATCCAGGGATTTGCTGCTTGGAAATGGCCAGGGCCCACAGGCACTCCGGAGGACCAAGAAGTGGGAACTGGGAAGATGTGCATCTGTCTTCGACGTCCATTTCCCCGCCGTCTCTGCTGGGGTGACTGGGCCGAGCTCCCTGTCCTTGCTCATGACTCAGAGCCTCAAGAGCAAGTGGCCGATTGGCTGAGCGTGGGACCTCCCCACAGGGTCCACCGGGTGCCACAGGGAAAGGAGGCCATTGCCCTCAGCTCTGGCTTCTAAAGGTGTGTGGTCCCTCCTGCGCCAAATCCGTGCGCCCTCAAGAAGGGGAACGGATGCTGGTGAAGGGTGCCTGTGGTCAGCTGACCTCATCATGCAGAAATCAATTTCTGGAGGTAACACAAGATCTGGTTGCCTCAGGACAGAGATGGGAGTCGAGAGAGCCAGAAGGAGCAGGGAGGGAGCGAGGGGCTGGCCTCTTCCCCCCTCGTGTGGAGCTGGCGGGCAGGAGAAGGGGCAGGAGACCCCAGCCCTGAAGCAAGCCCTGGGGCCCCCAGCAGTGCTCTCTCTGGAGCCTGCTGATTAGGGCTGTTGTACAGCTATTTTACTTTTCCTGGAAAGAACTCCAGGCCATAGAGAAAGTGTGAATGCTGGCTTTGTTTGGATGTGGTCATTTTGAGTGAAACTCACAGGATTCCCTCTTAGAGTTTGAGCCCCTGGTTCTGTTGGCCCCAGGGCGGCCACGGCCTGAGCTCAAGGCATTTCCGAGAAGAGCAGGTACTTGGTGGTGGCCATGCAGGTCCAGGGCCCCTCTGAGCACCCTCTCGTAGGCAGCTGAGAGCTCTGGTTAGGA
Organism: Dasypus novemcinctus; assembly: GCF_030445035.2. Lineage (NCBI taxonomy): Eukaryota > Metazoa > Chordata > Mammalia > Cingulata > Dasypodidae > Dasypus > Dasypus novemcinctus. The sequence goes on along the minus strand of NC_080677.1, from coordinate 156,514,166 downwards.
GGCCAGGAAAAGGAGATCCTTGAGCTTGGCCAACTCACAGTTCTTAGAAATGCTACAGAGGTTTTCCTGGGGTTTGAATTTTTAATCCACTTTTTTATAGAATACTATCATTTTCGAGCAGAAGGAGGAGTTTTAGTACCATCACATCTAACATCCATTTCATAGCTAAAGAATAGAAACCCAAAGGCATTAAATTTCTTGCTCCAGGCTGAATATTTAACAACTCCCCAAGCGAAACTTGAAGAAACCTACATCTTCAACATGGAGACAGTAACTTGATGATGTTTGGGTTGCCCCTCTTCTTTTTCATTGTCTAATCTGCTTGTCAACCGTCTCTTCTAGAATGCTCCCCATGTGCCAGACAGCAAGAAACCTACTTCTCTTTGAGATGTCACATCTATTAGCTCTATCATCGTCTTTCCAAACCAGAACTTTTTAAAATAAAAAAAGACACAATTTAAAACTGCTTATGTATTTGTCCTAGTCCTGTTAAGAAACTTCCCAGCAATTGTACCTGTGTTTCCAGGTGGAGTTCCTTTCCCCATGGACTGAGATATAAACTCTCTCTTATAAAAAGGAAACGTCCTGGGCACAAGGCTGGCACTTGAGCTGTCAGGGCCGTTTCTACCTACCCTGTCAATGTCTCTCGGGCTCCCTGAAACGGCCAAAGTCCAGGCTGACCCCTCAGCCCGGAAGCTTCTCTCTTCCACTTGCCACCAGAACCCAAGAGCAGGCCACCCTTACTCTGGTCTAATCTTCTGTTCAGAGTCTAGGGAAACAAATAGAAGCCAGAAGGCCTAGGGCATGCTGCCTGGGGCAGGACTTTGGAGGGTGCCAGAGCCAGGGGGTTGTACAGAGTGTCTGAGATCGCCAGAGCAGACTGCATGGCTTAAACAACAGGGATTTTTTGTCTCGCCTTCCGGCAACTGAAGTCCAACATCAAGGCCTGCGCGAGCCGTGCTTTCTCGGAGGTCTGTACGTAGCGCTCTGGGGACGGCTCAGTCTCAGCCTTCACCACGTGGAGCTCTCTCTGTCCCCTCTTCCGGTTTCTCCTTCCGTGCCTGTTTGCTTTGCTCAGATGGACTCCAGCCATACTGGAGGAAGGCCCTTCCTGGCTCAGGGTGGCCCCACCTTAGCCAAAAACACCGTCCAAGGTCCTATTTACAAATGAGCTCACACCCACGGCCTGGGTTGAGACTTGAGATGTCTCTGTGGCGGACGTGGTTCAGTCGCCATCGCTGAGGGTGAGGAAGAGTTGTGTGGAGCTGGCTGACTAGTGAAGATGAGGGAGGCTTGGCCTGGAAGCCTAGATCCCAAGACATTTGACTGTGGAGCCGTCGGGGACCTTGGCTTGCTGGAGGTGGCTCCTGGGAGATGGAGGTGGATGAGAAACTAGCTGAAAGCCAATGAATGGATTTCAGGTATTTCCAGGAACACATATTCAATATGCCACTTTTAGTTGAAAAATGAGTAAATATAGCCTGTGGGAATGAATGAAGCACTTAGCAGAGCTTTTCTCAATTGGCAGAGAGTTTGTAGTAGATGTGAGCTTGGAGCCTTTGGGAACCATGGAAACAAGGAGCACTTTGTTAGGAACTGAGAACACTCTGGGATGCTTTCTGTGCGTCACACGAGCCCCCAGCAGCATCGCCCCGAAGTCAACACAGATTGTTTTATTTCTCTGACTTTTTTTTTTTTTAACTAACTTGACATGGCCCTTTGACTTAATGTTAGACCTCAATTTCATGGCCAAAGCACACATCCTGGAGAAATAGTTACCTTTTCTTTACCTACAACAGGGACAATAACAGTATACAGGCTGAATCTTGTATTTATAAAGTGACATTTCCACATCTGCCATGGGAATTTCTTTCTTAGTCAAGCGGCCATAAAAAAAGAGGAAGATAAAAACAAATGAAAAGAAATGGGAGCAATTTAAGTAAAGAATAACTTCCTTTTCATTAGGTTTAACTTGAAACCAGGTATCATATTTATATACACACTGCAGAAAATATTTAACCTCTTCATAAAGGTTAAGTAACTAACTGATAAGCTTTGCCGGGGAAGTGTGTTTAAAGGCTCCCATTAAACTCAACCCCCGCCAGGCAATTTTTCAACTTTTCAAATACGGAGCCATTAGGACACTGAAAGAGGTCTGAGAAACAGAAGGAATTTCTAGCGAACAAATACAGTTTTTCATGGGAGAAACTGTTACTACTTTATATATCAGGGGTTACGGAATGAGTCAAAAGCCAAAATAACGGCACCTAAGGCAAAAGCCCTTAATGATACAATTTAGTCTTCAGGAAAGCCGAGATAAATTCCCTCAGCAGTTGGCTGGAGGAAACAAAAGGGGCAAGATATTTTAGCGGGGCTCTTTCTATAAATAATGTAAGGAATGATTGGAGCAGAGAGGTTACGAGGGAGATCGAGGTCTGGGGAAGCAGCAGAACTTCTGGAAGCCTGGACAACGGTTTAGAGGGATGAAGATTAGATAACGATACATGTGTGGATTTCCTCTTGGAATAGGGCAACCCTATAATTTATCCTCCAGATCAGGACACTTTGGGGAGCGAGAGCAGACAGAATCAAGAACTACTCCAGGACAACAGGCACTGTCAAGGGAAATCCAGAACGTGTGGTCACCCTTCCTTCTTTGGGGATTGAATCATGCTCCCCTCACCCCGACAGTATCTTCAGGCCCCAACCCCTGGTCCTGTGGCTATGAACCCATTTGTAGAAAGAACGACCGAAGGTTCTGTTAGTTAAGGTGTGCTGAATGACGGTGGGTCTTAATCCAGCAGGGCTGAAGTCCTTGTAAACAAAGGGAACTGGACACAGAAAGAGAAGCCACTTGAAGAGCAAGAAACCGGAAGTCAAGGGAACTGGAGGAGAAAGGCGAAGACGTCGTCATGTGCATTGCCATGTGACAGAAAAGCCCAGGAGCAAGGATTGCCAGCACCCAGCCCAGAACGCCACCGTGTTCCAGGAGAGAGCATCTCCTTGTTGAGGCCTCAACTTAGGATTTCTGCTGGCCTCAAAACTGTGAGCCAATGAATTCTTGTTGTTAAGTCAACCCATTGCATGAAAATCTGCTTTAGCAGCTAAGAAAGAAACTCACCTTTTTATTGCTAACTTTTTGTTGTTGTTGTTGAGGTACTGGGGACTGGGGATTGAACCTGGGACCTCGTATGTGGGAAGCCGGCACGCAACCACATATGTGAGCCTCAGTGGCTTCCCTCGGTTTTGTTTTTTGTTTGTTTGTTTTGCTTGTTGCTCATTTTTGTTTTTTTCAGGAGGCACCAGCAACCGAACCCAGGACCTCCCATGTGGGAGGTTGGAGCTCAACTGCTTGAACCACATCTACTCCCATCCCTAACAGTTTAAATGTTCAAAGAGGGAAGCAGAATTGGCCCAGTGGTTAGGGCGCCCGTCTACCACATGGGAAGTCCGCGGTTCAAACCCTGGGCCTCCCTGACCCGTGTGGAGCTGGTCCATGCGCAGTGCTGATGCGCGCAAGGAGTGCCGTGTCACGCAGGAGTGTCCCCCGCATACGGGAGCCCCACGCACAAGGAGTGCGCCCCATAAGGAGAGCCGCCCAGCGCAAAAGAAAGTGCAGCCTGCCCAGGAATGGTGTTGCATACATGGAGAGCTGAAGCAGGAAGATGATGCAACAAAAAGAAACACAGATTGCCAGGGCCACTGATAAGGATAGATGTGGTCACAGAAGAACACACAGTGAGTGAACACAGAGAGCAGACTACTGGGGGGGGGGCAGGTGGGAATAAAAAAAAATCTTAAAAAAAAAAAGAATGACTTCACATTAAAAAAAATAAATATTCAAAGAATTATATAGGTCACCATCTTTTTTTTTGAGGGGAATGGAGGATTTTATGTAAATAAATGTTTGAGAACTTGCGTCATTTCTGTTGCATTAATGGGAAAAATGCTCATAAAATAATCAGACAATTTAAAAAATGCATTTTGCTGCATCTACTGCAAGAATGACGAGACTTGTCAGCAACCAGACTATCAGCATTCCAGAGGGTGTCGACATCATGCTGAAGGGCCGCAGTTATTGTGAGCCGGGACCTGGGGGAACCCTGCAGAGGGACACCAGTCACAGCAGTGAGGATCTGTCTACTGGGGAGGAAAAGGAAGAGGCTTCGGGTGGACAGATGGTGGGGAAACAGGAAGCAACTGGCAGCCCTTCACGCCATCTGTCGTCACGTACAGAATGTGATCAGGGCTGTCACACTGGCTTCCCTCCCAAGACGAGGTCTGTGTGGGCTCACGTCCCCATCGATGTTGTTACTCGGGAGAGTGGGTTAAAATCTGAAATTTCTTGGGTGAAAAATACACCCACAGGGTTCAGCTGAGGCCAGATGTGGCTCCTTCAGTATCTCCAGCCCAGAAAGATGAGCTGATTCTTGAAAGAAATGACATCAAACTTGTATCAAATTCAGCTGCTTTGATAGCAAACCACAAGGGTTAAACACAAGGACATCTGGGGGCAGGAGTAGCTCAATGGTTTGAGCACCTGCTTCCTATGTAGGAGGTCCTGGGTTCAATCCGTGACACCTCCTAAAAACAACAATAACAAAAAACAAGGATATCAGAAAATTTTGGGGTGGTATCTATGTCTCAAAAAAAGGAACAGTTCAGCAGGCTGATGAATAAGTTCTAAGAATTATTCCACAATGGAAATAAGATGCCAGACTTAATTGCAGGGGAGCAGATGTGACTCAAGCAGTTGAATGCCCACCTCCCACTGGGAGGCCCCAGGTTTGGTTCCTGATGCCTCCTAAAGAAAAAAACCCAAAACAGACAATGAGCAGACAATGAGCAAAAAATACTAAAAAACATTGACTTGTATACTTAAAAATGTGTGAATTATAAGGTTTATAAACTAAATGTCAATAAAATTATTTTTAAAAAGATGCAATAAAATTCATGTTTTGAAAAATTGTTAATGCAAAACTAAAGAGGGAAAACCACATGTGCATTCACTAAAAAATGAAATCCTGTCAAACAGAGGCAACCAATATTACTTTTTATTATCTACCAATTGTAGATAATCTATTGTGTCCACATAGATACACATGTAGTTTTATATAATGGTGTTTGGTAGCCCGTTATTGGACATTTTAATATGGTTAATTTGTTAATATTGTTAGTCTGGTGAATATCTTTCCATTCAGTAAACATGTTATTGCTTAGTGGCCGCATTGTATTTCATTAGTTCAAAAAGTATTATACTATATTTAGCCAATCCCCTTTTTATGGGCAGTTAAATTGTGCCAACATAATAGAAATGACACTACATTAAGGGCTGTGGGACACATCTATTTTTAAATATTTGTTTGGTTATTTACTTAGAACACATTCCTAGAAGGAAAATTGTTGGATTATAGAGCATATACGTTTAAAATGTGGGTGCCAGTTATCAACTTTCCCCTTCAGAAGCTTTTGTACGTTTACCTCCCTTCCCCACCCATAGAGTGTGGGAAATTTGTATCATCATTTCAGGGCTGATACTAGTTACTGTATAGTAACTAGTTATTTAGCCAAGTTGAAAGGTGCAAAGGATCACCTCGATTTCCTATCCATTTTGCATGATTATGCGTGAAGTGAAACAGCTCTTTAAACGTCATTAGCCATTGCCATTTCTTATGTCAATTGCTTATGCTTGTAGCAGGGGTCTCAGACTTGCACGGGTCTCAAAACACTGTGCTACATCCTCAAAATGTGTTCTTATTTCTGCATTCTGCTCCACAGTATCTCCACCCTTTCATGGTCAAGACCTCAAGAGTTGGTTTTGGCTTCTCTCAACTTCTGAGTCCTCTAACGCGGTGGACTGGTCAGGTCCGCCTTGACTCTGAAATGCCTCTCAAGTGGGTCTCCTCTTTTCCATTTCTCACCACTGCTCTAGCCCGAGCTCTTTTCTTGCTCATTTTAGGAGGCCCAAACCTGCAACAAAGGGCCACAGGTTTGGCAGCATCCTGGCGCTATCAGACCCGAGGCCAAGAGTTTGAATTTGTTCAAGGCGCATGAAAGTCATTATTATTTCAGACTGTCACTTATTCCTCTTTTTTTATCTTGTGCCTGACGTCTACAGTAGGTATTTGATAGACAAAGGGTGAAATGACTTTTTCTCATCTCCTCTTTCTCTCTCTGCCTGTGAATCTTTAATGTTGTTATCAGAATTATTGTCCTAAATCACAAATAAAACCGTGACTCTCTTAAGAAGGGGTGCTGGCTCCCCATTGCCCATAGGAGGGTTTTTCAATTTCAGGACTATTGACATTTTGGTCCAGGTAAAAATCCACTGTTGTGGGGACTGTCCTGTGCATTGTAAGATGTTTCACCACATCCCTGGCTTCTAGCCACGTGTTTTGACAACAACCACACATGTCTCCAGACATGGACAAATATATCATGGGAGTCGTGACCGTCCCTGGCTGAGACTCTGGCTTATAGGATAAAGTCAAGATTTAGTTATCACATCATTCACGAGCAGGCCTCAGGCTACCTTCCCAGCCTCATATGCCCCCTGTGCCCGAACCTCCCTCCTCTCAGCCTTGCAGGAGCCAGGCGGGCTGAGACCACACCACCTTTGACACCAGACCTCCCAGATGGCCCTGGGGTCACCACCATTCAACCCTGATGGAAGGAGACAAGAGAGCGGGACTGAAAATGACGTCATCACGCCCACTCTCATCCCCTGGCTGGAATTCCCTTAGGTGGGTCCACTTACCTGCAAGGGGAGGCTGAGAAACAGAGCCCACCTGTGTGCCTAGGAGCCAGATCGTGGAATGTTGAGGACGCCCTAGCAAGATGCACAGCCAGCTTCTCAATTCAGCAAAATCTGCTTCTCCTTGAAGGCTCAGCTCCAGTGCCACTCCCTGCACTCTGCTTTCCAGTCCCAGGGAGGGCCTCTTCTATGCCCCTGCTTACACCAGTGTGCATTCTAATGTGACTAGTTGTGGCAAAAAAAAGCTGTTTTTCCCATTAACATCGGGGACAGTTCCCGGTACGTGCAGGGATTCTTGCTATATTTATTGGGGAGAAAATGAGTAGATAAAATTTCATTATGTATTATTATTTTATGAGAATGCCTAGAGGATTCACTGATTTTTTTTTTTTTTCCTCCTTCTGGTCTCTGGTCTGGAAATCTGCACTGATTTTTTTTCTCTTTCTGGTCTCTGGTCTGGAAATCTGCACTGATTCAAAGGTGAGACAAGATTATTTGCAAATTCTTGTGGGGCACTCAGTATCACCTGAGGCCTTCTCTCTCTTTCAGAGTCTTGTCTCCCAGTCTCCCTAAGCCCTGGGTACACAGCACCCTGGGGTGGTATCCACAAACTTCCTCTTCCACTGGCTTTCCCACAGCCTAACCCCTATCCCTTCCCCCCAGTTCCCTGTGGGCTCAGTGACTTAATCCTCCCCAGGAAGATTTGCATTAAAAGAGGATTGTTAATCCCAAAGTATCAGTGGCTAGTTAATTATATTGGGGGGAACTGACACCCTAATACCAAAAAGGGCAATCACGTTAGAGTATTTTTCTCACCTGCATTTATGAGTGAGTATTTTTAGCAGGAAACAAAAGTGATATTTTATTTATTTTTAATTTTATTTCTCCCCCCGCCCCGCCCCAGTTGTCTGTTCTCTGTGTCTATTTGCCGCGTGTTCTTCTTTGTCGGCTTCTGTGGTTATCAGCGGCACGGGAATCTGTGTTTCTTTTTGTTGCGACACCTTGTGCGTCAGCTCTCCATGTGTGCGGCGCCATTCCTGGGCAGGCTGCACTTTCTTTCATGCTGGGCCACTCTCCTTAAGGGGCGCACTCCTTGCACGTGGGGCTCCCCTACGCAGGGACACCCCTGCGTGGCACGGCACTCTTTGTGTGCATCAGCACTGCGCATGCGCCAGTTCCACACGGGTCGAGGAGGCCCAGGGTTTGAATCGCGGACCTCACATGTGGTAGGCGGATGCCCTAACCACTGGGCCAAGTCTGCTTTCCCCAAAGTGATATTTTAATGGAAAAAAAATATATCTGCCATGGATAAAGTAGAATTTTTTTTTGAAAATGGGAATCTTTGCACCTTTGAAATGAAGAGTCTTCTTTTCAATCCTGGTTATGTAATTGGCAAGGTAAACAAGTGTAAGCCAGGATGTGCCTTGGATGCTTTGAGATTCTGACAGCTAAAATAGGGTAAGAATGAAAGCATTTCTGCAGCAAATGCTCAGAGTCTTGGAGCACCCAGTTAAGGCTGTAACCATGCCAGAATCTCCCTTTGGAGGCCAAGCAGAAGCTGGTCTGAAAACAAGAACGCAACAGGAGTGCCTGGTCATTTTTCTCAAATCCACCAGAGGGTTCCCACTGCATTTTCTGATAAATTTAGCCTATACGGCCTCTGCAAGACAAGGGAGCATTTATGTAACACGTTGGGTCCCCCCAGTTATTCTGACAATTCCAGCCTTCACTTTCTCCTCTGCTCCCATCGACATCTGAGACGCCAACCACAACTGCATACCATTTTATGGATGGGCCTGATTAAAACCAGCCCTGCCTATAGGTCACATCATGTGGGAGACACAAGGTTTTTGTCAAGAGACCAGCTACTAGCAGAAAGGGTTTTGGTGCTATGGCTAGTAAGACATTAGTAACTAGATCCGCGGTCGGGGTTACGCCAACTTTCTAATTATACTCTTTCAGTGGTAAACCAGACCCCTGAGCCAAGGGCAATTTAGAAATTCTAGATCTGTATTCTTTTTCCCCCTTCCTTTAATGTTCATCTTTGCTGTCTCTCCATCTTGTCCTTCAAACGTATCATTTTCCTCCCTTCCCTCCTCACCCTTGGCTCCTACTTTCTGTGACCCTCTGTCACAAAAGGACGAAGGCATCTTACGGGCCCTTGTCCTAAGAAATCGCGGGCAGCGGCTGTTGCGACACAGAGCCGCGTCTGGAAAGCGTCTGCAGCGCGGCAGGGGCGTCTCGGTGTCCACGGAAGGTGAACATGTGGCTTTTTATTCTGCTTGGGCTGCCTGGGTGTGGCACTGGTCTATGGCCAGGACCATTTCTTTCATGCACTCTTGAGTTCCTCCTGACTCTGTAATATTTTTGCACTCGAGCCCTTTCGAATGAGAAAGATGGACTCAATATTGAAAACTGAAGCCAAGGCTTCCCTGGTGAAAGTTTTCTGGCCTCGCTTGATTTTTACATCACGTTCATTGCCTATTTCCTTCTTCCACTGGCCCCTATTTTCTTGTTTTCTCCTGTGATTCTCCCTCAGCCCCTACTCCCCCCACCCCTGCTTTTCCCTTTAAGCTGTATTTTGGGATGGTTAAAAAAAAAACAAAACACAACTTCTTAAGTATACCTCGAAATCCTACATTTTCATTTCAGCTGAAAGTCATCCAAACCATATGCATTTCAGTTGAACAACTCCTCCAGCTGGCCTGCTCTGCTAAACAGCCTTTTCATACCTGACCAATTTTCTTTAGAGTAGTCTGGAATTATATTGATTTCTCCAAATTCTTTAAGAGGATCCACCGAAACTAAATTCCAGATTGTTCTTTCACGTGGCACGGTAGCTGTGGTTGTTTCAGGCTCGTAAACTTCATAGCATTTCTCCTCCTGAATGGCTCTCTCTCTCTTTTCCTTCCCTCCCTCCCTTCTTTCCCTTTTGCCCTTCCTCTCTTCCTCTCCCCTTCCTGATTCTTCCTTTCACGGCTGCTCCCTCCCCCCTACCCTCTCCTTGCCGGGCGTTCTCAGCCCTGTCACTCCCTTCTCTCTCTTAGGATCAGGAGGCCTTCTCGGAGAAGTCGGGCTGGAGGTTTGCTGCCACACGGCACTCGTGGGAGGCAGGGGCAGCCAAAGTTTCCTTCAGAGACAGCTGTTTTCCATTTCAGGAGTCTCAACATTGTGGCTTTCTTGATTGTCTTTTCACCTCTAGATTGGCTTTGACTCCTGGCTGAAACAGAATGAAGCGTTTTCGCGTGGGTCTCGGTGCCCCCTGCAGCCCTCCAGCTGCAGCCCTGCAGGGGTGCTACCAGAGGAGGCCACTGGTGAGGATGGTTCACTGAGCTGTTCACTAAATGGCTTGTCCAATCTTCTGGGAAGGGCGTCCGCCCTGCCGAGGGTCAGCGCCTGCTCCCCAGCCCTGGGCTCGACCCCGGTCCACGGGAATCCTGCGATCACAGTCATAGAAGATGCACCTTGGATACAAAGCACAGGACCCAGCTCGGTGTGGCTACCCCTTTGTGCTGAGTGCCACGGCGTCTTGCCTGCTCTAAGTGAAAACATCCCGGGATGGGAGAGCTTGTTCTGAGAGTGGAATGCTTTGTAGTTGCTGGCGCGTGGGTGGCAGAACTGGAGTGTTAATAAATGAGAGTGCTACTTAAAGTCCATGGTTTTCTGCTCCCAGGTGGCACTTTTTCAGGGGCCTAACGAGAAAGATCATTCCTACTTTTCCTGTAAGTAACTGGATGGGAGGAAAGCAGTGCTACCTGCACCGTCTACCTGCCAAACTGGGTCATACGTGGATCAACTCTTGGGTAGTCTCAATTACCATGGAGCCTCTCAGATATTTACACACGTATCTGTATATTTACACATAAATAGATGACCTCTTTGTAATGTAGACAGATCTCCTAGGATGTTTTTATTGGCCTGTGTACTCTGTTTCTGCAACTCCCTGCGTGCAGCTGGCCACGGCAACGTCTCCGCGTGTCCATTTGTCCGTCTCTAACACGAAGCCAGATCGCAGCTGGGCTCTGTGGGGAGGTGCATCTGCCCAGGACCACGGTAGCCCCATCTCCCCAACATGATAGGCTCTAGAGCAAGACAAAGGGCCACTGCAGAAGAGCAACCACGTCATTGGTGGGTACGCCGAATCCTGGCCTTCTTTGATGCCTACGGTTTTAGACAGGAGATTCCTGGTAGCGGGAGGGAGGCTATTATCCAAATGACGTGCTGCCATTTTGAGTAACACTCACCTGGCTCTGGCCCTCCTTGATTGACTTTGTCTCTTCCTGGAAGACCTTGACCAGCCGCTGGTGGAAGGCAGGAGGCAGATTTACTCGAGCTCTACTTTAGCAAGACTTCAGCTCAGTCTTGTGCAATGACCTTATCAATAAACCTTGCCCGGGGCCCTTTCTCCTCACTCCCAAATCGCTAATTTACCCTGTAGAAGTCCATCTTGCACACACCACCAGTTTGAAGTTCTTCAATGTCCCATCTACCTTTAAAAGCCAAGACCAGCCCCTGGGAGTCTTCCTTCCATTCATTTCAAAGCCCTCAACTTGGCATTCAGTTTTTTTCCTTGCAACTTTATTTCTAGGCAGAGCCCACCTAGAAGAGATGGAAATCTCCATCTCTTGAATGAGAGGAGTCTTCTAATGGCTCTTGCCCCCCCCCAGAGCCCCCCCTTACATGTATTCTTCTCCCAGGGCTGTCTCACCCCACCCCATAATTCCCATCTTAAACCTATACTTCCTTTAAAGCCCAGGACCTGCCTCGTCCATTCAGGTCTCCCAGGTGGGTCTGGGGTGCAGGGACCTCTGATTTTCCAAGGCACTGGTGGTCTATAGGGCACTGTCCTGTACTTACTCCTACCAGCCCCAGGCTGCTTCATAGAGCTCTGGAGGGACGGGGCAGAACGAAGACGTGTTCAAGGAGACCCGCAGTGGAGAATCAAGGCTGGGGAAAGTGTAGAGGAAGGGGAGCTATTTCATCTGAAGACAAAGTCAAAGGTAACTTCACAAGAATCTTTAAGTTCATGATGGAGGGCAGGTGCAGGCCTGCTTCTCCACTGGCATGGAGTATAGAAAAGTAGAAAAGCTTGATGAGGGAGGTAGCAAAACTTCTCTACTGCGTAGGTTGTAAAGCTTGGTTAGGCTGCCACGTGTCTGTGAGGGTTTAGAAGAGACTCTGGCCAAAGGCAGAAATTCGAAAATGTGCCCCCTTTCCCCACCCCAGTGTCCTTTTTAGCCCCAAGAGTTAATGCTATTAAAATAAGTCAGACAAATAGTTGTATAAAATGGAAATGAGGAATGTACCGGTGTGTAGAAGTCAGTTTCACAATCCCATGAACATTCTACATGTCTCAATCTAGGAAATGACAGCAATATTAAATTCTGTTTGGTTAATAGCTCTGAAATGAACAGATGGTTATTTATGGAATTAGTTATAAAAACAGGTAACAGATGTAGCTCTACTTTGACAAAGTTAAGAAGTCCCACCAAAGAGATTTTTATTTTTAGAAATTAGCTTTCTTTGACATGGTTGTTCTATCTAACTAAACCAACCAAATAAATGACCGTCTTTCTATCTCAAGAGTATGTTTGGCCCGAACAAGAGATGAAGCATCGCCTTCCCTCTGATTGTCTTGCCAAGATTTATTGAACCAAAACTTTGTCTCTGGCAGGGACCCTCTTAACTCAGCTTTTACGTGGCTTCTTGGGTGAAGTTTTTCTTCATCGCAGTTACTTTACCTCCTTTTTATAGGGGGCTCTATTCTGAGATCAAAGACAACCTGCAGCCATTTATGAGAAGAGGTGGGAGGGGCATGCTGAGCTATGTCAAGTGTTGCTCTAAAATCTCCAAATTACGGGCATCTCTGACCCCGGCAGCATCGGGTGGGACCAGGTGTGGGCAGGGAGAGATGGCACTTGCTTTCCAGTGCTGGTCTCCACCTGGCTCAGGCTCAGCTCACCGTCCGGATTCCTCGTGACACAAGGCAGATGCCTGCCCATACTTCCTGGCCCAACAGCATGGGGCACTGCCGATTGAGGCTCCTTAGTTTCCGTGTCTTCCCTACAAAATATAATTCTGTTTTCCCAGGACTCCTGGTCAGGCCTTTGGTTAATCCCAGCTCCATGTAGTCACTGGTGAAGAATGAAGGAGAAATTTACAAGAATGAGAAGGCTTCAGAAGGAAGCCTCTAGCCATTAAATTATTTCGGAAAAGATTTCCCCTTCTTGTACAGTTTTCAGAGAGATTTCGGGACAAAGACACACAGAGTCGGGGCAGAGGAGTAAACAGGAAGGAAAAGATTGACTTTTATTGCTTGCTGGTTTAAAGTGGAAAAAAAATTTTTTTTTCTTTATATTTTGACTACCCTTCCCTCCACCCCTTCCCCGCCCCTAGAGCTGTATCAGGCTATTTTTAGGAGGGGGTGGGTGGTTGGTTTGGGGGGATGCTGAAAAGCATGACATCACCACGCTAATTCGGTGGAGTAGGAGGCCGAGCCAGGCTTGGTCTGCTTGGGTTTTGTTTGTGCTTTTAGTGTGTCTTTTTCTAATTCAACTTTCCCTGGGCCTGCAACTCTTCACTGGAGACGGGAAGATAATATTTACTCAAAGCTAATTTGTAAACTTCATTTTCGGTTGAAGGTCTGGAATCGAAACTGCTGTTCCGTCCTTACAGGCGACAGCCCAGAGACTCTGGTTTCTTCCAGAAGCTGTTGGAAAGCCAGCGGGTTTGAGGACTTCCTCTCCTGAGCCCCAGGGCCCCACCCACCGCCCTCCACCGCCTGCTCTATTTTAGGCCACATGTGTGCTGGGGGTTTGGGAGGCAAATCCTTGTCCTGAACTTTTGGCTGCTGATAAGGGCCTGGGATGGCACGAGGTAATTCACTGTTTGTTTAGAATTCGCAGTGGAGTCTTTTCCTCCGTGCAGGCATGTGGTCAGCTACTCCTCTGAAAGTTTCCCTTTGAAGGTCCCCATGTTTCTCACGTTTCTCACTGGAAGTCCTTCTCCTGGGTGTCCTTTAGGGTGCATCCCCTAAAGGACACCGGTGATGTCTGCTGTCTTATTTTCTAAACCAGTTGTCACTCTTTATTGTGACAGGAAACATTTTGCTCTGACTGCATGACCTCTTTATGGGTCTCTGATGGATGGTTATTTTTTGGCAGGCTTGAGATAAGCCTGGGTCAAGGAAACAGCTTGCACTTGTCTCTTCAAGCCCAGCTCGTCCTTGCCATATCATTTCATTATTTCCTTTCCTGTTATCTTCAAACATTCCCCCAAAGCAGGGCTTGACGAGAACAGGAAGGTTGGCAAAGGTCTGGCAACGAGATTGTTTTTCTTCATGTTAGAAAATGGACGCTTTCCCTCCCCCTTCCCCCCATCCCACTCCCAATCTTTCTTTTTTTTATTACCAGCTCCCGGGGCCCTCTCCAAAGCTGATGGGGGAAAAAAAAGCTAAGCAGTCCTTTCCCTAGTTAAAGACGGGTCTCTAAGAGGTTTCTAATCAGCTCACTGTCAGCCTGTTTCCTCTGATCAGCTTAAATGGGTCCACTTGAAGTTCACAACTGCCAAAACCCGTGTTCAGATGGAAAGCATGGGAGCATTTGAGAAGCATTTATGAACTTGTGTCCAAGATTAGCTCCAAGGCTGAGATGGGGGGGAGGGTGCTGGGTCAACAAAGCTTTTCTTCTTGATTAAATCAGCCCTTCCCACTAACAGGCTGAGGAATTCCCTTTCTACAAGCAGCTCTCTTTTCTTTTTCCTTCCCTCCCCCACCTTCACACAGTAAACTTGACTCCGAAGTCCTTAGCTGGAGCTCTGCTTTTGTGAATGAAGTCTCCGGAGAGCCCAACGTACCCATCTTGATGGAGATGAACCTTTGAACCTCAAGGAGGATCTCTTCTGTTTTATTTTATACACGAGAAAAAGGGAGCTGTGCTGTCCCTGGCCTTTGCGGATGTGTGGAGCAAAGAGGGTTTGTGCTTCTGGCTGCCCAGCCCGGTTTTCTAACCGAGGTTTCCCTGCTCTGCCTTCGGGAAAGAGCGGCTTCGTTCAACTCCAGCTCCTGAGGCGAGCATGTCCGTTTCAGCAAAATTAATAGGAGAGAGCATTTTCCTTCCTTGCAAATCGCCCGTCAGGGCTTAACATCGCTTCTCATTACCCGACTTGAAAGCCGCCTTCGCGCAGCTGCCCCTGACCTTGCCCTGGCTTTGCTGAACTGTGGCCTCGGCCTGTGAGAGACCTAAACACAAAAAATACCCAGACGCTTAGGGACGTGCCCCCAAAGGATGGTGACAAATACTTAGGGAGTGCCTGCTGCGGGGACTGCAGAGCTGAATCAGGCTTAGGAAACCCGGAGAAGACGAAACCCTACCAGGACGTCCAACAGCTTCCTGTACGGTGCGGGGGCAGGCTGGAGACCTTGGACCTGGGGTCTGGGGCCACGGTGGAGGAGGTGACACGCGAGGGCAGCAGAAAAAGGTCGGGGAAGGCTTCAGATGAGCTTTCTTTACGCTTTAGAGCAGGGGATCTTAACAAAGGCTCAGTGAGCTTGAATTGAAATTCAAAAAAATGCTCTGGTGGGGACGCGTCAGTGTAGGCGCGGTCCATCTATTAAATAAAAGGCAGTTTAATGAGGACTTAGTAAGGGGTCCACGGTTTTCACCTGACTGGCAAAGGTGGAACAAAAAAGGCTAAGAACCCCTACTTTAGAGAAAGGGGGAAACAGCATTTCGGAGAGAATACAGAAGTTTAAGGCCCAAGAAAGAACATTCTCCTTTTTCGTTGGCCAGTGAGGAGTCAGCTGCCGGACTTCTAATTATGTACTAGAGTCTGGTGTAGCCGACGCCTCCCGATGCGTGTAAAATATTTCCTTTCATTATTTCTATATCAGGGTCATGGCCCAGGAGGATTCTTGATCACAGAAGTAGAAATGCCACTTTAGGGGAGTTAGGTTAGACTCTACATTCTGCATTTCCTGCACCGTGAACTCCCAGTGGGAAAGGGCCATCCGGAAAAATCCAAAGGCACAACAGCAGGGGGAAGAGCTGAAAAAATTATGGCACAGCATGTGATGGGATCTAATTGCATCCATGAATGTGAAGATATTTGATGGATTGTGAAAAAACAGAAATGGTCTCATTTTGGGGGGAAACATTAAATATATATACGTTGGGAAGTAGAGACTAGAAGACTAAACACTAAAATGATATAGTGATTAGTGGGTGCTGGGATAACAGGTGATTTGAATTTTTCTCCTTTGTAATTTTTAGTACTTTCCAAAAACTGTCTACAATATGTGTAGTACTTTTGTCGTCATGTAAAATGCTATTAAAAAATCAAGATGTGGAGGGAAAAAGACTTCTTTACTAAGGTGAGAGTTTAAACTAGCCGGGGAGACCTCTTGATATAGATGTGGAGTGGACACAACCATTCCAGGGTCCACAGGATGGAGGAATAGAGTATGGATTAGAGTGGATTTACTGATATTCTATTCATGAACTATTGTGATTAGTAATTGAAGAAAATGTAGCATTGAGATGGAGAAAGTGGCCACGATAGCTGCTGGGGGTAGGGAGTGGGAAGAAGAGATGTGATGTGGGGGCATTTTCAGGACTTGGTGTTGTCCTGGGTGGTACTGCAGGGACAGTTACTGGACATTGTATGTCCTCCCATGGCCCACTGGGTGGACTGGGGGAGAGTGTAAACTCTAACGTGGACCATTGACCATGAGGTGCAGCAGTGCTCAGAGATGTATTCACCAAGTGCAATGAATGTCCCATGATGATGGAGGAGATTGTTGTTATAGGAGGAGTGGGGTGAGGGGGGTGGGGGTATATGGGGACCTCATATTTTTTTAATGTAACATTAAAAAAAAAAAAAAAAGACAAAAAATAAAAAATAAAAAAATAAACTAGCCAGGGAGAGGCGCTCCCCTCCCCATGCCACGTTCAACTTGTCAGTTTAAAGAAACAGAGGGCAGAGAAACCGCCACCCTGCAGTCAGAACCAAACCCAGGAGTCTGTTTTAAATAACAATAACTGTCATTCAAGAAGCTTCATGGGAGACTTGCCTTTCAGTTCCGTTTTTGGAAAATTTGTCAGTGGATTCTTTAAGGAATTTTTGTAGTGAAAGAATCCTTTCTCTCACTGCCTCTGGTGGACTTTAGCTCTAGTAGCTTCCCTATTCTGAATTATTCAAGGGTCGAGAATCTGTTGCAAAAGTTGTCACTTTTTTTTGGTAAATCTTTTGTTATTATTCTCTTGCTCAAGCCTAATGATACAAAATTCTAAAATCCATTTACTCATCTAGTGACAGCCTTCACAAACGAACACCAATAAACCTCTTTACCTATTACTTTGTAGTTTTCTTTTGCTCAAATTACAGAAATCCGATAAGCTTATTTATTTCACAATTGGTAAGTGTGGAAAGTCACTCAAATCCTGATGTGGCAGGTCCTGAGAGAAGAAATAGCTTCTGCTTTCATTCAAATCTTGTCTCCGATCATTTGCAAAAGAAAGCTAAATTGAGGGTGGGGGTGGGGGCAGCAGAGAGGGGAAGGCAATGCAGAGAAATAGAAAATGCAATCCCGTAATTTAGGCTAAAATCACTTCTCAGCTTCATTTGGCATTTTGGAGCCTGGATGCCTCTTGAGCGAGGAGTCCCTAATTAGAGCCACAGCCACTCCCGCGGGCGCCCTCTCCCCTGGCCCGTTTCTGACATCTGAGTCACTCAAAATTGTGGGGCCGAGACATATAAACAGAATGAGAACGCCGTTTACCCTGAGCACGCAACTTTTAAAATGGTTTTGGTCCTTGGAAGCAGGTTCCTCCCCTTTTTCTCCCTATAAACACTTAGGAAAAAAAAAAAGGAACTCAGGAAAAAGCGTCTGTCTTCATAAAGAAAAGAGTCAAGGCCTGCCTGGCCTTTGTGGTTTGACCAGCACTGAGCTGCATGCCGAGAAGTCGGGAGGTGGCTGGGGGCAAAGGGAAAGCTCTGGAAGCAAGGAAGCTGACCGGTAGCTGGTTGGAAACTGGCTGGTCTAGGCTGGACCTGGGTCGTTGGAGGAGGGGAGAGGGAGCAGCCCGTGGTGGGGGCAGAGCAGGTTGACCTTGTCCTTGGGAAAGTCTCAGGAGTGTCAAGTTTTCAGATCTGTTTTGCACCAACCCAATGTCCCAGTTGTTTGGAAATATTTTCTGCTCTCATTTCCTTGTCATGCTACTCAGGATTTCAAGCAATTCATAGGAAATACAAAATAAAAATGTAAACAAAACCAGGATCAGGGAGATGGAAGAGAAGAATATAAACTTGCTGTAGTTGCCAAAAGTGCTGAGCTTTCTGGTATCAAAAGAAAAAAAAAATAGATGTGGGGTAGGAAGGATACAAAAAACTGCATAGTTTTTGTTCTTTGTTAGGAAAAAGCACATGGCCACAGGGAGAGTAGAGCCTTTTCTATCATTTGATAGTGAAGACATCTCTCGTCTATGACTTTCTATAGAAGACACTCAGAAATGTAGCTGAAAATGTACTCAAGAAGTTTATCTAAGTCCACCCACACAAGTTTTTGGTTGTTAAAATTTATTCACCCATGCCTCCATCCTGTAGCATCTCTATAGGGACTAGCAATACAAGTGCCAATAACTTGTCTATATGTCTATAATAGACAAATAGAATTGCATAGGCAGGCATTTAACAAATGCTTGCTGAATGAATGGATGAAAATTAGTAATCCAATGTACTAACAATCAATAAATGAGGAGTAAATTAGAAAACGTAACGAACATATTTTAATTACATAATTTAAATAGTGAAAAAAATCTAAAACTAAACAATGTGAAGCTGTATTAGTCAGCCAAAGGGGTGCTGATGCAAAATACCTGAAATCTTTTGGCTTTTATAAAGAATAGTTATTTGGGGTAGAAACAGTTACCAGGCCATGAAGCATAAATTACTTCCCTCACCAAAGTCTTTTGCCATGTGTTGGAATAAAATGGCTGCTGATGCCTGCCATGCTTCAGGCTTCCTGGGTACCTCTCTACCTGGGGCTGGCTTCTCTCCAGGCCCAGGGTTCCTCTCTTCCCAGGGCTTGCTTCTCTTTCCTCATAACCAGACTCCTCTGTGTGCTTACTTCCCAGGGCTCCACTCAAGACTCTAACATCAAAACTCCAACATCAAATTCTTCCAGTTCTGTTCTTTGCCAGGTCTTTTATCTGTGAGTCTCCACTCCTTGCAACTCAACACCATACTGACATGGCCCAACCAAAGCCCTAATCATAATTTAATCACACCCAGGTACAGAACAGTTCACAAACATAATCCAATATCTACTTTTGGAATTCGTAACTATATCAGACTGCTACAGAAGCAAATGATACAACTTTATTGAAGGACAAAAGAAAACCTGAATAAAGAGACATATAACATGTTCTTGGATTGGAACACTAAAAATTGTGACAGTGTCAGTTCTTTTAAGTAATCTATGAATTAAAGGCTATCCCAAGAAAAGTCACAACGGGATATTTTATGAAACTTTCCAAGCTGATTTGCCAGATTATGTAGAATAGAAAATGCACAAGGTTAATCAATCAAAAGGAATTGAAAGTGATAGGAGATTTGAAATCAAAACGTATTTTAAAATGGTCATAAATAAAACTGTTCTGAACAGGGAATGGAGAAATAGATCAATGAAACAGAATAGTCTATAAAGTCTTACAAGCCGACAAAGGAAAATAATGTCTAACAAAAATAACACATCATATTATGAAGAAGTAATAATCTGGTCAATGAATAGTTTTGGGACAAGAAACTAAAAGAAAATTTCAATCTCACATAAACATAATAACATTTCACACAAATAAAGAACTAAATCTAAGGGGGGACTCTACAAAGGTATTTGGAAAAAATAAAAAGACTATTTAAAAAATTTTTAGATGGGCGATATCTGTTTAAGTGAGATACAAAACACAGAAATCACAGAGGATAAAATTTTAAAAAAGTTATATTTTTAAAAGTAAGCATTAGTGTACTAAATAGGAAATACGTGCAACAGTTATGGACAAACTATTTGCAAGTTAGATAATAGATGAGGGTTTTTTCCATGATATCTTAAAGAACTCGGACAAGTAAATAAGGAAAAGGAAAACGCTGTAAGAAGATGAGCAAAAACATAACATCAAATCAGAGAGTGAAATAAAAATGACAATTTATATATGAAAGGATGCTTAATCTCACTTGTAAATAGTGAACAAAAATCAAACTAGGGAAGTGGACTTGGCCCAGTGGTTAGGGCGTCCGTCTACCACATGGGAGGTCCGCGGTTCAAACCCCGGGGCTCCTTAACCCGTGTGGAGCTGGCCCATGCGCAGTGCTGATGCGCGCAAGGAGTGCCCTGCCACACAGGGGTGCCCCTGGCGTAGGGGAGCCCCACGCGCAAGGAGTGCGCCCCATAAGGAGAGCCGCCCAGTGTGAAAGAAAGTGCAGCCTGCCCAGAAATGGCGCTGCACACATGGAGAGCTGACACAGCAAGATGACGCAACAACAAAGAAACACAGATTCCCGTGCTGCTGACAACAACAGAAGTGGACAAAAAGAACACACAGCAAATGGACACAGAGAAGAGACAACTGGGGGGGGGGGGGCGCAGGAAGGGGAGAGAAATAAAAAATCTTTAAAAAAAATCAAACTAACAGTGACAATTTTTCACCCATCAGACTGTCAATTAAAAAAATTCTCTCACATTCGGTTTTGGGGGAGAATCAGATGGGAAAGCCCTTTGGTGGTGGATTTGGCATAATCTATCCAAAGCCAACTTTCTTTGAACCATCACTTCTACTTCTAGGTTTCTGTCTGAGAGAATTCTATGCACATGTGTGCAAAGAGACATCTATAAGTATTTTCAATGCAGAATTGTTTATAAATAGTCAAAAGCTAAAAACAATTTAAATATCCATCAGTAGAGAAATAAATTGTGAAATAGCCGGTACTCCATAACAATATGCAGCAGGAAAAGATAATGAAGTAGAACTATAGTTCTGACTATATATGGAAAGATATATATGATACAAATTATGCAAAAAAAGTCAGCATGGCTATACAGTTAGCTTATGAAGTTAGTATAAATCATATCTCCCGTGTATGTATGAACACATGTGTGCACGCATGTGTGTGCATGGATGGATATATACAACTACATAGAACCGAAGTTCTGGAAATGACACAGTGAACTGTAAACAGTGGCCACCATGGGGGGAGCTGTTGCCACTGGAGATGGGATAAAGGCGACTTTTTTTTTTGGATGCTGCATACTTCTGTACTGGACGAACGTTTTAAAGAATGTATTCATTCTTACTTTATTTATTTATTTTCCCCCCTCCCCCATCTTCTGTATCTATTTCTCTTTTCGTTTTCTCATCTTTCTCCTCTAGGATTCACGGGGATTTGATCCTGGGGATCTCTGATGTAAAGAGAGATTTCCTGTCAACTGTGCCACCTCAGTTCCTGGTCTCTGCTGCACTTCACCTTGACTCCCCTCTTCGTCTCTCTTTTGTTGCATCATCATCTTGTGTGACTCACTTGCATGGGCACTGGTTCACTGCGCAGGCACTCAGCTTGCTGCGCGGGCACTAGGCTCATTGCATGGGCTCTGGCTCACTGCACGGGCTCTGGCTCACACGTGGGTACTTGCGTGGGCACTTGGCTTGTCACGCGGGCTCTCACAAGGGCATTCGGCTCACCATGTGGACACTTGGCTCACCACACAGGCACTGGCTCACCACACAGGCACGCTTTCTCTTCTTCTTTTTCACCAGGAGGCACTAGGGATTGAACGGGGTCCTCCCATATGGTAGTTGGCGACTTTATCACTTGAGCCACATCTGCTTCCCCATTCTTTCTTTGGTAATTAAACATTGTTCCAAAAAAGGTGACTGTATAGCTAGCTGGTACATTTTTTTCATACAGAAGAACTTCTACCCAAATTTAGGTAAAGGTAGAAGGCCCCATGAAATCATAGTCATCAGTGTAAATGGAGTGGCTTTTTCCTTCTAGAAGACTTTATTTCCCTGAATGTCACAACCTCTTGTCCCTTCCACTACCCTTCTAACAAGGGTAAGGAAGGCACCCAGGGAGATGTGCTAAAAAGCGCTGCCCTCCTGGGGGCTGAGGGGAGTGGGTTAGCCTAAACCCAGTGCCTGCACCTCCCATGCTGGCCAGTGGGTTTACCTCCTCACAAATCAAGCTGACTGTTTAAAAATGACGTGCTCTCCCCCCCTCCTCCACGTCCCTCAGAGTTACCTCATTGTGTGAAGCAGTCAGTGAGGAAAAGGATTTGGAGAACTCACCCAGGACAGTTAGCTCCTGGATGATGGGAAGCTGGCTAACTGAATTTCACTCTCCTTCAACAGCACAAAAATCTACCTTGGGTGGCCTGGTGCGTAAATCAATATCCAACAAACCTCTCCCTCCCCCAAATGTGTAATGCTCCCAAAATGAGACACGTCTGTAGGTCCCTTGGGTATCCTTGTTTGAATAACCCTCTTTTTTCCCCCTCCTGACCTGTACTCACCACACTGTATATCAAAAACCAAAAGCTTTTATTTCCTCCCCTTTAGGAGTTTTGTTTGTGCTCTACTCATTCCATGCAACCCCTGCTTCTGTGTCCTGAGCTGAAGAAAGAGTTTAGTGTATTAAAAATGGCCCTTGAACAAAGAGCACCAAAAACAAACTTCCCCCCTCTTCCTGCCAGCCCCCAGGGCATTTCTCTTACAGCTTACCCACAGTCATTAAAAAGCAGAGAATTAGCTGATCTGATATCCAATCAAGGCACACTTGATTTATGTCCCTGTGAAAACGCTTACCCAATACCCTTTAAATGAATTTTTAAATGAACACTCTTGCAGGGGAGTGTATGTGTGTGTGCGTGTATGATAGGGAACTTCTTTTAAACATATTGAAATACCTGTCATAGTTTTAGGGAATTTGTGTACAGATGCAACATTATGAACATTATGATACCAATTGTGTATCGCAGAGAAAACCATTCTCCTTACATTAGAATCGAGATCTGTATAGTGGACATCTTTTACTATTTTGTCTAACTTAAATGATCCTCCCTTTTAGAAATTACTCCTCTTGCAAGCAGGTAATTCTGATGAGTCAGTCAGTTGAGAGATGGCAGTACCACTCCCACCACAGGGTGGGCACATGACCCCAGCTTGCTAGCCAGAGACCTCTTTCAGAGACTGATTTGGATGCTGAGAGGAAGTGGTCTCTGCAAGGACAGAGCCACTGGGGGTCATCTTTCTTACCCCATGGTATAGGGTCTGCCTGAGAATGACATCAACACAGAGGAAAGAAGAACCAAGATCTAGATAGGTAGATGATAGCTAGCTAGCTGGATGGCTGGTGGACTGGATAGATAGGTAGGTAGGTGAGTAGGTAGGTAGGTAGGTAAGTAGGTAGGTAGGTAGGTAGGTAGATAGATGGATGGATGGATGGATAGATGAATAAATCCATGGATGGATGGATGCATGGATGGATGCGTGGAAGGATGGATGATAGATGAATGGATGGATATCTGATGATGTCATTTAAACCCTAGAGCAAATCAGAACTGAAAAGTCACCTCTTGGGCTTCCCAATTATCTGAGCCATACATTTCCTTTCATGCTTAAGTTAGTTTGAGTCAATGTTATTGAGAAAGCTCAGTGATTGGTGGTGCGGGAAGGGCCTCTCTAGCTCTCTGTTCGTTTGCAAGTTCTGCATTTTACTACTGGAATCAAGGGTTGTCTCCATCTGCTTTCTAGTGCTGTTGAGGTAGGAGGCCAAACAGGTACAAGGACCTGAAGGCCATGAATCCAATGGGCAGAATGAGCCGTGGCCACAGCCGAGACTCTGTGAGATATGGGGACTGTCCCTTTATGTGCTGACTAACAGAGCTGGGGGAAAAATGTCCAGGAAGATGAGTGGGGAAGGCAGAGGATGTGGGCTATGCCTGAGGCTCAGCTGGAGCTGCTGTAATCAGTGAAAAAGCCCCACAGCCGCAGTGGGCTCCCAACTCCTCCCCCCCTTAAGGAATTTAAACTGTTTTACAACTTCCCCTTGCCCTCTCCTCTCCCAGTCTTGCTCTTACCTCCGTATCTATTCTCTCCAAGACTTAAAAAGGGAGACAAACAAATCTCAGCGGTATGGGTTTCTTTCCCTTTTCTCCCCTTGCCAGCTGGGAGCACATTTCTTAGCTTACGTATCCCATCTGATTCTCTCCATCTGCTGCGAGCTGTCTTCTTTCTCTGCCTCTCTCCCTCCCTCCATCTAACTTCTACATTTCTCTTTCTCTCTCCTCCATCTCCATCTCTATCCCTTGCCCTCCCTTCTCTTCCATGTATGTTAATCTACAAGGATCTGAAAACCCAGGTTATTTTGCCTTTGAACTCTGCAGACAGCAGACTGTTTTGATGAAATGTTTTCATATCATTTCAATTGCTAGACTCCTCTGCATCTTTTCAAACACACATTTTCCAGAGCAGAAATAAAAAAAAGCATGATCCTGTTTGTTTTGACTTCTCAACCAGGGGCAGCAAGTGTGGCGCTTTTCCCCTCAAGGAGTCGCAACTTCGCCCTGTTTTTAACCGATCCACACGCTTTTCTTCAGCACGAGAGCTAAGACTGTCCCTTAAAAGTAGTTTTCAAGGGGGTGGGGTAGGGGCGGAACTGAGAGGGCAGACTTTTTCTACCTTACGACCTTGTGGCTTTTGTGCGAGGATGAAAAAGATGATGGGAATCCATTTTCTTTCCTCAGCCAGAAACGACCTGGACTGGTTGTCTATTCAGAGAGCCCACTGGGTACATTCGTCCCTCCGCGCAGTCACCCTTCCAACAATAATTAATTAAGTGACTCCGAGGGGCCAGCCTCTGTTCCAGACACTCGGCTTTCCGGCTTTCTGGGAGGATACCCTCTCCCGTCCCTGTGGGGGGAATCATCAGATAACAAATAAATGACCACAACGTTTTCAGGTTGTGGCACGTGCCATGACGACAATCAAATTAGGTGGTGGCCTCAGGGCGGGGCCTGGGAGGGCTGATTTAGGTGGGAAGGGCAGGAAGGCCCCTCTGTAGAGGGACAGGCAGGTCCTTAAAGCCTCAGATGAGAACTAGGATCATTAACGGGGATTTATTTGGGTGACAGATGGATTGGAGAGAAAACCAGGAGTCCTTGGGGAAAAGAGTTCAGAAAGGTGTTAAAATGAATGTCACCCCAATCTCCCTGCTTTGCCAAATGCCCCCTTCTTCCCTTCCCACGCCCTCTCCCTGCTGATGGTCCTGCGTCCATGCCCCCTCTCCCTGCTGCTGGGCAGTTTGCCTGGAGGAAGAGACTGCACTGGGTTCACAGGTCCCCTGGAATGAGTTTTCCCCTCAAGGTCAAGTTGATGTGACTTTTAAGAAAATAAAATAAAAAACCGAACAAACAGGATCTGCACTGCTGACATTTTGGAAAAATTTTTAACATTTCTGTGTCGTTAATTGGCCTGAAAATATAGTGAGTGAAAAAGGCTTTTTGGTGGTGTTTTGGCTAAGACCAGAGAATAACATGTGGCTCTGAGATGTTTATTTTGGTCTCTCAAGCTGGCCAATGAGTAGCCTGTGCCTGAACAACAGCCTAAGGGGTGCTTAACTAATGGGGGTGGGGGAAAGCAAATTGTAGGGCACAAAGATGAGGAAAAAGCTGAAAAAAAAAGATGTGTTATTTCAAAATTGGTGAATAGGTTGCCAGGAAGCTATAGACTATGTCCACCTGGTAAATTTAAAAAATTGTATTCTCTTATTTAACTTGCTCAGTATGCTAGTGTCCACAGGAGTTATTTAGGCCAATGAAACCATATCAATAATATCAAAGAATCATTTAAATCAAACATAATTTATTAGAGCATTTTAGCATATTGATAGAAGTTTTAATTAAGCAGGAAGTTATAATTCTAAATGTTTAGGCATCTAATCATATGCAAAGCCAAAATTGACAGCATTAAGGAGAAACTGAAAATGTTTTAAAACATACCTTTCTCAGTAATTGTTTGAAAAATTAGCAAGGATATAGATTTGAACAGCACAATTAACAAGAAATATGAAATATATATATCTGTACCTAGCTACTAGAAAATACCCATTTTTTGTAAACGCATACGGACTAGCTCAAATTGCTTACTTAATAGGTCGTGAAAGAAGTCTTATAAATTTCAAAGTCTCTAGCCACAATGCAAATGAACTATAAATGAATAGCAAAAAGATAATTTAAAATAAACCTCATGTATTTGTAAAATAAAAAAAAAACAGCACATGGGTCAAAGAAGAAATCCATTGAAATTAAAACTAATGATAAAAAACCCAACAAACATAGGACTGCTACATCATAATATTTTGCATTCAATATAAAGACAATCTGATTAAAAATGGACAAGGGACTGAAATGGATATTTCTCCAAAGAAGATACACAAATGGTCAATAAAGAAATGAAAACATACTCAACGTTATTAGTCATCAGGGAAATACAGATCAAACCTCAATGAGATACCACTTCATGTCTGTGCTGGCTATAATCAAAAAGATGGATAAGAACAAGGATTGGTGAGGATGTGGAGAAACTGGAGCCATCGTGTATTGCTGGTAGGAATGTAAAAGGGTACAGTTGCTTTAGAAAAAAGCCTGGCAGTTTCTTAAAAAGTGAAACATAGAGTCACCATATGACCCAGAAACTCCACTCCTAGGAATATACCCAAGAGAAATGAAAACATATGTCCAAACAAAAACTTGTACACTAATGTTCATAGCAGTGTTATTCATAAGAGCCAGCCCAAATGTCCATCAACTGATGAATGGATAAACAAAATATATATACATACACACAGTACAGTAAAATATTTTTTGGCCATAAAAAGGAGTGAGGTAATGATATATGCTAGAACCTGCATGAACCTTGAAAACATTATGCTAAGTGAAGGAAGACAGACATAAAAGGTCATATACTACGTGATTTTATTTTTATAAAATGTCCAGAATGGGCAAATCTGTGGAAAAAGAAAGTTGATTAGCAGTTGTTACAGACTGGAGCAGGAAGGGATTGGGAGTGACTGCTGATGGGTACAGAGTTCTTTAGGGGGTGATAAAACTGTTCTGGAATTAGATAGTGGGGTTGGTTGTACAACTTTGTGAATATACTAGAAACCCACTGAAGCATATACTTAAAAATATATTTTATTATATATGAATTACATCTCAATTGAAAAAAATCCTGGCAGACCCTGCCCCAGTTGAGATGGCAGAGTGAGATACTTCAGGGCTCCATCCCCCCACAGAAGTTTTGAATAACAAGCAAGAACTGGCAGTGTGGATTTCTGGTCCCAGTTCTGGAGGAAGCAGAGTAACCCTCGTCCACATACTGGGAGCATGTATATCTGACCTATTCTTTCTGATGGTGGCCTGAGGGGCTCGCTGCCTCAGAACTTATCCTGCATTTAGAAGGCAGCACACTGAGCTCTCCTTCAGAACACTGGGATAGCAGGGAAGGTGTGCTGCCTAAGACAAGAGATTCCTGGCTGTAGAGCATATACACTGAGGTGCCCCAGATAAGGAAACTGTTTCTTAGGGAAGAGGGGACATTTGTATTTGCATAAATAGGGGAATATTTAGGCCCACACATGCATAACCAAGAGAAGATACATATGCAGAAAGGATCAGGGGGGCTGTTATGCATTGGCCTGGAGCTCTTCTCTAAACTCTTTGTGTGGATAAGCCCTGAAGGAGAGCACCCACACAGGTCATCTGCAAAGACTGGGAAAGATGTTTCCATTTTTTCCTTTTTAATTTTTATTTTGTTAGCTCCTGGCATTCAAGGGAAGCTCTCTCATAACAATAGCCAGATATAAGATAAAGGAACAGACACCTCAGAGTCTAGATTCCAGTGATAATACATTAAATGATCAAAATGTTCAGGCTTCGACAAAAGATTACAAAACATATAAAGAAACAGGAAGTATGGTCTAGGCAAAGGAGGAAGTTAAAACATTAGAAACCGTCATTGAGGAGGACCAACCTGAGACATACTAGACAAAGACTTTTAAAAAATGTTCCCAAATATTCTCACAGAGCTGAAGAAAAACATGGATTAAAAAAACTAAAGGAAATCTGGAAAATGATAAAAGATCATAAAGAGAATATCAACAGAGAGATGGAAATTTTGAAAAAGACTCGAACAGAGCTGAAGGCCCCAGTAATAGAAATGAAAAATTCCACAGAGGAGTTCGACAGCAAATTGAAACTAGCAAAAGACTGAATCAGTTAACTTGAAGATAAGACAATTGAAATCATCCAGTCTAAAGACTAGAAAGAGGGAAAAGTGAAGAAAAATGAACAAAGCCTGAGGAGCCTGTACGACACTGTCAAGCATGCCGAAATATATATTGTGAGAGTCCCAGAAGGAAAAGAAGGAGAGGGGGGCAGAGAGAGTGTTTAAAAAAATAATGGCAGAAAACTTCTCAAATTTAATGAAAGAGATGAATATACACATCAAAGATACTCAGTGAACTTTGAGCAGGATAAACCCAAATAGATCCACCCCACCACGTATCATTATCAAACTGTTGAAAGCCAAAGTTAGAGAATTCTGAAAGCTGCAAGAGAGAAGCAACATGTCACAAAGAAGGAAGTCTCATTAAGATTAGATGCAAAATTCCCATAGAAAACCATGGAGACAAGAAGGCAGTAGGATGACATATTTAAAGTATGGAAAGCAAAAACCTGACTTGAAGAATTCTATATCCAGTAAAACTCTTTCAAAAATAAGGGAAAGATAATGACATTCCCAGATAAACAAAAGCTGAGGGAGTTTGTCACCATTGGACTGTTCCTACAACAGATACTAATGGAAGTTCTGCAAGTTGAAAGGAAGGGCAGGGAAGTAGATGTAGCTCAGGTGACTGGGCTCCCAACTGCCACATGGGAGGTTGCTGGTTCAGATTCCTGTGCCTCCTAAAGAAGACAGCAAGCTGATATAACAGGCAGGTGCAGCAAACTGACAGAACAAGAGACACAAGAAGAAGAAAACACATAATGAGAGACACAACAAAGCAGGGAGCAGAGGTTCCTGGTGCCTCCTAAAGAAGACTGTAAGCTAATGTGACGGGCAGGCACAGTGAGTTGATGCAACAAGATGGTGTAATAAAAGATGTGGAGAGGAACATAATGAGAGGCATAACAAAGCAGGGTGCAGCAATAGCTCAAGTGATTAGGCACCTCCCTCCCACATCAGAGGTCCTGGATTCGGCTCCCAGTGCCTCCTAAAGAAATAAAAAAGATGAACAGACACAGCAACTGAAAAATAAGGGAGGGGGGAGAAATAAAATAAAAGAAAAGGGTGGGGGGAGGGAGGACAACAGACAAATGATCAAAACCACATGAATAAAAATCTTCAGTAAGGGTAATGACGGGGGTAAATACAAATGCCAGTACTAGTACAACTTCGGTTTGTAACTCCACTTTTAACATCCTACAAGTACTAAGGGCATAAAATGCAATGAGAAGTCAGTGGTTTGGGACTCATAATGTATAAACAAGTAATTTGTGACAAGAATTATATAAAGGTGGGGGTATATAAGAACATAGTTTTCGATACTATTGAAGTTGGTATCAACGCAAATGAGATAGTTATAGATTTAGGATGGTAAATTCAAGTTTCTTGGTTGCTACAAGGAAAATATGAGAGAATATGTAAGGTCATGGAGACAGAAATTAGAGTACAGTTTGCTAATGGCAAGGGCAACTGGAGTGGGGAGTTGAGGCATAATGGGTATAGGCTTTCTGTTTGAGGAGCTGGGAAAATTTTAATAGTGAAAGGTGGTGAGGGTGCTACACCCTAGTGAATGTGAGTGTTCCCACTGAGTAGTGTACTCAGGAGTGGTTGAAATGGGAAAGTTTTCTGTAGTAGATATGTTCCCACAATAAAAACGAAAAGAGCCAGTTACAAGACCATGACAATTAAAGGCAATGCGTGATCCTGGGTGGGCTCTAACAAGGGAGGAGAGAAGGCTTATAAGGACATTATTGGATCATATGAAGAAACTGGAATATAGTCTGTAAGCTTTATATCAATGGTAAATTTCTTGAACTTGATAATTGCATTTAGGGTGGTCACGTAAGTAACAGTCTTGTTCTTAGGGTATGTACATGACAGTATTAAGTGTTCAAGGAGCATGATGTATACAACCTTCACTTGTGTGTTTCCAGAAAATGGTCTGATAGAGAGATGGATAGATAGGTAGAGGGACTGATAGACTGATGGATAGATAGAATGATATGACAAAGGTGGAAATAAATAAAAAATAAACCTTTTTTAAAAAGACTATTACAGAAGAGAGGGGGCAAGATGGCGGCTGAGTGAACATCCCTGTTAGAGTCTTCTGCAGGGAATCGGCTGGGCGGCGTTGGAGACTCTTTGGGACCGGATTGTTTCGGGATTTTTGCTGGTCCGGAGGTGTCTGGACATCGATTTGGAGGGAAGGTAACAGAGAGGATTCGTCTGTGAAATATACACGGAGATTCCAGCTACCTGCAGAGGATTCCCTTCTTGGGTAGGCGGAGACGAGGCATCTAGCCCCGCTCGGTGGGGCTGAGCCAGGCCGGGCCGGGCCGCGGTAGCGTTTGGAGCCGGGCGGGGCCGGTGCAGGCCCCGGCTGCGGGCCGCGGTAGCGCTTGGAGCCGGGCGGGGCCGGTGCAGGCCCCGGCTGCGGGCCGCGGTAGCGTTTGGAGCCGGGCGGGGCCGGTGCAGGCCCCGGCTGCGGGCCGCGGTAGCGCTTGGAGCCGGGCGGGGCCGGTGCAGGCCCCGGCTGCGGGCCGCGGTAGCGCTTGGAGCCGGGCGGGGCCGGTGCAGGCCCCGGCTGCGGGCCGCGGTAGCGCTTGGAGCCGGGCGGGGCCGGTGCAGGCCCCGGCTGCGGGCCGCGGTAGCGCTTGGAGCCGGGCGGGGCCGGTGCAGGCCCCGGCTGCGGGCCGAGGTAGCGCTTGGAGCCGGGCGGGGCCGGTGCAGGCCCCGGCTGCGGGCCGCGGTAGCGCTTGGAGCCGGGCGGGGCCGGTGCAGGCCCCGGCTGCGGGCCGCGGTAGCGCTTGGAGCCGGGCGGGGCCGGTGCAGGCCCCGGCTGCGGGCCGCGGTAGCGCTTGGAGCCGGGCGGGGCCGGTGCAGGCCCCGGCTGCGGGCCGCGGTAGCGCTTGGAGCCGGGCGGGGCCGGTGCAGGCCCCCGCTGCGGGCCGCGGTAGCGCTTGGAGCCGGGCGGGGCCGGTGCAGGCCCCCGCTGCGGGCCGCGGTAGCGCTTGGAGCCGGGCGGGGCCGGTGCAGGCCTGGCTGCGGGCCGAGGTAGCGCTTGGAGCCGGGCGGGGCCGGTGCAGGCCCCGGCTGCGGGCCGCGGTAGCGCTTGGAGCCGGGCGGGGCCGGTGCAGGCCCCCGCTGCGGGCCGCGGTAGCGCTTGGAGCCGGGCGGGGCCGGTGCAGGCCCCGGCTGCGGGCCGCGGTAGCGCTTGGAGCCGGGCGGGGCCGGGTCAGGCCGCGGCGGGTACGGAGCCGGGCAGGGCCGGTCCAGGCCGCCGTGGCGGGAGGTGGATGCCGGAGCCGGCTGGGCCGCTGTAGCGAGCGGAGCTGGGCGGAGCCAGGCCAGGCCAAGGCGGCGTGAGGAGCCGGGCAGAGCCGGTCCAAGCCTCCGCGGCGGGCGGAGCCGGGCCTGCGGAGGGGTTTCTGTTTTTTTTTGTTTGTTTGTTTGTTTGTTTGTTTTTTTTTAATTTTACTTAAATTTTTTTTTTTTTTTTTTTTTTTGAGCATCTGCAGTACTGGGGAGTTCGTGGGCCCTGGGCGGCCTATTGGGGGTTTGTGGGAAGGGAGGTGCTTGCAGACCCATTTGGGCAGACAGACGGGGGGGGTTTTAGGGCAAAGCGGGGGGAAGTTGTTGTTTTAGATAGTGTTGCAATTGTGACACGTGTGTACCTGTATCTCTCTTCTCCCTATCCGTTCCCCACCGTTTGCCCATCCTCTTTTTTTTTCTTCCTTTCTTCTTGCCTTTCTTTTTTCTCTATTATAATTAGTTTGTTTTTTTTTTTTTTTTTTTGTTTTTTTTTCGGTTTTCTCTTTCCCTCTTGTCCCTCATCTTCCACTTATTTTTACTTTAATTCAAGTATACAATAGGTGCTACAGGGAACACCTCACATTTGCTGGGTTTTCCCATCCTCCACTGCCTCATTTCTGTGTGAACTGATTTAGGCTACCTACACTATCCCCCTTCCCCTGCATCTTGATATCCACTATCATCTACTGTCTCTCCTATATTCCACCCCCCACCTCCCGTTCTTTGATCCACAAAGTGTCTAACTCTCAATTTCTAATACCTTTGTTCTGTTTTCTGTCTATTATCCACTCTTGAAACTATTACCTTTCTTTTCTTTTTCCCTCTCTCATGAAAACAATAGCTGTGTAGTTCATACCATATTCCTCCCAAATTCAGTCATCAACTTCATAAAAGGTACTCTACCTACAGCTATAACTCTATACAATCTACATGAATCTAACCTCCATCCTTCCAGATCTCATATTCCTGCTTTATTAACATACATCACCAATATAACTTTACACTTTTCCCTTGCTTACACAATTGCCTTTCCCCAACACTAATACTTTCCTCTAAAGTGAACTTAACCAACAACAAGTAACTAGAATAAGAAGAAAAAAGTGACAAAGAGAAGATATAACACCTGTGCAAAAATAACAACTAATTAACCTCCAAGAGCAGACAAAGAAGCTAAGGAACTGATTAAATTCGTCAAAATAAAGAGATGACCAGAAAGCAACAAAAATCTACGAACCAAACCAATAATCAGGAAAACATGGCTGAATCCAATCAACAAACCAATAATCACGAAGGGGAGCAAAACTTGGCACAAGCAATGAAAGATCTCAGAACATTTATCACTGACAAATTTGATGCAGTAATGAAAGAGGTTAACAACATGAAGACATCACTTGGAGGGGAAATTGCAGACATACGCAAAAACATAACAGATATGATGGGAATGAACACCACAGTTCAAGAAATCAAAAATACACTTGCAGCAAATATCAGCAGACTAGAAGAGACAGAGCAGAGAATTAGTGATGTGGAAGACAGTACATCAGAAATCAAACAGATAGTAGAAGGGGTCAACAAGAAGATAGAAAAAATCCAATTAGGATTTAGGGACCTGAATGACAATGCAAAACGCTCAAACATACGTATTATAGGCATTCCAGAAGGTGAAGAGAAGGGAAAGGGGTCAGAAAGAGTGTTGCAGGAAATAATGACTGAAAACTTCCCAAATCTACTGAAAGAGACAGATGTACATATCCAAGAAGCACAGCGCACTCCACAAGTCATAAACCCCAACAGGCCCACCCCAAGACATATACTTGTCAAATTATCCAATGCTCAAGACAAAGAGAAGATCCTAAAAGCAGCAAGAGAAAAGAAAACCATCACATACAAGGGAAGCTCAATTAGATTAAGTGCTGATTTCTCTTCTGAAACCATGGAGGCAAGAAGACAGTGGTATGATATAGTCAAGGTACTAAAGGAAAAAAATTTCCAACCAAGAATACTCTACCCAGCTAAACTAGCATTCAAACATGATGGAGAGTTCAAAATATTCGCAGACAAACAGAAACTGAAAGAGTATACCAACAAGAAACCTCCCCTTCAAGAAATTCTAAAGGGAGTTCTGCAGGAAGAAAGGAAAAAACAGGAAAGGCAAAGTTGGAGGAGAGTATAAGACCAACAACAACAACAAAAAAGACAAAAAAAAAATATACAAACAAAATATGACAAACACAAATCCAATCAAAATATGGCTAACACAAATAATTCCTTGATAGTAATAACACTGAATGTCAATGGATTAAACTCACCTATCAAAAGATTCAGACTGGGACACTGGATAAGGAAATATGACCCATCCATATGCTGTCTACAAGAGACACATCTTAGACCCAGAGACGCATGGAGATTGAAAGTGAAAGGCTGGAAAACAATCATACAAGCTAACAATAACCAAAAAAAGGCAGGAGTAGCTATATTAATATCAGACAAAATAGACTTTAAATGTGAAACAATTGTGAGAGACAAAGAAGGATACTACATTTTAGTCAAAGGGAAAATCTGTCAAGAAGATCGAACAATCATAAATATCTATGCCCCTAACAAGGGTGCCTCTAAATACGTCAGGCAAACGCTGGAAAAACTAAGTGAAAGAATAGATACATCTACAATTATAGTGGGGGATTTTAATACACCACTATCAATTCTGGACAGAACATCTCAAAAGAGAATCACCAAAGACACAAAACATCTGAATAGTATATTAGAGGAGCTCGATCTAATAGACATATATAGATCGCTACACCCAAACACAGCAGGGTATACATTTTTCTCAAGTGCACACGGATCATTCTCCAAGATAGATCATATGCTAGGCCACAAAGAAAGGCTGAACGAATTCAGAAAGATTGAAATCATACAAAACATTATCTCTGACCACAGTGGAGTCAAGCTGGAGATTTGCAAGGGAAAGAAGCCCAGATTTCACACCACGATTTGGAAATTAAACAACACACTCTTAGAAAAACAGTGGGTCAAAGAGGAAATCTCAAAAGAAATCAATGACTACCTTGAAACAAATGATAATGATAACACAACATACCAAAATTTATGGGATGCAGCAAAAGCAGTACTGAGAGGGAAGTTTATAGCCATAAATTCATATATCAAAAAAGAAGAAAGAGCAAAAATTGAAGAACTAACTGCACATTTGAAGGAATTAGAAAAACAACAACAAAGTAACCCAACAGGAAGAAGAAGGAAGGAAATAACAAAGATAAGAGCAGAACTAAATGAAATAGAAAATAAGAAAGCACTTGAACAGATAAACAAGACCAAGAGCTGGTTTTTTGAGAAGATTAACAAAATTGACAAACCTTTAGCAACACTAACAAAGAAAAAAAGAGAGAAGATGCAAATACACAAAATAAGAAATGAGAAAGGCGATATCACCACTGACCCCACAGAAATAAAGACTATCATAAGAGGATATTTTGAAAAACTATATTCCAACAAAAATGACAATCTAGAGGAAATGGACAAATTCCTAGAAACACATAAACAGCCCATATTGACAAAAGAAGAAATTGATGATCTTAACAAACCAATCACAAGCAGAGAGATAGAATCAGTTATTAAAAATCTCCCAACTAAGAAGAGCCCAGGGCCAGATGGCTTCACAGGTGAATTCTATAAAACATTCCGGAAAGAACTGACACCAATCCTGCTGAAACTATTCCAAACCATCGAAACAGAAAGAACATTACCCAACTCCTTCTATGATGCCAACATTACCCTAGTACCAAAGCCAAACAAAGACATCACAAGAAAGGAAAATTACAGACCAATTTCTCTAATGAACCTAGACGCAAAAATACTTAACAAAATACTTGCTAATCGTATTCAACAACACATTAAACGAATTATACACCACGACCAAGTGGGATTCATCCCAGGTATGCAAGGATGGTTCAACATAAGAAAATCAATCAACGTAATACACCATATAAACAGATTGAAGGAAAAAAATCACATGATTATATCTATTGATGCAGAAAAAGCATTCGACAAAATACAGCACCCTTTCTTGATAAAAACACTCCAAATGATTGGAATACAAGGAAATTTTTTGAACATGATAAAGAGTATATATGAAAAACCTAAAGCCAATATTGTTTACAATGGAGAAATCCTAGACTCCTTCCCTCTAAACTCAGGAACAAGACAAGGATGCCCACTGTCGCCGCTCCTATTTAACATTGTCTTAGAAGTACTTGCTCGAGCACTGAGGCAAGAACCAGAAATAAAAGGCATTCAAATTGGAAAGGAAGAAGTCAAAATTTCATTATTTGCAGATGACATGATCCTATACATAGAAAACCCTGAGAGATCTACAACGAAGATTCTAGAACTCATAAATGAGTTTAGTAAAGTCGCAGGTTATAAGATCAATGCGCAAAAATCAGTAGCATTTCTGTACACCAATAATGAGCAAGATCAGGAGGAAATCAAGAAACAAATACCATTCACAATAGTAAATAAAAAAATCAAATACTTAGGAATAAATTTAACTAAAGAGGTAAAGAACTTATACACTGAGAACTATACAAGATTGTTCAAGGAAATCAAAGAAGACCTAAATAAATGGAAGACTATTCCTTGTTCATGGATAGGAAGACTGAACATTATTAAGATGTCTATCCTACCAAAATTGATCTACACATTCAATGCAATCCCAATAAAAATCAATGCAGCCTTCTTTAAGGAATTAGAAAAACTAACTATGAAATTTATTTGGAAAGGAAAGAGACCCCGAATAGCCAAAGACATACTGAAAAAGAAAAACGAAATTGGAGGAATCACACTACCTGACTTCAAAACATACTATAAAGCTACGGTGGTGAAAACAGCATGGTATTGGCATAAGGAGAGACATATAGACCAATGGAATCGAATTGAAAGCTCTGATATAGAACCTCACATATACAACCACATAATATTCGATAAAGCCACCAAACTCTCTCAACTGGGAGAGAGTGGCCTATTCAACAAATGGTGTCTGGAGAACTGGATAGCCATATGTAGAAGAATGAAAGAGGATTACCATCTCACACCTTATACAAAGATCAACTCAAGATGGATCAAAGACCTAAATATAAAAGCCAAGACCATAAAAACCTTAGAAAGCAGTGTAGGGAAACATCTACAGGACCTTGTAATAGGTAATGGATTTATGAATATCTCACCAAAAGCACGAGCAGCAAAAGAACTAATAGATAAATGGGACTTCCTCAAAATTAAAGCCTTCTGCACCTCAAAGGAGTTTGTCAAGAAAGTAAAAAGGGAGCCCACACAGTGGGAGAAAATATTTGGCAATCATATATCTGATAAGAAACTTATAACTTGCATATATAAAGAACTCCTACATCTTGAAAATAAAAAGATAAACAATCCATTTAAAAAATGGGAAAAAGACTTAAACAGACACTTCTCCGAAGAAGAAATACAAATGGCAAGAAAGCACATGAAAAAATGTTCCAAATCTCTAGCTATCAGGGAAATGCAAATCAAAACCACAATGAGATACCATCTTACACCCATAAGATTGGCAGCTATGAAAAAAACAGAAGAATACAAGTGCTGGAGAGGATGTGAAGGAAGGGGAACACTCATCCACTGCTGGTGGGAATGCAGAAGGATCCAACCATTCTGGAGAACAGTATGGCGATTTCTCAAAAAACTAGCCATAGATTTGCCATATGACCCAGCAATACCACTGCTGGGAATATACCCAGCAGAACTGAAAACAAGAACACAAACCAATATATGTACACCAATGTTCATAGCAGCATTGTTCACTATTGCCAAAAGTTGGAATCAACCCAAATGCCCATCAACAGACGAGTGGATCAATAAAATGTGGTATATACACACAATGGAATACTACTCGGCTGTAAGAACAAACACACTACAAACACATGTGATAACATGGATGAATCTTGAGAACCTTATGTTGAGTGAAGCAACCCAGACATTGAAGGACAAATACTACATGACCTCAATGATATGAAATAAACAAGCTGCCCTAGATAGCAAGAGACTGAACGATAGGCTTGCAGGAAATCGGAGGGTGGAGGAAGGATATGAGCCGATGTCTGCAGGGGTGGAATTTAAGACGAGATGGTGGTAAGTATGAACACAAAGAAGAGACAAAAGGGGGGCAAGGGGTTGCCTTTGCTTGGGGCTTTGCGGGTTTGAGGGTGACTGGGGAGGGACGGGTGGGTAACGTTGCCCAAAAGTGGGGGGAGGGAGGGGTAGCATACGAACCAGGAGAGGGTCAGGTGTTGGTGGAGAGTAAAATGCCGAGAAAATCATATCAAAATATAATAAAGAGGGTTACCTGTTTAGAATGCTCGGAGGGGAGGGTCTGATGCAGGACGGGCTCCTGGGGAATGTCTAAATGCTCATTCTGCCAGAGTGGGTGACACCATGGGGTAGAAACCCAAGTAGTGAGAGTGGGGGTGGACCCACATCCTGGGGAGGACTAATGCCATCCAATAGAGGGAACTGTATCCCTCGAGAGAAAGGGTGGCTCCCAGGGCATTGGGGCAGTTGAGCAAGTTAGGCCCTGAACACTATTCCATCTATCTCTGGAAGTGGCTCCTCAGGAAACGGAGGTTGGCTATCACTGAGGGCACTAAGGTGGAAGGGAAAATGGACGTTAAATGTGTGGAACCAAAGTAAATGGGGGGTAAGAGAGGAGTTTCTTGAGAGTACACAAGGATGGATATAAAACATGTAATATTACACCATAACATATAGGAGATGACAGACTGATAATGTAAACCATAATGTAAAACATAGGATAACTAAAAATGTAAAGAACTGTGTATCCTAAAGTATGCACCATAATGTAAATACAGATGTCACCTTGTTGGAAAGCTAATGTCTCAGACTCTGTACATCACTTTAAGTAAATATGATATGAATAGGGCGTAAGAGTATCACTGTGGAAGGGAAAAGGTTTTCTGGTGGATGTGTGGGAGTGCTGTATATTATATATATACATTGCTGTGGTCTAGGACTCCTGTGAAGAAAAGCTGAATAATTAGGGGGGGGGGGGGGAAAAATAGGATGTGGAATTTTTTCAAGTCAACATTCTTTATCTAAGTTCTTTATCTAACTTTATCCAAGTTCTTTATCTATCCTTTAAACTCATCGCTATATGCCATTCCCTAGTAAGGGACCATGACATTATATTGGGCTTCAAATTTCGGGGAGTTCTGGATCACAGAGTGTTTCAACAATGGCAATGGAGGGATACTGGTATGGGATACCAATGACAGATGATATATGACTGACAGGGAGCTGTACAGAACATATGTCCAGGGTGCATGGTAATGTTTGGATATACTCATAGTGGCAACAATTAAAAACCACAGTAGGGGGGGTACTGGGTTCCCGGCCAGTGGTGCTCTGTCGTGGTCCCTAGGGGAGCAGCGACAGTCTCCCAGGTACAGTGGTGGGGACCGGGAGGGAGTGAGGGTTCAACAGTGAGCCCCTGATACTAATGACTATGCTTGTGAGCTGATAAACCCAAAATAATAACAAGGCCTAGAGCAACTTTGTGCCTGGGAATTTCCTTCTGTCAGCCTTCATGTTACTCAAATGTGGCCAGTCTCGAAGCCAAACTCAGCATGTAAATGCAATGCCTTCCCCCCAGCGTGGGACATGACACCCGGGGATGAGCCTCCCTGGCAACGAGGGACCACTATCAACTACCAACTGATGATGCAACTGGAAAATGACCTTATACGGAAGGTTCAATGCGGATCAGCAGAATATCCATGTCTACATAAAATACCATGACTTTAAAATGCTGTTTGACCTAAAGTAAGGGGGAAATGGAAAGGAGAAATGAGTTTATATGGCTACGAGTTTCTAAAAAAGAGTCTGGAGGCTGGCAGAAGGTTTGCCCTCATGCACAACTGAGCAGAGTCAGAGAGACAGATAAAGCAGATACAACCCCCAGATATTGGTTCCTTTGAGGGCTAAAGAGACCCATGGGAGTTATGGTCATGGCCGATGGGGTTAACTACCAGGGCAGATGGCCCCTCTTTGGAAATGGTGTTTATGTGTGATGAATCTGGACTCAGATGGGATCTCCCTTCATAAGACTTTCATGCTAATGTGCTGGAGGTGCAGTTAATGTTGGGGTTTAAGATATATTTAGGGGATTTGAATCTCTGGACTGACAATGTGATAGCCAGATCCTGAGCCTCAACAGACTCCAGCACCTACAATCTGGTTTGTTGGACTTACCACACTCAGCTAAGATGGAGGTGAAGGACAACCACCACACCATGGAGCCTAGAGTGATTACAACTGAAAATGGGAGGATTGCATCCAGCATCCAGGTGGAATCTGAGCCTCCTCTTGACATAAATGTGCAATGGACACAACCAATCCAGTGTCCACATAGAAGAGGTGGCATTGGATTGGGAAAAGTGGACATAATGGACAAAGGGTATGGGGAAAGGCAGGAAGAGATGAGAGGTGGAGGCGTCTTCGGGACATGGAGCTGCCCTGGATGGTGCTTCAGAGGTAATCACCGGACATTGTAAATCCTCACAGGGCCTACATGATGGAATAGAGGAGAGTATGGGCCATGATGTGAACCAATGTATATGAGGTGCAGAGGTGCCCAAAGATGTACTTACCAAATCCAATGGATGTGTCATGATGATGGGAACGAGTGTTGTTGGGGGGGGGGGGGGAGAGGGGGGGTGGGGGGGTGGGGTTGAATGGGACCTCACATATATATTTTTAATGTAATATTATTACAAAGTCAATAAAAAATAAAAAAATTAAAAAAAAAAAAAAAAAAAAAAAAAAAAAAAAAGACTATTACATTCTTTCTCCCCAAAGCAGACAAGGACATTCAAGAGGAAGGAAAACCCCAGACCAGTCTTCCTCATAAATCTAGAGGTAATAATCCTAAATAAAATATCAGCAGACCAGAGCTGGCAATGACCCAGTGGGGTTTATTTCTGGGATGATTAATTTAGCATTCAAAAATGTATTAATACAATCCATCTGATTAGTACTTGAAAGGAGAAAAATAGTTGAAAGGAGGCAGAAAAACATTTGATGAAATTCGTCAACTCTTCATGATAAAAACCATAGCAAACGAGGTTTAGAATGGAATTTACTTTATCTACAAGAAACAACTTATTAGTAGAGAACCATGAAAAGCCATCCCTTTAAAATTAAGAAAGGAACAAGGCTGGCTGTTCTTACCACTGCTACCCAACATTGTTTTGGAAAGAAAGCTGGTACAGTAAGGCAGGCAGAAAAAAGTATAAGGATCAGAAAAGATAAAACAAAATAGCATTTGCAGATGATATGATTACCTACATAGAAAATGCAAAAGAACCTATAAATCATGAGAAATCTCACACACTGCCGTGTAAGTCAGGAGCTCTTTGGCCAAACAGGTGTTATCTTCAAATACATAGTTTAATGACTAGAAAGAGACAGGCAGGCTTAAGGGAAGCCAGCAGACCTGACAAAGCCCCATTGATGGTGCTAAAGGGTCCCCAGGTCCTGGGTGCAAGGTGGGGAGCAGAGTGGTCAGGAGGACCTGACAGAGGACTGCAGCTATAGGAAGGGGCTACAGGGGAGCTGTGGTCCAGAGAAGAGCTCAGTCATGTCCAGCTGACTGCCTGAAAGGAGGGGTTTGCTTAAATAGGCTATGATATACACATGCATATAATGGAATAGTATAAAACTATTAAAGTGGTATAAAATAGATGAAATAAAAATATTTTATAATCTATTATTTAGTAAAAATCAGGCTAAAACCCTATCTATCTATATATCGCTTCTATGTTTTAGAAATCATGTACTTTCATGTATAGACAAAAGATAGAAAGGATATAAATGGTTCCTGCCCCTAATAGGTGTTAAATAAATAAATGAAGGAATAGTATATAAATAAAGGAATGAGTGGAAATATACTAAAATGGTAACAATGGTTACTTCTGTGTGCTAAGGTTATGGATGACAATGATTTCCTTCTTTTTTTTCTTTTTTATATACACACATATATCCTAATATTTTAAACAATGCTTGTAGAGTATAATCACAATAAGGAAAGGTCCAAATACTTATATCATACAAGTAAGCCTTACTGTTTATAGAGACAACCGTCTTGTTTTGCATCACACCTAGTACAACTTTACCACGGATAAGGTTACTGAATGTCTCTGAAAGAGAGGTTGACCTTAAGATCTGCTTCTTCCCCATCTTCCTTGATACTTATTTCAACCCCCTGCAAGTTTGAATCCTTTAAAAGAATGGATGATGTGTTCCTGTCCCCAGGCTGAAAGGGCCTGCTTTAGGGTAACCACCCAACCGAAATGTAACCAGCTGACCCCTCCATGCTCTGTCTGGCCTGGGACTGACCCCCAGCCTCAGCCCAAGGCTGCAAATCGCCACCAGGACAGAGAGTTTCAACACAGGACCTCCAAGCCTGTGTGTCTCCACAACGCCCAGCTGCCCAGCCCGAGGAAATCTTCTTGGGGATGTGCTTAGCAGTTGGGACCTGCTGAATATTACTTACAGGAAGTTGTGGTAGGGCCTAAATGATTTAAACACCCTGCTCTGGATGTTCTTCTAACAACCTGGGTATATGTTTCCAGATCTGATTTTCAATAAAATGGCTATGGTTGCTTTGAAATACATTCCCAGCCAGACTTGAAGCGATGCCTGTCTCTTGTTGGGAATCATGTCATTAGAAACCTTTCAGTTCTGTTAAGAGACACAGAGGACAGGAAACTTCGCAAGTCCTGCTGGCTCTCAAGGTCAGGCTCTCTTTCCGACGATGTCCTGTGCATATCCTTGGGTGCTGCCTTCCTTCCGAAACTTTGGTGGGTTTGAGGAAGGTCCGAGTATTTTCACACCACCCACAGGTTGCATGCTCATTAGCTCCTTTATAAGTTGAGTCTTCAGCATTTTACTTAGGAAGAGAAGGAGGTGAGACACTCAAGATGACTGCATGTCTTGTGTGATAGGGATTTAAGAACCTGAAAGGGCATTACTGTTGCATGGTTTATTAAAATCTGCTGAAGGTTGGAGAACTATCAAAAACTTCTGTCTTTGAAGGGTTGTCCTTGTACTAAAAACGTCTCAGAAAACTTGACTTTCCTTTGATGCTTTTAGGCTATCCTCCCTGGGCCTTAGAACAAATCCCTAATTTGAAATCCAAACTGAAGCAAACTCTTGGAATCCAGTGATAAATTCAAATTGGTGCCCAACAAATGCCTTTTGGAAGATCTATGAATGTTCTGTTATTTGCATAGGCAGGGGATTAGTTTGGACCTGAAGGAAAGAGAACTGCTGTCGACAGCCTGGAGAAAAGCACAAGCTGAAAAACACATTTGTCTTACAGGAAACACAGAACATTAGCCCGAAAACAGCACCAACGCTCGTGGCCGAGCACCCCCCTAATAACTTGCTTTGGTGAGCGTCAGGAGGGTAAAATTGGAGTCTCGCGGGATCCTGGTGACCCATGATAATTTCCAGGATGAA
Organism: Dasypus novemcinctus; assembly: GCF_030445035.2. Lineage (NCBI taxonomy): Eukaryota > Metazoa > Chordata > Mammalia > Cingulata > Dasypodidae > Dasypus > Dasypus novemcinctus. The sequence goes on along the minus strand of NC_080677.1, from coordinate 156,471,179 downwards.
AACTGCATGGGCTGTGGGGAAGGGAGAACTTTCCAGTGGGTTTTGTGTAAAAAACTTAACATTTAACAGATTATCTGAGCCTAATAAAATGGGTTGAAGTACCGCTCCTGTGGTGTGGTCTTGTTTCTTTGCAGGCCTGCAGGGAATATAATTAAAGCCAGTTCACTCAACTAGGGGCGGGCCCCTGCTGAGAATGTCTGATGAGGAAGTCCTGGGAATGAGAGGGTCTGGCCACGTGGCAATGCACAGTTGATTATCTTGAGACGCCCCAAGAAGTGGTGCTAAGGAATTATCGTTTGCGTGTCTCTACTCACTGGGTCAGGGAAGGCAGCATGGACTGGATACTCTACTTTTCCTTTCTAAATTAGCAGGGGCCATGTTTTACTACCAGTGGCCATTGGTGTCCGTGGAAATAGACCCCACACTTTCTCGGCCAATCTGTAAGGTAGGAGTTCAGGTTTTGCCTGTAGGCAGATATTTACAGCCACATCTGGCTTTGCTTTGCCATATTGTTAACCTCCCTTTTCCTTGCTACATTTGTTTTCTTTTTATTAAATTTCCTGTCTGGGTCCTTGCGTCTGCCTTTCTAATGTCAACAACTGCTTTTATCACAGATAATAACTTCCTTTTACAAAAAGCCTGTATCATCCTACATGCATTTCAAATTACATTTTATGAACAAACACTGCAATACGGTATTTGGCAGTATGCACAAGCGAGTGCATTTAGAGTCATCTAAATGTAAGTCACAAGAGCCAAGAACCAGGCTGGTTGTCGTTTCCTTAGTAATCTGTTTCTTGAGAGTGTTGCGACTTCTCACCAGAACTTAATTAAGTTCATATTGGGATGTTTATGAAGTAAATTATGTGGTATGCCCAAACATGCCGTAAAAACAATTATCAAAACACCAGCAGTACTTTAAAGCTCCGGAACCTTCACAGCTCAGACCATTAAAGGTTTCAAAATTGGTTGTTTGTCAACAGACAGGCTGGGAAAAATTACGAGAAAAGGCTGAGGAGTAAGAAGAAAAACCCGACCTTTTCCAACCATTACCTCGGCAGGACTGAGCAAGTTCCAAGGTTTCTGTCATTTTGCCTGATCTATTGTTTTCTCATGGTATGGAAGCTGGGACATGGGATGGGTCCCAGTTCAGCTCTGCCACTGACTAGCTGTGGGTAGTTCAAATCCATCCGTCTTTGTTGACCATTTGAATAGAAATCAAGGATGCTGAGGAAGCTGTTAGTCAAAGGAGATGACATTTTGTTTCTTGTTCTTAATACTAAAGGTATTGTGTGTTTATTTTATATTCTATTCCATCTAGAGAACAATCCTTTGTAGCTATGTGAGGCCACCTCTGTGTCACACTGAAAACTGAGCAAATGATGGAGAGTTCCAATTGAAAATGTAAATGATGAATTTGAAATGGGCCCCAGCAGGATGACTATCACACGGCACAAGTACACAAGTCACCCCAGGGTGGAAACAGAGTTGGCAAGATGGATACATAGTTTCAGATTTATATAATGATGTTTAAAGTTCAGGTTTCTCTTTTCATTGGTTTCTGGAGGGTGTGAAACTCATGGAAAACGCCTGGGTACATGACTCTGGACTGTTAGGACCTCAGAACACTGGTCCTATTGAAGGTGAATTATAGCTCGAAAGGGTTGCGTTATGAGACTGAGAACTAAAAGTTCGACAGCAATCAGGTTAGTTCTCAAACGATTTTGAGTGAGAATAGTTTTTAATTTTAAAGTCTCATAAATAAGAACTGGTTCAATCATCCAGTAGTACATTTTCTTAGACGCAATTTTGTTGAGATATAACCATATACCATACCATCCATCTTGATGGTACATTTTTACCAGCCATCCTATATCTTGGAACTACTCAGAACACACTGACTGGAGTCTGAATTTCTTTTATGGTTTGTTCAGGGTAAATCTTTACTGGTGCAGGCTAGTGACTATTTGCAAGATAGTTTTACTGTGTATACTTTTACTTTTATGCTACTAAAGCAATGAAGGCTTGCAACAGTGATAGAATTTGGATGGATGTTTACTTACCCATTACGCAATCTCTAAAGAAGAAATATCTTTGTACTGTCCCAAAGCATATGCAAGGCACATTCTTATCTCTGTTTAGCTTCTCCCACACTCTATTAATGAATTTTATGGAATACTCACTCCATGCAGAGTTCTGAGTTGGATGTTGTAAGGAGATCCAAAGGAAAAAAAAAAAAAGATGCAGCCTCCCCTTCTTCAAGAGTTTATCACCCACAAAACTATATATGTAAATGTTGTTGGGTGTTGGGTTAGGAAATTAAAGTCAATCAAGTAAATCAGGAAAGGAATTTAGTAGAAGGAAATCACAAAGTATGTGGCTTAAAATAAAAACATTACAGGGACATTGCTGAAGGAATCTTAGAAGCGAAGGTATTGACCCCAGAATAAATCAATGCTTTAACCAAGAGTTGATTCTGATGAGTTACTAATTGAACTTGATATCTCAGAAGATGCTCCAAGTAGCCAAGTAGTATGTGCTGCAGTGTCTGGTGCCTGGTTGCTGAGGTGACTGTGAAATCTCACAGTGGCCTGACCAGGTTTGGAACTTCCTTATGTACTACTGGGAATCATAGGGCGTATTGAATCACAAGCCTGGGGGTGGGTTTTGGGGTGACACAATCATCTCCAAAGGAAAGGCTGGAATCCTGACTGCGTGCTTAGCTTAGACTAGTATCATTCTTAAGGTCTTGGATGCCAGTTGTCTTGGAAGACAACAAGGTGAGAAAGCAAATGCAAGTTGGTGACCAGAGGCCAGGGATGGGAGGGCATAAGTCATGCTCCCACAGCAGGGCCCGTGGGTTGTTCTTCTCAGCGTCACTCGACAATGTCCGCAAGCTACGATTTAGGGTTTATATTCATGGGATTTAGCATCAAAGTCCTTTGATCCCCATCATTGACCACATCCCTGACCTTCAGCAGTTGGCTCGCTCATCTGAGTTTCAGCTCCTTCATCCACCCAGCTCCCAGGGTTGTCATAAAGACCAAGGACCAAAGGAGATAATTACTTTCATTAAAAAAATAGTTTTGTGGAAACTCAGGTGCCCCTGGGAGTGTGTGCATTGTTTGAATTAGAGAGATGAGCAAGGCATGGCTCTTGAGCCAAAGAACACAGGCTAGCGAGGGAGATAGGCACTCAACGAATGATTACAGTCCCATGGACAAGCACATGGCAGATGATAATGTGTATTAAAACGCTTTGCTGGTGGCGGACTTGGCCCAGTGGTTAGGGCGTCCGTCTACCACATGGGAGGTCAGCGGTTCAAACCCCGGGCCTCCTTGACCCGTGTGGAGCTGGCCATGCGCAGTGCTGATGCGCGCAAGGAGTGCCCTGCCACGCAGGGTGTCCCTCACATGCAAGGAGTGCACCCCGTAAGGAGAGCCGCCCAGCGTGAAAGAAAGTGCAGCCTGCCCAGGAATGGCGCCGCACACACGGAGAGCTGACACAGCAAGATGACGCAACAAAAAGAAACACAGATTCCCGTGCTGCTGACAACAACAGAAGCAGACAAAGAAGAAGACGCAGCAAATGGATACAGAGAACAGACAACCGGGGTGGGGTGGGGGAGGGGAAGGGGAGAGAAATAAAGAAATAAATAAATCTTAAAAAAAAAATGCTTTGCAAAACCAGATATGAAATATCGTTAAGGTGGGGGACTGTCCATGTATATTGATTCCATCAGGTTATTTTATAGTAATAGAAAGGTTTCTCAGTATCGGGGAGAAGATGGAAATATTTAATTCCGTTTCCTGGTAGGTATGTGTGATGAATCTATAGAAATATATCAAGCAGTCACGGTAAACCCACTCAGCTGTTTTAGATCAAAACTTGACCCAGCAATGTTTAACCAAGAACTGTCCATAAGAGAGTTTGGGGGAATCTGTCCTTTAAGGTAAATGCGGCCCAGCGTTTGAGCTTCGTACAGCTAAACCCAGCAAGAATACAAAGGCTGTTTCTTGAATTAGAAAATCTGAAACAAGGTCTGGGAGGTAGGAAGGAACCAGCATTTGTGGTGTCATCTTCACACACACAAGTACACACCTTGCCAAGGTGTCAACCCATTAGCGAAATGGTGTCAGACGGTCACAAGGGGCAAGAATCAGATTCCACGGATCCTTTGGTCAATCGTTCACCAGGAAGGCCTATTAATTTAGAAAGTGGATGCTCAACTCTGGGCTGGTGGACTCTCTTGTTCACTTCAACAACCTGCACTGTCCGGGAGCGTTTCCCGTGATGGATTCAGGGCTTGACCTTTAGTGAGCATTTAGCTTTGTGTTCTCAAGTCTGGGTGGTGCCAATGGAGGTCAAGGATGACTCCAAGGGCAGCCGCGAGGAGTGTGATGAGGGTCTCTCAGGAGAGAAGTGAAGGCGCTGGTGCTGGCCGTCGAGGTGCAATGACAACGAAGGCTTCTTTGGAATCGTACATCCTTTCTGAGCTCTCCTGCTGGGCCAGGATATGGTTACATTTGCTTTCTCCTTTATTGATGAGAAAACAGTCAAGGGAGGCCAAGCAGGGCAGAGCAGAGAAGAGGCAGCGCAGCCGGCAGTGATCTCTCGGGGAGCTGTGCAGGCTCATCAGCCCCATTTAAGAGAGAGGCAGAAGCTGGGCCGTTGCCAAAACAAACGGTCTGGGGCCCAGGCCCTGCTTCTTGAAAGGGGGGACATTTATCTGAGCAAAGAACTTCTCAGCGAAACGTGGAAGTTACTGCCAGAACTTGAGGCCTTGGGAAACCACGTCCACTAACCCTGGAGCTCGTTTATAGAAGCGTCTGCTGACCCCGCCCCTCCACGCATTTTCACCGGAGCACATCCTCTTTCTCTCACTGACCGATGGGATGGAGGACTGGTCTCCTGGGCCCTGGAATCCAAGGGCTCTCACTCACATCTGCTTTCGATGGAGTTGTACCTCCCTTCTTGTTGGCAGTCAGGGCCCTGCTGTATACAATGACTTCTACACTCCTCTCTGTAGGGCATTTTGCCTTGACATTTAATAGTGGTGCCAAGTGAAGACAGTACACAATCATCGGGGGTGAGAGTCAGGATTAGACCTTCACTTTCCTGTTTTATTCAGATTCAGGGTAAGACCCCTGGGCACTTTTGCTGGGCGTGCTCGGCAGGTGCTGTGGGCTTGCGGGGAGCCTCTGAGCCTCTGGGGAGCCCCCTCTTGAGGTGAGAGAGAAGAGAGACACATCTGGCCCTGGCCCAAGGATGTGTTCCTTCCCCTCAGATATTAATGTTTTTAAAAATCTTCTATATCATGTATGATGTAATATGTAGGTTTGTTCCTAACAATTAATGGACTCAATAGATTTCAATACAGATCCACAGAGAGTTTGTTTTTATCCCCTAAAATTAGTTTTTAATTTTTTAGAACTTTTTTTTTAAGGTTTATTTATTTATTTATTTCTCTCCCCTCCGCACCCCCCCCCCAGTTGTCTGTTCTCTGTGTCTATTTGCTTTGTCTTCTTTGTCCGCTTCTGTTGTTGTCAGTGGCACAGGAATCTGTGTTTCTTTTTGTTGAGTCATCTCGTTGTGTCAGCTCTCCAGGAATGTGCGGCATCATTCCTGGGCAGGCTGCACTTTCTTTCGCGCTGGGCGGCTCTCCTTACAGGGTGCACTCCTTGCACGTGGGGCTCCCCTATGTGGGGGACACCCCTGTGTGGCACGGACTCCTTGCGTGCATCAGCCCTGCACATGGGCCAGCTCCACACGGATCAGGGAGGCCCGGGGTTTGAACCACAGACCTCCCATGTGGTAGATGGACGCCCTAACCACTGGGCCAAGTCTGCTGCCAATTTTCAGAACTTTTAATGGTAGTAGCATATATGCAGCGCAAACATTTCCATTTTAACCAAGGGCAAAAATTCAGTGTTACTAATTTCACTCATAACATTGTGTTACTCTCACCAACATCCATGATCAAAACTTTTTCAATACCTCCAACAGAAACTCTGTACCCCTTAAGCTATAACTGCCCCTTCCCCTCACCCCCGGGCTCCTAGTAACCTCTAATCTACTGCCTGTCTCTATGAATCTGCTTTTTCTAGGTATTTCATATAAGCGAGAGCATGCACTGCCTGTGTTTTTGTGCCTGGCTTATTTCACTCAACATGATGTCTTCGAGATTCTTCCATGTTGTAGCAAGCCAATAAAACGAAGTTTAAAGTGAGAGTTACTGTTTCATTCAGAAGTTGGATAGAATCAACTCCTCTGGCATCCTCTGTTGGGTCCTGGGCAGAGTCCATAGGGTATTTACTTGCTTTACTTTGGGTGTATGGCTTTTGCTTTAATGATTAAATAATTTCCCACTACTTGAAAGCCCCAGATTGGTTCTGTGGGTAGGTACGTGTTTATCTTTGTTGTTTCTTGGTAGTGCACCCTGTTGCCTTATGGGTGTGTTGAGTGCAAGGAGGAAGCCTTCTGTGTGAGGGCACGTGTTACCGGGGACCTTGTGTAGCTGTGTTTGGCTTGAGTTTCTGAGGTTAGTCCGAGCAAGCTTATGTACAGTCTTGAGATGACTGCGTGCAAACTAAAACACCATTTGTCCAAACTGCTGATAATATACTCCTTCACACAAAAGTCTTAAAGAAAACCTGCTACTGATACTAATGGAGCGAGTTTCTTAAGAGTTTTCGGGGAATGATAGGGCTTTTGTGCTACCTCCTATGCCCACCTTTATCCTTTTAACGTCACGTGGATGGAGGTCCTTCCTCTCGCCCAGTTTAAGTGCATTGCAGGGTTCTTTGCTACAAAGAGACGCTCTAGTATGAAAACCCTAAAGTGCTTTGTGTTGATGGCAATACTTAAATACTCCAAAATAAGCATTAATTTGGTCAGTCTATCAGCTCTTGCACATGGCAACATGAAGTAGAAATATTTGATTTCAAAACATGCTAAATTTTCTATGTGTGTATGACTCTAATTAGTAGACCAAGATATACACAGTATTTAGCAAACTGTTTTGTTGGGAAGGATATTAGATACAACTTTGAAAATCATGCTAATACTGTTCCCTATTAAAATTTGTTTTTTAAAAATAGTATAATACCTGTATTTCCAGAATTGATTGTTCGTATTTTCAGGTAGAGAAGGATTTGGTCTACATTAAAACAAGGGCCAGCCAGGCCTGGGGGGATCATGACTCCCCTCAGAGACCCCTTTCCACCCCCATGGGGGAGACAAAGGGTATCTGGTCGTGGGAAGGACAGTTACCAGAACTAGCAGCACAGAACACAGCTGGTGTAGTCGCTGAAGTCCATTCAGCCGCATGCCGGGGAAGAGTGGAACGGGAGCCTACGCAACGAGGCAACAATTAATAACAACATCTTGTCAGCTAACTTTAGGAGTCTTGAAGCATGAAACAGAATTTGCAGAACTTGAAGTGAAAGCTACAGAAAAATTAGAAGCTGCCAAGAAAGAAAAAAGCTTTGAAATTGCAGAGCTTAAAGAGAGATTAAAAGCAAGCTGTGAAACTATAAATTGTTTAAAAATGAAATCAGGAAACTTGAAGATGATCAGACTAATCTGTTCTAAAGAGAACTTGGATTAGAGTGGACTTACTGATATTCTATTCATGAACTATTATGATTAGTAATCGAAGAAAATGAGGCATTGGTGTGGAGAAAGTGGACATGGTGGCTGCTGGGTGTGGGGAATGGGAGGAAGAAATGAGATGTGGAGGCGTTTTCGGGACTTGGAGTTGTCCTGGGTGATGCTGCAGGGACAGTTACTGGACATTGTATGTCCTCCCATGGCCCACTGGGTGGACTGGGGGAGAGTATGGGCTATGGTGTGGACCATTGACCATGAGGTACAGCGGTGCTCAGAGTGCAATGAATGTCTCATGATGATGGAGGAGGTTGTTGCTATGGGGGGAGGAGTGGGGTGAGGGGGCTGGGGGGATATAAGGGGACCTCATTTTTTTAAAGCAATATTAAAAACACAAAGACAAAAAAAAGTAAAAAAAGAGAGAGAACTTGGTAGAAAGCTAACCCAAAAATAAGGTGGGCTTTAATGGTTAAATGCACTCAATGCAAATACTACTATGTTTCTTAAAGGAACTGTATATATAGTTTTTGACCATGGATTTCTCAACAGTGTGTCAAAGTATTTATATTTTTCAAAAAAGCTTTAATATGAAATCTATGCGTGTAATAAGAATGGATGCTGTGTAGATATTTTGTCAACCCATTTTAGGGTAATTCTTTGTTAAGCACTTTAAAATTTTTTTAAAAAATTTCATTAATTGTAGCTTATTATCCTTTCAATAAACATCATAATCTCATTATAATGTATAATTTGGACAAATTTGTTCTGCTCTTGTAGTTAGAATTAAACTAATGTGCATATTTAATTTTTCAAGTTCTTACCTGCCCCCATCCTACCTCTTTTGAATATGATATACCCGTTAAGTGTTCAATAAATGTAGTTTACAGATCCTGAAAAAAAAAAAAAAGGAAGGGCCAACCACCAGCCTTTCTAGAAATCACCCTGTAGCAGATTGAATTATGCAGCCCATTGTGGGCATGTTCCCAATCTTAATCTGCATTCTGTGGGTGAGAACCCATTGTAAATCCAATCTCCTGAAGATGTTATATCTAGTTAAGGTGTGGCTGAAGGAGGGTGGGTTACTGGAGGCCTTATAGAGAGCCAGGTGCGGGAAGTCAGCTGTAAACTGGAAGAGCAGAGGAAAGGAGAGAGGACATCCCACATGATAGGATAACCAGGAACCCCACAGATTGCCAGCAGCCAGCAGCAGAAGCTGCAGCCTGGGGGGGAAGCACGCTTTGCTGGTGTCTTGATGCTGGATGTTCAGTCTCTGAAATCGTGAGTCAGTAAATGCTTGCTGTTTAACCTAACCTGTTGTGTGCTATTTGTTACCGCAGCTCAGAAAAACTAAGATACATATAAACAGAGAGTTGCTAATGGCTGGTTTTAGTATTTGAAAAAAAAGTAATTTTAAAGTACTGTTCCCTCCATAGCAATCGTTCATTTCAACAGTCTGAGCTAAATCGCTGAAGACAAGTCATTCTTTTTTTTTTTTTTTTTTTATTAATTTTTTTATTTTTTATTGACTTTGTAATAATATTACATTAAAAATATATATGTGAGGTCCCATTCAACCCCACCCCCCCACCCCCCCTCTCCCCCCCCCCCAACAACACTCGTTCCCATCATCATGACACATCCATTGGATTTGGTAAGTACATCTTTGGGCACCTCTGCACCTCATATACATTGGTTCACATCATGGCCCATACTCTCCTCTATTCCATCATGTAGGCCCTGTGAGGATTTACAATGTCCGGTGATTACCTCTGAAGCACCATCCAGGGCAGCTCCATGTCCCGAAGACGCCTCCACCTCTCATCTCTTCCTGCCTTTCCCCATACCCTTTGTCCATTATGTCCACTTTTCCCAATCCAATGCCACCTCTTCTATGTGGACACTGGATTGGTTGTGTCCATTGCACCTTTATGTCAAGAGGAGGCTCAGATTCCACCTGGATGCTGGATGCAATCCTCCCATTTTCAGTTGTAATCACTCTAGGCTCCATGGTGTGGTGGTTGTCCTTCTTCACCTCCATCTTAGCTGAGTGTGGTAAGTCCAATAGATCAGATTGTAGGTGCTGGAGTCTGTTGAGGCTCAGGATCTGGCTATCACATTGTCAGTCCAGAGATTCAAATCCCCTAAATATATCTTAAACCCCAACATTAACTGCACCTCCAGCACATTAGCATGAAAGTCTTATGAAGGGAGATCCCATCTGAGTCCAGATTCATCACACATAAACACCATTTCCAAAGAGGGGCCATCTGCCCTGGTAGTTAACCCCATCGGCCATGACCATAACTCCCATGGGTCTCTTTAGCCCTCAAAGGAACCAATATCTGGGGGTTGTATCTGCTTTATCTGTCTCTCTGACTCTGCTCAGTTGTGCATGAGGGCAAACCTTCTGCCAGCCTCCAGACTCTTTTTTAGAAACTCGTAGCCATATAAACTCATTTCTCCTTTCCATTTCCCCCTTACTTTAGGTCAAACAGCATTTTAAAGTCATGGTATTTTATGTAGACATGGATATTCTGCTGATCCGCATTGAACCTTCCGTATAAGGTCATTTTCCAGTTGCATCATCAGTTGGTAGTTGATAGTGGTCCCTCGTTGCCAGGGAGGCTCATCCCCGGGTGTCATGTCCCACGCTGGGGGGAAGGCATTGCATTTACATGCTGAGTTTGGCTTCGAGACTGGCCACATTTGAGTAACATGAAGGCTGACAGAAGGAAATTCCCAGGCACAAAGTTGCTCTAGGCCTTGTTATTATTTTGGGTTTATCAGCTCACAAGCATAGTCATTAGTATCAGGGGCTCACTGTTGAACCCTCACTCCCTCCCGGTCCCCACCACTGTACCTGGGAGACTGTCGCTGCTCCCCTAGGGACCACGACAGAGCACCACTGGCCAGGAACCCAGTACCCCCCCTACTGTGGTTTTTAATTGTTGCCACTATGAGTATATCCAAACATTACCATGCACCCTGGACATATGTTCTGTACAGCTCCCTGTCAGTCATATATCATCTGTCATTGGTATCCCATACCAGTATCCCTCCATTGCCATTGTTGAAACACTCTGTGATCCAGAACTCCCCGAAATTTGAAGCCCAATATAATGTCATGGTCCCTTACTAGGGAATGGCATATAGCGATGAGTTTAAAGGATAGATAAAGAACTTGGATAAAGTTAGATAAAGAACTTAGATAAAGAATGTTGACTTGAAAAAATTCCACATCCTATTTTTTTCTTTCTTTTTTCCCCCCCCCCCCCCCCCCCCTAATTATTCAGCTTTTCTTCACAGGAGTCCTAGACCACAGCAATGTATATATATAATATACAGCACTCCCACACATCCACCAGAAAACCTTTTCCCTTCCACAGTGATACTCTTACGCCCTATTCATATCATATTTACTTAAAGTGATGTACAGAGTCTGAGACATTAGCTTTCTAACAAGGTGACATCTGTGTTTACATTATGGTGCATACTTTAGGATACACAGTTCTTTACATTTTTAGTTATCCTATGTTTTACATTATGGTTTACATTATCAGTCTGTCATCTCCTATATGTTATGGTGTAATATTACATGTTTTATATCCATCCTTGTGTACTCTCAAGAAACTCCTCTCTTACCCCCCATTTACTTTGGTTCCACACATTTAACGTCCATTTTCCCTTCCACCTTGGTGCCCTCAGTGATAGCCAACCTCCGTTTCCTGAGGAGCCACTTCCAGAGATAGATGGAATAGTGTTCAGGGCCTAACTTGCTCAACTGCCCCAATGCCCTGGGAGCCACCCTTTCTCTCGAGGGATACAGTTCCCTCTATTGGATGGCATTAGTCCTCCCCAGGATGTGGGTCCACCCCCACTCTCACTACTTGGGTTTCTACCCCATGGTGTCACCCACTCTGGCAGAATGAGCATTTAGACATTCCCCAGGAGCCCGTCCTGCATCAGACCCTCCCCTCCGAGCATTCTAAACAGGTAACCCTCTTTATTATATTTTGATATGATTTTCTCGGCATTTTACTCTCCACCAACACCTGAACCTCTCCTGGTTCGTATGCTACCCCTCCCTCCCCCCACTTTTGGGCAACGTTACCCACCCGTCCCTCCCCAGCCACCCTCAAACCCGCAAAGCCCCAAGCAAAGGCAACCCCTTGCCCCCCTTTTATCTCTTCTTTGTGTTCATACTTACCACCATCTCGTCTTAAATTCCACCCCTGCAGACATCGGCTCATATCCTTCCTCCACCCTCCGATTTCCTGCAAGCCTATCGTTCAGTCTCTTGCTATCTAGGGCAGCTTGTTTATTTCATATCATTGAGGTCATGTAGTATTTGTCCTTCAATGTCTGGGTTGCTTCACTCAACATAAGGTTCTCAAGATTCATCCATGTTATCACATGTGTTTGTAGTGTGTTTGTTCTTACAGCCGAGTAGTATTCCATTGTGTGTATATACCACATTTTATTGATCCACTCGTCTGTTGATGGGCATTTGGGTTGATTCCAACTTTTGGCAATAGTGAACAATGCTGCTATGAACATTGGTGTACATATATTGGTTTGTGTTCTTGTTTTCAGTTCTGCTGGGTATATTCCCAGCAGTGGTATTGCTGGGTCATATGGCAAATCTATGGCTAGTTTTTTGAGAAATCGCCATACTGTTCTCCAGAATGGTTGGATCCTTCTGCATTCCCACCAGCAGTGGATGAGTGTTCCCCTTCCTTCACATCCTCTCCAGCACTTGTATTCTTCTGTTTTTTTCATAGCTGCCAATCTTATGGGTGTAAGATGGTATCTCATTGTGGTTTTGATTTGCATTTCCCTGATAGCTAGAGATTTGGAACATTTTTTCATGTGCTTTCTTGCCATTTGTATTTCTTCTTCGGAGAAGTGTCTGTTTAAGTCTTTTTCCCATTTTTTAAATGGATTGTTTATCTTTTTATTTTCAAGATGTAGGAGTTCTTTATATATGCAAGTTATAAGTTTCTTATCAGATATATGATTGCCAAATATTTTCTCCCACTGTGTGGGCTCCCTTTTTACTTTCTTGGCAAACTCCTTTGAGGTGCAGAAGGCTTTAATTTTGAGGAAGTCCCAAGTCATTCTTAATAAGCTGTTTGAAGTCCGAGGCTCTGTGGCTACAGTCGAGGCCACATCCTCCATGGAGTGGCCCTGTCCACTCGAGCAGGCTCAGCTGGACGTAGGAACCCCTGTTCTAATCCCCGGAGTCCCCTTTTCTCCTGGGGATTTCTTTCAACACACATGAACATATGAAGGAAGTTGTCTGGGGTTTTCTTACAGTTCTTCATACTAAAATGAACCTGCAGGCGAATGCCTGTTGTTGAAGCATGCCGCCAGCAGAATCATTCAGATTTCTCTGCTCTGTCCCTATCATTTAGTAGATTTTATTTCTGTAGGGTGCTATGTTTTCCAAAGACTTGCTTCAAGTTGGAGTAAACTGATGCCAGGAAAGAAATGACCCTTTCTTTGTAATTTTGTAGCCAGGGTGCTGTTTTAGCCCCAGTGCAGAATATACAATTCCCTCCTTTGTTCTCCTACGCCATTTGCTTATTCCTCAAAATTATAGCAATTTTCTACTTCATATTTATAGTTACTTGTTTACTTGCCTTTTCCTCTACTATACTGTCACATCTGCGGGATAAACACTGTTTCTTATTTGGTTTCAAATCTTCCATGGTATGACTGTCGTGCTTCCCCATAGCTGACTCTACAGATTTTGTTGAATCCTGGATTGAATTAAAAGTGGCTGCCTTCTCACACCTGGGAAGGGTGCAATTAGAGCCGGCCTACTAACAGAGAGGAGTCTCTTCCTCAGGGCTTGGGTGCTCCATGTTTCTTCTCTGGTCTGTTTAGGTCCCCTCTCCTTCTGAACATAATCCACCTTGGATTAACACTCCCGAGTTCTCTTCTGGAGTCCCCCACCTTTTCCTGATTTACCTGTCTGTCCTTCCTGCTAAGGTTTGCTGCTATTCCTTTTGGTTGAGATGTGTTCTCTGCTCCATCAATAGCTTAGTGCAGTCTTCAAATGGGAACACTAAAATAAAGCCCGCAGGGTTTTATTGTTGTTGTTTTTTAACATCAGTAATCTACAGCAATAACTTTGATGCAGTGTTATGCTAAATGACTCTATCTCTACTGTGAAGAAGATGGATAGATCCACAATAAGCATAATAAGTAAATCATATTGGAAGTTAGAAGGTAATGAGAGCCAGGATGGAAGATATCCACCTGGGAGTCTCAGTATGTAGATGGTATCTAAAGCAGTGAAACGGGATGTGATCCCACCAGAGAGTGATAGCGTCAGAGGTGAGAATTCGACCACTTATTGAGCGCTGGAGTGCTCTGGTGCTTAGAAGTCTGGGAAAATGAGGGGCAAAGGTGGCACTGATTGGTAATCACAGGATCTAGGCATGGCCAAGGAAGTGAGTGGCTGTGGTAGGGTGGAGGTTGAGATGACTGGAGAAGTTCAGTGATGTAGGAAGTCAGGGCATTGGAAGGATTAAGACCTGTGTACTGAAATTGCTAAGAAAGGCAGAAGAAGTTTTGGAGAGGGTATCAATGAGCTGGGAGGGGTGGGGGTGATACATGATGACATGAGCTTCCCAGGGGAAGGGAGGGAGAATGATCTCAAAGTGGCTTAGAGGGTCAAGGAGGGCCCCTCCCTCACCTCCAGGCCTGGGCGAAGGAAAACCAGCCATCATGGGAGAGGGGAGGCACGAGGTCAGGAGTCTTCGGAGAAACAGAACCAACAGTATGTATATATAAATATTGCGAGATTTATTATAGGTTTATGTGACTGTGGGGATTGGCAAGTCCAAATTCCATAAGGCAGACCACAAGCCGGACACCCTAATGAAGGTGAGGTTGAATTTCCCCAGGAGAAGCAGGCTGCTGAAGTAGAGGCAGTAATTCTATTCTGACTGCTGAAATCCTCAGTTCTGGCTTTAAGACCTCCGACTGATTTGAAGAGGAGCCTCCCTTCATTGCCGATGGCAACCTCCTTTGTTGCTTGTAGATGCGACCTAATAACTGATGATTTAAATCCATATAATATGTTGATTTATTGTCCTGTCTGTGGACTTGTGAATCCTAGAGAACAAGTTATCTGCTTCTAATATACAATGGAGGGACAGGCATAGGATAAATATTTCTATTCCCAAATTGGAATATTTCTATTCCCAAATTGGAGGGAAAACAGGAGTCATGGGTCTTAAATAATTCCAAAACCCTGCAGGCACACTACGTTAGATTTCAAGATCTGAAAGTTATCAGATGTTTTGTCTTCTGGGCTTGATGGAGTGGCAGTCCCACCTCTTCCAAGTGATTGCATGGTGGCCAGGCTCTTCTCAAACAATGGGGTGAAATCTCCACCAGACTTTTTGAAATCACTGGGGCACTGGTTCAGCCCTCATGGAACATTGGGTGGTAGCAATTTTCCAGAACAATGGGGTAGAAGGCTCACCCTCTCCAAGTACCAGGGCAGATTCATCCTTTCCACACACATGGATGAGCCCACTCTCTTGGTCCAAAAAAAAAGTCTTCAGTCCAGACCTCAGCTTCCAAATCTGCCTTTGAAGTGATTTTTCCTTCAGTCTGTCCCTTTCTGTCTCTTTTAGTTCAGGCTGGCATTGGATTTGATCATATAGATCTTGCAAAAAATTTGTTGGTTTTGCTTGTAGTACACAGGGGTCCAAACCATCAGACAAAAGAACTTTCCTCAAATATTTTCTAGATAACTGCATTTCCAATGGAAATTGCTGACTGGGTCCATGTTCAGTCAAACCCTCACATGGAACACTCTTCTCTGGGAACTCACTTTCTTGAAGTTCAGAATTTTCCAAACCATCAATTTCTGATTTCTTTGTGCCCAGGAGCTCAGTTCTCAGCCTTATCCCTTTTCTCCCACATTTTACTTAAATCTACAAGGATAAACTGGGCTGCACTTTCCACATTTAGCTTGGAAATCTCTTCAGCTAAATATCTAAGTTCATCACTCTCAAATTCTGCCTTCCATCTGACATCAGGACTCAATTTTGCCAAGTTCTCTGCCACTTTAAAACAAGGATTACCTTTCCTCCAGTTTCAGTAACACATTTAGCATTCCTTCTAAGGCCTCATCAGAAGTGCTTTAGGTCCATATTTCTGCTAACAGTATCTTCAAAGCAATCTAAGCCTTTCTTATCAAACAACTCACAATTCTTCCAGCCTCTACCCATTACCCAATTCCAAAGCCATTTGCACATTCTTAGTACTTGCAATAGCAGCAACCCATTCTCCTGGTACCCAAATGTTTTAGTCTCCAAGGCTGCTCCAAGCAAATGGTATGAAATGGGTTGGCCCAGACAAAGGGAATTTATTAATTTATAGTTTTGGGGCCATGAAAATGCCCAAATCAAGTCATCATCAAGGTGAGTTTTTCTTCCCGAAGACTGGCTGTCAGCAGTTCTTGGTGCCTCCGTCACATGACAAAGCACATGGTGGTGTCAGCTGGTCTCTCCCTTCTCTTCCAGGTTTCGCTGATTTCAGCTCTTGATTCCATGGCTTTCTCTTTCTCTATTTGAATTTTGTTCTCTTTTAAAAGACTCCAGGAATAAGATTAAAATTCATCCTGGTTGAAGGGGGACGTACCTTAACTGAAGTAACCTCATCAAAAAGTCTTATTTACAATGGGTTCACACCCCCAGGAATGGATTAACCTTAAGAACATGTTTTTTCTGGGGTACATACAGCTTCAATCCACCACAGGTATATAGGGAACTTGGCTGTTAAGGGACTGTGGATTCCAGAAGGCACAGTGGAAGGGTTTCAGGAGTTGGTCATGGGTAGGAGAAAGTTCCTAAACAAAGGCTTGTTGTGGTGGAGCGTGAGGACTGGGGGGTGAGTGGGGAGGCAGGGATGATGAGCCCTGGAATGTAAAGCCTAGATAGAGCAAGTCTTAATAAATGTTAGCTTTTTATTACAATCTTGTTATAAATTGATTAATTATTGAGGTAATTACATTTATATTCAATCAATGTTATCAAAACCTGTGCTAGTTCTCAGGATTAGATAAAATTGTTTTATGATTTGAGTCACTTCCTAAAAGAGCTGGGAGCTATAAAAACTCAGGCAATATAGGACTTTTAAATACACTCATATGTTGGCCTGCCAAAATAGTAGTAGAATATTTTACAAACACCCCCATTATCTAATCAAAAGAAGAGAAAATAGTTTAATTTTTTGTGTTTCCTCTTTCAGAGAATTTTTTTAAACTCAAGGTGAGGAATACAGGGTTTTGCAGGGAGGTAGCACTTTATATATATATATATATATATATATATATATATATATATATATATATATATATATATAAAATGATATTTATTATAGGAATTGGCTCATGCCACTGTGGGGATTGGAAGTCTGAATTCCCTAGGGCAGGCTGCAAACTGAGAACTCCTATGAAGGTTTTCAATGAATTTCCCAGGAGAAGGGGGCTGGCAGAAGGAGAGAGAAATTCTTCACTCTTGCTACTGGAATCAACAGTCCTCCCTTTCAGGCCTTCACCTGATTGGATGAGATTTCTATCCTCGTTAAAGTCTCTGTGTACTTGGGCTTGACATACTTGGCAGTTGGGTTAATCCTACCATTGGGCCCTTAGTTAAGCTTTTGTTATAGTGGGGAAGCCAAGTGGATGCTGTTGAAATTGTTCCTTTTGGCTAAAGTAGTAAATCTGAAGCAACATTGCCTCATGGGGTAGAGTAGTGGTGGAAGTTGGTGTCACCTGGGAGGATCTGAAGGACACTGTGGTGAACTGCTATCATACCTCCATTGATTTCACTACATTGATGTCTTAGTTTGCCAAAGGCCTGCTGATGCAAAGTACCAGAAATGTGTTGGCTTTCATAACTGGGGATTTATTTGGATAAAAGCTTACAGTTCTGAGCCTGTGAACTGTCCAGATCAAAGTATCAACAGAGATGCTTTCTCACCAAAGTCAGCGGCCATGTGATAAAGCAAGATGGCCGCTGATCTCTGACAAGGTCTCTGCCTTCCCCTCCAGAATCAATCATCTTCTGGAGCTCAGCTGTGGGCAAGCAGGCATGGGCTTGTTTCTTACTTGGCTGCTCTGCTTTCTTCCAAATTTCAGCAGCAGGCTATCAGGCATATGGCTCATCTCGTCCTGGGCTCATCTTTTTGAACCTCTTGGGGCTTCTCTCCTTGAACTCAGCTGTAGGCAAACCTGGAGTCTTTTCTTTCACATGGCTGGATCAAATATGGCAGCTTCCTTTTCCTCAGTGTCTCTCCCTCTCTGTGTGTCTCCATTTATATCAGACCCAGAAAGAAGGTGGAGACTCAATCTGAGTCATGCCTCACTGACGTAGTCCAATCTAAAAAGTATCACACCCACAGGAATGGATTAATTAAAAAAACATAATCTTTCTCTTTTTGGAATTCACCAGATTCAATCTGTCACAGTTGGCCTCTGCAGAACTGGGTGGGTTTTGAAGCGGGACTGTGGAGTTCCAAAAGCTCAGCTGAGTCATTGCCTGATAAAAGCTGATATGTCTTGCTAGAGCAGAAGACTATGGCCTCAGAAAACTAATATGCAACCACTGATCTGACAAATGCCATCTTTTCTATCACCATAAGAAAGAGGATCAAAAACGGTTACTGTTCTCATAGAATAGCTAACAGTATTCACTTATTGGGTGGTCCCACTTGGCCAAGAAGAAGTCTGAAGGGACCTGGACTCCACAGTCGTCCTTCTAAAACAGCACACTGAGCCGTGACATTGGAAACATCATACTGAGGAGACAGGATAAACAGCAAGTAGCTAGAATGATAGAGGCCTTGGTAAGAAACTTGGTAAGAAACACCAAGTTTCAAGTATTCTTGAAGTTGAGAGAGAAATCTTAAAAGATTCCGAGAAATGCCCCTTCAGTAAAGTTTTTAAGGTCCAGCAGTCAGGGGCATGCAGGGACATTCACTTCAAAGGAAAAGACAAATTGCTGCATCTTACATCCCTTATCCCCTAAAAGAGAAACACACTGCCTGATACACCATTTCAGAATCTGGAGAAAACACATTCTGCACCTAGAAATATTGCTCTGGCCCAAATACCAGGTGACAGGAAGGCTGCAGGAAGAGCTCTTCAGCATGTCTCTGGGCTGTGGTACAAGTAGACCTGCTGCTTGGGCCACACGATCCAGAAGATCTGATGGTGCTGGAGGTGTCAGTAGTGGGAAAAGATGCAGTGCTGAGTCTGGGGCAAGCCCTAGTGGGAAAATGGCAACTCAGGTTCCTGGGGATCTGGACCAAGGCCACACTATCTATAAGAGAAAATTGTATGCCTTTTAAAAATAATTCCTGGAGTCCTGGTAAAGACAGATGCCAAACCATGGGATTCTCAGTGAGCATGTGTCCAGAGCTGCCCATCAGGAGCTGGGTTCAATCAGATACATCAGGTCATGCACTAGAGTGGGCCTAATAGCAGTCTGTCAAAAGATGGATATGGTACAATCAAGATCAAGTCTGAGCAGGAATAGAGGACATGAGTATGTTGCACAAGCCCCGACTTCCACGTTACCCACCATGTTGTACCAATGCCTTTCCCTCTGCTCACATGTAAGCCAAAACCTATACAACTAGCTGAAGGAGGAGGGAAAATCCTGAGCTTGGTTTGTAGATTTTTGACTCAGTATGTGGGCACAAGTCGAAAATGGATGGTAGCTATATTACAGTCACATTCAAGGGTGGTTTTGAAAGACAGTGGCAAGGGAAAATCTTCCCATGGGCAGAGCTGAGAGCAGTGTACTTGTTCATCCACTTTGTGTGGAAGAAGTGGTCCGAGGTGAGAATATATACAGACTCATGAACAGAGGTCTGGAAAGAAAAAGATTGGAAAATGATAGACAAGGAAATCTTGGCTTAAGACATGTAGATGGCATATAAGAGTGAGCATAAATTATGAAGACATTTGTATCATATATTTATGGCCACCAGAAAGCATTATCCATGGAAGAGGCATTGAACAACCAAGAACACCAAAAGATTTGGCCTTTGTCATCAGCTACTCAAGAACTGTCATGATGGGACATGGATGGAATGGCTATGGAGGCAGAGATGTGCCTGGGCCAGCATCATGTTCTCCCACTTATTAAGAATGATTAACTATTGATGTTTCTGCAACCATAGAGACCAATGCTAAGTCCCCAACATGGCCCAATTCCTTGAGAAGACCCACTGGCCACCTGGTGGCAAATTGGCTACTTGGGTTCTCTCTGTCTTGGAAGGGCCAATGATTTGTTCTCCCAAGAGTAGACATATATTTCAGCCCTGGGTTTACCTTTCCTGTCCATAGAACTTCGGTTAGCCTCACTTCCTGGCTTAGAGGATGGCTGATCCACAGGCATGGCATCCCATCCATTTGGGGAAAACCCATCAGCAAAAAAGTGCAGGAGTGAGCCCATGAGAAAGATATCACATACAGCAGGGTCCAAGTTGCTATGCTGACTGGAGATTCAGTTTGGAGGCCACAGTCAGTGCGAATGGGGTACTGTTCTGTCAGTTTGATATTATTTACGAATTTCAAAAAAAAGATAATTGATTGTGTTTGTAAATTGGTCTGGGCCTATTAGGTTGTATTAGATTTGGAGATTTCACTTTTACTTTATTAAATCAAGATTAAGGCTTTTATTTGACCACATGAATAAGGCTTACAGGGTTGAGTCCCAACCTCCTTGGTGGGGATAAAACAGACTCTCACATGGAAGTAAATACATGGAAAAGGAGACTACAGGGTTTAGTTTTGGACTCTGGAGCATGAGGAGAGAGCCAAGTGATTTGCCTGATAGTTTTCAGCTGAAGAGACCAGAACCCTGAACAGCTGAGAAAGTCCGGAAAAAAATGAGTTCCAGGGAGAGAGTATGCTACTCTACAGCTGAGAACAGGAGGAGTTGGGACCACAGAGCTTGTGACTGTAAGCTTCCACCTCAAATGAATACCCTTTATAAATGCCAACAGTTTTCTGGTACTTTGCATCAGCACCCCTTTGGCTGACTAATACAGGTGCCATCATTGTGGAGAGTGCAGAAACCTTCTGTTCAGAGGCCTCTAACTGGCACTGTGTCCCCAATTGGAAGAATCACGTGTTTTCACCGGAGTGGCCTCACAGGTCATCTTTCACAGTGACCCACTGGGGAACTTTATTTCTTTTCCCTAGACCTTAACTTCAGGGACAAAGATCCTATTTTCCAAAGGGTATGCTCTTGGGAAGCGGACTTGGCCCAATGGATAGGGCATCCGCCTACCACATGGGAGGTCCGAGGTTCAAACCCCGGGCCTCCTTGACCCGTGTGGAGCTGGCCCATGCGCAGTGCTGATGCGTGCAAGGAGTGCCCTGCCCCGCAGGGATGTCCCCCGTGTAGGGGAGCCCCACACGCAAGGAGTGCGCCCCGTAAGGAGAGCCACGCAGCACAAAAGAAAGTGCAGCCTGTCCAAGAATGGTGTCACACACATGGAGAGCTGACACAGCAAGATGATGCAACAAAAAGAAACACAAATTCCCAGTGCCACTGATAAGGATAGAAGCAATCACAGGAGAACACACAGTGAATGGATACAGAGAGCAGACAACTGGGGGGGAGGAGAGAAATAAATAAAAAATAATTTTTTTTTTTTTAAAAAAGGGTAGCTCTTGTCAGGACATACACAAAGCTCCTCTTGAACTACAGGCTATGGCTGCCTGGACAAGAAGAGCCAGCATTTTGGCAGGGACAGTGAGTCCGTCAGTGGAGAGAGGTAGGGCAGCTGAAGCCCAGTGGCAGTGAGAGCAAGATGGGTAGAAGTCAGGGGAATCACCCCACTGGGTCTCTAGAGGGGCTGCTCCGAAAACGTAGGTGGAGAAATGCGTCCATGCAGCTCAGGGGTGGACTGTGGCAACCAATGAGGTGAGCCACTCAGATCTTCACTCAAGAGAGAATTTGTGGTCAGATGCAAGGGGTGCAGGCAGCCAACAGCCTTCAGCTGCAGCATCTTCAGTTCCTGCTTCAGCTTTTTTTTTTTTTTAAGATTTATTTATTTCTTTCTCCCCCCCACCCCAGTTGTCTGCTCTCTGTGTCCATTCACTGCGCGTTCCTCTGTGACCACTTCTATCCTTATCAGCAGCACTGGGAATCTGTGTTTCTTTTTGTTGCCTCATCTTGCTGGGTCAGCTCTCCATGTGGGCGGTGCCATTCTTGGGCAGGCTGAACTTTCTTTCGCGCTGGGCGGCTGTCCTTATGGGGTGCACTTCTTGCACGTGGGGCTCCCCTACATGGCGGACTCCCCTGCGTGGCAGGGCACTCCTTGCGTGCATCAGCACTGTGCATGGGCCAGTTCCACATGGGTCAGGAGGCCCTGAGTTTGAACCGCGGACCTCCCATATGGTAGGAGAATGCCCTATCCATTGGGCCAAGTCCGCTTCCCTTCTGCTTCAGCTTTTGAGCTGGGACCGCACTTTGCCTGGGCAGCTCTCAGCCAGTGACTGAGCACGGTAGGGGACTCGGGCCACACGGTCCAACGGCACTCCTCCAGTGGGCAGTCTTCGCTCCCCCATCAGTTTGACTGAGTTTTTGTCAGACGTACACCATGGTCTGAGACGCAATCTTCCCTCTCTTGTTTCCTACCCCCTTCCCTTTTCCAGGTGTCAGATCTGCCCCGTGGTCTGAAGGCTTGCCCTGCCCAATCTCGAGTTTTCCCTTATGCTTTCCATAAACATTGCCTCCTCCCCCATAACCTCTTGCACTCCTAACTCAGCCTCACTGCCTGCTTCCTTTAGGGCTCAGCTGATGAAATGCTCCTTTAGCCATCTGGTTGTCTCTGTTTAGCCACAGATAAAGGCAGTAAGATGCAGTATAATTGGCTAGCGAGGCATGCCAACACATGGAAATATTTATGCCCTTTTAAAAAGTTGATTCACAAAGTAGTACCAGATTTTCTTATTACGGTTTTTTTTTCAAAGTCAGGGGCTTTTACAGTTAAAATATTCTGGAAGTTGAACAGGAAAACTAGATTGAAGATAAATCTAAGTTAATTATAGATGTAAAACTTCTGTCTTAAATGTCAGCAACTACCCCACTTCCCTTACCCAGAGTTCAGTTAGTGTTCTGTGAATTGCACGCAGACTTTTCTTGCTTATTATGGGAATTCACTTTTTAGATTTCCGAAGCAGCTAACTTCAGGGGCAACCAAACCAAACCTGTCCCCCATTTGGATTAAGCACCTTCTGGGGCTGAGGTGCTTCCTGTTGAATGCTTGACAGTCACTCCAAATTACACATGGTTGTGGATAAAATCCTTGCTTTCCCTTTCAGCACTTCCTTGGCATCTGATTTTCTAGTACTATTTGGGACAGCATGATCTGAAACATTCCGACAACAGCATTGTCTGGACTGCCACTCTTTTCCATCTTGGCGACTTGACAAAAGCTCAATCCTCTGGGTTCCTTACACTGCCTCAAGCAAGAGAGTGGAAGCAGGCAGCTTTCTTTTGTTTCTTCTACAGAACTTACTGGGTGAAATCAGTTTTCAGAATAACGTTTTAAAAAAGAACACAGTCTCAGATCCTTTTATTGGCTCCCCATCATCCAATCTTTCTTTTTCCTTTTTAAAAGCTTTAAGAAATGGGCTTTGAAATTTGTGGCGACTGCATCCGCCAATCCCCTCTTGATTTCTTTATTAACTGGTCTTCTCAGACCCCGCATTCTAGCCAAGCCAACGTCTTCAACGTCCCCTTTCTTAGGAGGTTGAACATTAACCAGAGTATTTCCCAGTCCTCCTCACTGTGATCAATATCTCCTTCAAAGTTCAGATTCCTCTTATGACCCATATCCTCCTCAAGCTCTAGTCTGTCTCCAAAGGATGTCTTTTTCTTTACTCATTAGCTGAACACTTCCTTATTCATTAGCTTGTTTCAATAATTGTAATGAAACATATTACACGCAGAAAGGCAATTGGCGAATTCACCCATTCCTTCAGTTTTATGTAACTATGGTCAAACTACCCTGCGTTTATTGCAATCACAGGTGTGTGAATAAATGAGACTATGCAGAAAATCACCAACTTATATTTGTAGACTGAAGAAATCATTTGGCTTCTTTGGGATTTTGCTACCGTTGTTTGTGGTCGAAATGAAGGGTCTTATTTAAGTGAACAAACGACTATTAGTATAAGTAAAGAGAGCAATGAGTCAGACCTCTTCTTCTCTTGTCTAATGCTGAAGCGTTCTCTGCCGTTTCCTGGTCAGTTAGAACACACCTGTAAGAACAGACTCGAGGACTCTAAAGCTGTAATTTAGATCAAACTGCTTGCAGATACCTGTTGACATTTCTTCCCGCTAAAGCTCTGACTCTTATTTGTTGTCTTTCTGTTCCTAGGTCCTTGTCAAAACCATACATGTTTGCTTTTAAATTGAGTTTTTGGCCTTTGTTTCACTTAACACTCTCCTTTTCTTTAAGAATTGTTGAAAGAATTGTTCAGAATCCGCTGAAAGTCAATTGGAAGTTTCACAGCAAGGCAGGAAATCTAAATCCCAGTCCATTACTCACAGCTATAACATCTGCATTTCGGGAGCAGAAGGTGAAAGTTTTAAACAGCTCTGTCATCTGCAATGAAACAAAATGATCAGTTATTCCTAAGGCAGGGAAGTGATGATGGCTCTGGGGCTGGCTGTGGGTGACGGCAATTCACACGTTTCCTTGCCTGGTTTGCCCTGCTGTCAGTACGGAGCACACAACCAGAGGGCCGTTCAGCCTAAACCGCTCAATGGTTCTTGCCTTTTTGTCTGCTGTAATAATCAAGACTGGTTTTGGCAACAGCATATTGCATTAGGCAAGGATTAAATTGGATTTGTGTTCTGTGATTTATTCCAGAGCAGGAGAGGAAATGTTTTGGTCTTCCCCAGAATCACCACTCTTTGAGTCACTTAAACACTCTAGTAGACAAAGCCTCGGCAAACATTCCACAGAGAACTCTTTTAACGGGTGATCTGCCTCCTTAATGTCTAGGTTATAAAGTGCATCTGTATTTTGCAGCCTCCAGGCTCCAACCTGCTTTTAAATCCCAACGTAATGAGACTAAATTGTCTTTTACATTTATAAGTAAAAGACAATATTGAAGCGGTTCCAAATCTTTTAGATTTCACAGACCAGTAAATTGCCAAAAACTGTTCTGAATACTTGCTGGAGGTTTGCAGTTTTTTATTTTGCCAAGTAAGACCCATTAAAAAAATAATCAAACCTATAGTCTTTTTTTTCTAGAAATATTTCTTGTGGTACCTAGCACTTGCCCCTTCCTCACTGGCAAAATTCCTATTTTGTTTGCTCCTCTATCCCTGCCCCTAAGTGAGCTCAAGTTAAATATTGATTAGTGTAATACTCTAAGTCAATATCCTTGGAGTCGTTGGTTTAGGGCAGATGTGTCACCCTGCACTGGAAACGGTGTGCGTGGGACAGTCTGTTTGGGGGATGCTAGTTATTTTCTACTTGCCCCTCTCCTTCCAGAACCGTATCTGTCTTTTTCTGCCTCTCTCGCTTCCTGAGAAGGCTGAGCTGTAAGGCTGGCCCTAGCTGGGTATCCATGCCCCCTGGCTTTCCACTGGCTCTGGCTGGAGCTGCTGCTGGGAGGATGGAGGGTGGCAGGAGAGAGAGCTCAGGATTCAGTACCCTCCTGCCTCCACTCCCTTCCTTCCAGCTCCTCGAGGACAAGCTCCTGCCAAGCCAGCTCCCTCCCTCCACCCCAGCTCTCCTTCTGGCGGTGGGGATTTCGCTGCTTCTCTCCCCTTCAGGGCAGGGAGCAGTGATGGCTTCCAGCTATCGCAAGCCCCATGGTCCTTCAAAATCCTTTGCTGTTCCCCTTAACTCTGCCCACGCTCTTTATTTTATTTTATTTTTTAAGATTTATTTTTTATTTATTTCTCTCCCCTCCCCTCTCCCCTGCCTCCATTGTCTGCTCTCTGTGTCCATTTGCTGTGTGTTCTTCTGTGACCGCTTCTATCCTTATCAGTGGCACTGGGAATCTGTGTTTCTTTTTGTTGCATCATCTTGTTGTGTCAGCTCTCCGTGTGTGCGGCACCAGTCCTGGGCAGGCTGTACTTTCTTTCGCACTGGGCGGCTCCCCTTACGGGGTGCACTCCTTGTGCGCCGGGCTCCCCTATGCGGGGGGGTCCACCTGCGTGGCAGGGCACTCCTTGTGCGCATCAGCACTGTGCATGGGCCAGCTCCACACGGGTCAAGGAGGCCTGGGGTTTGAACCGCGGACCTCCCATGTGGTAGACGGATGCCCTAACCACTGGGCCAAGTCTACTTTCCTGCCCACGCTCTTTAAATGGTCCCGCCATCGAGGGCATGTTGACCCCGAGTTGCCCACTGTTTCTTGCTCAAACCCTGGTTATAGTGAGGGATGTGGGGGGAAAGGCTTTTGAGAAGAGACAGGGAAGGAGCTGCAGTCCTTCTTCTCCGGCGGCTACCGTGGCGTGACGTGACTCCAGGGTCTTGGTGGCAGTTGTCTTGGGCAATGAGGTGGGAGAGCCTCAGGGGAGCCAGGCTGAGGATGTCAGAGCAGAGCAAAGCCTGCTGTGCCTTCGAGCGGACCTTTTTGGGGACACCTTGCAAGGGGACGCCCCGCTCCCCGAGCTGACACTCTCCACTTTGACTCACCATCTTGTGCTCCTGGAAGTCACACATTTCCTCGAGTCTGAGAAAGCAAAGGAATGAATGATGGGGTGGGGGTGAAGAAATGCTTGGAGGTGCCTTTAAAAGGACTTGAGTGATGGAAAGTCCAAAGGGAAATGAAGGGGTGGGAAAACTTTCACTTCAAAAAGAAAAGGAATATTTTCACAGCAAAGGTGGACGGAGTGCCAACTGGGAATCAGAGGTGGCCTCCCAAGGTGAGCAGACTCCTCAGACAGTCTGATTTTTCTCAGCGTTTGCTAAGTCCGGTGTCTGTGGTGCCTTTCTCCTTGGTTTAATGACAAGAAACTTCTCAGGTAAAGGACCGACAAAATACCCGTGGCCGCAGGCCTTTAAATGCTTGGCCCCTGCACTGGGAGGCATTTGACCCATTTTCGACGTGGGGTAGAAGCAGCGCTGGCCTCCTGGACCTGCAAGGCTGTGCGTGGGAATGAAGACGGGCTTCTCCCAGCCCCGCCCCAGCGCCGGACCCCCTGGTCCCTGCCTCGCCCTGCCCTGGATTCTCTGTCTGGGCCCTGCGCTCCTTCTGGGCTTCTCTCCCCTCTGTGGCCCACCAGGCCTTCTTGCTCCGTGTTCTGATGCGTGGTCCTTAGCTGGGGCAGCACACCTCCCCTTCTTCTGTTGTTTTCTACCCGTTTTTGTTCCCCTACAGACTCCAGAGAGAATCCCTCTCTCCATCCTCCTGTCTCCATTGTCGACGCTTTCATCTTACTAAGTCCTTCCCTTTGGAAAAATATGTTCATTTTTTAATTTTTTAAACCAATCTTCTCTAATCTGACTTACGACCATCATTTTCATTTCAGAAACTCCTGTGCATGGATTTGTTTTGGCTTCGAGGTGAATGCTGCAACGTCTGACGTGATAGCCTCCTTTCCGTGCTCGCCCTCACTCTCCCCTCCTCGCTCTGTGCCTTCTCCCTTCTTCAGGATGCTTCCACTGTTTGGTGTCCCTGTGCTTCTTTCTCACACCTTTGAACCCTGTCCTCTCCCTTCTGACTCCCTCTAGCCACCTCCTACCAACACTCAGGAAGAGAAGTGGGAAGAGGAAAAGTAGACGGCATGAGCAGAAGGAGAGGCCAAAGGGACTATTTGCCAATAAAAGAAGGAGAATCAAGAGAAAAGGCTTTCTGAGGCTTTGTGTTTTGGGAGCCGGTTAACCTGATGTCAGAGGAGAGGGCGGAAGGCGGGGTTTGTTATTTCTTCTTGGGTGAGCTATTTGCATGAGTGGTTCCGGATTAGGAGGCCTCTCCCATGGGTGAAAATTATTCTATGAAAATGACAGAATAATTCCCTGACTTACCCAATGTAATGGGTAAGTCAGAGAAAATTATCAAGTTATTCCTTGAAAATAAATTCTTTCCTTTGGACGATGGTGAAAGGCATGGGAAGACTCCAGCGGGAGGCTTTCTGGAAATGTGGGCATGGCCAGGAGCCATCGAGGTCTCGAGGCCCTTCCAGCATGATTTGAGAGTCCTTAAACAAGAACACATGTTCTGGGAACCCACGGAGTCACATAGTTTCACTGCAGGGGAAGATGCTAAAGGCCATGGCTCTAAAAATAAAGATGCTTGCTCCTTGCAGTGCCTAGGAAAGATGACAGAGAGAGCTCGAGACCAGCCTTCCCAAAGGTTCTGTGGGCTGTGCTTTTGGCCCCTTCCTTTTCCCTGGCTTTGGGACCTAAGGGAATTCACTTAGGTCCTCTAGGCTCTCAGTGTCTTTATCTACAAAGCTGAAATAATCCTGGGTTGCCCACTTCCAGGGTGCTAAGGATTGAATTATGCGGATGGAAGCCTGCTGTAAAGTGAAGGAAGGTAAATTCTGGGTGCTACCGCTGGGTGTGTGACCCTGGTACAAGGTGGCCAGGGACTATGAATTCGCTGCCCTGGGCCTCCTGCAGGGGACGCCTGGAACAATGTGGGGTCCCAGCTCCAGGTAGTTTCATTTGGCTGGAAGAAATCACCAAGCCAGAGTTTGTTCCGAGTGCTGTGCTGGGAGGTGACGGGAAGTGTCAGGAGGGCTCTACCAGCCCACGCAGGTAGAGATGCCTGCCTTTACCGATGGACCCAAGAGAGGACACCAAGTCCAATACCTTTGGTAATATAGCCACCTGGCATTTTAGAATCAAGTAATGTTGGTTTAAGAAAGTTATAAGTCAATATGCTTTTAATTCAAACTTTGTTGGTTCCTCTTGCTAAAGATTTCCTAAATCCAACCATTTCTCTCCATTTCCACCACTGCTACTTTATTCCATGCCCTCATCACCTCCTGTTTGAAGGATTACATCAGCCTCTCACTTCATCTCTTTCGTTCCAGTCTCTAGTCTTTCCCTCTGCAACCTACCACCCATGCCCATCCAGAATGATTCCCTAAATCTCCAGCTTGATTGTGCCACTTCCCTGTTTAATGTCCTCCAGTATCTCCCCCTTGCCTTCAGTGTCAAGTCAAAATTCCCTGTAAAGTTGTATAAAGCCCGTATTTTCCTGTCTACTCCTTCGATCACCCCCAGCCTCTTTCTCTGCCATAGTCTTAGTTTGCCTGGGCTGCTATGACAAATAGCACTCCCCCGGTTGGCTTAAACAACAGGGATTTATTGTCTCAGAATTTTGGAGGCTGGGAGGTCAACATCAAGGTTGTACCGGGTCATGCTTTCTCCCAGAGTCTGTAGCATTCTGGGGCTGGTTTGCCACAATGCTTGGGTTTCCTTCATTATGGGGATCTCTGCCTCATTCTCTGGCCTCTTACTTCTCACTTCTGACTTCTATTGACTGCCCACCTTCTTGTGACTTCTGGCTTCTTTTGACAGAATGCATCCAAATTTCCATTGCTTATAGGCCTTCGATCATATGGATTAAGGCCCACTCTGATTCAATTTGGCTTCATCTAAAAAGGATCTTCAAAGATCTTATTCTCAAATGAGTCCAACCTCTTCAAAGGTCCTATTTACAAATGGGTTCACAGCCACAGGAACCCGATTAAGACTTGAGTATGCATTTTGTGGGGAAAGTGATTTGGACCCCAACAACTGGCTACATTCCAATCAGAAGTGAGTTGGGATCTTCTGCTTCCCCAAGACAGGGCCCATATTCATCCCAATTCCCCCCTCATTCTCAGCCAATGACCTTGCCTCGTACTTCTTTAGGAATGGCAACTCCCCTGGGATCCCACCAGATCTAGCCTTTAGCCACCCATGTCCTCTTTCTTTCCTCTTGTTACAATTGTCAAAGTGACCCTCCCCCTATCAAAGGCCAACCCCTCTGCTCATGCTCTAGACACCACCCTCTCACCTTCTCAAGGACTTCCCCCCTTTAATTATCGATTCGTTGCCAACCTTGTCAATTTCTCCCTTTCCATGGGATCATTCCCATCAGCATACAAGCACTTAATGTTTTTCTTCATCCTTTCTTTAGAGGATCTCCAGCTGTTATTCCATTTCTCTGCCTTTTATACCTAAAACTTTGGGGAGAGTTATCTGGACATACTGCTTCATCTCTTACCACGTCTTCTCCACTTTGGTCTGGCTCTTCCTCTACTCTTTTATGGAAACAGCCCTGATCAAGGTAAGCTGTGACCTGCACTTGCCAAACCCAGCAGTCAACCTTCTGTTATCATCTTCTCTTCTCCTCCCTCCTCAGGGGTCACCACTGCCTGGCCTGGGTCTCTTTTTCATTCATATCCCCCTTACTGGCTCCTCCCTATCTACCTACCACTCTTCACAGCATCCCTGGGCTCTTTTCTACTCTGACCACACTCTCCTTATATGGTCTCAGTGTGACCATCGCTTCAGATACATTTATTTGCTGATGATTACTGAATTTATGGCTTCAGCTCAGACTGTTTTTCTGAGCTCCAGACTTGGGTATCCAACTGCCTGCTCTCCATTTCTGTGCAACTATTTCAATGTCCCAGAATGAACTCTTGGCTCCTGCCACTTCAACCCATTTCTCCCGTGTTCTCTCCATCTCAATAAATCATGCCGTCATCTACCCTGTTGTTTCATGCAGAAACCTGATGGCCTCCTTACCTCTTTTTTTCAGTTAGCTTCTGTATCATTATCTTCTAGGGCTGCTGTAACAAAGTACCACAAACTGGCTGGTTTGAAACAGGGGCATTCATGTTCTCCCAGTTCTGGAAGCTGGAAGTCCAAACTCAAGGTGTCAGCTGGGCCACAGTTCCTCTGAAGGCTCTAGGAGAGGATCCTTCCTTGCTTCCTTCTAGCTCCTGGTGGTTACCGGCAAGCCTTGGCATTCCTTGGTTGTGGCAGTGTCACTCCAATCTCTGCCTCCGTCTTCACATGGCTATCTTCCCTCTGTGTGTCTGTTTCTTCTTCCTTTCTTTCTTTCCTCTTTTTTTTTTTAAGATCTATTTTTATTTATTTCTCTCTCCTTCCTCCCTGTTGTCTGCTGTCTGTATCCATTCGCTGTGTGTTCTGTGTCTGCTTACATTCTTGTCATGCAGCACCGGAAAACTATGTCACTTTTTTTGTTGCGTCATCTTGCTGGTCAGCTCTCCGTGTCTGTGGTGCCACTCCTGGGAGGGCTGCGCTTTTTTTGTGTGGGACGGCTCTCCTTGTGGGGTGCACTTCTTGTGTGTAGGGCACCCCCACACGGGGGACACTCCTGCGTGGCATGGCACTCCTTGCATGCAGCAGCACTGCGCATGGCCCAGCTCACCACCTCTACACGGGGGAAACCCCTGCATGGCACGGCACTCCTTGTGCATGGCAGCACTGTGCATGGGCTAGCTCACCACACAGGTCAGGAGGCCCTGGGTACTGAACCCTGAAACCACCTATATGGTAGGCGGATGCTCTATCAGTTGAGCCACAACTGCTTCCCTCTTCTTCTTTTCTTATGGACACCAGTCATATTGCCTTAGGGCCCACCCTAATCAAATATGACCTCATCTTAACTTGGTAACAACTGCAAAGACCCCATTTCCAAATAAGGTCACTTTCACAGTTATGGTGGGTTAGGACTTCAACATATCTTTAATTCAACCCATAGCACTCTCGTATCTAATTTGTCAGAATTCACTGTCTGTTCCATTTCCAAAACATATCTTGTCCACTTAGCTCCATCTCATCTTCTCTCACTATAGTCCGAGCCACCATCAGCCACATCACTGGTTCCCTGCTGCCACTTGTGTCCCCTCTGCTCTATTCCTACACTGTATCCTCCTACACAAAACCTTAAATGGCTCTTCACTGCACAGCTCCTAAGGGCTTCCTTGATGTGGCCCCTGCCTTTCTCCCAGCCCTCCTCTCACTAGATGCCTGCTTTTCCTCATTGCACACAACCTGCAGCCAGTTTCCCTCATGCCAGCTTAGTTCACTGACATCTGCTCAGGCTTTGGGAACGGCCCCTGCCGTACTGCATGTGCAGATAAATAATGGCTTTGATTGTTGAATCTGTTGTTACTTGCTAGGTCCTGGAATAACTGAAATGAACTGAAGAAAGTCCCTGCCAAACAGGAGCTCTCAGTCTAGCGAGGGAGACAAATGCACGCACAGAGAATATTTACAGCTGACCGTGACAGGTGTGGTGGGGAACGAGATGGACTCTGGTGGCTGGAAGAGGGTCAGGAGGGACCCCTGAGGGAAGGGGACGTTTGAACTGAGCTATATGAACCTCTATACAAATCCAAACCCTGACTAAATTAAGAAGCAGAATGATGGAAAGTAGGCTACCATATTAATAGCAGTGGCCCCTGGCTTTTAGCCTTGTGGAAGTTTGTGTTTTCCTATTTTGATATTTCCAAATACTCCGTGATGAATTTATTACTTTTTAATAAGGAAAAATGTTTTAAAAATGGAGGAAATGATTCTTGCACGCACACACAACTGTGGAGTCTCGCTGTGAGTTTTCTCATCTGGAATTCGGTAACAGGTACTGGAAATGAAGCTTCTTCTTGAAGCAAATTTCTTCCAAACAAGAAAAAAAAATGTAGAAGGGAAAAAATGAATAGAAGGATGGGAAATGTTGAAAGGATTTTACTCAGTTTATGAGTTGAGTGGGTTGCAGGCAAAGGGCAGGCTGGAGGGAGGGAAGAGGAGAGAAAATAGGGCTTTCTTGTGATGCTCCCCTTGTAAAAGTCAGTGGGGTTTATTTAGACACCAGCTCATCCTTCCTGAAAGTCCTCTAATGGGGACAGGCTGTGAAGCGGCAATAGGAAAGATAAATGCAGTTCTGGAAAGTAATTTTAGTGCAGTAGGGAAAATGTGAAGGGGAAAAATTAAAGATTGAATGGAAAAACCATGCACGGGCCAAGCCACACCGCAGAAGCCGTGAGGTCCTTGTGTACTAATTAGCCCCTCGCCCTGACCACATCAGCAGCACAGACCTCCCTCCAGCACTGCCCCCCACCACGGGGCAGCCTGAATGGGGGGCTTTCAGTCTAGCACTTCCCCGAGAGTGGCTTTCACTTTGGGGGTGCAGAAGAGTTAGAAAGTGTAAGGAAACAAGAGTAACAAGCAGTGACATTTCCCCCTTAATCAATAACGCAAGTGTATTTTTCTTTACTGGGTCTTGAGATAAAGTTTTCTGAATGGAGCCGCTGATCCACCTTCCCTCTCTGACTCAGCTTCTTTTTCTACCCAAGCTAATCCTCTTGAACTAACCAAGTAGTTCCCACAGGGGTCTTGACTTGAGTCTCCTCCTTTTTTTCCCCTCTCTCTGCTGAGACTTTTGCCATATAGCACGCTTCTAAAGTTAGAATTTTCCAGATTCCTCATGGCAAGCTTCAGTGTTTACCGTTGCCCTGACTTGGCAATCCCCAACCCCGGCCAGTGGTGGGAACCTAAAAAGGGGAGCAGTGCTGTATTGAGATGAACTCTATTAGTAGAGGGCACTCAGCTTTCTCCCCTCCCTTTTGCCCACCTAGCTTTCCTCTCCATTAGGGGTCTTGAAGTTAGAGAATCTGAAACAATAGAGCATTCTCAAGGTATTTGCTGAGGACTCTGTTCTTGGACCTCCTTAAACGAAACATGGTGACCGTAAACTCCTTCCTGGGACTGGATGACTAGAGGACACACTCTTTTTCCAACAAGAGTAGTCAATGACTGACAGAGAGAATCATGCCCTATGTCCAGAGTCTGAGCATTTTGAGCTTCGAAGTAATTTTCTTCCAGTCATGAAACTTTTCATTTCCAATGGCGGACTTTTAAGACATTGAAGCCAATAGGATCTGTAGATGTAATTTCATATTTTCTTTAACACAGGAGGCAATTCAAAGGACTTAACATAAAGGAGGAGTCCCTTGGCCTACTCTTCTTAAGCACCCATCGTGCATCCTGGAATCCCTTTGGGTCCAGATGGTCCAACCAGTAACCGGGAATGTTTACCCCTCCTACTTTCAACCCCCAGCCTGAAGGTCTGTTTCTTAGTTTTAATAGTTGTCCTTTGAGAGGTTTGTTTTAGTTTCCTAAGAGCTACCAAAAGCAATAAATCAGAAATGGGTTGGCTTTTACAATGGGGGCTTAGTAGATTGCAAGCTTATAGTTCCTAGGTTGAGAAAAACGTCTAAATCAGTCATCAGGAGCCCGTGATCCTGGACTCCTCTGTCAAATGCGAAGGCACATGGCAGCAGGTCCCTTCTCCTCTGGGTCTGGTAGCTTTCAGATTCCTGGTTTCCATGGCTTCCTCTCTCAGCTTCCTTGGGTTTCTTTCTGTGCTTCTATGTTCTGCTGATTTTACCATCTGGCTTCTGGGACTTTCTCTCTCAGTTTCTGGGAGTTTCTCCCTGCACTCTGTGTGCATCCTGCCTCTAAAGGACCCCAGTAAGAGTAGTAGATCCATCCTGGGTCATGCCCTACTGCAGTAACCTATTCAAAAGGTCCCACCTACAATAAGTTTACACCCACAAGAATGAATTAACTCTAAGGATATGATCTTCTGAGGTCCATCCAGTGTCAGACCATCATAGGGTTCACATTGGGTCTTGTTAGATTCAGAATCAAGTTGGAACTCAGCTTGGATGAGTTTTGTTTTTTCCCTTTGGCTCTAATTAAAAATGGCTACAGGTTGGATAGAGAAGATTGCTGTTTTGTCCTTTTGTGGCCAAGAACCTGACCTGAAGAAGCAGTGATTTTAGATCATTGCTTTGGAAATCACAATGATCACCAAATACTTTCCCAGCTGACTTAAGGTAACTAATGGTCCCAATTTTAAAGCTAAAAATCCTCGAGTCTTGGGAAACCCCTCCATCTTGGGCAAACTGGGTTGGTTTGCCACCTACTTGGAATTAAACTCTGAATTGATAAAAACAACGAAAATAGCAAGGAAAACATAATTGACATTGGTTTTAATTTTTTCTTTGTGTGTGGAATGGACCCTGTGTACAATTGTTTTAATGAAGGGCATTGGAGTGGAGAAGGCACAGAGGAGACCTGGAGAACGGGAGTATAGATGGAATATTTTTTTGCTTCGAGACTCTAAGCTATCAAGGTAGCTTATCTTCAATGGTGGTCAAGTTTAGCTCATAAGTAATAAATATGATTGCACAGAAGTTGGGCCAAAGCTAAAGAAAGCAATTTCTGCACAGAAATACTGGGATGGAGAATGAGACTCAATTTAGGAGATCTTCCTGAATTCTCAGGCAGACTTAGACACTTTTTTCCTTGTGCTTCCATTGCATTTTGTATCTTGTTGCATATCCACAAACATCACCGTATTTTAAATTTTCCAACGTGCACATAAACTCCTGCTGAGGAGAGGCTATGCCCTTTCATTCTGGTATTCCCAGCACTAGGTCTAGTATGTAATGTATATTCAAATTTATAAATAAAATAAATGTAATCTTGGAGTAAGGGGAAGGAATGGTAGAGGAGAATGGAAAGTTCTCACCTTTACTTCCCCAAATTTGTTGCAGAGCAAGATATGGACATTTGCTGGATGGGTTTTATTTTTATTTTATTTTACCTTTAAGTGGAAACTCAATTGTTCGTCTTTTCTTTGCTGAATTAGAACAAAATCATTTGCCTATGGAAAAAAGTGGGGAGATTTGGGTGAGGGGTAATGGTGAGAGTTTCTTTGAAGGTCAAATACAAACATCTGCCCTGCCTTCCAAGAAGAGGGGATTAGGCAATTATGTACCACCAGCAAACTAACCAGCCTTCAATATCTCCATGAGTTGACTGTCCCATCCTCCTGTGAAAGGGAAGGGGCTTTTTTCCAT
This sequence comes from Dasypus novemcinctus, assembly GCF_030445035.2. Taxonomy (NCBI): domain Eukaryota; kingdom Metazoa; phylum Chordata; class Mammalia; order Cingulata; family Dasypodidae; genus Dasypus; species Dasypus novemcinctus. The sequence continues at coordinate 156,435,657 of NC_080677.1, read as the reverse complement.
CCTCCCCAAGTGCTCTTGGTAGCTAACCACCTGGCTGCCATCACCATCTACCTGCCCTATGAAGACCCATCCCTGCCATGTTTGTAGGACACTGGATTGTGCCAGAAAGAAAGAGGGATATGAGGCACCTTCATGCCTTGATGGGGGAATTGAGGTGAGTGTAGTAGAGTCCCTTGAGCAGGCACAATAAGGTGTGGAAACCTCCTTGGATACACACTGCAGGAAAAAGTTCTTTTTTCTTCCTGCCTCTGACTCCAGAGGTGAGGTCTAGTGGGGACCAGACCAGTGACAGGACTGGTAGGTTTAATTATTTTTTTTAGGAGGTATCAGGGAATGAACCCAGGATCTTGTACATGGGAAGCAGGCACTTTAACCACTTGAGCTTCATCTGCTCCCCCGGTTTGATTTTTGAGTTTCAGGGTTCTTCATTCTTCAACCACCATCCCTCCTCTTCTCCTCTCTTCCATGGCCCTCTGGAGCCACCGTTCCTGCTAAATGCCCTAGCCTATAGGTGACACAAAATTCTTCCCTTTAAATCTTTGGTGCCACTGAGTTTGAGTCCCTAGATCAGAGTTCACCAAATGCTAAGGCTCAAGAGAAAGGACACAAATCTAAAGATGAACATGAAATGTAATATCAGATTTTAAAGCATTATCATTTTTTCAGATTGACATCTCTTCACGGTTGTCTCATCATGTCGCTGTACTCCTGCCTTTACAGGACAGTGGGTGTCTTTTTTTTTTTTTTAAGATTTATTTTACTTTTTGAAAATTTTATTTATTTAAAAAAACTTATCTCCTCCTATTTCCAGATTGTTCTATCATCTGTCTGCTCATTGTTTGTTCACCTTTTCCAGGAGGCACATGGGAACCAAACCCGGGACCTCCCATATGGGAGGAAAGTGCTGTGGGACGTGAGTGCCCAATGGCCTGAGCCACATCTGCTCCCTGCGGGCTGTGGCATCTGCTGGCTTGTGGTGTCTGCTCGTTCAGGCATCTAGCTCGTTGCAGCAGGCCTGGCATCTGCTCACCTTCTTTAGGAGGCACCGGGAATCTCATGTGGTAGGCAGGCACCCAAGTGGTTGAGCTACATCTGTTTCCCAGTGGGGATTTTCTTATTCTACCTCTAGGAAGGACCTCGGAGCACTGATGGATTCTTAAAACAGAGAATCAAAATGGCAAGACCCCTAAAGGCAAAGCTGCCCTGCCTGTCTCAGCGGCGTCTTTAGGGCTCCATTTCACTCCCAGGCTCCCCCTGTCCCCACTTCTGGGGCAGCCCCTCTGTTCAGGAAGAAGTCCACTCATATCCTGGGCTTGCCCTGTGGCTCAGTAGGATGAGCAGCAGATCCCAACACAGTGAGGCTGACGGCCATCCCAAAGGGGCACACCTGCATTAGACCTGGGCGGACTGCTGTGTAAGACAACCCTTTTCTAATTTCCAGAATGGTGGGTGTAGATCTTTTAACAAAAATCAGGAAATGTAGAAATGATGTTACTGTGCATGCGCAATTCTCTTTTACCAAGCAGTTGACCCTATTCTGTGGTAAAATGACACACATGATGCTGTCTTGAGGGGTTGCCAAGAATTTCAGACTGTGAGCAGACTGTGGAGGTCTCCCCAGTGGGGCCATTTCCTCGCTGATTATTTTCTTGATGAATTATGACAACATGGCATCAGGCAATGGCCTCAGCCCAAGCTACACAAAGGGGCCCTTGCTGCCCTTCCCGGGGAAGTTCTGGGGATGTCTGTTCTCAAGATGGTTTTATGTTGACTTCAAGATAATAAAATATACTGCAGAATATGAGGCAGCCATTGCTTCACTGATCAAAAGGAACAAGGAGTTGCTTTTAATACTTAATCTGGTTTAGACTACATGGATCTGCTTGGACCAATCAACATGTCCAGAAACTGACAGGGTCTGCTGCCTGGTAAAAGAACAACAAAGACCTCAAAGCCGAGGTAAATCTGACACCAAAACAGATTGCAGCAATAAGAAGAGAAAAATTCATTAATCCAGACGTGCTTGAAATATGGGGAGTCCCAGTGGAACCACAACGAAAGGAGATCAGACAAAAGCAGGCAGTGTCTCTATTGTAATATCAAAGCTGCCGTTTATGAGCAGACTTTGAACAGAAGCTGAAGGACTGTAGTCATTATTGTGATCAATACCCACTTTTAATTTTGGAAGCAATGACAAAATGGTAGGATTGTTTGAAGGTATGAATGAACGAACACCAAGTTTCCAAGAAGGTGTTGGTGACACATCTCCTATCTTCCATTAAAAAAATCAGATTGTTCTTAAATGGGGTTCATCTCAAATGTGCTTCCAAAGAAGCAACTCATTTTTATTTAGCAATGTAAAACAGTTCATTTTAAGACTGAGAGCCATGACCCAGAATTTGAGCATAACATTAGCTAAGGGATATATAATTTAAAAGTGGGAGCCAGCATAGGATCTGACTGGCAACAGGTGATACTTGGCCAAGAAGTTGTCTAAAAATGATCATTACTGAGGTTTTTCCCTATATCTTGAAATAAAAGTATTTCTTAAAGATTATTAAAAATTCAATAAAAACCTAAGTTTACCCAAATATTTTGCAAGTGATTAGCTTGTGTAATGCCTTGATGTGGGTAAGGCAGAAAAAGTTTAAAAAGGATTTTTCTTAAAAGAGCCCATAGAATTAAAATGATGATGGGCCATGTTGGCAGAAGAAGGATACTTTATTACAAACTTGAAATGACCAATTTCAAGGAATTTCCTGTCAGTCTTAGGATTTTAGGCAGCGCTTTATCACAAAAGCATTCTTGTGATTATTAGGGGGGTGAATTGGAGTACCAAATGTCAGCCATTCTAAATTTTCAAATGTCTCTTTATGGATTTTTGTGATAAATTATCCACATAACATGACTTTAAATAACTGGTTATCAGGAAGCGGACTTGGCCCAATGGATAGGGTGTCCGCCTACGACATGGGAGGTCCATGGTTCAAACTCCGGGCCTCCTTGAATCATGTAGAGCTGGCCCATGTGCAGTGCTGATGGGCACAAGCAGTGCCGTGCCACGCAGGGGTGTCCCCGCATAGGGGAGCCCCACGCTCAAGGAGTTCGCCCTGTAAGGAGAGCCGCCCAGCGTGAAAGAAAGTGCAGCCTGCCCAAGAATGGTGCTGCCCACACAGAGAGCTGACACAACAAGATGACGCAACAAAAAGAAACACAGATTCCCGGTGCCGCTGATAAGGATAGAAGCGGTCACAGAAGAATGCACAGCAAATGGACACAGAGAACAGACAACTGGCAGGCGGGGAGGGGGAGAGAGGGAAGGGGAGAGAAATAAATAAAAAATAAATCTTTAAAAAAAATTGGTTATCAAATATAACTCTAGGTTGTACAACATAACAGTTTTAATATCATTAATAATCTTCAGGGGACTGTGACTGACAAAGTTTTGTCTTACCCACACAAAACCCTGTAAGGCTGGCAGGGCAGATACAGTCCCTCCACAGAGGAGTTGAGACATGTGAGCTTTTGACTGCTTCAGGTTGGGAACTGATGCGACCAGGACCCAGCTCTTCTGACTCCTGAATCAGTTCTCACTACGTTTTTGTGATCAAGAGGACTTTTCTAGCTTTGGTCTGCTCTTGAACGGGGACTTAAGATTAAAAATACCTTTAGCCTAGTTCCAGGTTGCAAATTAATGCATCATTATTCCTTGACATTTCCCAGTGAGCAAATGTAATATTTTCACTGTAATATTAAAATTCTAGGCACCATCTTGTGTTCTATCTGTGGAGTTGTCTGACTCATTTTATTTGGGTTACATTTTAACCTGGGGTGATTCATAAGTTGCTTTTATGAACGATGAATAGTTTTTCAGTCATCATTTATTAAGCACACGATGAAAGCAGGTAAAGTTGGCCAAGACTTGAGAAAGGACTCCATGAGTTTAAAGAGGCTTTGGAGTCATGGGAATTCTTAATGGGAAAAGGACTGTTTTTGACTTAACTTTTCATTTGAAGAGGTTCAGTTTAAAGGCAGTGGGAGGCATGCAAATAGGCATTTGGGTGAAGGTCTGGGCTGGAGAGATTCATGCGGGGATCATCAGCATGGGAATCAGTCATTTAGGGAGTGAGTACAGACAGAAAAGGAAAGAGGAGGCCTGAGAACCTTGGTCTAGCACATGCTGACATTGGAGCAGTGCTTCTTTCCATGTGTGCACAGTAGAATCACCTTCAGAGATGTGAAAACACACAGTGATATGGGGCTGGCTCCCCAAGGATCCTGGCTCAGGCGCCTGGTGTAGGACCAGGCATGAGAGATGTGCTGACACCTCCCATGTAGCTTTAATGTGGAGCTGGGGCTGAGAACAGCAGTTCAGAAGTCAGGAAGAGGAGTTCTTGAAGAAGATGAGAGGTAGGGGAGACACAAAAGAGAAGGACATCTTATAAGTCAAATGCAGAAAGTGTTTTAGGCAAGAGAAGGAGGGATTGCTCACCTGTGTCGAGGGGTCATTGTTGACCTTGATAAGGGTGGCTTTGTTGGAGCGGTGGAGGGTCTAAATGGAGTAGATTTGTGAGAGGACAAAAAGGAAGACAGGGGAAGTGGATTTGGCCCAATGGATAGGGCGTCTGCCTTCCACATGGGAGGTCCGAGGTTAAAACCCAGGGCCTCCTGACCCATGTGATGAGCTGACCCACGCAAGGAGTGCTGATGCGCGCAAGGAGTGCCGTGCCACACAGGGGTGTCCCCTGTGTAAGGGAGTCCCACGCACAGGGAGTGCACCCTGTAAGGAGAGCCGCCCAGCGTGAAAAAAGTGCACCTGCCCAGGAGTGGTGCTGCATACGGAGAGCTGACACAGCAAGATGATGCAATAAAAAGAAACACAGATTCCAGGTGCCACTGATAAGGATAGCAGCGGTCACAGAAGAACACACAGCGAATGGATACAGAGAACGAACAACTGGGGAGGGGGGTGTGGGGCAGGAAAGGGGAGAAAAATAAATAAAAAATAAATCTTTTTTTAAAAAAAGAAAGGAGACAGTATAGATAATTCTAGAGAAAAGTTTTGTTATAAAGGAGAACAGAGCTTTGAAAGGGTGTGCCTAGAAATAGTGTGACTTTTTTGGTTTTTTTTTTTTAAATGGCAAAGATTACAGCATGTCTGTATGCTGATGGGAATGATCCAGTAGAGAGGGGAAAAATAATGAAGAATAACTAGAGGGCAGTTGTAGGAAAGAGGCTTTAAATAGATGAGGAGGGAAGAGATCCAGAGCACAAGATGAGGGGCCATAGAGAGGAGAAGGGGCAGTTCGCCTGTTGAAACAGGTAGGAAGAACGAAACATGGGAACTGAATGGGTGGGTTGAGAGTGGGAGTACACAAATATTCTCTAATGGCAAGGCCATTAGCTGGGAGTGAGCAGAAGGCAGAGGACCTGGAGGTCTGAAAAGAAAGAATGAAATTCTCACTATGAGAGATGGGAAATATGGCAGGGTTGATATGTATTTGGGGGCCATTTGAGGTAGCTGCTTGTGGGTTTAAATGGGACCAGTGAACATGGCTGAGTGTTTCCTATCCATGTTCTACTTCTGTGGGCACAGGTGCAGAGAAAGCAGACAGTGTTCCCTTTAACTGGTTTGGGTTTTTGCCAGGTAAATGTGTAGAAGAGAAAAAGGGAAAAAAAGCTGAGAATATATGTATTAGTCAGCCAAAGAGGTGCTGATGCAAAATACCAGAAATCTGTTGGCTTTTATAAAGGGTATTTGTCTGGGGTAGAAGCTTACAGTTACCAGGCTTAAAGCATAAGTTACCTCCCTCACCAAAGTCTATTGCCGCATGTTGGAGCAAGGTGGCTGCCATCATCTGCCAAGAATTCAGGCTTCTTGGGTTCCTCTCTTCCTGGGGCTCCATTTCTCTCTGGGCTCAGCAGTTGTGCTCTATTCACAAGGCCAGCTGTAGACTATCAGGCAAATGGCTCTGTCTCTCTCCCTGGGGCTTCTGCTGTGTCTAAGGAGCTGTCTTTTTTCCTCTGTGTTCTTCTCCTGTGTGTTCACTTCCTGGGCCCAGCTCAAAACTCCCACTAACTCCTGTGTCTTGTCGTTTTCTCTGTGAGCTCCTGCCCACCAAGGGGGCGGGGACTCAACATCCTACTGACATGGCCCAGTCAAAGCCCTAATCATAATTTAATCCAATAAAAGTGAAACCTCCCATAGACCAGTTTGCAAACATAATCCAATATCTATTTTTGGAATTCATAAATAATACCAAACTGCTACAGTACATATGAAGGAGTATGTAAATTGATGGACCATGGCATCTAGTTGGATTGAATAATGATGCCCACAAAGACATGTTCAAATTTTAACCTCTGGTCCTGTGGAAGTGACCCTTTTTGTAAATAGGACTTTCAAAGACCTGTTAAGATGAGGCCAAACTGAGTCAGTGTGGCCTTAACCCCATATGACTGGAGTTCTTGTAAGCAGAGGAAATTTGGACACAGGAAGAGTGAAGAGTTAGGCGGAGACACATGGCCATGTGACAGAGGCAGGGATTGACTTAGGGACTGCTGGCAAGCTATCACCAAAATGGAACATACTTCAGAGAAGTCACGATTCTGCCAACACCTTGATTTTGGGCTTCCAACCTCCAAAACTAAAGGTCAATAAATTCTTGTTGCTTACCCAACCAGCATGGGCATTTGTCATAGGAGCCCTGGTAAACTTTTGGACATTTTCCTGGCCTCAAACTGCAAGCCAATGAAGTTCCATTGTTTAAGTCAACCCATTTCATGGTATGTGCTTTGAGCAGTCTAGGAAACTAAAACAGGGGGTGATCTGGAAATAAAGGGGGTGATGTTTAGAAAGTGGAACACTCAAAATTAAGATTGCATAGGAAACAGTTATTTATGCTGACATGATAAGGTGGTAGGGAGCTGAGGTGGTTTGAAAGGCACATTTCATGGGAGGTGAGAAGGTTAAGGAAATGAGAAGACAAGATATTGGAAGAATTGTTTCCATAGAGATGGAATTCACCATGAAATATGGCAGGAGAAATGGTGAAGAGAGAAACTGTGAGCCAATGGCTTATGTCTTCAAGGAATGAGAGAGGGAGTAAACTGAAGGTCTATAGATGACTAACAAGCATCTATATGTGGCCTGATGCCAAGCTCTTCAGAGGAGTGTAGGGGTTGTGGAGAAGGGAGGCATAATAGTCTGGAAGCAGCAAGGAGGAGGAAAAAGGAGATCTAGCTCAACTTTAGGCCCAGGGGTGCAACAGGCATGGAAAAAAATGACCACATCTAGGTTTTGGTGTGAGTATGAAGGTGAAAGTAACATTCAGAGAAGAGACTGAGGATATAGGTGATTTTGCTATTGACAGGCCTGGAGTTTCAGAAGGAGGAGTGGAAGTATTTGAGGGGTCTGGGATGGGTATGAGATTGGATTGGAATAGGAGGTACAGAGTTGCACAAGGATGAGAGCTGGGGTGATGAGAGATGACTTTGGGACCTTGAGGTCACCCAGGAAAACAGCAATGAAGGACATGGTGGGATCAGTACTATTATTTCTTAGAGTTGCTTGATCTCGATATTCAGTTCTAATTAGATTATGTTTCTGAAACTGGTGTCTTAGATTGTGGTCATGAAGTAGGGATTGGTGAGGAGAGAGGGTTTTCCAAGACTGAAAAACTCAGTCTTGCCAAGGGCACTATCATGACCAGAAGAGGCTTAATGCTACCTTCATAGTGGAGTTCCATGGACCTCTTTGGGACACTTTTAATTCTTTCCTGCAGATAAATGATCAGAGGGTGGAAATGTCAGGTAAAGGTTTTTGACATTGTTGTGGCTAATGTGGTTAATTCCCCAATATCCATCTCACTGCAAATTGCGGTAATGGTCAAACTCATGCCAGTGACTGGTTCAGCACCAGGCAAGTGATGTGAGAGTAAGTCAATGGATTTGAGAGAAAGTCTAATGCAGAGGTGGGGAGTTGGCTTGAGGGAGATTTCTTGGAATTTTTTCCAGTGCCTTAAAAACAGTTTAAGAATGAGATGTTTCCTCTTCTTTCTCCAGATGCTTTTGGTTGTGTGTGAGGTCTGCACAGTCTCATCCATCTTCTCTCTAGGCCGAGGCTGAGGCTAATACACAGAGGAGAACAGTTTGGGGAGAAAGGCAGAGAAGTGGACCTGGCCCCCTTTAACTTGCCCTGTTTGTGGGCTTCTTGTTATAGAGGATAATACGTATCTTTATTGTTAAAGCTACTTTAAGTCAGGGTTTCCTGCTCCCCAAAGTTGAAAGCATCCTTCTAATACCAATAAATACCAAAAAAATTGTTCTTTGGAAAGCTGTGCATTCCATACACATATTTTTAAGGGTAGATCAATAGTCACATCTTAGAAACGCCATGTTATTTACAATAATGACTAAATGCTATTTGGTCAATGTATACGTGAATAAGATTTTTGATCATCATTAGTCTAATTTTCAGGGTCTTGCATATATTAGGGGTCCCATAAATATCCCTGGATGGATGTCTTTGATGCAGCAGATATGACCACAGTGAAGGGCTTCTCTGGGACTTCAGGCCTCAGGGTGGAGCATGGTTTTACAGAGGCTCTAATGTTGAAGGTAAGGCAATACTTTGATGTATCACATACTAAAAATATTCCTTAAATAGCCCTGGAAAGTTCTTCCTCATCTCCATTCCCACTCCTACCACCTTCCTTGACCCTTTATAACATCTTCCCTGGACTCTATCCAAGATATTCCAACCATGTCATCCTCAAACTTCCACTCCCCTGCCACAAGACAAAGCTTTACTCATCAAAAACCCTTCCTGGATGCTGGACACTTCATAAAAAGAATGGAGGTAGAGTCTGGAAGATAGGTTACCAGGAGATAGAAAGGATGTAGAGAGTAGTGAGCTGATGCTCCATCTGGACTGAATCTATGATAAGGTGGATGGTGGGGGTTTGGCAGTGGATGGGGAAGATGGGGATGCAGAGGTATGAGTGGGGTTGACAGTGTTTGAGTGTGTGTGTGAGCAGGGTTAGGTCATCTCTGGAGCTGGGGAGAGGGCTAGAGAAAGGTAGAGATGAACACTGCGGAGGCGAGGACTATGGCTGAGAATACAGTTGTGGGAGTGTTCTTTTAGTATTTATGGCAGGAAAGGGTCACTGGTGTAGGGCGTTGGTGGTAAGGGGATGTGTGAGGAAGTGTGCACCTGGGGCATGCCTCTAAGGAATATGAATGTGCTCATGTTGTCATAGGGTGCTATCTCAGTGGGGGGAGACCCACACAATAATCAACAAAATATTAAACTCCCATCCTGGGGAATATTGCAACATTCTCAAACAGAGTGGCAAGAATCTCTAGAATACATAGGCAGTGTCCAGTAAGAGGAAAACAGACCAATATGCCAAGCAAGCTAGATTAATGCTTGTACTTATGAACTGTATTCTTGTAAAATTGAAACTTAGCCTAATAATAACTATTGCCTAAGAGTTACCTCCTGAAAATCTCCTTGTTACTCAAATGTGGCCTCTAAGCCAAATTCAGCAAATAAATTCACTACTTCCCCCTGGTATAGGACATGACTTCTGGGGATGAGCCCCCCTGGCATCATGAGATTAATACCGAGCTCCAATCAATGATGCATTTCGAAAAGGACCTTAATCAAAAGGGGAAACATTGTATACAAAAGAGTTTTCATGGTTAAGAGATTTCAAAGTGAGTCATGGGGACATTTCAGAGGTTATGCTTATGCAAGTCTCAGGACGATCTCACTAACTGCCATAATAACAGGGGTGATCCTGAGGGCTCTAGAGACATCCAGACACTATAGGCAAGGCATACAACCACACAAAATCAGCACCCCATTGGTGGGCCTTACCTTGGAATATATAAAAATCTGTTTCACCAATGTTACAGAGTTAAACTCATTTATAGTTTCTCTACACATGATTCTTTTACCTCTTTTATTTGAACCTACAATAAAATAACACTACACCCATTAAATATATGGTCCAGAGACTTAAATCTTTGGTCTGTTCATATGCTGGTTGAGCCCTGAATCTCAGCACAGTTGTAGCCACACCTACTCTGCAGTTCATTGAACTAGCCCAAGACAGCTAAGAAAACAATGATAATGGACAGTGCCCATCCCCCAAAACAGACAGCTTCTATAATTGCAAGCAAAACATCTGCCCCATAAGATCTAAGTGCCTCTCAGTCTGAAGTACAGTGAGCAGGACCATCCCCAAATCCTCAAGATTGAGGAATGAACAAACATAAGGAAGAATGCATCCATAGACCACAGGAGACATATTATTGTAGTAATGGAAGAACTTGTAACATTGATAAAAAGATAGTGGTTACCAGAGATTCTGAGGGGAGAGTGTGGGAAGGATAGGCAGAACATGGGGCATTTTTAGGGCATCGGAATTGTCCTGCATTCTATTGCAATGATGCATACAGGCCATTATACATTTTGTCAAATCCTATAAAACTGTACAGTGAAAAGTGCAAACCACAATGTAAACACTATAGACTGTGATTAGTAGCAATGCTTCACTATTTGTTCATCAGTTGTAACAAATATACCACAATAATGTAAGATGGTATTAATAAGGGAAAATGTGAGAGGGGAAGGTGGTGGGGTATATGAGACTCCTCCATACTTTTCATGAAACTCTTATGCAATCAAAGACTATAAATAGGAAGCGGATTTGGCTCAATGGATAGAGCATCTGCCTACCACATGGGTGGTCCAAGGTTCAAACCCAAGGCCTCCTGATCTAGATGGTGAAGCTGGCCCATGCACAGTGCTGATGCGCAAAGAGTGCCCTGCCATACAGGGGTGTCCCCCGCATAGGCGAGAGCCACGCGCAAGGAGTGCACCCTGTAAGAAGAGCTGCCCCACGTGAAAAAAGTACAGCCTGCCCAGGAGTGGGGCTACACACACAGAGAGCTGAAACAACAAGATGACACAACAAAAAAGAGATACAGATTCCTGGTGCTGCTGACAAGAATACGAGCAGACACAGAAGAACACACAGTGAATGGACACAGAGAGCAGACAACTGGGGGTGGGGGAAGGGGAAGGGGAGATAAATAAAAAATAAATCTTTAAAAAAAACCCTCTATAAATAAAATTTATTATATAGGAAAAAAAGAAGCAATTGGTGGGCTCATTCTCCTCATTGTCCTGATAATGCTGGCCTCTCTGACTCTTCAGGCTGTACACATGTTAGGCCTTTGAACTGGATACAGTAGGCACTCAATACTGTTGGGTGACTGAATAAATAGGGCAACCCAGCAAATGTGGATGGTTGTCTGAACAAAGAAATCAATGACTAATTGCTCAGGACAGAAGCTGAATCCTGCTGGCAAACATGTTCTCTTAAGGGTTTGAGTAGATTGCCAACATAGGGCATTGGAGGAGTGGACAGCAGCAGATGGCCTGGGTCTCTAGCTTCACTGGGCCTCACGGGGCTCATCCCCCAAGAGCAGCAGTCTGCCAGGGACTCAGGGGCCTTCCTTGGTGGCACGTGGGCTCTTAGTTTATCTCGCTCCTCTGCTGGGTTTGTGTTACAGCTCCGTGGGCCCAGCCTCAGCTTTAGGAGTGCTCTGGCGCTTCCAGTTCTCTGCTTTTATGTGTTCATAGCCCGAGGCCTCTGTGGAATGTGTCACAGGTCTTCAGCGCCCCCAGTTTGGGGAGCAAAGGCTGTGTCACAGGGCTCCCCTTTCATGCCCAAATGTCTCCTCTTTTGCTGCCATAAGCCCTAAAGCACTTTTTTTTTTAAGATTTATTTTTTATTTCTTTCTCTCCCCACCCCATTGTCTGCTCTCTGTGTCCATTCACTGTGTCTTCTTCTGTGTCTGCTTGGATTCTTGTCAGTAGCACTGGGAATCTGTGTCTCTTTTTTGTTGCATCATCTTGCTGCATCAGCTCTCGGTGTGTGCAGTGCCACTCCTGGGCAGGCTGCCCTTTCTTTGGGAAGGGTGGCTCTCCTTACGGGGTGCACTCCTTGCACATGGGGCTCCCCTACGCGGGGGACACCCCACGTGGCACGGCACTCCTTGCACGCATCAGCTCTGTGCATGGGCCAGCTCACCACACAGGTCAGGAGGCCCAGGGTTTGAACCTTGGACCTCCCATGTGGTAGGTGGATGCTCTTTCTGTTGAGCCAAATCTGCTTCCCAGCCCTAAAGCACTTGGCTTCTGGTTTGAGCTCAATCTTCATTTGAAAGTGCCAAAGTCCTTATTTATAAAATAAATTGTCTGGACAAAGGATCTGGGAAGTCCTTGATTGTCAGCGATGACCAAGAATTTATCCTGAACCGCCTCTGTGCGTTATGTGTATGCTAGCTGAAGGAGTCAGGTAGATGGGACCACGCCAGCAGGTGTCTTGCCTGACATGGTGGATAACAGCCTGTCACCCTCCTACCACACCCCAATGCTGTCTCAGTGACTTAGCTATGAAGGGAATTTCTAAAATACCGGATGAGCTTCCTTGCAGTATGGCTCTGTGTAAACTGTAAAAGGCACACTCCACACTTGAGATTTTTCATTGAGATTAAAGAACTCTCCAGTGTAAGCAAGAGATTATGCTGATGTATGATTATGGTAGTAACACTGTGCTTTTTTGTCTTCAGAAGTATTTTGTACAGTTGCTGCTGGAACCTGAGGTTCAGACAACAAAGCTCCCTGATTACATTTAATAAGAAAATTTAATGACTTACTCACTGAGTACTTTTGCTGCAGCCCTGGATTAACCTTTAACAAATGAAGATTTCGTTGCCATATAGCCTCAAGAATGTTCTTTCTGTGGCAAATGCGTCTAAATCTGCACATCCTGAGGGACCCTGGGGAGAGATCACCCTGTGCTTGGAATCACCGCTGTGAAGCCAGCTCTATGGAATTAACAATGCCAAGATTCTAGGAATGATTTCCAGGGCCTAGAGCCCCCTAATTCCTCTCTTCCACTAAACTACATATAATAGAAGAAGGCTATTTCTCCAGATATTTAAATGCTAGACACACCGAAACATCAGAATTCCCCCAAAGATCTCTTTATAAGTGGTTATCTACTTAAAAATTGACCTGTGGTTGACTGTAGATCCCAGAGGTTGGGGGAAGGGACGGCAATGCCTCTGAGCAGTTGGTGTTGTCATGGAAACTAATCCGTATAATATGGACAGGGAAAAATAGATTTTTAAAATGTCCCTATTTCATGTTGTGCAAATCTCGTGCATGTTACAAAACAACTATTTAGCAGAAGCTACTCCAAATGCACAAGTCTGAAAAGAATTTGGAAAGATAACCTGTAGTAAGAATAAGTAATTCTGAAGCATCTTTCCTGAGATGCTGAGCATCATTCTTTCCTTTGGTTTCATTAGGGGATATTACAAGGCCCCTCAGTGATTTTGCCATACTGCTACCTGGAGATCACTGCAAATTTTGATTTATTTTTACTTAATATTATTAATAATGGTTTTGAAGATATTTGAAGGAAATAAACATGAAATGCCAATCTGGATTTTTTGGGTTAAATTGGATAAGCAAAAAAGTTTGAGTTATGTTTAGTGTAAGAGTTAGGATTAATGCTATGACTTTTTTCCATTTTCAGGTAAACACAGAATTTGTAACTGAGGCAAAATGAAGATACTTATTACATGCTTTAGTGGAGTTGTATATGACACATGATATAGTCTTCGTCTGTGACCTGTTGTGCAGGTGAGCAGTTCCTCCAAGGCTGGACAGGCCCCGGGGCTGAGCTGCCCCCTTTTTTCTGCGATTCAGGGTATGCCCCGCTGGCTGTAGGGAAATCCACAGATCAGCCTCTATGGACGTGCAGAGAGGCTGAAGAGAGATTTTTCCCAATCCATTTGTTTGCTTCTGTCAAGCATGAGCATATCTGGAAGTAAAAGTGGTTCCACATACAGGTCAGAAGTCTTAGCAGGGGCCTGGGGGCTGGGGGTTACCTAAGGCCAGGAAATCAGTCCTCCAGGTGCTCTTCAGTGTCTCTGAGGCCCAGTGTTCTGCAGGAGGCAGTAGAAAGGGCACATTTTCTCAACCCCACCGTGACCTTGCCTGGACCTGGCTATCATCGTAAGGTGACATATTTGGGTCCACTTGGGGGCCAGGAGAAGAGCAACGTCTTCCAGTTCTTGGGGACACATTCAGCCCCACTGTTGTAATGAATGGGTGGCCCACGACGTCCTCCAGCTCCCTCTTCTCCCTTTTGGTGGGTGTCGGGGGTGCTGGTGGCCCACCCTTCTCATGGGGGAGACCCTCCACTGCTCTATGACTTCCACATTCCCCCAGCTTTGCACTTGCTCTTTCATATGTAAGGATGGAAGTGCCTCATTTTTTCCCCTCCCTTTTTGACTTTTAAAAGATCTTTTACACCCTTGTTTAGGGACAGAAGGCCAGAGGAGATGAAGAGGCACAAGGAGGTGAAGTGTCACCATCTCAACAATAAAATGGCCTGCCAAAGGTGACTTCCTTCTCTGTGAATCTTGGGGTCATTGTTACAGGACTATGGGAGTTTAAGTGCAGACGGAATCGCCTGAGGTTATTAAGACTCAACTGCTTGAGCTGATGCAGCAAGATGATGCAACAAAAAGAGACACAGATTCCCGGTGCCGCTGGCAGGGGTGCGAGTGGACACAGAGGAGCACGAAGTGGATGGACACAGAGAGCAGACAACTGGGGCGAGTAAGGGGAGAGAAATAAAAAATAAATCTTTAAAAATAAATAAATAAATAAATACAAGTGAAGCTCACTGTGAAAAAAAAAAAAAAGACTCAACTGCTAGTGCTTCCTTTCTCAGGCTTCAACTTGCGGCTGCCTCTTTAGTAGCCAAGAGAACATTGCTAGGTCCTTAGCAACCGATGCAGGACCCTGCGGCTGGGAGCCGGGAAGTTTGCAGATCCTCAGGTCAGGGGAGTTAATGGAGCACCCCGTGCCCTTTGGGTGCCGTTTGTCCATCCCTCCCCAGCTCCATTCAAGATCATTCTCAGCTACTGGACTCCTTATTAAACAGCAGAGTCAAGAAAGCATGGCAGGTGGGGGACGGGGTAAACAATAATCTTATTTGCGCAGAAGGTGCTCCCAAGTTGCCAGAGTGATTTTGCTAGAGTGTTCTGCCTTGAGGTGGCTGTGAGAGGAATAATAAAGCAAACCAGGAGGTCAAAATGAACATGAAAGAATGATTAAACAGTTTCTATTTTTTTGTAGCCATGCTATCTTTTGGTTGGCATGGATGCACAACGGGAGCTTACTTAACAGTCTAAGATTAGGGATTTCAGAGGCACAGCTTTAGATGACACTGAAAAACTCTCCCCTGTTCAATGCGAGTGCTTACATTCACAAGGCAGGTACTGCAGTTTAATTTCAGTTTGTAAAAATGCTTCTTCGCAAGACCATGCACTTGGGTGGAAATGCTTTAGAATTGTAAGCTATTTAGTCACTAAACAGGCATGCTTGTAGTTCTGCCTGGTGGAAGCAATGGAGAGATTAAAATAACAAAAACATTGTCAATAATTATGTATGTCTATATATGCAAAAGGAGCTGCATTGTCACAGATCAGCTGTTTAAGTGGTCAAATGCAGTTAAGCTTAATTAATGTGAATTGAGCTGCTATAAGTTAATAAAGTCTCCCATGGGGGCTATGAATTGAGGGGGTGTCTATTTAATAGCTAATTAAATGGCTCTTCTTTTTTAACCATGTCCTTTTCTGGATTTTGCATATTAACGATGAAGAACTGCTTTGATCTTTCTTTTTTCATCAAGAAGATTTAAGGCAAGTTTTGTTTCGTATAATTGGAAGCGTAACCCATTTACCTTTTATGAGAGATTTGAATTTTTAAAAATTTAAACTTAACTATGATAGCCTTTTTCTTGTTGGAAAACATGTGCTTTCCCTGTTTGGATTACCAATGCTCTGACTGCACCCCATAATGATTTTGAGTTATTATATTGGCTAAGATACATGAAAGGCCCATAAAGGGGACAGTGAAAGTCCAGCTCTCCTAGCTCCCAGGTCTGTTTATGGCAATAAGTGAAGTGGTTAAGGAGGTGCAATCTTTGGAATCTGGGCATAATATTTGAAAGAATTAAAAAGCTTCCTACCAGGGAGAGAGCTTAAAAAGGGAAAAACGTAGAGATTTAAGTGTATTGATTAAAATTCAGTTGTGAGAGAATAGGAAAGAATATTTGAAAATTCTCTTCATGATCATTTGAATGTCAGAATAAAACATTTTTACAACATTTTACTGAGTAAATTTAAATAGAATAAAGTGAATGAATCTAAACTATAAACCTTGATGATTTTATAGGATGCTTACAGCCATGTGCTGCCTCACAGATGATTTAGAACCTTCCTATCGCCCCAGAAAGCTCCCCTTTTCATTTACTATCATCACCCTAGTTAATCTTTTTTTAAAAAATTCTTTCACCATACATTAGTTTTGCTTGTTTTTGAATTTTAGATAAAAGTAGTAGTACAGTTTGCTTTTTTGTGTGTCTGCCTTCTTGTTTTTAACTTGTAATTGTAATGTAATTGTTTTTAAATTTACACACAGTGAAGTTCATTTTATTGTATGTCTACAGCTCTCTGGGGTTTAACACATGCACAGATTCCTGCAACCTCTATCACAATCAAGATGTGAAAGAGTGTGCCATTGACCAAAAAATCTTCTTCTGGTTGCCCCTTTGTAGTCAGGTCCTCCTTTCCCTTCTACTCTGTGACAAGCACTACTCTCCATTTATGGTTTTGCCCTCTCCAAAATGTCACATAAAACATCATACATATGTAACTTTTGATACTGCCTTCTTTAAATTATGCATTTAAGGTTCTTTCATGAGCAGGAATAGTTTGTTCATTTTTATTGCTGAGTAGTATTCCGTTATATGACTATATCATATATATATCATTTGGCTGTTAGGACTTCTTACCTTTCCAAATAAATTTGATAATTGGTTTTTCCATTTCTGCAGAGTAGGCTGTTAGAATTTTGATTGGGATTGTGTTGAATCTGTACCTTGCCACTTTGCTGAATATGTTTATTAACTCTAGTAGCTTTGTTGTAGATTTTTGGGGACTTTCTATATATAGAATCATGTCATCTGCAAATAGTGAAACTTTTGCATTTTGAATTTTGATTGGGATTGTGTTGAATATGTACCTTGCCACTTTGCTGAATATGTTTATTGACTCTAGTAGCTTTGTTATAGATTTTTGGGGACTTTCTATATATAGAATCATGTCATCTGCAAATAGTGAAACTTTTGCTTCTTCCGTTCCAGTTTAGATGCCTTCTGCTTCTTTTTCTTGCCTAATTGTTCTGGCTAGAACTTCCAGTATAATGTTGAATAACAATAGTGACAGTAAGCATCCTTGTCTTGTTCCAGATCTTAGAGGGAAAGTTTTAGACTTTCACCATCAAGTACGATATTAGCTGTGGGCTTTTCATATATGCCCTCTATCATGTTGAGGAAGTTTCTTTCTATTCCTATTTTTGAAGTGTTTTTATCAAGAAAGTATGCTAGACTTTGTCCAATGACTTTTCTGCATCAATGGAGATGATCATGTAGTTTTCTCCCTTTGTTTTGCTAATGTAATATATTACATTAATTGATTTTCTTATGTTGAACCACCCTTGCATACCTGGAATATAACTCACTTGATCATGGTATATAAAACTTTTAATGGCTATTGGGTTTCATTTGCAAGCAGTTTGTTGAACATTTTTGCATCTATATTCATAAGAGAAATTGGTCTGTAATTTTCTTTTCTTGTGGTATCTTACCTGGCTTTGGTATTAGCATGATGTTGGTCTCACAGGATGAACTAGATAGTGATTCCTCCTCTTCCATTTTTTGGAAGAGTTTGAGCAGGATTGTTATTAATTCTTCTTGAAATGCTTGGTAGAATTACTCTCTGAAGCCATCTGGTTTTGGGCTTTTCTTTACTTGTAAATGGTCGGCTGAGGTCTTCTCTTTCTTTTGGAGTTAGTGTACATTGTTCACGTGTTTCTAGGAATTTGTCCATTTTATCTTGGTTGTCTAATTTGTTAGCTTACAGTTGTTCATAGTATTCTCTTATGATCCATTTATTTCTGTGGGGTCAGTAGTAATGTCCCCCCTCTCATTTTTTATTTTATTTATTATCTTTTTTTTTATTTGTCAGTATAGCTACGGGTTTGTCAATTTTATTGATCTTTTTGAAAAACCAACTTTTGGTTTTGCTAAGTCCATTGATTTTTTATTCTCAATTTCATTTATTTCTGCTCTAATCTTTATTATTTCTTTCCTTCAACTTGCTGTGGGATTTGTTTGTTGTACTTTTTCTAATTCCTCCAGGTGCGTGGCTAGGTCTTTGATTTTAGCTCTTTCTTTTTTTTTAAAATGTAAGTGTTTAGGGCTATAAATTTCTCTCTTAGCAGTGCTTTCACTGCATCCCATAAGTTCTGGTGTGTTGTGTTCTTGTTTTCATTCTTCTCAAGATATTTATTTACTCATTTCCCTTGCAATGTCTTCTTTGACCCACATTAGTGGGTCATCTTTAAAACTGTGCTACTTAACTTGCATATATTTGTGGATGTTCCAGTTCTCTGAATGTTATTGACTTCCAGCTTCATTCCATTATGACCATTATGGTCAGAGAAGATGCTTTGAATAATTTTATTCTTTTAAAATTTATTGTGACTTGTTTGGTTATCCTGGAGAATGATCCATGTGCACTTGATAAGAATGCATATCAAGCTTGGGGTGCAATGTTCTGTATATGTCTCTTAGTCTAGCTCATTTATCATGTTGTTCAAGTGCTTCCTTATTGATCTTCTATCTAGATATTCTATCTATTGATCTGAATGTTGTATTGAAGTTTCCAACTATTATTATAGATGTGTCTATTTCTCCCTTCAGTTTTGCCAGTGTTTGCCTCATGTATCTTGGAGCACTGTGATTAGGTGCATAAATACTTATGCTTGTTATTTCTTCTTGGTGGACTGCCCCTTTTATTAATATATAGTGTCTTTCCTTGTCTCTTATAACAGCTTTTGACTTAATGTCTATTTTGCCCAATATTAACATAGCTATCCCAGCACTTTCTTGGTTACTATTTGAATGGAATATCTTTTTCCATTATTTCACTTTCAACCTATTTGTGTTTTTGGATCTAAGATGAGTCTGTTATAAACAACATTTAGTTGGATCATGCTTTGTTATCCGTTCTGCCAATTTGTGTCTTTGGATTGGGGAATTTAATCCATTAACATTCAATGTTATTACTGTAAAGCAACACTTATTTCAGCCATTTTATCCTTTGGCTTTTGTATATCATATATATATTTGTCTCTCTTTTTACTCTTTTAGTTATCTTTACTGATAAACTTCATTTATACACTCTACTCCAACCTCTCTCTCTCCTGCCTTTTTCTTTTAGCCTATAGAACTTCCTTTAGTATTTCTTGTAGGGCAGGTCTCTTGTTGATGAACTCTCTCAGTTTCTCTTACCTGTGAATGTTTTAAGCTTTCCCTCATTTTTGAAGGTCAGTTTTGCTGGAGGAAGAATTTTTGGCTGGCAGTTTTTCTCTTTCAGTATCTTCAATATATCATACCACTCCCATCTTGCCTCCACGGTTTCTGATGAGAAATTGGCAGTTATTCTTACCACAAATTCTGAATGTGAAGAATCACTTTTCTCTTGTTGCTTGCAGAAATCTCTCTTTATCTCTGACACGTGATATTCTGATTATTATGTGTCTCAGAGCAGGTCTGTTAGGTTTTATTCTGTTTGGAGTACATTGCATATCTTGGACATGCATATTTATGTCTTTCATAAGAGTTGGGAACTTTTTGGTCATCTGTTCTTCTGACTGTATGAGTTTGATTTTCCTGTCTCCTAGTTTGCTGATTCTTTCTTTTGCCTGTTCAAATCTGCTGTTGCATGCCTGTAGTGTGTTTTTAATCTCTACTATTGTGCCTTTCATCCCCATAATTTCTGTTATGTTTCTTTTTATACTTTCAAATTCTTCTTTATGCCCACACATTGTCTTCTTCATATGCCTTATTGCTCTCTCTCTTTAAAAATATTTATTTTATTTATTTACTTCTCTCCACCCTCTTTTTAGTTGCATTTGCTATGTCTGTTTGTCTTTGTTTCTTTAGGAGGCACCAGGAACTGAACCCAGGACCTCCAATGTGGGAGGGAAGCACCTAATTTCTTGAGCCACCTCTGTTCCTTGCTTTGCTGTGTCTCTCATTATGCTTTTCCTACTGTGTCTCCTGTTGCACTGTCTTGTTGTGTCAGCTTGCCATGCCTGCCTTTCACATCAGCTTGCTGTCTTACTTGTCTTCTTTAGGAAGCACCAGGAACCTCTGCTCTCTGCTTTGTTGTGTCTCTCATTATATTTTTCTTCTTGTGTCTCTTGTTGTGTCAGCTTGCCATGCCTGCCTGTTGCACCAGCTTGCTGTCTTCTTTAGGAGGCACTGGGAACTGAACCACGGACCTCCTGTGTGGTTGGTGGAAGCTCATTCACTTGAACCACATCCACTTGCCTTCCTTATCTCTTCATCCATATTTTCCTTCATTTCCTTGAATTGATTTAGGAGATTTGTTTGAACTTCTTTGATTAGTTTTCCCAAATTCTGTGTTTTAATTTGTTCCCTTGACTGAGTCATATCCACCTGTTTCTTAGTATGACTTGTAATTTCTTACTGATGTCTAGGCATGTGATTTTCTTGATGAATTAACACTGAAGGTCTGTTAGGTATAGTTCATTTATCATACTATTCTAGGTCCAATACTTCTTGTCTAGGGTTTTATTTTTGATTGGCTTTGTGTTAAGGCTCTTCTTTGGTGCTTTTTTTTTTTAAGATTTATTTTATTTATTTATCCCCTCTTTCCCCTGTTGTCTGCTCTCTGTGTCCATTTGCTGTGTGTTCTTCTGCATCCACTTGTATTATCAGGTGGTACTGGGAAACTGTGTCTCTTTTTTATCGTGTCATCTTGCTGCATCAGCTCTCTATGTGTGTGGCACCACTCCTGGGAGGGCTGTGCTTTTTTCATGTGGGGCGGCTCTTCTTGTGGGATATACTGTTTGCGTGTGGGGCTCCCTGAGTGGCATGGCACTCCTTGTGCGTGACAGTACTGCGCATGGGCCAGCTCACCACATGAGTCAGGAGGCCCTGGGTATAGAACCCTGGACCCTCCAAATGGTAGGTGGATGCTCTATCAGTTGAGTCATGTCTGCTTTCTCTCTGGTGCTTGATCTAACCTATTCTAGACTTTTAGAATAGCCTGTGTTTAATTGATCAGATTTTCTCAGCTCTCATTCATCAGATTCTTGCTCTGGATATGCAGTACAATTTTTAAGATTGCAATTTTTGTCCAATTGTTTTACCTTCAGGAGAAAGGTTTCTCTCCTCTATTCCTTCTCCAGGAATCTTGATGTGTTCTCTTTGTTTTTGTGCAGATTTTTCTCCCCAGCTTCTATGATTGTTTAAATGCTTTCCCTCATGAAGTGTCCCATTATCCTTACAGTTTTCAGTTCTGGGATCCTCATGTCTTAGAGCAGTTCAGTTGAACTTTCCCCCTGTTTTTCCTATGTAAGGCTTTTGTATTTCCAGTTTTTTCTCGGTTAGGGTGTCCCACCCCAGGGAGCCAGATAGGGTCAATCCAGAAAGGAGGATCACTTAAGAAAAATTTATTTCGCATATAGGTGGTCCAGCCAATAGAACCTGGATTGAGTGAGCACACCACTTGCCAGCCTTTCTACCATAGTCTCCTCTATTTTACACTCTGGGGCTCCTTTCATATGCAGCACTCCTCAGAGGCTTGTGCTCCACTCTGGTTCTCTGCACACTTGGGACCCTTGCCTAGATATGCATGGGGTTCTTACTTGCTGCTGCAAGTGGCTCTATAGTCTGTCTGTGGTGGGATGAGGGACTTGGGCTACTGCCTCTGAGCAACTCCCAAGCTGTGCAGGACTGAATGTGGGGAGGGAAGTGGACTGGTCAGTCTGGGATGGAAATTTCCTTCCTGTTATTTTTGTTTTTCTTCTACTCAGCATTTGTGGAGTCCTTCTCCAGTCTTTACCATCCTCCAGAGTTCTAAACAAATAAGATTTGTCCTTTATCTGCTGAAGCTCTGGCAAGGTTTTTTCAGGGGAAGTTTTACATCATCATGTTGATTACATCACTTCCAATAAAACTGACTTTTAGACCTTGACTTTGTACTCTGTGATCTTGCTAAATTAACTCCATAATTTGTTCTAACATTATGTAGATTTTTTTTGAATTTTCTACATAGGGAAACATGTCATCTTCGAATAAAGGCAGGTTAACTTTTTCTTTGGTAATATTTGTGGCTTTTGCTTGTTTCTTCTCTTACTGCATTGGCTAGGATCTCTGAAGTAGTGCTGAACAGAAATGGGAGAGTGGCCATCCTTGTCATACATATCCCAACTTAGGGGGTGTTTTGCTTGCTGAAGGTTGCTGGAATGTAATATACCAGAAATAGGTTGACTTTTACAATGGGGATTTATTAACTTATAAGCTTAATAAATTCTGAGACCATGAAAGTGTCCAAATCAAGGCACGATCAGGAGTTGCTTTCTCCCTGAGGTGCAGTGGGTGATCAGTCATATGGCAGCATCTGTTGGTCTCTGCCTTCTCTGGGCCTCATTGCTTTCAACTTCTGGCTTCATCTCTCCCTGGTTCTCCTCTGTCTCTGAAGTTTTTTTCTGTATCTGTGACTTTTCATTTCTCTGTTTATAAAGGACTCTGCTAAGAGGATTAAGACCCACCCCAGGCCACATAATCTAATCAAAGAAACTTAATCAAAAAGTTCCTGGAAGTGATTGTGAACCTGTTTCCCATGTATGAGGCCCTAGGTTCAATCCCTGGTACCTCCTAAAAATAAAAAAGTCTCCACCTACACTAGGTTTACATGCACAGGAATGGATTCATTTAAGTATATATATATATATATATATAAATTTCTGGGGTCTAGAAAATCCTCCAACTAACACAGGAGGAAAGAGTTCAGTATTTCACTGTTGAATGTCATGCTAGCTATAAGCGTTTTTGTAGATACCTGTTATTTGATTGAGAGGATTCCTTTATATTCCAAATTTTCTAAGTTTTTTTTGTTTTTGTTTTTAAATTTTTTTCATGATTGGGTATTGAATTCCAGCAAAATTTTAGTGTGTCTGATTGTTTGAATGTGATAATTTTAGTGAATGTAATTTATTCAACAAATATTTATTGAGTATCTACTATATGCCAGGATATAGTAGCAAACAAAGCATATAAAAATCTCTAGCTTAGCAAGTATAATTGATGATGATTAGCATTGGTGACCTTCTGGGGTGGGCAGATAAGGGTCACAGTGATGATCACAACTCCACAGTTTATGTACCCCAACTGGGTGCAATTCTCATTCAGGTCTGCCGGTCTCCCTCTGGCACCGTTTCTTAAGTTTTTATGTGTTACCTATAACAAAATTCTGTCAGTCTGGCTCTATCATCTGAGGTCTTAAAGAGGTGGCTTGGAAGGACCAAAAGGGCTTTGCTGTTAACAGAGTTTGTTGGTTATTAAGTTATTAAGTTCTGTTGGTTGTGTATGTCCCGCTGCTCATGAAACAGTCGTTTACTCTTACACATTAAGGAATATACTATACATGGAAAAAAGAACTCTTGTTTTCATTAATTTTTTTCTTACTGGGTCAAGAATTAACCACTTTGGAAGCAGAGCTGAAGTAATCCCATCAGGAACTGGTATTGGTTTCGGGGAGCCTCAGATCCAACAGCTCTTTTATATAGGGTGTCTATCCAGGAATTAGGGCTAGAGAAGCTCGAGTGTGGTTTATGTTTCGTTTCCAAGTAAGACTAACATCATGATAGTAGAGAGTTTGCAGGGAAATCGAAGTATTGTCACTAAATGATTAATCTGATAGGAAAAAGATATTCGAATGGATGGAGATTAGAACTGGATTATTTGAAATTTTGCGTGCAGACATTTTTATTCAGAGGCAATCCCCAAAGCTTGAGAATTTGTTTCTAGCAATCAACCTCAAGTTCTGGTTAACGCTGCATCTTCATCTGAGCAACAGAACCGGGTGCTGGCTGTGCGTCGAGAGCGTGCCCTTCACCCCCACAGCCCTGTCAGCCCAGCCGTCCAGGAACGGAGAAGCAGCTGCTCAGGGTTCCAGGGCCCGGAGGCCGCTCCCGCAGAAGGCGGGCGTTCTGAGGACAGGGGTCGTTCGCCAAGTCCGACGGGGCACCAGCACGCTAGACTGAAGATGCTGCCCTTGAAATGGCCCGGCGCTCTGCCGACCTGCCGGGGAGGCCTGGGCCGGGGCCGGGCCCCGCGGGGCAGCGCGGCGCTCCCGGCATGCAGTGCGCGGGGCGCGTGCCCACGGGGGGGCAGAGACGGCGGGCGCGACCCCGACCTTCCGCCGCCCGAGCTGGGCGGGAGAGCCGGGAGCGCGTTTCCAGGGGCGCTTCCGCTCAGCTTGTTTCTATTTTAAAGCCTGGAGACAATTAAAGACCGGCGTCTGCGGCCGGGATAGGTTTCTCCCTCCGCCGCTCGCGCTATTCTTAGACACTGCTGAGCCGCGAGCGGCGGCGTGTGAAGGCGCTGGCTGCTTCTCCTTCGAGCGGCAGCAGCTTGCCCTGCGGAGGCCGGAGGCTCGGAGGCGCCTCCCCGGAGCCCCCCGCGGGGCCTGGGCTGCTCTTCCCCGCCGAGCGCGCTCGCGGAGCGGGGGGAAGGCGGCGGGAGGCGAGGCCGGGGCCCGCGGCGAGCAAGGGGCGGGGTGGGCTTCCCTCAGCAGGCGCTGGGTTTATTCTTCCTGAAACGGTGCTCCTTCCACCGCTCTCCAAGGTCGCGAACGGAAACTGTCGTGACAAAAGCTCATCAATATATATGTATAATATATGTATATTCATTTATTTTTAAATTTCTCTGAAGCTAATACTGTATTTTGGCAGAGTGCGCCGCTTTCAATATGGTCATCTCGAGCTTAAAAAAAGATTAATTCAGCCAGCTTTTGTTGAACACTTACTAAGTATGACACAAGGTTACTTAAGATACAGTCTTTGTCCTCCAGGAGAAGAAACAAAACATGCACATGGGTTTTTATAGTAAAACAACCAGGGGGCATTATTACTAAAACGGATAAATTGAAAAGCCTATTTGCCGGTGATGTTGAACTAAGTACATTCCACAAGGATTCAACATGAACCAAGGTTTGCTTTTGTATGTGTCTGAAATCATAATAAAAATTAAACAATTTAAAAAATATTATAAATTATGAAATCATTAAAATTGAAATGGAATAAAAATAATGTACATATCCAAACCTGTAGGGTGAAAAAGTGTTAGAAATCTCTATTCGCCTCTCTTTTGGCTGGATCACACCTAAAATAACCCAAATGAAAAATAAAACTGTTTTAAAGACCTCTAGAGAAAAAATATTCTAAAACCTCCCTCCATAATTTACTCCTGTGTTCAACAACCCTGAGATTAAATGTTTAAAAGTGGGCTTCTCATATATATAGATGAAAGGAACGCTAAATATAAAATATGGAAAGCTTTGCATTATGTAAAAGACCTCCCGTTCAGAAAAAATCAGGACGTACTTAGCTCAAAAGAACCTACAATGAAAAAGGAAAACATTTTTCCCCAAGATTTTTTTCTTCAAATCCCCAGAAATTCAATTAGCTCAAGAAAAAATTTTATCTAGCCCTACAGATTTTGGAAAAACAAGAAAAAACGAAACCTGTAAGGTGCAGCCTAAATGATACTACTTTAAAGGAAAGTTTGTAGTCTTAATTGCACAGATTAGAAGATGAGAAAGATTGAAAATTCACAAGCTAAGTGCTCAGGACAATACAACAGAAAAACAACCACAGAGCAAACAGGAGGAAGGAAATAATAAAGATAAGACTAGCAATTAAGGAGCTAGAAAACAAAGTAATAATATAGAAAGTTAACCAAACTAAAAGCTGGTTCCTTGAAAAGAGTGATAAAACAGCCTCTGGCAAGAATGGCCAAGGATGAAAGGAAGAGAAAGGGGTCATAACTACTGATGGAAATTTAAAAACATGGAAAAGAATACTGTGGACAAGTTTGTGACAATGTGTTTGGAAACTTAGAGAATTTGAGCAATTTCTTAGAAAAATAAATCAGAAAAAAATGGATGAAACAGAAAGCCTAAATACTTTCATAAGCAGCAAAAGAAATAAATCAAGTTGATAATTTACTCTTTCCCTGGCCTCATTGCCACTCCCCTCCCAAAAAAACCCGCCCAGGCACAGCCAAATTTACAAAATAAAAAGAACAGATAAACCCCAAAGAATAGAAAAAAGAGGGAAACTTTTCAGATCATTTTATGAGGTTAGAATAACCTTGACAATAGTGAAACAGCATAGTAAGACACAGCAAAATTATAGGCCAGTGTCAATTATGAACATGAATAAAATGCTGTTAAATAAAATATTAGCAAATCAAAGCTATCAAAATATTTTTAAAAGTATGAGCACACTATTGACCAGTGTTTATCCCAGTGTCGCAGAATGGGTTGACATTAGTAAGAATGTCATTCACCACACTTGTACAGGAAGACTTCCCAGCTGTGCTGCTACTCAGGCTCTTGAACCTGGCACCTAATCCTGGTTTGGGGGAAGAACATTGGATTGGATAAAGGAACCTGGGTCAGTGTTCCAATTCCGCATCTTCTTGGCTGTGTGACCTTGCTTAAAAGCTCTGCGTCTCTGTCCCCTTCATTTGTCATAAGCATCAAATGAGAAAATGCACAAGGGCCCAGCCTCTTACAAGCATCACTCAGTAAATGCTAGTCTGTCCCTTCTTTGTTTCCAAATCTTTATTTCTTTGTCCTTAGGAGGGTGAGTGATCATTTCTAGTTTCTCATCTGCCTCCAACATAGTGGGATTCTGTCGTATTGTTATTTAAATACTATAAAAATAATCTCATGCGTATGTTTTATTTTTTCCAATATTATGTTTCTTGAGGATTGCTGTAATATAAATCCCTCACTCTGCTTAAGACAGTGGCAGTCTTTCTACCTATCCATTTGTATTGTCAATCTATCTATTAATATTTATCATGTTTTTTTGTTGGTTCCATTATGAAACACAGACTTCTTGCATGTATAACATATAAACTTCCTGTCCTTCAGTGCTTGATACAGTGTTTGAACAAAGGTGTGTTCAATAAACATTAAAAGTGGATTGAGGGGATGCGGCTGTGGCTCGATCATTTGGGCTCCCATCTACCATATGGGGGGCCCTGGGTTCACGTCCAGAAGTCTCCTTGTGAAGGCGGGCTTGCCTGCACATTGCTGAGAGCCACCAGGCCCGCAAGCATTGCCTGGCCCGCAGCACGGTGGAAGCACCAACTCAGCAAGGTGATGCAACAAAAAAAAGGGAGACAGACAAAAACACAGAAGAACGCATAGTGAATGGACACAGAGAACAGACAGTATGCAAAAAAAAAAAAAAAAAAGCCACAAAGGGCAGGGGATTAAAAAAAAAGTGGATTGGGGGAAACAGATGTGGCTCAAGCAGTTAGGCACCCGCCTACCACACGGGAGGTCCTGGGTTCAGTTTCTGGTGCCTCCTAAAGAAGACCAGCAAGACAATGAGCTAATGTAATGGGCTGACACAACAAGATGACGTCGTGAAATAACACAACAAGGAAACACAATGAGAGACATAAAAAGCAGGGAGTGGAAGTGGCTCAAGCATTTAGGTATCTCCCTCCCACATGGGAGGTCCTGGTTTGGTTCCCAGTGCCTCCTAAAAAGAAGACGAGTGACACAGAGAGCACACAAAGAGTAGAGAGTGAACGCAAACGAGGATGGGGGGAGAAAAATATAAAAAAAATAAATCTTAAAAAAAAGAGTGGGTTGAGGTCCCGGATTCAATCCCTGATACCTCTTTTAAAAAAAAAGTGGATTGGAGCCCCTAGCTATTCCCAACAATAGGTTCATGCTTTCTTTGAATGTTATACCTAGAATTACTTATATTTTGAATAATTAACCTTCCATGGGAACTTTCAGTTAGACTGAAAAGTTCTTTGGCCATTCTATTCTGTTGATGACACAGCTCTGGGTTATCATCATTTTGTTTATTTGATATATTCTTGAAGAGTGTGTCATGAAATGTTTATAGCAAATACTAGGATTTCAAATCCTATCTCTATTATAATTTGATATGTTCTCCTACTGTGCTTTGGCTCCAAATATAATAAAAATCACATTTCTGAAATCCAAATTTTACCTCAAGGGGATTGCTGTTCTTGTTAATGAAGAGTTTGTATACATTGAACTCTTCTGAAAATGTTTACTCAAATAGTTCTTAGCCCTCAGACTCTTCAAAATCACATTAACATGCATATTAAGTACAAAACAAACAGCAAATCTGTACTTATTAGAAATTCTTCCCCAAGAGTTGAATATTTAGAAAATGATACTCTGGCACCACTCAGAAAACTCGATTTTATTGGTAAACACTTTTCATGTATTGTTTTCCCAGCCAGTAGAGATGACTAAGATACACAGCATCTCCTTGTTTGTACTAAAATAGCAAAACTACTGCCTCTTTAAAGGAAATCTTACTCCCTGTTAAGAACTTAGTTAATAATTATTTATTTTAAACCTCTCCCAATACTTATCACCTTGATTCAAGTAGGTCCTTGGCCCCTCAGAGTCTCAAGAATACGTCTGGAAACTTTAAAAAGTAACAAAAGTTTAGGGATGTTACTCTAGCACAAAGTTAGTCTTTAACTGGTCTAAAGAGAGTTTTGTCACACATAGGCTTATATTATAGCTGAAAATCTGTGTGAAATAATGAAATGGCATATTATATCTCTAAATTTCCTTTAAGTCATCCAGCTTGTGTTGAGGACAAACTCTGAATTCTTTGATTTCTGATGGCTATCACTGATAGCTTGAAAAGATCATGATTCCTTTTTTGAGGACCAATATATTAAAATGAATGATTTTGGTGCATAATAGCTTCTGGACTAGTTTGAGGTATTAAGGATTAATTTATGTCATCTAGTTAAGCATGGAATTTCACGTTCCTCGAAAAGAAAGTGAGGACTGTGCACGGGTGTGGTGGATAAAGGTGGGATTAGCTCTGAGGCAGTGCCAGCCTCTAGCCCCTTGTCCCTCGTGCTCTTGTGACAGGAACGTTCTCCACAGGATGGAGGTGGCTCGGGGCCCGTGAAACCCATGAGCCCTTGGACCTTGACTTGCCTGTCCTAAGCACCTGAGCACCCACGACTGGGGCCCTCTGTTTGGTCTTAGAGGAACCATTTTCAGGGTTGAGTTGGGCCTCAGAACTTCACCTGAGCATTCATAGAGCCCTTGACTGGGGATCTTCTTTCTGTCTTTCTTTGTGTTTTCTCAGCCTTCCTACCCCCCCCCCCACACTCATCTCCAGTTTTAATTCAAAGGAAGCCTGTTCTTTATGGATCCATTCATCTCAAGACTGTTATGGCAGAAGTAGGGGCTTCTTTCTCATGTGTTCATGTCTACGAAATGGGATGGGATGTAATTACTGATGGTGCACCCTCCTTATCACACTGAGTTAAGTTTAACATTAGAAGTAGTCATAGCAATACTAATAGCTAACATTAATTGAGCATTTCATTTGTGTTAAACACTGTGTTACATGCGTATACCTATGTTTCATGTAACATGAGTTGACTATACAGATGTACACACGCGCAGGTATATACTTATTGTTCCATTTCCTAGGCTGCTTAAAACAGATACCATGATATGGATTGACTTAAACAATGGGAATTTATTTTACAGTTTTAAGGTCAAGAAACTGTCCAAATCAAGGCATCAGCAAGGTGAGGCTTCCCTCCTGCAGATGGCCTGCTGGTGACCTTTGGCTCCTCTGTCACCTGGCAAGGCAAAATGGCGGCTCTGCTGGTCTCTCCCTTCCCTTCCAGGTTTTGTGGCTTTCAGTTTCTGCTATCTCTTTGTCTCAATTTCATTCTCTTACAAAGGACTCCAGTAAGAGGATTAAAACCCATTCTGATGGAGGAGGGCCATGCCTTGACTGCAGTAACCTCTTCAGAAGGGTCCACTTACGCCCGCAGGAATGGACTAGCTGTAAGAACCTCATTTTCAGGGGGCACATTCAGTTCCAAACCACCACGCTTATTTAATTTTTATAACAATTTTATGAGTTAGCAACTATTATTTTCCTCATTTTATGGATGAGGACACTGAGGCTCAGAGGTTCAGTAATTTACCTCAGTTACTAAGTGAGTGAAGATGAAATTTGAAAAAGTGAACCTTGCTTCAAAGTTCTTGATCTCAAACATTTTGTCTTCTTTGTAACTCCCAACATATTCTAGTAGGAAGGTGCAATTGACACCCCCATTTCCTATCAGTGCCTTTCCCTACAGTAACTGCTCTTGTGTTTTATAGATCATTGTTTTTAGGTATTTGCAATACTTGTACACATAACATGATTTCCTTTTGTGGGAATTTAAAAAATACAAATTGTATCATACTGGATGTCTTCATCTATAATTTTTTTTTTTACTCTAACAATGTATTTTAGAGATTTTTTTCCAGTTCAATACAAAAAATAGTTTTTTTAATTTTTAAAAAAAGTGTTGGGTCCCATATTATATGCTAGTATAGTCGAGCCTTTCTCTCTCTCTCTTTTTTTAAGATTTATTATTTGTTTATTTATCCCCCCCTTTGCGGCTTGTTCCTTTCTTTGCTACCTCTTCTCTGTGTCCATTTGCTATGTGTTTTTTCTGTAACTGCTTGTCTCCTTTTGTTGTGTCATCTTGCTGCACCAGCTCTCCATGGCACATGGGCATCAGCTCTCCATGGTGCATGGGCCAGCTTGCCTTACTAGGAGGCCCCAGGACGCGAACCCAGGGCCTCCCACATGGTAGATGGGAGCCCAACTGATTGAGCCACAGCTGCTTCCCTAGCCTTTCTCTTTTGACGGATAGTGATCTGAGTTTTTATAACACAAATGGTGCTGCAGTAAGCGTCCTTGGGTTGGCCTCCTGTGCACACTTCTCCTTCTTTCTAAGAGGTTGAACTCATAGTAGCATTCTGGAGTGTGATTGCTAGCAGACTGACACCTTTCTCACTTTTTCTCATCCTCCAACACAGAGAAAAATGCAACTTTAGAAAATTGCCCATGCAGGTGGTCTATTCTTTTTTCTTGGCATTATTACCCTCAGGACCTTGGGTTCACAGGATGGTTAGAACTCACCTGCCCAGTGTAAGGCTCCCGCCCTGCATGATGAAGGGTGTTTCTCTCTCTTGGCCAAGCACCCGCTGGTTTCTTCTGCTTGGAGAAGAAAATGACACGGGAAAGAAATCTTCCCCAGTAGGTCGGTTTTAGCCTCTCCTGAACACTGATCAGTGACCTTTGTCCTGCATGAACCACTTTAGCTGGGAGGTAAACCCTGTCCCTCTTGTATGTATTTTATTTCATGCAAGGAGAACCAGTTTTTTCCTTTTCTGTTTATTTTTATTTTTATTATTTTAAAAACATTTTTTTAAATTATTTTTTTAAAGGTACATATATCACACAAAATGTTACATTAAAAAATATAAGAGGTTCCCATATACTCCACTCCCCACACCCCTACTCCTCCCACATCGACAACTTCTTTCATTATTGTGATACATTCATTGTATTTGATGAGTACATTTTGGAGCACTGCTACACAGCATCAATTATAGTTTATGTTGTGGTTTACACTCTCTCTCAGGCCATTGAGTGGGTTATGGCAGGATATATATGTCCTGCATCTGTCCCTGCAATATCATTGAGGACAACTCCAAGTCCTGAAAATGCCCCCATATCACACCTTTTTCCCTCTCCCTGCCTTCAGCAAATCCCTTGGCCACTGTCTCCACATCAATGATATCATTTCTTCCATTGCTAGAGTCACAATAATTCTATAGTAGAATATCATTAAATCCACTCTAATCCATATTTCATTCCTCCATCCTGAGGACACTGGGATGGCGATGCCCACTCCACCTCTAAACTGAGAGGGGGCTTAGATGCCACATGACTGATGGATGGGGTTCTCCTGCCTGCAGCTGAACTCTCGGTTCTCTGGTGTGGTGGTTGACAATCCTCACCTCCCTTTGAGAACCAGGTTCTAAACGACTTCATCCAATTCAGGGAGGCAGCCCCAGTGTATCCACTACCCATGGTCTCACCTAGAGGCACGTACGTCCTCTTGACTCCCTTCAGAATCACGTCTCCATGAGAACCACAGTTTCCACTCCAGACTTCACTCCAGAAAGTCTCCACAGTTTCCATGCCATACTTTCACTCCAGAAGGTCTCCACAGCTTCAGCTTTCATGACAATTTTCTCTCTCACTCAGTGGCCCACTTTTTGTACTGTTTGGACCACTTAGTAAAGCGGTCTCCTAAAGCATTTTTTCTTATATCGATATAAAGGATAAACTGGGCTCCTTAACATCATAGATCTGAGGTACTGCAGATATTTACATACTCCTCTTTAATTTAGTTTTTTAAAATTTAATTTAATTTAATTCTTTACTCCTTGTTAAAAAATGAGGCTTTCTTAGGTATTATCACCTCTTTAATTATCACTGATACTAGTAACTCTCTCAAAAACTAGTAAGTTTAGTCATTTCTCCTCTACTTGAAGTGGGACACTTTTATTTGCTTTTTCTACTCCTCAGGGCTTTGCCAATCTATGTACCATACTTTCTAATATACCGGATTTGGCCATTTTGAAAAGAGAGTCATGGCATTTGAGAGCTGGACATTCTTTAAATTATTTCATTTACATGAAGAACCTGAGTGGTTAAATGTATCTCTGAAAGATGGACTAGAACTCAGGTCACCTTGCCGAGTTAAGGACTTGTAAGGTACCTGCTTTCCTCCACAGTTGCCGTACAAGGAGCTCCCAGTTCTCTTGGCCAGTGCTGAGTAAATGATCTAAATAGTCTCGGCTAGGATTTTTTTGGCTGCTCATTTTTGGGGTGGGGCCAGGTGGGGACTGGGAAATGGTGGAGATGATTACTCACTGCAAACATGCAAACCCTAAACAGAAGCAAGAGGCCGCTCCAGTCGCTTGGTCAGGTCTGGGTTTGCAATGACATCCAGGTCGTAGCACAGTTTTGCCAGGACACTCTCACCCCTCACACCTTTGGAACCAGGGAGACTGTGAAACTCCTGCCCAAGACAACCCCAGAGGGCTCCCAAGAGCGCCAGCAGGAGCTGGTGGGGCATGAAATGGGGATTGGGTTTCCCTCGACCCAGGGGTTCCGGGATGCGCTCCGCGGCCCCGCTCTTGAGCGCTGGAGAGTGTGGAGAGCCCCAGGAGGAGAGGCCCTTACCACCGCAATGGTCAGGCAGGGAGGGCCCCAGCGACCCCCTCACTGCTGAGCCAGGGCTGGGCGGCTCTCTGCCCACAGCCGCATGCGTGGGGTGGCGTGGCATTCAAGGTCTTTGTGCACCTTCCTGACAAATGCCCTGACATTAGTGACCCGGTTCCTAGAGGACTCCCGAGCAGTTCTGTAGTGCAAGCTCCAGGGACCCCGAGAGGCGATGGCCTTGGGGGGCGGGGGCCGAGAGCAAGGCCTGTCTCCTTCGGGCCCTGACTTCTCCCTTGTTTTTCCCCACTCCCTTCTCCCTGCTCTGCCTCGCCTCTCTCTGGGCCACAGTGTTAGCAGGGTGTGTTGTCTTTGGGGCTCTGACCCCCTTCCCCCACCTCCTGTTGACTCACTGGCCATCGAGACATTATTGGGCACCCAGCACCCCAAGGTGGGACCTTCTAACCAGACATGCCCAGTAATTAGCCCTGGCCATAGCCTGGCAGTTGCAGCCCTCCAAGGTGGGGTGGGGCATGGGGCATGGGTGCCAGCAGGCACGTTTGCGATGGCTGGCGGGGGGCACTGGCAGCAAGAGGTACCAGAGGAGCAGGCAAAAGCTTCGTGGAAGCTCCTCATCTCAGCTTCCTTCTGGCATCCTTGCAACACTCTCTGCGTGGCTTCTAGTCTAGGACAAGGCTTTAGTGACAACTTTTTAAAAAAAAATTTTATTGTCTTTATTTTTAAAGATAAATAGATCACACAAAACGTTACATTAAAAACCATAAGAGGTTCCGCTAGGGAAGCGGACTTGGTTCCACAGACAGAACATCCGCCTACCACATGGGAGGACCGCGGTTCAAACCCCAGGCCTCCTTGACCCGTGTGGAGCTGGCCCATGCGCAGTGCTGATGCGCGCAAGGAGTGCCCTGCCACGCAGGGGTGTTCCCCACGTAGGGGAGCCCCACGCACAAGGAGTGCATCCCGTAAGGAGAGCCGCCCAGAGCCAAAGAAAGTGCAGCCTGCCCAGGAATGGTGCCGCCCACACGGAGAGCTGACACAGCAAGATGACACAACGAAAAGAGACACAGATTCCCGGTGCCGCTGACAACAACAGAAGCGGACACAGAACACACATCAAAGGGACACAGAGAGCAGACAACTGGGGTGGGGCGGGGCAAGAAATACAAAATGAAAAAAAAAAAGAAAAGAGGTTCCCATAAACCCCACTCCCCCCCCACATCAACATCCACTTACTTTCATCAGTAAGGCCCATTCACAGCATTGGGTGAACTACAGTGTCAACTTTGGTCCACGAGGTGCGGCAGTGCTCCAGGGTGTATTCACCAAATGCTGACAACTCGTAAATGCTACGTTCAGTAGAAAGGAAGGAAAAGGAAGGAAAAGGAAGGAAAAGTTGCTTCTGAGGATTTTAGTTTTGAATCTGTCCCGGGAGTCAGACGGATGTGAGCCTTTTCGGGTCAGTGCTGGCAACATTCTAGCTGTGCCCAAAGCCCCGTTTCCCCCAGAAGGGCCGCAGAGGGACGCCGTTACTGCTGGGGCTGGAGGCCTGCTTTCCTGGTGACCCCTCAGAGTCAGCGTTTTATCTCCAAGCGGCGTGTTTCTCCTCCACCCTCAGGCAGGGCAGGAAGGCCATCCACTAAGGCGCAGAGTGCAGTTTTAGGTGCAGCGGTGACCCAAAATGAAATGTTTCTTAAATGAACATTAAACCTAAAGTCGGATTGTGCAAAGCATTTCCTTTAGCGACTGCTCCGGATCCTTGGCTGCTGGGTCAGTTCACGGTGGTTCTTTGGCCCCAAAATCTTCCTCTCTCGGCACGCAGGGAAAAGTGTATCCTGCGTTCACCAGTGATGGCTTTTGAGGTAAAATTTAAAAAAGAAACAGGGCTTCTTGAGACACTGGGAAATTGAGTGTATTGATTTGCCTTTCGCATGTGGTAAAAAGGCTTTGACTGATTTACCTTTTGAATCTCAAAGTCTTGGCACAACCTAGCAGTGGCAAGGGAAAGAGCTTTGAAGTGACAGCTTTGGTTCTGTAAGACTCACTGGCCAGAGGGCCTTCTCCGTCTCCTCGTGACTGCGTGGGGATAAAGATGGGGACAGAATTGTCCTCATCACGCCATGCCGGGTCCTGGGTGGCTGAGGGGGCCCCGCTGGGAGGGGGCTGAGGCCCGGCAGATTCAGTTTGTTGTGTGGTTGGTGAGGCACGAGCAGGGAAAGCCATTCTACCCCCAAGTTTTCTCCTACTAAATCTCATAGGATGTAAAATGCTGAAATTTGGGACTAAGTCCTTTAGAGTAAGGACCTCTTTTCCTGGGTCCTTATCAAAGGATAAAAAAAAAATTCAAATACTGAAATGTACTAAGTTATGAATACTTTGCTATGTATTTATTTCTCAGCCTTAGCAGCTGAAAATGTCATGGAAAGTATTTACAAATTTGTCAATGAGAAGCTCCCTGTTTTTGTAAATAAAGTTTTATTGGAACACAACCACACTCATATTTCATGTACTATTTATGCTGTTTTTTTATTACAAGAGCAGAGTTGAGTAGTTATAACCAGAATGTGTGGCCAACAAAGCCTAAAATATTTATTACCTAACCCTGAACAGAAGACCTTGGCTGACTCCTCATCCAAAGTTGTGCATCTGCTTATTGGAATTTAAATTTCTCGAAATCAGGTCCTATGGAAAAACCAGTTCTTCATTTAGCCTAGTCACATTTCAAGTGCTCATTAATCACATGTGGCTGCCATATTAGACAGTGCCGGTCTAGAGAATAATTTCCTTTACATTAATCCAGTTACAGCCCAAATATATTAAGTTCTTTGATCTCCATTCCTTTGTTCAATCAAAGATAAAAATCATCTCAGGGATGAGTCTGAGGCGTCACTGAGGCATCACTTGGCTCTTGGGATTAAGGTACATCTTGTTCTATGAATAATCATCCTTATAAAATTCCCTCCATTGTGTGTGTGATCTAGTTGGTAAAAGTGATTATTTTCTGCTCATTTATGAGACTGAAAGTTATTAGGCATTTTAGCAATTTCCGCATATTTCTTTTAACTCTGCATCCACAATTCTTTCCTGGCCCCTTGTTAGGAGGTGCAGACTCTCTGGACGGGGAAGTGGGTGTCCTTCGCTCAGATGGGAGACCTCACAGCACCCAAGCCTGAGAATCTGTGGCTGCTGCCTTAACATCACTGCAAACACTCTTCCAAAGAGAGCCCTAAAGAGGCATCACTACGGTGATGAGTCAGCTGCTTTCCTGAGGAAAGATTCCAGAGGCTGGGGGATGGGGGGCGGGGAAGGGCGGTCATGGCCCCCAGGTTTGGCAATGGTTTGGATTTCTGTGAAATGAGGTATGATATTTTAACTGGTAAAGAAGGAGGTGGGACTCGATACATCCTCTTCTGATCTGCTATGAGAATCCTTTCTGTAGGAATCAGGGCAAAAGGCTAAGCTGCTGTAACAAAGAGACTCAACAGTACAGTGCCTTAAAATAAGGACGTTTATTTCTGTTTCATAGAACAGTCTGAGGTGAATGTTCCAGATGCTGGAACGCTGTACCACAGCTATTTAAGGACACAGGGTTCCTTCCAAGTCCTTCCTCTGTCTTCCCTCCTCGCCTGCTCCCTGGAAGAGCCGACACCTGCAAGGTTGAAGCTGGGCTGCAGGCATGCCCAAACGTCCCCTTGTGAGAAGAGGAAGCAGCACGAAGGAGCCAGATGCACTGTCTGAAGGTCCAGGCCCAGAGGCGGAACTCATGCTTCTGCTCACCTTGCCCTGGAGTGGTCTAGGGCACTCCTACTGCAAGAGAGGCTGGGAAATGTAGTCCACACTTGTGCTCAGGAAGAAGCAGAAAATGGATTTCTATAGATGGATAACACTTGCCATTACGTTTTCCTTTTCTTAATTCTTGATTTTTTTTCCTTTTCAAACAGCAAGACTCCATATCCACTAAGAAAAATTATTGTTTCCCTTCTTCCCTTCCCTTTTCACTTCCCTCTCCACAGTCAAATTTTTTTCCCCCTAAGAATGAAAGAGAATTTTTTTTCAACTTTTCTGCTCTTGTTTCACCTCAAAAATGACGAATCCTAAACACATATACTGGGTTGGAAGTAGATTACACTTCTATGGGGAATGAGCCCTTTCTATTTAAATTCAAAGGTATGGGGCCCCTGTATAATGTTATGAATGTTTGCTTTGTAAATCTACAACTTTTACTATACTCTTATTGTTTATGTATGTTCATATATAAATGATATAAAGATAATAATATTAATAGGGTGGGTTGGGGGAAAATACTTTGGTTAGCGGTAATATTTTGACAATGTTTTTTAATCATGAGTTTAAAATGTTTAACAACTATACAGGATGTTGGCGGTAGGGTGAATTATGCGAGTGCTGTATGATGCTGTGTGTGTTTGTTTTGTAAATTCACAACTATTACTATGCACTTATTGTTTATGTATGTTCATGTAAGAGTGATATACTTCAATAAATTTAAAAAAAGATGAAATAAAAAGGTCTAAAACGGGAGATTTTCTAGTGCTTTCCTGGAGCAGGGATGGTGTGAGACAGAGATGGCTCCCGTCATACCTTTAACAGCTGTAAACAGAACTGGCACGCCCCGCAGGGCACCCCAGCAGTGCAGGCCTCCCCATTTTCTCGCTCTTTGTTCTCTTCATTCCACTAGAGCAGCTCTAGGTCCTGACAACTGCTGGGGATAACTGACGTGCAAGTGCTTAACCTGAGTGCCCAAGCCTCCCTGAAACAATTGCTGGGTTGTTCTGGGACTTGTTGATGGAACCAACCTCATGCTGGGAAGTTTGCCCTGTAATTAGGGAGCAGCAACTGTCACGTCCTTCAGAGGGTTTTATGTGATGAAGCGAATGGGACAAAACAGTTTCTTCTCCTTCACTGAGGTAGGGAGGACAGTTGGTTTGTGAGAGGAGCTGACACGTCAAGGCTGCTGAGCCAATCTGGCTCCCATTTTACACGTGTGCTCCAGACCCATGTGGCATCTACAAAGGCTCACCTCCCGAGCCTGGTTCCCCTAGTGGCTGGCAGAGGTCTCCAGAAAACTCGGGGAAGACAGTCCATGCTGTGGTTCCTCTATGCCTGCAGGACAGCTCCAAACCCCAGGGGAGGCTCAAAAGAGAGAATATTTGCACTTCCTCAGGGCTGAAAGGAAGTTCAATATTCAACACCCTTCACCTTGACATTAACCTTTTATATTTGGGGAAATGTGAAATGATGTAGGGGGAGATCAGAGTTACTCTGTGCTAGAACATTACTCACTGTATCTAAAATATATTTTGTCTGTATTTAGTGAAACATGCATTTGTAAAGAGTGTAGTGGAGTGGTTGAGAGAGCAGCAGGGTGGGAGTTGGAAACATGGGTGTGTGTTCCTCTGTGCCTCTCACTAGATGGCGTTACCTTCTACGGCCCTTGCTTGTCGCTCCTGTGAATTGGGGTGACTGAGTAGATAATCTGTAGAATCTTAGCCAACCCCAATTTTTATGGATGGATGGATTGTGTCCTTCATCAAATATCATAATATATATAGTTAAGTTCCTAAAGTTATTTTAGGTAAGAATCTTTCCAAACATATAAAACATATACATATAAATACATGTGCCTATTAATAGTTTCATGTTTGTGCATGTTTATGGGAGATCTGATAAAGTTCTGAGTGGACAGGTTGATGCAATAGTTATTTTCCCATATGCTCACACAAGTTAGAAATATATTAGAGTTTGAAACCTCACTCTTATGTTCCTGAATTCAATGAGAATGGACATATATTTGCTTAAAGTCTGCTGGGGATTGGAAAACCCGTGTTCAAGTCTCTGTTCATACTTCTGCAGGTGGGAGCCCACTTGTAAATAGGACTTTGGAAGATGCTGTAATTCCTTAAGGTATGGACTCATTTGTGAGTAGGATCTTATCTATTTAGATAAGGCCAAATGGAATCAGGTTGGGTGTTAATTCATATAAATAGCTCTCTTATAAGCAAAGGAAATTTGGATGTAGTCCTTCAGAAGAAGCCAGAGAGAGAGAGTGAACCATGTGACAGAGGCTTGCCAACACCATAACACTACAGACTTTGGAGAGAGTGTGGTCTTGACATTGGACTTCTGGTCTCCCAAACTGTGAGCCATTAAATTCCTGCTTTAAGCCAACTAGAGTGTGGTATTTGTTGTAGCAGCCCTGGCAAATTAACACTGCATGATACATAATGATATTCAAATAATCATTGTTCTTTATTAATATCACCATACTCATAACTAGAATGACAATTACAATACTATTAATGAGATACCTAAAAGGTGGAAATCTCAACTTGGCACTTTATGTGCCCTAAAGGAGCTATGATGGAGAATCTATTACAATAGAAATAAATCTCATTTGCTTTAATGCTCACTGTAGATTTAATTCTTTAAAACACTTCAGCCATTTCTGTCATTATAGAATTGGGGAAATTATATGGTACTTGAGTGTATATTGTCCATTTTATTTTCCAGATCCAGATCATCTCTGTGGGCTTTAAATTATAACCAGATGAAATGAAATTAAACCTCTGACATCAATAGCATGGGCCCTTGTAAAAGGAATATAAATATGTATTTAGGAATTTTCTTTATATACCAGTTGCAACCTGAATTTTGAGATAATATAGTTAAGAAAAATGTCTTAGTTAGCATAGGAAATGGCTCAATTTGTAGGTTAAATGAACAATTATTTTTCATTGCTGCTTATTTTGTAATCTAGACTATTTATGGTCTTAATGACAGAGATGAAATAAGTTAATTTAGAGAGTTAGGCCACATGCCCTTCAATTGTTTCTTTGCCTTTATTTTTCCCATTGTAGTCTCCTCTTATACCATTGTACCTGGCAATATAGAAGGAATTCAATGAATTGTTGTTCAGTAAATGAATGAATGAATTTGGGAAGAGTTTCCTAGACTGTCTTTGTAGACCTCAGAGTTGCATTTTGATAAAGCTCTCTGAGACCAAAAAGATGGGAAAACTTCTAACCTATTTGGGGACCAAGGGAAGGAAATGTTTTATTGTCGTCTAGACCCAGCCCAAGAAAGTTTTCCAGTCGTGGAAGAGATCCAGCTTCACCTACTTGGAGTTTGTAGAGAAATGCTACAAGGCTGCCATGCAATCTGTTTCTATCCTGCTTCTCTCCGAGCTGCAGGTTTAATACTCCTACTGGCACTGAACGACATTTGTTTGGTCGATAACAATTTCAAAATATTTGCTGAACACCCACCATGGGCCAGGCTCTTGCTGACTGTGTGGTTCCAAAATGCATGGTGCAGGCCTTGCCCTTCTTTTAGGAGTCCTCCCACTGCCAGGGAAGGATGCTTGTGAAGAGGCCTGCATGGCACAGTGCCAGCACACTAAATTTGTAGTCCCACTCTGGCCCTTTGTGGCCACGTGGCCCTGACCAAATACTGATTCAGTTTCCTCATCTACAAAGTGGGAAACGGATTACGGGTCTATTGCTTGTAATGGCACATTTAGACTCTGGTCTCTTAGAATCCTGAGTCTACTTGGTCCTTTCTGTTTCAGAGAGCTCTTGAAGGTGAGCCGAGGAC
Organism: Dasypus novemcinctus; assembly: GCF_030445035.2. NCBI lineage: Eukaryota > Metazoa > Chordata > Mammalia > Cingulata > Dasypodidae > Dasypus > Dasypus novemcinctus. The sequence goes on along the minus strand of NC_080677.1, from coordinate 156,394,646 downwards.
AGGAATTCTCTTTGATCTCAGAGTGGTCCTTCTCAGTTCCCATTGGTCCCCCCCCACTCCTCTACCCAGAGGACTCTGGGAAACCTTTCTGCTCTTTTATGTGTCACTGCTTCTTGTTGCTCTTCAGGGTTTCTCTCTTTCTAGCCCAAATGTGGAAACAGAATGTGATCTCTGTACTACTTTCCTTGCCTTCTCAACCTAAGGCAAAGTTGAAATTTTCTAAGATTCTTTTTCTCAATAACCAAAAACACTTTTTCTGGCAACAAAAGTGAAGGAGAGGGGAGCAGGCGTAGCTCAGAGGTTGAGCACCTGCTTCCCATGTATGTGGTCCTAGGTTCAATCCCAGGTAAATAAAAGAAGAAGGAAGGAGGGCTTGTGCACACGTGTGTGCTTAAGAATTGGTGTGAGAATGGTCTCTCCTTTGGGTTGCTTTTTCCTTTTTCCTTTCCTTACAAGTTCAATGTTTTTAAGCCACAATTTTTTTTCCACTTTGTATGGACAAAGGAGAAAAATTCAGGAACATTTCAAAGAAAAATAAGATGCTGCTTGAGTGTTTTGGGGTGAAGAGTGTTATAGGATGTGTGTGTGAGGGTGTATATATGAGTCCATGTGTGTATGTGTGTGAGTATCTGAGTATATGAATGAGTGTGTACATGTAAATGTATGTGTGTGTGCATGTTAATGTATGAGTGTGTGAAAGTGTGTATGTATGTGTGAGTACGTATGTTTATGCGTGTGACTGAATGTTTATGTGTGCATGAGTGTGCATATGTTTATATGCGCTGTGAGTGTGTGAGTGTCGGGAAAGGACTTAAGAAGAGATGGGTTTGAAAAGGCTCAGAATATTGCCTTCAAAGGAAAAAGTCGATCATTGTGGAAGTTTACAGAGAGGCTGCAAACTTTTTGACACTGCTTCCATTGTGAGGTGAGGTTTGCTCAAATAGTTTTTTTAAGCCATTTGGGTTTGGAGTAATTAGTAATGCAGCTATAATAGCAGGAGCAATGGGGCATGGCAATAGGGATGGAGAGAGAGAGGGAGGGCTGGCTGGCCAGGAGGCTTCCCTCTCCCTTTGCCTTAGTTTCCCCACGTTCTACTACTGATGTTTTTGCCCCAAGCAAATGCTGGGACAAAGTATGAAGACTGGGGATGAGGGTCCAGAAGAGGACTCAACATCAGTTTCTGGGGAAGGATCAGGACTTTGCAAGAACGTTCCCGTGGCCAGCTGATTCAGGCAGCCATTTTTAGGCAATTCAGCATAAGTAAGAGAGAAGCAGAAGTTCTTTTGTAAGGACGAAAGCTCTGGAGAGGGGGTTCTGTTTCTGTGAGTGCCGAGATATAAAGCAGTTTCCTAGCCATGGTTTTCATGGCTTTCTGTGTGGACCATGGGCATGCTTATCTCCTTGGGCATCTGATGGGGAGGAGGAATGGCACAAATGAATAAAACCAGACACTCTGTGTCCAGGCAAAATTAGGTTCATGGAATTTAGTTGGGAGAGCAGCGATAGTCCTAGCCCAAAGCATGGCTGAGCCCTTGAGAGGCAGGGAATCCTGCTCCTCAGCGTGGTTCTCAAAGGCATCGAGATACTCTACAAATACAGCATGCACAGAGAGTAGGCGTTCACTGCACCCACTAGGAAGTTCTCTCCTAGGATATAATTTATAGATTCATCTCCTTTTCCTAATAAATAAAATGATCTCAACTAGGGGAGAAAGGCTTCCTACTCAGTAGGGTTCTTAAATGGTTCTTACGAAAAGACCATTTTTCTAATTTCTTCTCCAAGTTTGTGTATGATGTATTATTACACCAGAATGTGAAACCAGCCAAATGAGCCCCAGGAAAGGAATACTGCTCCAAAGTAAATATAGGAACTTGGTTAATACTGCATGATCGGATATCTTGCAAATAAGAGACACAATGAAAGTAACACTGTATATGAGATTGGGAGTTAAAGATCGTATGAGATAGTCCCACTGAACTGGAGCAAAAATTTAATATATTTGTTGAACCTCGAGAGGAATTCTGGGAAAATGGAACTTGGAATCTTTATAGGGAGAACTGGTTATGTAGACATACGGTTGAAAACTAGAGGAACAAAGCAAATCATAAATCTGTAGGGTAGAGCAAAAGTTTAGCAAACCATTGTAGCTACACGAAGAAATATAAAAATTTGTGGAAATGGTGGACTCTCAAATTTTAGTTAGCAACAGTCAGAAAAAAGCCCACCAGGTTGAATTCAATTAAAGCATTAAGAAGGAATTTAAAGTCAACCAGTGGTATACATCTTAAGGAAAATGACGACGCTCTATTAAATAAAAGAATTAAGGACAATATGTATTTTTTTGGAAACTCATTATAATGTGATTTTACCTAACAAAGTATGTAATTTAAGAGATACGGGAATCAATTTACCTTTTAGTGGCATCAGAAAAATAAGTAAAGGGCAGGAAAATGGAAATTACAAGCCAGAGGCAATGAAAGAAATGAAAGTGCACGTCTCATTATTGCATAGCTTGAAATAAGTAATTGGCTGGGATTGGAAAAATTTTTTGTAGTAAAAATGTTTTTATTGTGATATTTTACTTTAATGGGTGAGTTTAGATAATTTGGGTTATATATATTTAGATAAAAAATCATGAATAGATTTAAGTGACTTCAAATAAATAAAGATTATTAGGTAAAAAGGAGATTCAAAGATTTCTCTAGAAAACCCATTCTAATTTATTAGTTTGTTTTTCCAGTGGGGAAGTTTAATGTGAATCCCTCCTATTATGGGTCATGATAAACTTTGTTCTTCGCTTAATACAATGGGGACCTGCTCTCCTGACATTTTGCCCTTTTACATATTTGAAGGTTTTTAAAGGGACGTTAGGCTTTCCTTTTCTAGGATTTTATAAACAATTGACACTAGTCCAGAACATTTGCAGAAGCTGGTCTTAAAGGATCGAAGACTGAAATGAAGTTAATTTCCTACTATGATTCCACAGCTTTGGGAGTTACCTAAGGAGGAGAATACTGCCTGTTGTAATTTATGGAAGTAAAAAATAAAATAAACTTCATGCTTTATCATACTGAAACACAGAGATGATACTAATCATACTTTTTTCTTGGGGAAAAAGTAAGTTTTTTTCTCCTTAAAATTTTTTTTTCTTTCTCTTTTTAGACTTTATTTTGAAATAATTTCAAACTTATAGGGCAGTTGAAAAAATAATACAAGACCCTTACAGAGAACTCCAACTTACCCCCAACCCCCATATGCCCAAAGGTACCAATTTTAACATTTTGCCAACTTTGCTTTATCATTCTTCCTATCTATCTATCTATCTATCTATCTATCTATCTATCTATCTATCTATCTATCATCTATCTATCATCATCCATTTTCTGAATGTTCGAGAGCAGGTTACATATATCACAATCCTTGAAAATAATAAATATTCCTATGTACATTCCCTTCAAACAAGGCTATTCAGTGCATTTGTCAGGTTCAATAAATTTAACATTGCTATAAAGCTTACATTATATATTTCATTTTTTCTTATGTACCAGTATCCTTGAGCCTTTTCTCCTGTATTCTTTGATCCAATCCAGTGTCCAATACATTGTATTTAATTGTCATTCTCTTTTAATTTATCATTCTTTCTTTAGTTTTTCATTGTAGAAACATATGTCTTCCCACCCAAACCCTCCGAAGCATATCATCCAGTGGGATTAATCAGTCACAGTTTGCAGTTCTTTCACCATTCATTACTAGAATATTCCCTGCACTCCAAACTCATTTTGAATGAATTCCCTATTACCCCTGTCTACCACCCCTACTTTCTGTCCCTAAGACTGTGCATGTTATCTCATATTTTCTTTTTTTAAATTTTTATTTATTTATTTATTTTTTAAAGATTTATTTATTTATTTAACTCCCCCCCTCCCCCGGTTGTCTGTTCTCTGTGTCTATTTGCTGCGTCTTGTTTCTTTGTCCGCTTCTGTTGTCGTCAGTGGCACGGGAAGTGTGGGCGGCGCCATTCCTGGGCAGGCTGCTCTTTCTTTCACGCTGGGCGGCTCTCCTTGCACGTGGGACTCCCCTACGCGGGGACACCCCTGCGTGGCAGGACACTCCTTGCGAGCATCAGCACTGCGCATGGGCCAGCTCCACACGGGTCAAGGAGGCCCGGGGTTTGAACCGCGGACCTCCCATGTGGTAGATGGACACCCTAACCACTGGGCCAAGTCCGTTTCCCTGATATTTTCTTTATGGTTACCAGAGGGCCTAAATTTAATGTCCCAATCTATGACAATCTAGTTTGCTTTGATACTAACTTAACTTCAATAGTTTACACAAACTGGTTCCTGTATCCCTCTGTGCCCACACTTTTATGTAATTCTTGTCAGAGATTACATATTTATACAGTATGAGTCCAAAGCCATTGACTGATTATTGCATTTTAGGTATTTGCCTTTTAGATCCTATAGGAAAGAAAAACTGAAGTTACAAAAAAAAAATACAATAGTATTGGTATTTTTATTTAACCATGTCATTATCTTTCTAGAGATCTTTCTTTCTTTATTTGACTTCAGTCAATTCTCTGTGTCCTTTCCCATCAACCTGCAGAAATCCCTTTAGCATCTCTTGTAGGGCTGTCGAGTGATGACGAACTCCCTCAGCTTCTGTTTATCTTGGAATGTCTTTGTCCCTCCCTCATTTTTCAAAGGCAGTTTTTTTAGACATGAAATTCTTGGTTGGCAATATTTTGCTTTCAGCACTTTCAGTGTGTCTTCCTACTGCCTTCTTGCTTCCATGGTTTCTGAGAAGACATCAGCACTTAATCTTATTGAAGCTCCCTTGTACATGATATGTTGCTTTCCTGTTACAGCTTTCAGAATTCTATCTTTATCCCTGGCATTCAACAGTTTGATTATAACATTGTGCTGTTTGGGTCTATTTGCATTTATCGTGTTTGGAATTTACTGAGCATCTTGGAGATGTTTATAGTCATGTCTTCAGCTAAATTTGGGAAGTTTTCTGCCATTATTTCTTTTAATACTCTCTCTGCCCCCTTTTCTCTTTTCTTTTCCTTCTGGAGCTTCCACAATGAGTATATTGGTACAGTTGATGGTGTCCCACAGGTTCCTCAGTCTTTGTTCATGTTTCTTCTTTTTCCCCCTCTTTCTACTCCTCAGACTGGGTGAATTTGATTGACTTATCTTCAAGTTCATGGATCTTTTCTTCTGTCAGCTCCAATTTGCTGATAAAGCCCTTGTAGCAGTTTGATATTATTAATGAATTCCAAAAAGAAATATTGGATTATGTTTTTAAACTGATGTTTCCCTCTGGGCATATTAGATTATATTGGATTCATGGGTTTACTTGATTAAGTAATTACATAAACCTCTTGTGCCAGTAGGGCATGGCAAAGGACAGAGTTAAGGGTTTTTGATGTTGGAGTTTGATGCTGAAGCGTTAAGCTGGAACCCCAGGAAGTAAGCTCACAGCGGAAAGAGAAGCCAGCCCCAGGAAGATAGGAACCCTGAGCCCAGGAAGAAGAAAGCCCTGGGAAGGAAGGAGTCTTGAACACAGAGAGAAGCATCACCTTGGAAGGGAGGAACCCAGGAAGCCTGAACCCTCGCAGATGTTGGCAGCTATTTTGCTCCAACACATGAAACTAGACTTTGGTGAGGGAAGTAACTTATGCTTATGGCCTGGTATCTGTAAGCTCCTACCCTGAATAAATACCCTTTATAAAAACCAACCAATTTCTGGTATTTTGCATCAGCACCCCCTTTGCTGACTAATATACCCTCCAGGGAATTTTTAATTTCTGTTACTGGGGTGTTCAGCTCTGTTACGTTCCTTTTCAGAATTTCCATCTCTCTATTGATAATTCTCTTTGTGTTCATCTATCATTTTCCCAATTTCCTTTAGCTCTTTGTCCATATCTTCCTTTAGGTCTTGGAGGATAGTTAGGACCATTTTATAAAAAGTTTTAGTCTAGAATATCCCAGGTCTGATCCTTGTCGCTTATAGTTACTAATACTTTACTCTTCTTTGCCTGAGTCATCACTTTCTGTTTCTTTGTATATTTTGATTGATATCTTTTGTTGAAACTGGGACATTTTGATATTTTAATGTGTAATCATTGGAATTTAGGCTCTGAGGTGTCTGTTCCTTAAGACTGTTATATCAGAGCTTTCCTTGAATGCCAGGAGCTAACAATAAGTAAACAAATAAAATACTGAAAAAATGAAAATTCCTTTCACAGTACTTGCAGATTGACCTGCCTTAGTAATCTCCTTCAGAGACTATCAACACAATGAGTTTAGAAAATAGCTCCAGGCCAAATCACAGGGGCCTCCGTGGTCCTTTTGGGTATACACATTTGACCCTAGGGACACCCCCCCCCTCCCTTTACAATTTTCCCTAGGAAACAGGCACTGCAGTGCATATCCTATAGCCAGCAATCCCTTGCCTCAGGCTTCCACTTGACTGCTCTCCCACGGAGTTCTATAGGAGAACTCTGTGAGCTGCCTTCTACACATGGACAAGTTCTGGGATGGTGAGTTCCTTGGACACCACCAGATATACACCTACTCTCAGTATGTGCCCGAGGGTTATTTTCTCCCTCTGAAAGCGGAACCAGGAATCCACACTGGGAGTGTGCTGCGCTTGTGAGGAATGCGGGAGGGGCCAACCGGGGTACTATGAGATCCTACCACTTTTAAGAAACTTTTTCCTGAGTCAGCAGTTGCTCTGTTCCTGCAGTCCTTTAACTGTTTTCTGGGAACTTTGAGAGCTGTTTCTGCGGATTCTTCTTGGTGGCTCAAAGCTTCTATGGGGGCAAAGCCCTGAAGGTTCTCACTCTGCCATCTTGATCTATCCGCTTTTGAAGATTACCAAGGTTCAGTAAATATTTGTTAATTGTTTATTAACTCTTCAGATACTGGAAATAATTTATTTTTGGGCTTTCTTGTAGAGAATCACATCCGTATCCTGTGTAATTTCTGATCCAGATTAGGTTTTCTTACTATAGACCCACAAAAGGAGTAGAATCTACATTGGATGGGAACTTGAAAGGCTGGTCTCACTGCTGCCTTCAAACCAGTGTATTGTAAACCAATAAATATAGCAAGTATATTCTAAACCAATATATTAAGATGTGTGGTCTCTAGACGGGAAGGTTGAATTTAGACCATGCAGTGGCTCATGAGTTCATGACAGGGCAGAAGTTTTTCTCTTAACCCCACAGATCCAGAGATTGAACATTCATCTATTTCAACAGTAATCAACTCTGAGAAAGAGAATGGGAACTCATGATGCAATTTTCATTAGAATGAAAATTACTAGAATTCTTTCAATCTGGGGAGAACATTTCCAGTAACCTTTGATTTAAGCTCATGTCCTAAAACAGCCATGTTTAAGGTTTTTATAGGCCTGATATTCACCTTTTATAGGAGTTTTTTTGTTTGTTTTTTTAGATAACTGAGTTAGCTATCACAGTCTACAGTCTCCCAGGTCAGTCAAAATCTTCTTCCTTAAACTTTATTTTTTGACAAGTCTTCATTTGAATGGCTACCTCCCTTTATTGGTCTTGGTAAAGCGTATGAATTTGTGTGATAAAATCATTGACCTTTGAATAAAGAGTCCTCTCTTATTTTGACTCATTTACGTTTCCTAAGTGGGACATTTTTCCATTAACATCTTCAGTTCTAGCCTAGTAGCCCTGCATGTGGAAGTGAAGTTTTTCTAAATATTTGTAAATATTTTCTCTAAATATACTCCAGTATAGATTTTATCTGGCTCACTGAGGAGTTTTGAAGTCTTGGATAAGGCTTTTTGTAGGCTTTTCTTTGTGTGTCAGAGAAAATGTTCAACTAGATGGGCAGTTAGTTAAAAAAGAAACCGGGGCCTATTTCGAGATGAAAGGCTTCCAACCAGGCCACACCAAGATCACCCAAGAATGTACCCTCAAAGAAAATGTCTGCTTCCTTTTCACAATTCATTGTTATAAAGCCCTTCGTATGATTAGGCCAATTGTGTGATTAGAGAGAAACAACTAAAAATAATAAACGGACGCCTCGGCAAGGGCATGCCAGTACTGGACTGCCCTTTAATTGAAATTGTTCGAGGTACATAAGCCAAGTGCTCGGCTTCCCCGTGAGAAGACAGTCTGTGCCCATTGGCCTTTCTAAGGAGGAAACCTCCTGTACAATGATGCGATGGAGAAAAGTCAAGGTTTTCCTTTGCTTCTGTTTTTGGCAACATGGAAAACATTTCACACCTGAACTTCAGAAGGAAGACTGATGCCTCTGCTCTGGTTTTGGCGCTCTAGAATGGTTCTGCCTTCTGATAAAAGGCGCAGTTGCCTTGTTGACCAACCCTGAGCAGATTTAGCCGCAGTCCCCACGTGGGCTCTGGGCTGGACAAGAAGCATTTTACCCCCTGGCTGGCTCTTGTTTTCGTGACTGAATCTTGTGAAGCGCTAAATGAGTAGCTCATTGTCAGCTGGTCCCTAAAAGGAAGGTCGTCATCACTAGGAGCCCCAGAAAAGGCAGGTGACAGTGGATGAAGCCATGTGATCACGTACAGTCGGACCCTGGGCTCTGAGTCTGCCTGCGTGGAGCCGGGTGATAATTTTCTGATCACCCCAGCTCCTCCTCAATGGGTTTGGTTGGTGCCAAGCTTTGCCTGTTCTCAGAATATGGTGCACAATTTTGTTTGAAGCAAAAAAAGAAAAGAAAATATTTATATCCTTGGTACCTAGCCAAAATGCATATTGAGTAAAAAATGATTGCTTACATTAAGAGGGAAAAAATTAATCAACCTGGGAAAACGTGAGCATGCTCAACTGAGCAAGTAGACACTCCATTGTCAGACATGACATTCTTCAAGAAATGTGGCCTTTTCCCTCCACATGAAACAAGGAAGTCAAACATGGGCACAGAGTTTTCAAAATATAGAAAACAGTCCTGTGATAAAATATACAAACAAAGACATGTTCTTAAATCAGAAGAAGAAGGGACTGGATACACAAAAGATCATTTCCTCCAAGAAATCACTTTGGATTTGGCAAGAATAGCATCGGATTTCTCCCTCACTCCATGCCTTTTATTTAATGCTTAATATTATATTGAAGCCTAAAGAAATACATGATATGGATGGGCCTTGATTTCAAAGCTTCTGGAAGCTCCGATACTGATAGAGGAGTGGGAGGAGGAGAATTGAAGCATGTCTGAAAGGTAGATGACTTTCAGTCCCAACACTTCCAAATAGGTAATTAAATTTCTATTTTAAAACAAAGCTACCATTTTTTCCCTCTCTGCAGGAATGTTTTTCCTAATGTAACCGAAAAGTTCCCAAAGAGTTGTGAATAAATCAAGTGTCCATAAGTGCAGTTATATTTTAAATGTCTTTGCTTTTTAAAAGAAATTCAGTGGTGAATGCTTCTTACAGTGAATGATAATGTGCAACCTTTCTCAAAATATATAAATACTAAAGTTTTTATTTTAAAAATATCTCCTCTGTACCAAAGCTTTACCAATTGGACAACTGTCCATCTGATATATGGCAATTCATTTCTAATTTCTTACAATTAATTCAGCCTAATATTTATTTCTGATTTGGTTATGGTTACAGTACATTGCCTCTGCAGAGGTGAGGAAGTGTAGCTGTGCCTCAAAGGTGCTGACAAACCTTAGCAACCATAGCATTCAGTGGTTCACATTCGCTTTACGTCTGTGTTTCTGTGTGTGCTTGTGGTGGATTCACACACCTTTCAGAAACAAACTTTAATCTATAAACTCTATTGAGAAAGAGACATACAATGATTCAATCATTAGGATGAATAAATCCAAATACATGGGTGCGTTGATCTTGTCTAACGGATAACCATATTGCTATGTACTTTTACAGGATTTAGAAATTATGTTAATTCATTCAAAAGCCAACAAAACTCAGATCGTGAGGAGTCAGAAGACACTTGAGCACATTTCTCAAGCATACACTTCAAATTTGAGCCTTAGGAAAGAGCCCTTGGGAAACATTTCCATTTAACACCAGTAGCCTGTCATTACCAGGATGCACTGAATGAGGTTGGGGTTGGAGAGGAAGCTGGGCCCTCTGTGCCTTGGGGAATGTGGTGAGATGCCAGCACTGGAGACCCAGGCCCTTGGGGTCTGTTGGAATGAAGCTGTAAGTTCCCATATACCCTTAGCTTCCAAAGTGGCTGAGCTATGGAAAGTTTAGGTCTCAGGCCAAAACCACTGACTCTGTGGAGAAAGGCCCCGGTGATCCATGGAAGCCATTTTCTTCACTCCCTAGATTCACAACTCCAACAGGGAGAGCAGTTTGTCCTTTCAGGAGACCCAGGTACAATTCATTCTGTTCAGTGGAATCTTAAGAAAAAAAAATCAGGATCCCTGTGGTAGGTATCAGTCATTGCTTTTCAGTTACTCAAACTTTTTACAAGTCCAAAGGATCCTATAAACTTTGAAAGTTGTAGTAAAATATTTATAGAGCAAGTCAAAGAAAAGTATAAAACAGTAGTCTTAGGTGAAGTTTTGACATGACTAAAATTCCTTTTTACCTCTCTTGCTTTTTGATTCCTAAGGGAATAAGTACAACTCAGTTCACCCCATAGACCTGAAATTGTGATTTCCACAGTTGCTGTATTATTTCATTTCTTTTCTCCCTTGTGTGTACTTTAGAAATCTGGGAGGGGATTTTGATGAAAAATAACAGTTCACACCCATGATGGTGCCGTAGCTAACATCTCTCAGGTCATTACCCTTCCTGGACTTTCCTGGGAAAGGGCTCTGAAGCCACTTTTTCAACGTGTGTGAGAAACCCTAGACTAGCAACTGGTGTTTCGGGCTTTTAGGAGAGACATAAAATGCAATCCTGACTAGTGAACTGTGCCATCCAAAGCCCCCAGGTGCTTTTCTTTCAAGCTGTCGTAGGATGCTGGTGGAACTCCATCTGGAGCATCACATTTTGCCATTGTGCCTTTGCTTCCCCAGTGTCTACTAGGATTCTTCCCTTCCTAGCCAGGAATGCAGGGGCTTTAATAGTGGAGCAGTCAAGCACCTGGAGTGTCACTAAGCAGTGGGACTCGGTTTTAAGCAAAGGAATTCAGGGTTCATAAACAGGCATAGGACCGGAAAATGCTTTCACATATAAATATGTACAGTATTACTCCAGGAAAACATACGAACGTTTTAGAAGTCATTAGAGCGTTCCTAAATAGCTATGGTGCAGGAGACCCCAGAGGTTTTTACTTAAAAAAGCCGAGGGTCAAAACTGAAAGTGCATTTCAAGACAAGAAAAGGTCAAGAGACAAGGTCAAAAGTAACCTCTGGTTGGATCCTGCTACCATAAGTTTGGGGGTGAAATTAAGTTCACATTCCTTTATTCAAAAGTGTGATTATAAAGTAAGGGGGTAGGTGTCTTCAACAAATTATCTGAATGAATATGTCTAAATAAATGTTGTGGCCTTCAAATTAGCCATGCTGAAAACTCTGCTTATTATGACATGTTTGCTTAAAACATTTTTGAAGGTCTTTGCTCAACCTTTTTTCTTCCCCAGATTGTGATATGCACTGCTCCTTCTGAGACTCCTGAGATTTTGTACACATTGCTATTGTATGTATTCCATTTAACATTGTAATTGATTATTTTCTGGGTTTGTGCCCCACACTACAATGTATCCTGGCACAGAGTAAAAAAGAAAAAATGCATTGAATGAATGGTCTTCGGAGGTAGTTTATGGGCCACACAAGAAAACTCACCTAATATTTTACAGTCATACTTTGTTCTGTACCAAATCAGTATTACCCAACTAGATCAGCTGAACTCACCAGATCTGCTTTTTAAGTGATTTTTGGTTGATTTTCAAAATCAAATACACCTCCTTGGTATAAAGATTTATAGCCATTGAGAATATTTTAAAAGAATGTGTTCTTGGCTCTGGAGGCAATTCTAAAGGAGGAATTTCCAAAATAGTTTGTGCTATGACTGCAGCATTGTGTAGTGATGCCCAGTGGAAAATATTTTTAAAGCTGTATAACTGTTCTTTAAATAGTTAGATGAAATAGTTTTGTTTCTAAAGGCTGAGGGATTGATTCACTATCATGGAGGACATCCTTTGTTTTTTTGAAAAATCAGCAGAATGGACACAAGTTTGTTCAAGAGCAATCATACATGTAATGAGAGTTGCCATGAACCTGACCCGACTGTGTGGGTTGAGATGCTGTGTGTTCTAGTTAAGACCGAGAGAGACTGCTTTCAGGACACTGTCCTTGCTGAGTCCCTGCATATGGGTGTAGATTTTAGTGATTGCCTCTGAAAATAATTCTGGGAAACGCGCGAACCTCTGTGTGTGTATCTGTGTGTATGCACAAATATATGGGAGATTTGTCCAATTATTTGCCTAAGGACATTGAAAAACAAGGCTAACCCAGACTGTGAAAAGAAATTGACCAAAGCTCAAGCCTAGGTTATCTGGGTTAAGAGTCCCAGGCATGGCATTGAGACTGGGAGTTGGAAACTGACCCCTGCCTGTTGGGATTGGTGGTTTGGGCCATAGAGGCTGCATGGCAGCTTGTGGGCAATTTGAGAGCTCCTCTTCTTGGAAATGGGAGCCCTCCCACTCCCAGTCATCTTGGAGTGAAAATAAGCAGGCTTGGCCCGGAGACCTGGGGCTGAGGGAGCTGGAGTGGGGTTCAGAGGTGGGAGAGAAACCTGGAGAGTCCTGAAGAGGGGGACGAGCTGGCCCTGTCTTGAGAAAGTCAGCCTAGAGCTTTGCAGAGACCTGAGTTGGCTTGTGGGACTGAGATTCTTTAGAGTAACCACTTTTAAAACCATGTAAATGTTTCTCTGAGTTGTAATGGTGTCAGCCCAAAGCCTTCAGTAAAATTTTTATTAAACAACCTGACTGTTCTTGGCTGTACTTTGGGAAATTAAAGGCAGAGGCCCCATCTGCACTGGAATGCCCTGTTGTGGAGAGGGTAGAGCCAACTCAAGGCACCCTGCATGGCTTTAGGATAGAAGTCCTAAATCAGGGCAATGGGAGGGGAGAAAGTGACCCTGGGAATGGATGTATGGGTGGATGGATGTATGGATGGGTGGATGGATGCACAGGTGGATGGATGAATGGATGGGTAGATGGATGGGTGGATGGATGGGTGGATGGATGGGTGGATGGATAAATAGCATATCCAGCATTTCTCAGAAGTCCTCCGAGTTTTCCATAGAGGAGAAACAAGGAGAAGAATAATTTGCCTGAATTGTGGGATTGGGACTCAAATTCAAGATAATTTGGATAATAAAGGAAATCTGATTTTTTTGGTAATTATAGATTGGTAAAGTCTGGGAACATATTGGTAATAATTAGAATTAGTGTACAGCCTTCCAAGGTAGCTTCTTTAAAGGAGACAACATACAAGGCCCCTGATCTGGTAAAAAAGGTAAACCTGAAAATCAAAACAATTAAAATCCCATATGTTGTGCATGTATTTAGAGGCTCTCATTATTTACGTGAAATAGTGACAATTTAAGTGGAATTTTAGTTTTCAGTGAGATATTCAATGCTCTTAGCTATAAGCCTTCTTGCACTGCCTTCGATATCCCTCACTCCCCACATCCAGCCCACCCACAATTCTGATATGTACCAGTTTCTCAAATCCACCCATCTCTCCCCACCTCTCTTGCCATCCATCTTGCCTGCGTCATCATACTTTCTCCGTGGCCTCTGATAAAAGTCTCCTAACAACCCAGTCCTCAGCCAGAGAGCTTTTAAAATTGTAAGTCAGATCATGTCATTCTCTGATGGAAAAAACAAAATACAACCCCAAGGCCAAGACTTTCCATGGTCTAGAAAGTCAGTGAGGGCCTCTTGTGGGATTCCCAAAATCTCCCCGTTGTCCCTGTGACACTGCCACCCAGGCCCCTTTTTGATGTTGTTTTGTCCCACTTGCAGCACCTCTTCTGCTTGTTGGAATGCCCTTCTTGGACTTTTGGCAGGGGTGGTGGCTTCCTTTCTTGAGTCAGATCTCATCTTTATTGTTGTTTCCTCAGAGATGTCTTCCCTGATTGCCCTGTCTAAAGAACTTCATCCACGCCAGATCCTTTCTATTACATCACTCTGCTCATTCAGAGAATTTAGCATAATCCCAATTAGTTAAGTTTTTGTTTGCCTGCCTCTCTCCTATTTTTAATCTCTGTGTGTACCAGGCCTTGTCTCTTCTGTTTTCTGCTGTGCTCCTAACAGTGCATACATGGTAGGACTCATTTGACAAGCGCTAAATTAATTAACGAAAGGATGCAGGAATATTGGAAAGGCAAAATGGTGGTGCACATTACAGAATAAAACCCCTTACTGCCTGCTGATCAAGGGTTAGGAAGGGTGACCAAAACTAAAGCCTAGAAGGGTAGACGTGAGACAGGCAAACACACACATACACACACATGCACACACTCCCACCCACTTCCTAGCTTCAGGCTCGAGTGTCCACGATGACGCGTGAGTCCACATTGTTTGGATGTTTGGCCCCTCCACCTCAGTCATGAGCCTGACCTGATCCTCAGTGCAGCCTGGGCCTTTATTCTCTACCTGTAGGACTTCTTCTGGGGCTCTGCCTCTTTGGTCCACCAGGGAAGCAGTGAACTCTCATTCTGAGCCTTTCCCCTGGGTCTGCTAGTGTCTTGAACACGTCTGGTCTACACCCTATTCCCTTCCCACTCCACTCACTGCTCTACCTCTTCTTGCTTTGGGCCTTCCTATTGAACTCTCAGTTATCCTGTTGCATCTGCTGCTGGACCCTGTCCCCTGAATGGAGCTACTTTTCCAGCATCTTTCTAGGAACACTCTTTTTTTTTTATTTTTTAAAGATTTATTTTTTATTTCTTTCTCTCCCCTTCCCCCCACCCCCACCCCCCCAGTTGTCTGCTCTCTGTGTCCATTCGCTGTGTGTTCCTCTGTGACCACTTCCATCCTTATCAGTGGCACTGGGAATCTGTGTCTTTTTTTGTTGCGTCATCTTGTGTGTCAGCTCTCTGTGTGGGCGGCGCCATTCCTGGGCAGGCTGCACTTTCTTTCACGCTGGACAGCTCTCCTTATGGGGCGCACTCCTTGCGCGTGGGGCTCCCCTACGTGGGGAACACCCCTGCGTGGCAGGGCACTCCTTGCGCGCATCAGCACTGCGCATGGGCCAGCTCCACATGGGTCAAGGAGGCCCCGGGGTTTGCACCGCGGACCTCCCATATGGTAGGCGGATGCTCTAACCACTGGGCCAAGTCTGCTTCTCTCTAGGAACATTCTTGAGCACGACCACGCTCAGAGTTTCTCTGTTTTTTTTGCCCATTTTAAGTTGCAGTACAGAAGACTACTTTATGTGACACAGGGAAAATTTCACCCCCACACTGACATAAACACGGAAGTTCCTTCAAGGTGGTAGCTATGTCATCATTTATTTTTTAAATCCCCACAAGCATTGACCACTCACTAGGTACTTCAAAGGCATTATCAGACACATTCCCCATCTCTGTATCTCCACGTTGTCTGGCAGGGCTAAGGGAGGGTTCACATGGAACCTTCCCTCCTCCCTGGCCCCAAGGAGACTGGTTTGTTACAACAAGGTTATGTTTCCAGAAGAACCAGTGGCAGCAGTTTTCTAGAATAGAGGTGCTCAACCAGGAGGTTTGATTGCATTACTGAATCCAGAAAGATACTATTTAAAAATAGAATTCAAACACTTTTTTCCCCTTACTTTTTGCAAGACACCCTTGGAGAAAACTATGTCCTAGAAAGGGATTAGGTGGCCCGGGTCTGGAATTGTGCCTGGTCCTGTCCACCAGCTCTTCCCTGAAGAGCTGCGTGAAGCCCTTTGTGGGGCCAGCATCTCCTGCGGGGAGTGAGGTGGGTGGAGGGACTCTAATGCTGATGTCACCCTCAGGACCCTGCAGGCTCTGTGAGGCTTCCCAGGAACCCCGACTTCATAAAAGCATTCCTTTTGCCCAAACCACCCATTAACCTTTCTAAGTTAGCTAATGATTAATGTCATTAGCTTCGGATGGGATGACAACGCCCTGAGTGAGCATGGCACCCACGAAGGGGTGGGTGGTGAGAAATCTGCTAAGCGAGTCTGCTGTCTGCAGCCTGTCTGCACGTAGAGATAATGGCTTCCCCCCCTCCACCAGTGACTTTTATTGTGGTCATAATTATGTCTCTGTTTAGTTAGCACCTGCCCGATGAGTGGGGAGAGAGAATACAAATAATGTCAAGTTTGCCAGACTTAAACAATCTGTGTGTCACCAGTGACATGATGACCTGTCTTTAGGAAGCAAAGGTCTGCTTGGGCCGGGCAGCCGCCCAAGCACACTGTCTCGGAGGCTGTACTGATTTCCCGGTTCGACACGTTATATGCTTAGGAAATTGCTATTTCTGTAGGTCAAAAATGGCCAAAGAGCAATTTTATAGGGATCCACCCAAGATGTTTCCTTCTCATTTCTTCTGGAGAACAGTGATACACATCACAGATAAAAGGAGGGAAACAAGGAAATAAATCTCAAGTGAGAAAAACTTCAAAGTTAGCAGTAATATATTTTCAGCTCAAAATTGACCTGGAACAGATTCTATGGTTGCTGCACACTTTTACATCAATATTATATGCATGTGGCTTTTTGAACTATTTCTACTTCTTTTTTTTTTTTTTTAAGTCTCGCCACTATCTACTTTTTTTCACTAATACATTTTTATTTTTGTTTTATTGTCTTTTTAAAAAAAGATAAATAGATCACATAAAATGTCACATTAAAAAACATAAGAATAAGAGGTTCCCTTATATCCCATTTCCCACCCCTGCTCCTGCTCTTCCCACATCAACATCCCCTTTCATCAGTGAGGCACATTCATGGCATTTGGTGAACACAATCTGGAGCACTGCCACACCGCATGGACCATAGTTTACCTTGTAATTCACACTCTCCCCCAGTCTATCCAGTGGGTTATGGCAGGATATACAATGTCCTACCTCTGTCCCTGCAATATCATTTAGGAAAACTCCAAGTCCTGAAAATGCCCCTTGGGTGAGTTCATGAAGCTTCACGTCATTATAGCCTGGAAATAGTTTTTATGATATTTTTATTATTTTATGATGGATGACTGTGATCTTGGGGTGGTGTGAGAGATCACAAATAATGAAGGGAGGCTGCAGTTAGGAAGTTTTATTTGAATTTATAGTAAATGTACTTCAAGATAGCAGAAGTCCCTGCTTGTCCCAGATGTTTAGTGACTGGTAAGTGAAATGAGAAAGGAGTATGAACTGGCATTAATTCTCTACTATGTGACACGCTTTTAGATGTATTTTATCTTTCAGTTCTCATTAATATTCGGTGAGACAGGCATTATTGTCCCCGTAGCTCAGATGGAGAAATCAAGGCTCAGAGTACGTTAAAAGAATGGCCAAGGCCATGTCACTAGCCCAGCTCAGTCTTACTCAAAGTCTCATCATTTCCTCATCCCGGAAATAACCAGACGACCTGGTTTCTGAGTTCAGCCTCGGGGATGCCTTTGCTCCTGCCATCCTCAAAAGAGGTCCCATTTGGGTGATGCATGTTATGGTCATCCTGACTAGACCACACTTGGGGGACAGTCCCTCTTCACACCCCCGCAGCAGGCATCCCCTAGTGTAAAGCGTTGTGTCCGCGGGCTGCTCCCGCCTCCTGCTGGAGGTGCTGCTACCCTCAGGAGAGCCTGGAACAGGGAAATCAATGAAACACCTTCTTCTGGTTGTGGCACCCATGGCCGTATTAGCCACGTTTTCTTGTCAGGAATCCAGGCAAGTTGAAATGACTTCTAAATCACTTTTGTACAAGGCAAAATGGAGCTTTGTTGGAACCTTAAACCACCAAACTCATTTCGCGTCATCTGAGAGCTGTAGGCTGATGATCCAGTAAATCAAGGAACAATTACACTGGACGCTGGAGAAGGGAGGGCGGGAGAGAGGGACCAAATAGCTCTGCTGCTGGTTTTTACGCCGGCGCTGACTCGCGGCGTGTTCTGTTGTAATCGGCGCCCATGGAAAGAGTCTTGGATAAATACCACTTTCACAGGTACACATGAGTCCTGGACTTGGAAACAATGAGAGCTAATGCAGTAATTTAGTACATGTTAATCTGTTTGCTGACTTATTCTGCATCTGTCACAGCCTATAAACCCCGGCAACCTGGAAGCTGTTGATTCTAACCCTTGGTTGGACACACAACATAGAGAAACTGCAGAGAGAAAGTGTGGAAATCTGGTTTGTCGTCAATGGCTCACAATGATTTGCCCCCTCAATCTGTTTGACTTTGTCAGCTGTTGAACAGAATTCCCAGGGAGGAAAAAAAAGTATGAAAGGGAGCCTTCCCTTGACATTTCCAGGTATTTGCTCCCTGAATGACTAGCTGTGGAGGCTCTAATGGATGGGGTCCAGTCCAGCCGCCCGCCTAGCACAGGGCTTGGCAGGGGAGGGGCTCAGGTAACACTGGAATGAGATTTGTAGGGTTCCTGTCCCCATGTTAACCAAAGAAGAAGTGTGAGATACTTACACTGTATTTATGGAGATGACAAATATAAACAAAATCATGTAACATGAGGCATTTAGAAAGCATCCCTAGAAAGATTATAATAAAGGGATGAATTGAAGATTATTTGAAACCTAAGTCAATTGCTACCGATCCCAAAGTGGTGCTATTTGTTGGGGTTGGCTGTCCTTTTTTGGACATGCTTCCCAGAGCGAAGCTTCAGGGACACTCGGCAGCTGTGCGACTTGAGATTAGTCATTTCACCGCTCAGAAAATTCATTTCCTTCTCTTTACAGGGTGGCTAACAATAGGTACCTTCACAGAGTGTTGCAGGGCTCAGAGGTCAGATGGTAAAGTCCACGGATGACGCAGAGCCCAGAGCGGGAGTCAGGGATGGAAGCTTCTGCTGTCATCATGGAGCAGAGAGGACAGGAAATGCACCTTGGAGAATGGCTGGAGTGCTGACAGATGAAGAAAGGGTGACGGCTTCATCCTGTCTATGTGTAAACCTCTGGTTCATTGGTTTTCCCAGTTGCGTGCTCTTCCATTGTACGGCTATTCCACAATTAAGTGACGTGATCTTGGAGGATGAATATTTGGTTGTTGCAACAACCAAAATCTATGGCTATTATGAACCATATGGCTGTGAACATCCTCGGGCCTACCTCCTGGTGCACCTATGCAAGGATCCCTCCAAGTGGACATCCCTCTCTTCTAGTCTAGTGGGATCTGGTGGGATCAGGTAGGAGCCCTGGGTCACCGTCCACTCTACAGGATTAGGCCAAATAGCTTTTCCAGTGAGTAATGCCAAGTGCCAGGCAGCATGTAAGAGTTCTTTTCCACATCTTTACCATGATCTGGTATGGTCAGATCTAAAAACTTTTGCCAAGTGTCCTCTCTCTATATGGTTTACCTTGCCTCTCCCTGATCAATAGTTGCCATTTATTTTCCTCCTTTGTAAAACACAAAATAGCAGTTTGTTGCATTGCTTGTGCTTTCTGTAACATTCCTTAGGAATTCTTTGCCAGTTATGTAAGTTGTAAGCATTGCCTCCTGGCCTGTGGCATATTTTCTCACTCTCTCTCTGGGGCATCTTTTGATGAAAAGAAATTCTTAATTCTAATGTAGTGGTGCTTACTAGTCCTTTTCTTTAAAGTTGGGGCTTGTGGTGTCTCAAGATAGCCTTCCCTGTTTTGAAGCCCTAAAAATCTTTTTCCTTTTTTCCTCCTTAAGTTTTGCCTTTCAAATTTATGTTGACCACCTAGGAAGTAACTTGTATGCATGGTATGGAGTTGGATTCCAATTTCATTTTTTCCCCACATGGATAACCAATTCTCCCAGCATTGCTTTCCCTTTCCCCACCAAACTCGTCAAACAGCTGCCGAGTGTCTGAAGGGCTTTCCACCATCATTTAGTAAGTGTCCACAGGTGTGTAAATCTGTTTAGACTCTTGTCATTTGTCATCTGCTTGGTCTTGGAGGTTGTTCCCAAGTTTTTGCGATTTCATACAGTCGTATGGCCAACCATTTTGCATGCACATTATTTGTCTTATTTACTTCCCTAAAGTAAATTTCTAGATGCCATTTTCTTGTATCAAAAGGTGAGTGAATTTTTTTCCAAACTTTTCCCCACACGCGGATACCTTCCTCGCCTGCCACCCTCCATGTGGATGCCCTTCCCTGCCCCGGGGCTGCCCCTACGTGAGGCCAGTCCTCCTCCTGCGTGGTCAGGCTCCTGCCCATCGCAGGCTCCATGGGCTGCCCAGCAACTCAGGGCCCCTTGTCTCATCCCCTCCCACCCCCTCCTCGGCACCACCTAAGGCTCTAAGCCTGCATTGCTCAGGAAGGAAAAGAAAGACAGAGGAAGAGAAGAACACTGGAGAGTGCTTTTTAAGGCTTTCCCATTAGGTCTTGAAGAATTTTTTCCCAAAGTCTTTTTTGTTTTTAAGATTTATTTATTTATTTTTATTTCTTTCCCCTTCCCCCCCACCCCAGTTGTCTGTTCTATTTTGGTGTGTGTTCTTCTTTGTCCGCTTCTGTTGTTGTCAGCAGCACGGGAAGCTGTGTTTCTTTTTGTTGTGTCATCTTGCTCTGTCAGCTCTCCGTGTGGGCAGCGCCATTCCTGGGCAGGCCACACTTTCTTTCGCACTGGGCGGCTCTCCTTATGGGGTGCACTCCTTGTGCGTGGGGCTCCCCTATGCGGGGGACACCCCTGTGTGGCAGGGCAGTCCTTGCGTGCATCAGCACTGCGCCTGGGCCAGCTCCACACGGGTGAAGGAGGCCCGGGGTTTGAACCATGGACTTCCTGTGTGGTAGACGGACGCCCTAACCACTGGGCCAAGTCCGCTTCCCTTTTCCCAAAGTCTTTAGCAACAAACACTCCAGCTTATGGAGGACACACTGGCCGGAGGAACTCTCCGTGAAAGCAGGGGGTCTGCCTCTCTTATCATTGTGTCCTGAAGACAACACCTGACACATAGTAGAGGCTCCATAAGGATTCATGGAGTCAGAGGTTGTGCTTCTCACTTCTTCACCAACTCAATCTTATCATTAAAAAACCCACTTTGTAAATGTATAATGGCGCCCTCGTGATCCAAATATGTGGTCTTTAAGATCATCTTGCTGTGGGTGGGTGGAGCCCACAGCCATGACATATAGTCTTGGCTTCTCCCAAAATGTCTCTACAGTGACGTGGGTCTCCGTCCAGCACACAGGCAATCTGCAGCGACTTCCCATGCACACAGCCAATCAGAGATGGTCCTCACAGGTCTCAGTCTCCGAAGTGAAGGATAACCCCAGGTCGTGCCTGGGAACACCAGTGAATGGTGGAGCCACTTGTTTCCATAATTATACAACAGGAAACAAACTGCCTCTATTAAATTGTGGGTAAGGGCATGAGCTGCAGAATCCGAGACCTGAGTTAAACGCTGGCTCTGCTCAGTAGCTAAGAAAGTTTGGGAAGTTCTTTAACCCACCCCACCACTCCCAGCCCTGACTCCAAT
This sequence comes from Dasypus novemcinctus, assembly GCF_030445035.2. Lineage (NCBI taxonomy): Eukaryota > Metazoa > Chordata > Mammalia > Cingulata > Dasypodidae > Dasypus > Dasypus novemcinctus. The sequence goes on along the minus strand of NC_080677.1, from coordinate 156,373,096 downwards.
TTCCTCATCTGTGGAAAGTGGCTAGCAATATCTTGCTCACCAGTTTCTTATGAAGACTGAATAGAAAGTAATACGTACAAAGCATTTAGCACAATTCCTCGCAGCCTGTAATTATAGGTACAGCTTATTGGGCACTAACAATTATTTGCCTAATTGGACCTTAGAGCTTCAGAGACTGTAGAAGGCCTGTCTTCATTTAATTTCTTGATGAACTCCAAGGGGACCCACTTTCAGGTATGTGGGAGAAATAGAAGAACCTTTTTATTTTTAATTTGGTTACACAAACTGCCATTTGAAGTGGTTGCGCTGATCCTAGGGGCTTTGATTCCTAGAAATTTCCTTCTGTCTTGCCTTGGTAGTGGATCAGGGTCCAGTAATGACTTCACGAAGTGGGGTGCTAGCATGGGGGAATAGGAGCTAACAGACTAACACCCTCCCCCTGGGGAGGCTGTGCCCTGTGAAAATTCCCACCTGTCCATTGTCCCTGTCCCCCTTCTCCAAGCTTCTGTCTTAAAGCAAAGTTCATCAGAAGCCACTATCCCAGACTTTTGGACACACAGCTAGAGTATAAAAAGGTATGGTGAGCAGAAATCAGCTCAGAGACATTGTCTATTAAAGCCAAAGCATAAGAATGAAGGAATACACCCAGTAGATGGTCTCCCTGAATAGTAAAATAGCTGCTGTAAGGCACTATAAGGGATTTTGTGAGCTGTAATATCCTTAGGAGGGAAGAAAAGGTGTTTTTGTTTTAAATGTTTCATCTCTGCTTGAGAGTGGAAATAAAAATTCTCTTCCAACATTACCCAACATTGATGTGCTGGCATCTTTATCTCTTTTATTTAAGTGAACAGAGAGAGAAGAATATGGGTGTTTTTCGTGGGTGGAAGGTTATGTGACTTCTAGGCATTCTTGTGTGCTCATTGCTTGGATGATTTGACAGGCGAGAGGCCTCGTTTTGCTCTTCAACAGCTGTAACTAGGATTATCATCAGTCCCAGGAGTATAAAAATGAATAGGATGATATTTGGCATCTTGTCTGTCCTCAAAGCTTCTCAAAAGGACTTTAAAACTAGCAATGAACTCCGCTCATGCCACATGTGGGATGTAGTGGACTTCTCAGAAGGTTTGGGAGGAAAGATGGGGAGGGATTTGCATCACAGCCACAGGAGCTCCTTAAACTGGAGCAGCTCCTTGAACTGGAGTAGCAGGCACCGTCCATCCTTCCTAAAATGTCCCCCACCCTAGGTCCTTTTAGGCAGCCTGTCTGCTGGCTCCCTCCTTCTCCCTGCCTTTGGCAGCTTCTTCTAGAAATGATTCCAGGCTCCAGGCAGGAGACAGAAGCCACACCAGTGATTTCAACCAAGAGAATTTAATGCTATGACTTGTTCGTGAATTAGCTGAGATGGCAAAGAGAGTCCCTGAGAGCCTGCCAGGGGCAGCAACTGCAGGGAGCAGCTCCCGCCCCTGTGGCTGCGAGGGCACAGAGAAGAGGCTGGCATTATGCAGACTCAGAAGCTGGAAGGAGGGCCCTGTGCAGCTGGGGCTTGGAGACCCAACCAAAATGCTCTTCTGACCCGGAGCTGGTGTTTCTGAGCTCAGAAGAGGGGCCCGGGGTCCTGGGATCCTGTCTCTGCTGGGCTGGAGCCTCTGAGGCCCATGTGGGATGAAACTGGCTCTGAAGTGCTGGAAAGACTGTCAGCAGGATCCAGCCCCTGCAGGGATGCAGAGGACGAGGACACAGCGGGGAAGGAGCAAGTCCTGCAGTCGCCCTGCGAGGCCCCTCTGGGTGGGTGCTACCAAGAGAGCCTGGAAGCAGAGCAGAAACGTGGTTTGCAGAGTCCTGGCCCCCAGGGCAGGGATAGCATGAAGGAACCAAGAGATGACTACTTAATGACAGCTGCAGGTGTTCAAGGTCATTAGGATGCGCAGCAAGGTCAAGGGCTGCCACTAAGCAGAGGCTACCTTTTCTAGAATGCAGCTATGGTTATAAATAACAGCAACAACAAAATTCTGTTACGCCTCCATGTGAGAGAAGCAAACCTTCCCAGTTGAGTGAGCTCCACTCTGTGGCGGCTGTTAACTCCTTTCTCTCCTGCCCACCCATCTTGTCTACCGTGATTGGACTGAACTTCCGTTTTACTGATTGCATCGTGTCTCTTCCCCTTACTTATGATACTCAAGTCTAAATTCTCTAGAATATTTTATCTACCCTTAACTCACACTTCCAGTCTCTGCCCCACCTCAGGTCCACGCGCCGAAAATCCACCCACTCAAAATATGCTCCACAATCGGGATGGTCTGTCCCCTCCAACTGCCCCCCCGTCTGCTCGCCATCCCCCGCCCCCCAGCCCCAAACATTTTCCCTGTTTTCATAATTCAGCTGTTCAGTTAATTTGGATCAAGGACTTATCTGGAACCTGGGAAAAGAGAGAAGACTTCTCTGCAGCAAAAGCCATGCAGACATTTATTTGCATGTAACTCTGGGGGCTCTTAGACATCCTGCAAATCCTGGCTGTGACCCCTCGGTGGTCACCGATTCCCAGGGTGAGAGCTCCCACCAGAACTTCAGCACCCAGGAGAAGGCTCCCTTCTCCAGGAAGCCTGCTCCAAACCTGCAGACACCCAGACCCTTTCTTCTTTGCCTTTGCTTCACAGTTTGCCACTTCATGAGGCCAGGAAATAAGGGATGGATTTTACTGACCTAAGAGTTGCACTTGCTGATGCCCCAGCTCCTCACCCAAGGCAGCCCCTTTGTACTGGGGACAGTCTCTTTCCCTCTCTCCCTGCCTCCCTCCCTGTCTCCCTTTCTCTCTCTCTGCATCACAAAGTAGTTGGTTTTACAGTAAGAAACATCAAATAGCACTTTTATGGACAGATATGCATTTAAGAATGTTCCTGACACTTTGTTCACATAATTGAGTTTTAGTACCTTTTTGCAAGTTACAAAACTACATTGACTTAGAATCCTACTTTTTTGCAGTTCAGACAGGTACCCCTCCTAGTTAGCGGCAAGCTAATGAGGTTGTCCAGTCTTTTGAAAAAGAACAAACAGGTGGTTTTTGTCCTTGCGTGCACAGTTCCTAAATGATAAGGTGGAAGGCTGCTCCCGGGGCAGGTGGTGGCACTCAACCGAGGGCAGCGGGGCCTCCTTGTGCTCCGCTGGCTGGGTCCTCTGTGGTGTAACCTCTATCCCTGCCTGTCCTGACCGCCCCTTCCTCGTCTCCCACCAGAGCCTGGTCCTGGAATCTGACCAGGAGGCAGCTCCTCTCCTCCCATATCTGTGCCCATTTCCCTCCGTACGTTGTCCTCACTCCCCCGGCAATACTTTCTTGCAGTAGATTCTTCCTCCCTTACCCTAACCCGCCCATGCCCGGGACCTTGACCTTCTGCTGGCCCAGGAGATACGCCTTTGCGAGATTTGCCTTCCACACCCTGGCGGGAGGGAAGCTGGCCCTTTGCACAGAGTGACACAGCAGGTGGAGAGTGACTGGACGAATGGAAGGGAGGGGCCGGTCATGGCTCACGCAAGTGCAGCGGCTGCGCAGGCGCGGCTCCTCCTGCTTTGGATCCCGTGTTGGTTCCCTGATGCGGGAACCCGGCTGGCACTGGCATTGGAGACATCAGCGGTGTGCCAAGCAGGGAAAGGGGGAGGCGAAACTGAAGATGGAATGCCCGCCTCCCCTGCCCTGGCTCCTGCCTAGGTGCTGGCACTCCCCGGCGTCTCGGCATTCTCGGGGAGCCACCGCAGCTGCCATTCCAGTTTGGGGATCTCTCGAGGCTCAGCTCCCTCGCCATCCACTTTGATCTGTATTGGCATTATTGTGAAGTCATGCAGGGCTTTCTCAGACATAAAGGGTCAACTCCTCCTGCCCTAGGATGCACAGCTGTGTCCTCCAGGCCGAGGACAGACGTACGTGAGACTGACTCTTGGCCATGACTGTAATAGGTGTGGGTGGGAGCGGTGGCTGCCAGAAGCAGGTCCTCACAGAGGGAAGGTTTGCAGTGGGGTGGACCATCTAACAGGGCTAGGGGCAGAGAGTGAATTAGAGCATGCAGAGAGGAGAACTGGGGCCAGGGGAACCACCCACTTGATGATGAAGTTTTCTGGAGTCAGGTTAGCTAGCTTGCCCAAGGTCACACAGCTAGTGAGTGGAAAAGCCAAGCTTCAGATGCTGGACAGTCTGACTTCAAAATGAGTGCTCTGTTTCCTACACTGAAGATGCCAATTATATGGGACCTATTCTACCGTTTACCCTTTCCTTCAATTTTTTTGTCAGTAAAGGAGCACAGCAGTACTTCCTATAAATTCATCCTCAGAAGCTTTCTTAACATGGTGGTCCAGAAGGCCACTATCAATTAATTAAATGGAGTTAGCACATGAGCCCTGTGGTTTAGATGTAGAGGAATGACTCTATCCAGGTGGGTGAACCAGGAAGCAGGAGCTGCTGCCCTTCAGCAATCCTTTTCTCCTGCCTTTTAAAGGAAGGCATGTGTTCTTTTGGGCAGGATTTGAAATCTGTTCTGGATCGGAGCACAAGAACATGGGGTGAGGGCGGTGGGAAGGGTGGCAATGCCTTCCCACCTGAGCGCAGGATGCTCGCGAAGGGCTCCTGGAGAAAGCAATGCCACTTCCACTTGGCTCCGGGCTCCAAGTTCCCTTGGGTTCAACCTGATGCCAGTCTGGACACCTAGAGGACACCGGGGAAGAGGTAAAACGGATGGCTGGCCCCGGCGCGGGAGCTCACCCAGCCTCCCTGCGTCCCGGCGAGCCAGTAGCACAGACTACGTGGTCAGGGGCACACGTCTCCGCCCCTTGTCCTCCCCACGCGCCCGTGCGTGCGTGTGTGGTGTGCCCACAACGAGCGCGCACGGGTATCTAGATCAGGAGCTCATCGAGCAAACCCAACAGACTCTAGTTTGCCCGGTGGAGTGACAGCAGCTGCCCTGGGCTGCCCCTGGGCTGGAAAACCGCAGCCCTGCGCGCAGGCCTTCCTCAGGGAAAACTAAGTAGCGGAAGCAGCGAGAGGTGCCCCTAGTCACGAGCTTGGGGCGCGCGGAGGTCCCTGGAGCGCCTTGTCCGGGCCGTTTCATTTCGGCAAACGCTGCGGGATTTGCAGGGCAGCGAAGCAGCGCCTTCCCGACTCTGACTCGCCACAGTCAGGGCCTTGGCGGGAGGAAGCGGGGCGCCCCGGCTCCCCTGGATTGGCTTAAGGGGGTCGGGGCAGGCGGTCTCGGGATTCTGAGGCGCAGAAAGAGAAGAAAGGCAGCGCGGGGCAGTGGGCTTCTCAGGCCGCGTGGCACAGGGGCACAGCGCAGGGTCCGACAGCCTGGGGCGGGGGCTCGCGTGGCCGTGAGGAGTCCCGGCCGGGGGCTGCAGGCTTGCAGGCGTCTGGTGGGCCCTTCTGATTGCACCTGAGTTACTTGTAGTCCCGTGATTGCTTGTCAAGCCCTTGGTCAAGGAATCGTGGGCGGCAGGATGCGAAAGTGCCTGCGCGTGTCGGGGCAGCGGGAGACGAGAGGGCAGTGACTTGGCTCATCTTGTAATTCTCTTGGAAGCTGGATATTCTAGATAACTCATTTCCTCAGTATTCCACCATTCGAGTAGGGCTTTGCCGCTCCCTGATCACACGCATCTGATGCCCACGTGAATAGGTATGTGGAGGTGGGTGTGGCCCACGGAGGCCCTGGAGAGGACGCGGCGCCAGATGCCCCAGTGCACCTGCCACCCCCGAGGCGGCGAGGAGGCCCGGTGGAAAGGAAGGGGGTTGTGGCAGAAGGCCTGGCCCTGATGTGTCCTAATGTCCCTCGTTGTCTTCCTAGCTCTAGGAGCTTTGGCAGGATTCTTAAGCTTTCTGGACTTACCTGGCTCATTGGTGAAATGTATAAAGACCCCATATAAAAACCAGTTGCCCTCTCTAGGTCCATACCCAAAAGAATTGAAAACAGGGGCTTGAACAGATATTTGCACACCAATGTCTGTGGTGGCATTATTCACAACTACTGAAGGTAGAAGCAACCCAAATTTCCATCAACAGAAATAGTTAAACAAAATGAGGTATATACATGCAATGGAAGTTTATTTAGACATAAAATGAAATGAAATTCACATTGTACTACAACATGGATGAATTTTGAGGCCATCATCCTGAGTGAAATAAGTCAGACACAAAAGGATAAATATTGTGTGATTCCACTTATATGAAATAATTTGAAGATTCAAATTCATAGAGCAAGAAACTAGAATTCAGATTACCAGGGGCTTCAGTGGGAGTAAGAATGGGGAGTTAATACTTAGTAGGTAAAGAAATCCTGTTTGGTGTGATGGAAACCTTTTTAGAAATGGTGGCAACAGTAGCACAACCTTGTGAATATAATTAACACTACTGAATTATATATTAAAATGATTAATTTTACATTATGTATGTGTGTCCCCAGAATAAATTTTTTAAAAATCATCTGTATAACTCAATGCACGAACCCTAATATCAACTATGGACTGTAATTAATGGTATAATTATAACAAGATTTTTTCATTAGTTCTAACACAAGTACATGCCAATGCAAAATGTTAATAATGGGGAAAACTGAGTGTGTGAGTGTGGGGTATAAACAGCCCTCTGTACTTCCTACATGATTTTTCTGAAAACCTAGAACTGCTTTAACATGTATTTTTTGAAATTTAACAGAAAAAGTGAAAAAAACAAAAACAAAAACAAAAAGCTCAAACCAGGCACAACTATTACTATGTGAAAACATTGACTGAGTTTGTGTCCTGATTATAAATGCAAGATGAAGAATTTATATGTACTTTGTATAATGTGAGCACATTTTCAGTATGACTATAGCTATGGTGGCTGATGACAGAAGTCCAATATCCTAACAATCAACATTTCTAATCACCCTTTCCTTTCAGAAAATTAGCCAGTGCTCAGTAAACTCATGGAGTGCGAATAAAGTATTAGCCTTGCAGATCCTACTTTCCAAGCTTTCAGGGAAAATTTAGTTGCTCTCACTTTTGGGAGGGGGGACCTGGGTGTTTGTTTTAGTTTGTTAAAAGCTGCTGCAGCAATATACTAGAAGTGGGCTGGCTTTTACAGTAGGGATTTATTAGGTTAAAAGCTTACAATTCGGAGGCTGTGAAAAGTCCAAATCAGGGCATAATCAGATGCTGTCTCACCGAAGGTCAGCTGCTGGTGATTCTGGATTCCTTCCACATGGCAAGACCATGGCTCTGCTGGTCTCTGCCTTCTCCAGGCTTGCTTTCGCCCTGAGCTCAGCTGAGGGTGATCAGGCACACAGCTGGGCCGGTCGTACTCCTCTCCTTGGGCCTAGTTGCTTCAACTTTGGACTGTTTTGCCTCTGGCTTTTTTCTCTCTCCCTTGTAAGTCAACATCTGGAGGCTTCTCTTTGTCACTATAGCTTTCTTTCCTGTGTCTAAGGTTTTTAATTCCTCTGGTTATAGAGGACTGTAGTAAAAGGATTAAGACCCACCCTGGGTCATGCCCTACTGAAGTGTTCTAATCAAAATGGTCCATTTACAATAGGTTTACATGCACAGGAATGGATTAGCTCTAAGGACACTCTATTGGGGTCCACCTGGCTTCAAACTGCCACAGTATTTATAACCATGGACTCTGGAGCCAGATAAACATGGGTTCAAGTCCTGTGTCTGCCACTGATTGCTTTGTGACTTGGGGCAACTCTCTTCTCGTATCTGAGCCCAAATTTTCCTATCTATGCAAGAGGGATAATAATGCTAACATCATGGGTGGTTGTGACAAGGTATGGTCCACTGGATATTGTCATGTCTGGTTGTGATTCTTTGCAACATGTAGGTTGTTCACCAGAGGATCACACTGGTACACTGAAGATGGTGGAATAGAAACATACAAAGAGCTTAGACCCCTCATGACATTGTCAAAGAAACTTGAACCCACTCAAATTTCAGACCTCTTGGTATCTGACATCATGACTCCTTATTGGTTTAAGCCATTTGAATTGGAATTTTCTGTTACTTGTAGCTGAAAGCTTTCCAATATAGCAAAAAATAGAATAATTTCACTTTAAAATTTAAGATCTTTTAAAATCACAAACAATTTTTGTTGTTGTTGTTGTTGTTAAAACAGTAAAATGTGGACCAAATACAGGAAGAATGTATAGGTTAACATTTGACAAATAACATCTCAAAGGAAGTACTTCCAAGGAGATAGAACCCAACTCACTTTTGTTTCAGGAAACTCTTAAAATGTTTTGATCAGGAGAATGATGTTTTTGGAGCTTCTAGGAGGTTCTGTTCCTGAATTACATCAGAGTGTGGAGAATGGCCTGGAATGAGTAGAGATTTCTGCCAGGAATGTTTCTCAAAAGGCTGTTGTAATAAGTAGTCCAGGTGAGAAATGATGAGTGTCTGGACTAATGCTATGGTGGCAGGAACACAGAAGGAGATTTGATGGTTTAGTGCATTGAGCAAGACTATAGTACAAGTTTAAAATGAATATCAGAAAGTAATGTATCACTGAAGCCAAAGGAGAGAGAAGGGAATGCCAAGGAGAAAGCAAGGCTCCTGCCACCAATAATGATACCAGTAACCTCAAAACAGAGGACTTGCCTGTCATACTGCTTACATGTGTGGTTCTACTTAATACTCATAAGAAACCATGGCATAGGTCCTCCTACTGTCCTTGTTTTCTGATGAGGAAACCTAAATGCTAGAGTCACTTGCTCAACAAGAGTGGACTCAGGAGTCAGGGTCTAACCTTCCCCGATGATTATTCCTGTAGCTGTGGGATAATCCCCTGATAAGCGGTGATGCAGATGTGTCCAGCAGGAAAGGAGGCGGTTAGGAAGGCACTGGTGAGAGAAGTTCCAGGAGAACAATGTGGTGAAGTATGAAGGCAGAGTGAGAGTGTGAGGGTGGTCAAGAGACCTGTTGAGAAGCTTGGACACGGAGATGGAGCGTTTCACTTGTGAGGTTAGAGAAGGTGACAAAAAGAGTGTTTTCTTCATCTGTGGGTATCATAACAACTGCTATTGTGTTTATTGGTCATAATTATGGTGGATTGGGGGTTACATATAGAAAGAGTTCACCTTGATGTCACCTAGAAGTCAAAATGTTTTTAACCCCAAGAGAAAATTTTTCTCTCATTTCATATTGAATCCTAAACAAGAGACTTAGCAACTCTTTGACTGGTTAGATTGAAAAGTCAAGACAGTCACTGGTCAGTGGAACTTGGAATGACAGCCCCTACCTCACCCCAAGATGCATGATGACTATACTCTGGTTAACCACACAATTATCTGATCAAATAGATAATATCTAATCACAATGAAGAGATCATAAAAAATTAGACCAGTGATTATATAGTAAAGTTTTTAAAAAAAATCAGTGATTACTTTCATCCATGAAATGGCTTTTGTGAGGGTAGCCTTGGTTTTGGAACCCTTTCTAGTCGAACCAGGCTCAGTGTGTATTAGAAAAGCATTCTGTCAGGGTTGCGGGCTCTGTGAGGCAATCATAAGTGTCAAAATTGCTGGCTAATTGCTTTATTGCCAAAGCCAGCTCTCTTAGGGCTTCTGAAGGGTGAGTACCCTCCAGATACTTTCACCTTTGCTTGGAACCCTGGGGGACCTTCTGATAGTAATGGAAAAAGGGTAGTGATGGCCACCTTCCCTCTTCCTTAGGATGGGATTAATGAGGGAGATTGGAGAATGCTTGTGCCAGAAGGTTTTTGAAGCTGCTGATGCTTTGGGTTGTGTGCTTCTAAAGGATAGGAGCATCTATGCATCTTACCTCTCCTCTCTAATCTGGAAGAACTCCATCAAGAAGTGGAGGGCAAGAAGAGGTCATGTTTTCCAATTAAATAGGAGGTTTCAATATGATGATGTAAATGACTAAATAATTATACTTCCTCAAGGCACTGTTAAACTTGTCCTTTAAGGAGGAGGCAGAAATTTTAGATTTTTTCTTGGTGAAACAAATTCTGTTTTAGCAGGCAAGCTTCTTGAGGCCAGAGTCCTGGTCTCTGGGATCTTTTATATCTTTTATAATCATTATTGCTGTTCATAAAATATTTCCAGTTCTCCCACTTCTTGGAATGCAATAGGAGTCTACTTCCTGGCCCTGGTGGGTGAGTGGGACTGTAAGACTAGTCTGGCCAAGGAGTTGCAATAGAAAACATACACCACTTATGTGCTGGAAGATTTCATAGTGTTTGAAATCCTCCAGTGCTTTTTTTCCTTTTGGCACAGCAGCCAGTAATATTCAAGATGGCAGCTCCTTATTAGCCTGGGTCCTTGAATATTTAAGAATAGAATCCCCTCAATGGACAGTTAGCATGAATGAGACAGAAGCTTTGGTAGCCTTTTGCCACCAAGAATTTGGAATTGTTTGTTACTTACAACATAATCCTGATGGATTCAATGTAAGACCTAAGCTGTACTTCAGGCATATATTTTATCTTTGTATTAATGAGTATATTCTTAAGTCCACTAGATGGTAAACACCTTGAAGGCAGAGGTGGCTTCATATCCTTTGGAATCCCTGGCATCTAGCGATACAAAATGCTTCTTAATGAATGTAGCTTTGTGCATGTTTGGATACTTGAAGAAGTGGGAGAACCTTGAGGAGAATGAGTAACTAAAATCCAATGTTTTTCCTAAATTTTATTTAAGCCAAGAGTTCCAGCTACTTCTCTTACCATTGCCCTCAGAGTAGCTTTCACCCAATGTATCTTCTCTGTCCTTGCACAATATCTTCTGGAATTGCAGGGAAAGAGAGAAAGAGTGAAACTGGTTAATCTGTGGACTAAAAAATCACCTCCAGCATGGTGTTCTGGGTGGGCATGGTGAACTTCAGTTGGGGTCATGGCACCAGCCTGGGCAGCAGCTGGCATTTGTTGGGAGATGCATGTCCCTGATCTTGGTGAGGTCTTCCTTGGTGAGCACAAAGTCCACATTCCACTAGGATATGAGGCAACAGTTTCCCCAGGGCTGGGTTGTTTTCTAGATGCCCTTGGATGACCTTGAACATCATGGGGTTCTTGATCATCCACATCACAGTCTTTCCACGGAGGGACAGGTGGATCTACTGCTTTTGCTTAGAGCCCACGTTGTCTGCTCCCATAATGAAACATTTTGGCTAATCACTGGGTTATTGTCTAGTTTTCTCCACTAGAATGTAGGCTCCATGAGGACAGGAGCTCCATCCCTCTTGCTCACTACTTTAATTCTAGAACAGAGAACACGATCTGGCACCTACTCATTGCTCAAGTCACCCTTGGTCAATGAATGAGTGGATGAATCCATCAACCAAGGACTTGCTTTTGTCTACTGAAGCAGAAGGAAACCTGGAGTTCTCTAGTCTAAACCCTCCATTTTACAGATCAGCCACCTATGGGCCATGTCCAGATCACACACAGGCTAGTGGGAGAGATAAAACCACAGACCCAGCCCTGACTCCTGATCTAGCACTATCTCCATTTTGATATAGAAAAGCTACTCTATAGCAGCTGGAGTGTGGATATGTGGGAGAAAGGTGAAAAATCCTGAAACAGAGAAGGGACATTTGAGGAACAGATGACACCATTATCCTTAGTATTTTCCATCTTCCTATAGCTATCAACAGACCCATTAGTGAGGATGGTGATGGAAGGGATGGGGATTCTGGAGGGGAGGTAAGAAACGATGTGTATGAGGTACCAAATGGAGAAGTGGATTAAAAAGATGCTGCCTTTTTTTTTTTTTTTTTGTCCTTTTCATCATAAACTTAGAGTGCCTTTCCCTCTCCCAGTCACTCTTTGAAAAATTATGAGCCACTGAGTAGGTTAAATGGGCTTTCTGTTATGCCATAAATATTCAGACTTGAGATGTTAATTATTCCCTGTGATTAATTCTGCTTACTCAGGAAAGTTGTGCAAGATTTTCACTGGAGGGTATGTCTTTTATGTGTTAATGTTCCTCATGTATAATACAATTTGTCCTGAGCTGCAGTTGGAACAGTGGTGTTAGGGTTAAGGACTTTTATTCCTTTCCTTTTTTTCTTTTTCTTCTTATGGCAATGCTTGGAAGTACTTAAATTGGATGGTTTGTATTACCACCCCCCCCCCAGGCTGAGATTAAGGTAATTGATGGGGCTCAGTGCCAGAAGTTCCAACTGGCCATTTTAGTTATATTTGTCCAGGGTTAATGGAGAAAAGCGCCATGTTGAAGGTTACAGCATTTCCCCCAGCTTCCATTTTAATGATACTTGCCTGCCAGTGTTTTCTCTTTGAAGAGAAATTTAATAAACAATCACTGGCCTTTCATGTTGAGGGCAAGATTTGTAATGGCATTCATCTCCCCAGGAGTTCTTCCTCAGCGTGTGATTAGATCAAACCTTTTGCAATGAACACAGGCTGAAGCTCCAGAGGGCCCTGGGTCCACTCTGCCCAAGAAGAAATGGGCTGGGAGGGGGCAGGACAGTTTTCAGAATGATCCCAGCTCTGCTTGAATTTCTCTGATTTTAAAAGACATTTCCCAAGGAAATCAAACCTGAGCTTTATGTTTCTCCTGAGGACTATTAAAGAGAGGACTGAAACCCAGTGGGGCCCACCAAGTTCAGGAATGTGATCTTCAGCCAGCTCTGTCCTTTGGGGTAAGAAGGAAGCTGAACAGCCAAGGGCTTTCATTGTTGCAGATGATGATGGATGCTCTTAGACTTGACATGGAAGATTATCCTCAAATGGTGCTTTTTCAGCACCCCCATGAGTAAATCACCATTCTGGGTTCTATACAAAGCAAGCCCAGGCAAGGAGTTAGTTTGTGTGCATCAATTTGTGATGAAAATCACATGTCAATGCATTGAGCCTGTTAGGGAGGGCCTCAGCCTTCAGCCATGGGCTGTGTGGGCCAAGCCCGGGCATCCACACTGTGACATAGCCAGCTTGAAAATTCTCTGGTTTCTCCTGTTCTGCAATTAAACCAACAACAGTGCTTGAAGGAGGAGGGGAGAGTGCCTTGAGGAAGGCTCCAGGACCTGGCACCAGAAAAGAGAACCATTCATACCTCCACAAGAGTAGGGCAGCTCTATGCGTGTCCAGAATGACCCTCAAGGCTCATCTCAAAGACCATGGCAATGGAAGCACCTGTAGGGTCAGAGCCAGGCAAACTTTCAAAAGTGGCAAACCAATTTATTCTTTTTTCTCTGGCATGTCAAGATTGGAGAGAAAGTGGCTACCCATCATCATTGCGCTGAGCTGCTTGGAGAGCAGGAGGCATGACTTTTAGCAGCAGGGAAGGCTGGCTATGGCCAGCTTTCCATCCTGCAGGGGAAGAGTGACGATGACCGACAGTGGTGGAAACTCATCCACACACCTTCGAGAGCAGTCACTCTGGCAGTCTGCATCCTATTTATCTTTACAAAATCCCACAGCAACAAAAAAGATATTCCACACTTAAGCCAAGACATGCTTATTATAAGTAATGGTCAATACAAAAATTGTAATCTGACAGAGTGATTACAGAATAATTAGCATGGCCTATTGGAGATGATGGATGTGAGTTTTGACTTGTGGATACAAAAGTAGATGTGGTCAGAGCATGTTGGGGGTGGAGCTGGAGCTGCCAACGATCTCCTGAAATAGCTTCAGTCAGCCTTGAGGGTGCGTAGATGGCCCAGCTCTTGCCAAGGCTACCACCTAACAAGGTGGAGCTTTCTCTGGCTTAGCCAGATGCAGTATTTCATGACTTGTAGAAGATAGGATCTGGAACAAGGAAGCCTAATGTCCCCATTCTCCAGCTGCCATCCACTCAGCCAGTTTTATGCCTATGAATATACATTGCATGTGGCTTCAATGCTCCAATTATCCATGGAGGAGAATGCTAACTCTGGTGTTATTTTTGTATTGCAGTGTTATGTTCTAAATTCACCACTCAGCTCATGTGATGAGCTCATGTGCCCTTGAACTTGAAAGAAGTTTTTAGTAGAATAACGAAGGGGTGATTTTCATGGCAAACATGATGCCACCAGGTCCAGTATAGTGTAGTGGCTAAGAGACAGTTCCAGAACCCAGCCCTGCCATTTATTAGCTGTATGAACTAAAGCAAAGGACTGGACCTCTCTGTGCCTCTATTTTTGCATCTGTGAAATAGGTATGAGATAGAACTTATTATAGGTTGTTGTGAGGCCTAAATTATTGTAAATATGAAGAGTGTAATATGTAAAACATGCTATTATTATTCCTTTTTTTGAGGTATGAGGGTGGGGGATTGAATCTGGGGACCTCATAAGTGGGAAGCTGGCTCTCAACCACTGAGCCACTGTCCTGAGTTGGTTTTTTCATTTGTTTGCTTGTTTGTTGTTAGGTGTCACTGGGAACCGAACCCAGTACCTCCCATGTGGGAAACAGGTGTGCAACCGCTTGAGACGTATCTGCTCCCTATTCATTTTTTAAAAAAATTTATTTCTCTCCCCTTCCCCTGCCCCACCCCAGTTGTCTGCTCTCTGTGTCCATTCACTGTGTGTTCTTCTGTGACCGCTACTATCCTTATCAGTGGCACCAGAAATCTATATTTCTTTTTGTTGCGTCATCTTGTTGTATCAGCTCTCCACGTGGGCAGCGCCATTTTTGGGCAGGCTGCACTTTCTTTTGCGCTGGGTGGCTCTTCTTAGGGGGCACACTCCTTGCGTGTGGGGCTCCCCTACATGGGGGACATCCCTGTGTGGCACAGCACTCCTTGCGCGCATCAGCACTGCACGTGGGCCAGCTCCATATGGGTCAAGGAGGCCCGGGGTTTGAACCATGGACCTCCCATGTGGTAGACGGATGCCCTAACCATTGGGCCAAGTCCACTTCCCTCCCTATTCTTTCTTAATTCAGAAGCTCACATAGGTATATTTCCTTCCTTCTCATCTCTTGTAGCTACAATCAACTATAACATAGATAAATCTATGTTGGGCCCTATTATTCTGCCTAACTGAATTGTATTAACTGTGTTTACCAACAAAATGACCAGTGCAGAGCCTCATGCCCTCATAAAAAACAACAAGCAAAAACAAGCAAGCAAAGTATGTTCAAAATTCCTGACCAGAAGAGTGAATTCCTATTTCAGGTAAGATTAATAAAATTAAAGGAAACTAGTTTTCTCGTGCCTTTGATAATCCATGAGTTTTTCAGACTGCTCAAACAAACTCAGTGGCTCTTAAATACAGCTGTGCATCTGAAACAGCAGTTCAACAACCCAAATACCAATATCTGGGCACAATCCAGAGTATGTCTGCTATGTGTTCTGGGCATCTGTAAGTCTAGAAAGTTCTGCAGGTGATTCTGAGGCATAACCAGGTTGGGAACCACAGATAAGAACCATCCAAAGCAAATGACTGTCCAGCCAGCGCTGATTGAGTTAAGTGTACCTGAATAATGTGTGATGACAGGAGCTGTTTCCAGGTTGAAATTCATTCTTCCTGTTGGTTTATCCCATAATCAAATTAATTGTCTGCTTCTATCTCGGGAGAGATATACTTTGGTAAAAGTAATTTTAAGGAAATCAAGTATTAAGTGGTTATGGAAATAGAGACTCAGCTAAGAGTTGTGCATAAGACCCTTTTTGTTATCAACAAGGATCCATGTGCTAATTATAAGCCAAAGTGTCCCTGCACACAGTACAACACACATAATAAACATCATTAATTGAAGGGGAGCAGTGGAGATTGTTTCAGTATTTTGCAATTGCCACTGGGCTCTGAGCTTTCAGAGATGCGTTTCCTCAGCGTGCCCGGCCTTGGTGTTACCTGCTCGGTGGGCAGTGTGGGAGTGGCCCTGATGATGGGCCGCATTCTGGCCCTGCAGGAAGGGGTCACCTTCCCACTGATCCTGGATGAGAACATCCAAGCTTCAGCCCAGCTGGATTCACTGCCCCTCGCTCACCTCCACCACCCCACACCCTCTCTCTGCTCTCCCAGCCTCCACCAACTTCAGTGGGAAACTTCTCTGCCCTACCAACTGGTCTCCTTTGGGCTTCCACAGTCATCTAATTGCATAATTTTTTGGAAAAATACAGTAAACAAAAGGACCATGCCTTGGCTCCAAGGGTGACCGGTTAGACCCTATAACTAAGACCCTTTATGAGAAGGACTTCGTTGGGAGGTGACATCGCTGCCTCGGGAAGTATTCTGGCTCCATGAAGGCTTCTGCTAATGCCTCCAGGCAGTTCGCCCCATTAGTTGGCGGCCTCTGCTCTCATTAGGTCATGTTTACTGAAGGCGCTTGTTTTTGTCTCTCCATTCAGGCAGTTACAGGACACGGCAGGACAAAGCGTGTTGTAACTGACCACCACGGGAGCCAGCTCTGTTCACAGATTATGGTTGCCTTGGCAACCGGCTTTGCTGAACTCACCATAGCAAACATTGAATGAATGGCTGGGTCAACACCCCAGATAAAAAGAGGGTTATGCAACTGTTTGCTGAACCCTTGGCAGAATTGTTTCTGGATGTTTCCCAGAATATCCCCATATTCAGAAATTCCAAATGAAGAATTCTTACTTAAACCCATAACAAGTATATCCATTGTTTGTAGGAAAGAGCTGTTGCTTTGGGAAATATAAATTAAGGTCTGTAAAACATTCGAATT
Source organism: Dasypus novemcinctus (assembly GCF_030445035.2). Classification (NCBI taxonomy): domain Eukaryota; kingdom Metazoa; phylum Chordata; class Mammalia; order Cingulata; family Dasypodidae; genus Dasypus; species Dasypus novemcinctus. The sequence continues at coordinate 156,356,493 of NC_080677.1, read as the reverse complement.
GGGTGTTGCTTCAGTTTCAACTCAAAAGCATCTTTAATGGTAAGTTTTCCTTAGGCAGGAGACCATAGAGGCCACTCATGTATTTCTAATTATCTACAGAAATAATTTCATCTACTTAGATTGAAAACTTTAGCCATTAAATTGTTTTACTCTCATCTCAGCCACAGAGAGTCTTGAAAATGAATTTTATAATGCAGAAATAAGCTTTTGAAAAAAAAAATCAGAGACAGGATGGAGCCTCTCTTAGTGGAAAAGCAAGTTGGCAAACAGAACAATTTATTTAAAAAGAGTGAGTACAAAGGAGCAAGGTTTGTCTGGGATCTCCTAGTTCTCCAAAGCATTTAATTCTATGCAAACAATTAAATGGTAATAGAATCCAGGTTCCTGGAGTGGTCTATGTTTATTTCTGTGTTTGACTGGCAGGAAAACACCGTACGAGGAGTATTGCCACCATCGTGGTGGCTGGTACCTGGATGTCGCCTACAGGTGAGTCCCCTCAGTTCTCCTCCCGTCTATTTTCGCTTGCATTTTCCCAATTCTAGAATCTCTCTTATACTTTCTGAGTTCTGGCTCCTGGAACTATCGTTTCAACCTCTCCCTCCCCATACTCTTTCCTTTTCTTTTCCTGAGTAGAGTCTGATCTGATGTTTTATACCAAGTATGTACCCATGGCTGGTTGTCTTCTACTTCGCTCATTCCAGAAGCCTGAAATGAGTTCCTGCTTCCTCCCTGCCACAAAGCCTTCCCTGACTATATTGGCCCTCCTGACTCTAACGTAATATTGTACAGTATGCGATCGCAGTTTGTGCCATCCATAAAATTTGTCTGGGGAAGGGGATGAATGAAATATCTTAAAGACTTGCTTTATTTTTATTTTGTAAAATTGCTCATGACCCAGATAAAGGCTTTTTGATTGAATCATGGATAAGTGTAAGCAAGGTCAATAATAACCAAATAATTTCAAGATGTTTTCCTCTTAATCGTGCTATTATTTCCAATATTTAGTCTAGATGCAGCCTGCTCTTCCTGGAAAATTTCAGAGAAAAATAATGAACATAACTGGAAAACAGTATTTTCTGGAGCAAATATTTGATATATCACTTAGTTTTTATTTTGATACATTCCAATTTATCTTTTTTTTCCCCCTTTTGATGTCAAGTCTAAGAACTCTTTGCCTAGTCCTGAAGATTTTCTTCTATTTTTTCCTAAAAGTTTTATATTTTCACATTTTACATGTAAGTCCATGATACATTTTGAATTTTTGTATGGGATATGAGGTTTAGGTTGAGGTTAATTTTTTCTGTAAGGATGTCCAATTTCCAGTGCCATTTGTTGGACAGGCTAGCATTCCTCCATTGAATTGCTCTTGCTTCTTTGTCAAAAAATTAAATGGGCATATTTATGTGGGTTTATTTCTGGGTTTTCTACTGTGTTCTAGTTATCTACATGACTTTTCCTCCTACCAGTACCACATTGTCTTGATTACTGTAGCTATATAGTACGCCTTAATATTTAAGAAGAGTGATTCCTCCCACTTCATTCTTCTTTTTCAGAATTGTTTTGGCTATTCTAGGGCCTTTCTCTTGCCATATAAATTTTAGAATAAACTTGTTTATATCCACAAAAAAATTTCCCAAGATTTTGATAAGAGTTGCATTATACCTATAGATCAACTAGAGGATAATTGGCAACTTTACTATGTCTATGAACACAGAATGTATCTCCAATTGTTTAGGTGTTCTAAGGATTTTTTCATCAGCATTTTGTAATTTGCAGTATATAGATCCTTACGTGTTTTGTTAGATTTATGCCTAAGAATTCCATTTTCTTTGGAGCAATTGTAAGTGGTATTGTGCTTTTTAGTAGTTTGAACTTGTTCATTGTTAGTATATACAAATGGAATGGATTTTTAGGTGTTGCTCTTATATCCTGTGAACTTAAAGAACTCACTCACATGTTTGAGGTGCCTTTTTAGATTCCTTAGCATTTTCCATGTAGACAATCCTGCTATCTGCAAATAGAGACAGTTTTTATTTCTTCCTTTTCAATCTGTTTGCCCTTAATTCCTTTTTCTTGCCTTATTGTACCAGGTAGAACTTATACCATGTTGAATAAGAGTAGCAAGAACAGATGTCCTTGCCTTGTTCCTGATCTTAGAGGGAAAGCATTCCATCTTTTGCCATTAGGCATGATATTAGCTGTAGGAATTTTGTAGCTGTTATTCAAAAGTTTGAGCAAGTTTCCCTGTTCCTAGTTTGTGAAGTTTTTATCACGAAGAGGTATCAAATTTTGTTAAATGTTTTTTTCCTGCATCAATTGATATGATCATGCAATTTTTCTTTAGCCTGTTAATATGGTAGATTACAGTTATTGATTTGTGAAGCTTGAACCAGCCTTGCATATGAAAGAAATCCAACTTGTGGTATATTATTCTTTTTATACATTGCTGGATTTGATTTGTTAATAGTTCCTGGAGGATTTTTGTTTTTAAATTCAAGAGAGATTTTGATCTATAATTTACTTTTTTTATGTTGTTTTTATCTGGTTTGATATCATGGTAATTCTGACCTCATAAAATTTTCCAGATTAGGTAAAACTGGTTTAATTCATCTTTAAATATTTGGTAAAAGTATCCAGTGAAACTGTCTGGGCTTGGAGATTTATTTTTCAGGAGCTTTTAAATTATGATTTTAATTTTTTTCATTGTTATAGGATTATTCAAGTTCTCTATTATATCTGGGCTGAGTTTTGATAGTTTGTAGTATCCAAGGAATTGGTCCATTTCTTCTAAATTGTTGAATTTAAGAGTATAAAGTTGTTTGTAGTGTTTATTACCCTTTTCATGACTGAAGGATCTGTTTTGATGTCCCCTGTTACATTACTGATATTTGTGATTTATGTTTTTTAAATTTTTGTCAGTCTTGCTAGAGGCTTGTCAATTTTATTGAAGAGGTCTAGCTTTTTGTTCCATTAATTTATCTATTTTCTTGTTTTCAATGTAATACATTTCTGCTGTTATTATTGTGTCTTTTCTTATGCTTGCCTTGGATTTATTTTTGCTAATATTTTTCTAGTTTCTTGAGGTAGGAACTTAGATTATTGATATGAGGCCCTTTATCTTTTTAAATATAAGTATATAGTGCTATAAATTTCCCCCTCAGCACTGCTTTAGCTGCATCCTCCAAAATTTTATTCATTGCATTTTTATTTTCATTCAGTTGTATGTTTTTTTAAAATTTCCCTTTGATAATTTTTTTCTCTGAATCATGGATTATTTAGAAGTGTGTTGTTTAGTTGACATATGTTTGAAGATTTTCTTGTTGTCTTTCTGTTATTGATTTCTAATTTGATTCCATTATCATGAGAAATAAACTGATTTCAATTCTTTCAAATTTTTTTTTTTTTATAACCTGGGATATGGTCTGTTTTGGTGAGTGTTCCACAGGCTTTTAAAAAGAATACATATTCTGCTAGTTGATGTTGTTGGTGAATTCTTCTGCATCCTTGCTAATTCTTCTGGCTTGTAGTTCTGTCAATTGGTATGAATGGGTTATGAAGTCCCCAATTATAATTAGGGATTTCTCTATTTCTTCTTTCAGTTCTCTTGGTTTTGTAGTCTTGGTGGATTGGGTCTTTTATCATTATGTAATGTCTCTCTTTGTCACTAGTAATTTTCTGTGCTATAAAATCTACGTTATCTGATATTAATATTACCATTCTTGCCTTTTTAAGAACTTGATGCTTACATGATATATCTTTCTCCATCATTTTACTATTTACTTACCTATGTCATTATATTTGAAGTGTGTTTCTGTAGACAGCAAATAGTTGGGCTATATTTTTAAAATTCACTTTGCCAATCTGTCTTTTACTTTTATACTTTGTGTATTTTGACCATTTGCATTTAAAATAGTTATTGATATATTAGGACCTAAGAATGCCATTTTACTTTTTGTTTTCAGCTTATCTTCATTTCTCTTTCTTCTTTTACTCCCACCTTCTTGTAGGTTACTTGAATATTTTAAGAGTTCATTTTGATTTATTTATAATGTTTTAGGTATCTCACTTTGTGTAGTTTGTGTGATATTAGTATAAAAATATTTATGTGACTTATCACATGCCTATTGATATTGATGTTTTACCATTTAGAGTGAAATATTGAAACCTACTTCTCTTTAGGTCCTTGTACTTTCTCCACTTAAAAAATATATTTTTCTTCAGTATTTTTCTAAATGCATTAGGCATTCCATGAGATATTTTTTAAAGTTTTTGCTTCAACCAAAAAATGTAATTTAAGAAAATTACAGGGTGATGATTGCCTATTATACTTGCCCCTAATTTTACCCTTTATATGGTATTCTTTTTTTCCTTTCTGAATGTCCCAGCCTTCTTCTGTAATCATTTTTTTCTATTGGGGGAGCTGTTCTTAGCCAGTCTTTAAGGGTAGGTTTTCTTGTGACCAATTCTATTAGTTTTCCTTTGTTTGAGAATGTCTTGGTGGCGGACTTGGCCCAGTGGTTAGGGCGTTCATCTACCACATGGGAGGTCTGCAGTTCAAACCTCGGACCTCCTCGACCTGTGTGGAGCTGGCCCATGTGCAGTGCTGATGCGTGCAAGGAGTGCCGTGCCACCCAGGGGTGTCCCCCGCGTAGGGCAGCCCCACACGCAAGGAGTGCGCCCGTAAGGAGAGCCGCCCAGCGCGAAAGAAAGTGCAGCCAGCCCAGGAATGGCGCCGCCCACACTTCCCGTGCCGCTGACGACAACAGAAGCGGACAAAGAAACAAGATGCAGCAAAATAGACACAGAGAACAAACAACCGGGGAAGGGGGGTGAGGCGGGGAATTAAATAAATAAATAAATCTTTAAAAAAAAAAGGGGGGGGAATGTCTTTATTTACACTTCCTTCTAAAAGAAGTTTTACTAGATAAAGGGTCTGCAGGTGACCATTCTTTTCTTTCAGCACTTGGAACTGTTGTTCCACCTCCTTTTGGCCTCCATGCTTGCAGTGAGTAATCTGATGTCATTCAAATTGTTGTTCCTTCATAGGTAATTTGGCATTTCTCTCTGGATTTATTAAGATTTTTTTCTTTGTCTTCGTTTTCAGAAGTTTAATTGTGATGTATGTTGGTATGTATTTCTATGGGCTTATGCTATTTGAGTTTGCTCAGATTCTTAGGTTTGTTAGTTTAAGTCTTTCATCAAATTAGGTAAGTTTTCACCCATTATTTCTTCAAATGCCTTTTCAGCCCATGCTTTCTTTTTCTCTCCTTCTGGTACTCCAAAGATAAACATTTTTCAGCTTCTATTTTTAGTCCATTTTAAGTTCTAGAACTCTGTTCATTTTCTTTTTAACTTTCTTTTTAATTTATTTTCACTCTATTGTTCAGATTGGGTAGACTCTATTGACTTGTCCTCAAGTTCACTGATATTATTTTTCTGTCATCTCCACTCTACCATTGAGCCTATCCAGTGGGTTTTCAATTTGGTTATTATATTTTTCAGTTCTGTAATGTCCACTTGGCTATTTTTTTTTAACTTCTATTTATTTTCTAAATTTTAAAAAAATATATTTATTTGTTTCAAGAAAATTTGTAATTGTTTGTTGAAGTATTTTCATGATGGTTCCATAAAATCCTTTTCAGATAATTCTAACATCTGATTCATCTCACTGTCTTATCTCCTCCAAGTTGTTATTTTCCATGGTTCTCTATGTGATGAGTTATTTTCAGTTGGTTCCTCGACATTTTGGATGTTATATTTGTGGTCTTTTTTATCCTATTTCAACTTCTATTTCAGCAGTCACCCTATTTAGGTCCTGGCCTATTTTTGTGAGGTACTGTTTCAATGACACTTTTGTTTTCAGAGCCCTTGCAACATGACTCTGGTTGACTCATTCTTCTGGCTCTGCTGGGACCCCTGCTCAGTTTCCTTAGAGTTGCCCAGTGTCTGGAAGCACTGGGCTGTGGGTGCTGCTGTGACTGACTGAGCCTGGCATTCCCCTCAAGGTGAATTGAGGTGGAACTATCCACTGTGTCTCAGCTCTCCTTTACTTTTCCCTGCCCATTGACCAGAGAAAGTGAGTTTTTGTTTTTTGTCTATGTGTATTCTATTGGTGGTTCTTTTTGTGAGTCTCCCTAACACCAGGTCTGTGATATATTGGCCATGGAAAGAAAACACAAAGAACTCACCACAGTGTCATTCCTCAAGTCTTGAGATCCTCAACCAGTCTGCCTTTCTACCTTTCAGAGTCACTTTATGATTGTCTGCTGATTCTTTCCAGGATATTTAGAGAAATTTAGAGGGAGAAGAGCAGGGAAAGAAAGTCTGTGGCATCTTATCCCTAAACCAGACGGAACTTCAAAATCTAAAAAAAAACACTTCCTTTTAATAAAAATAGCTACAATTTTAGTTGTAGAAAAATCAGAAAATACACTCAAAAAAGGGAAAGTAAAAGTAAATATCAATATTCTCACAAAGAGGTAAACCTTGTTAATGCCTGATGTGTGTCCTTCTTGTGTATATACCATTTTTTAGAAAGAGTTATCAAGTTTTGTAAGTTAATTTTACATGAATATATCTTGAACATATTTATAAGTCAAAATATATTCTTTTATTTATACAAGGGTCTTTTACTTTGCAAAGAAAACATATGGCCAGTTTACGTAAGTGATAGGCATTAATATTAGGGTTTGGAGGAATCAAGAAAGTGTGAGAACGTGTCTTAGTAGTTGTACAGACATTCTGGGTAACGAGACTCCAAGGAAGATTGGAACAATGGCTCATCTTCTGGATACAGTGCCAGCTCGAGGTACCTCTACCTCTCCTGGTTGGATTGTTTTATCCTCTTGAAGCAGAGATTTATTTTTCCCTGTTACTTTCTATTCTCTTGCAGTTCCTACAGGAGCAAATCTGATTGGATCAGTTTTCATGTCATTTAATATGGAACATTCATATTAGGTAGATTCCTGAATTAAACCACATCCTAGGAAGTTATTGTCCCGAATGACCATATTATAGAAGTTTACCCTTGGTATCTCATGGCTCAGGCCCAAGTCTAAGAAATGTGACCAGAGTAGCTGGGTTCATGTAACCCTCTATATGATGATTTATATGTAGAAAAATCTGTGGGTGGCCAATTTTTCCATAAAGGAATTATGAGAAGATATATAGAGAGTTTCAGAGCCCCCAGTCTGTGTATTCTAAATACATAGAACATTTGGGTTGATTTCACTTTTTTTTTTTTTTTTTACCAATGTGAAATATATTGCAGCAAACAGCCCTGTAGCTAATCTTTGCACTGGTCTTTCATGTCCTCACTGACATGGGTGACTTTCACAGGTAATGATAACAATACAAATCACAATTGCTAATATATAGAGAGCCTAAATAGCTGTCAAGTAAGAAACTTCACTCATTTTGCTATATTTTTGCAGAATTTTTGTCTGAACGCAAGACATGAAATTATAAATAATTAAACATATTTTGGTGGAAACTGAGATCCAGAGAGCAAAAGTGATGTATCCAGGGGTACATGACTAGATTGGTGAAAATTCTAGGCATAGATTCCAGGTCGGCAGTGTCTAGTCCAGGAGTCTTGCCTTTATACTGTGCTGCTTATCTTCTTGTAGAAAAATGTATTAGCCAGAGAGCCAGGCTTTAACGCTGCTTAGAAATCCTACCTATTTACATGCCAGCAAGACTTCCAACAACAAAAATAGAACAAAATATAGAGTTTTTCTAATTGACAATTAAATAGAAATTAATTAGAAAATTCCATTCCTAAATATTTCAGTAAGTTGATTTCTTATAAGCAATGATATTTGTTTAATGATAAAATATTTATTTAATGATAAATGATAAAATTTAATGATATTTTATTTGGTGTTTGCTGTATACAAGTTTCATTAGTCACAGCTGCTTGAGGTCCTAGAGTCTGTAGGATTCTCCATTTGCTACATCATCAAATTGCCTGGACACATACATCCTAGGAACCCTTGTGATGACAACTTGTTCAACTTATTTACCCTAATTCATGCATCTAAACCCTTGTGATGACAACTTGTTCAATTTATTTACCTTAATTCATGCATCTACTGCCTGGGAATCTCTGGTACTCTGCTGTAGGCATAGAAACTTAATAAATGGAACATGGTTATTAATATTTAAAAATTTAAAATTTGTGCTTTAGATGTCCTAAAATAAAGGAACTAAAAATTTCACATATGAACATGTGTTAATAAGAATCAAATACTTAGACAAGGGAAACGGAGTTTGGCCCAGTGGTTAGGGCATCCGTCTACCATATGGGAGGTTCGCGGTTCAAACCCCGGGCCTCCTTGACCCATGTGGAGCTGGCCATGCGCAGTGCTGATGCACGCAAGGAGTGCCCTGCCACGCAAGGGTGTCCCCCGCGTGGGGGAGCCCCACGCGCAAGGAGTGCGCCCGTGAGGAAAGCCGCCCAGCGTGAAAAGAAAGAGCAGCCTGCCCAGGAATGGCGCCACTCACACTTCCCGTGCCGCTGACGACAACAGAAGCGGACAAAGAAACAAGACGCAGCAAATAGACACCGAGAACAGACAACCAGGGGAGGGGGGGAAATTAAATAAATAAATAAATCTTTAAAAAAAAAAAAAGTACTTAGACAAAATTCATCTCTGACTATGAGAGCCAGAACTATTAACTAAATTTTTACTTCCCATTCAGCTGTTTGGCATGTCACAGAGTTTATCTATTTGGTGGTAGAAGACTGTTAGAAGCAGCAATTAAGTTGTGCCCCATAAATAATTATTTTTAAGAATATTTGTCAGTGGTAAGAAAGGGGGTGTGTGGGGAGAAACTAATATTTTTCTGAGCACCGGTGATGTGCAGAGTAATTTATATTCTTATCTCACTTAATCCACCTAACAACCCTTTGGCTTAGCTGTTTGCTTATCTGTCAGTTCCTTATACAGATGAGGAAACTAAGATTTTGAGAGGCTTGGCGATTCCTAGTTCCTTTGCTAAGAAGTGATAGGGAGAGGAACAAAATCAAGTGCTAGGTGTTTCTTGAACTTGAATTATTTCACAATATATAACTGCTTCCTGAAGTTCTCATGATTAAAGCAGATTTGATTCTAGAAATCAAGGATATTTCTCAAAATGTACAAGGTGTAAATCTACCATATTTGTTATCTTCAATTGAATTCTTATCATTACCCCTGTTGAAACATGTGCAGATGGGAAATTTGAGTCTTTTGATGTCATGAGAACCCAACAACCCAGCAGACTTGTTGGGTTTGTTTCAAGACTCAAAGCTAATGTGCGTCTAATTTCCTAAAAGGCACATTAGTGGGTAATTACAACAAATAAAGGCTAATGGGAGGGCCACATCTGTTTTGTTGTTGGCTTAGAGAAAAATTCTGGGTTAGGAGATTTACTCAAATTGCTTGACCCTCTTTAGCCACCCCCAGCCCCAATCCAATGCATACCTGCAAGGGGCCATTGTTTAATGAAAAGGTCTCTTGACCTCATGTGTGAGTAGGAAAAGCACAAAGAGTCACATCTTGATTCTCATCCTGTTTCTGACACAGTGACCTGGCTGATGACTTTAGACAGGCCACTCCTTTTCCTGACCCTGGAAAGGCCAGAGAACATGCCCAGGAGGAGGAATGCCAGGGGTAGATCTTATCTTGCGGTCTTCTCAGGGACCCAAAGTGTTTTCCAGATGAACTGACCAAAATCCAGTTGAGAGAGTGCTCTCACTGCTCTAATTGCTCCCAAGGTATCTGTAGTCCAGGTGCTAATGACATGAAACTGTCCAGGTAGCCATTTTTTGAGAGGTTGGTGTAATAAAATGTCCACTTTGGACACAGAGAACCCATTTTTTAAAAATGCTGAAGTAATTAAAAACCTGTTCTTATAGATTTTCCCTCTTATATTGCCTCATTCCTCTCTCTCTGTGACTGCTGTGTATTCCCTAAATCCCGTTTAATCTTCCTTTTCCTGAGTCCATAAGATGACCACATTTTCTAGCCTCCTTTCCAGTTAGATTGAGACCATGTGATGGTTTTCGCTAATGGAGTGTGGGTATATGAGTTGTAATCCAGGTGAAAACTAAATTCCTCAAAGTGCCTAGAGAAAAACACCAGATGACTCCGAAGCGGGGAGAATGGCATCAGCGGGACCATGGCAGCACTACGGTAAGAAGAAAGACAGTATTTTTACATTTTCAGACTTCTGTGACCAATTATATCGCCATCCACTGAGATCACATAAAGATGTAAAAATATTGATTAATTCACCAATAGGGATTGAGAAAATAAACAGAAGATCGCATAGATAAACAGTGTGATTCATATATATAAAATGGAAGGCTGTGAGCAACAAAAAGAACCAAAACAGCATATGATAGCAGGAATAAATCTTAAAAGCTAGAGGTGATTGTAAATGTGAGCTTAAGGTAATACTAATATATGATACCAGTTATATTTTTAAAGCACATGAATAAAAATTTTTGTTTCTTTTGTTACTTATAGATACATATATATTTATGCAGATATATACATACATATTTATTTCTCTATTTATCTCTATCTATCTCTCTGTCATCTATCAATCATCAGTTTATCTATCCAGACAAGTTCATAAACATGCATGGGAATGATATTCATGAGCTTCAGAATAAAAGTTACTTTTGGTAGGGGAGAGTAAGAAAAGATGGGGGATGCTTTAGTAAAAGTGAGAGATCTCAAACAAATATGGCAAAAAATTAAATTCTGTTAAATCTAGTAGTGCCTGTTAACCCATTTTTCTATATTCACAATATTCATAATATAAAAATTAAGACATTTTTCAGATGAACACTGATACAGAGGTATACAACCATCTCTGAGAAAGCTGCTAGAGAGGGAGTATCAACAGGAAGAAAAGTTCATTCGAAAGGAAGATGGAAGTAAAAACCAATAGGGAATTTAAAAAAAACATACACACAGTCAAACTTACTTCTAAGAATGACAAGGGGCTAATTTTTTAAAAATATAGAATTATGGACCTACTATTCCAGATGATATCAAAATCTTAATTGATGGTGATAAGGGAGGTGATGGAAGGAGGTGGTGAGGAGACAGAGTGGAAGAGGTTAGACATGTGCTAAATTCTTCTCTTGTTTAGGGGCAGGTTCTAGATACCAATTAAATCTAGTCATTTGTAGCAATATGTGTTTAAGTATGTGCGTTGAGATCTACCTATAGAGGAAAGGAAATAGAATGCATAAATTGTACCCCTTGGGAGGAGAGAAGAAGGGGAAACCAAGATAGGTAGGCACACACACATAACCACACATACAAGACGGATAAAAAAAATGCAAACCCTCTAACTAATGGCAGGAGACAAGGTGAAAGAAAACATAGCAATACACACACACACGGCAGATGTGACTCTTTGAGACTATTTTTATGAAGCCCAAAAAGAGAAGGATTGTGTTTGTAAAGTATTCTTCTTGGTGTGATACCCTTTGATGATATTGGATTCAGTTGAGGGGCTGCTGAGTAAATTACTCGTTAAGATTTGGGCTTTGATTTGCCCTAGCAGTAAGGTGCCACTCAGGTTGAGTCCCCACCCCCTTGGTGGGCCAATATAGATGCGCACCCCTTTGGCAGACGAATACAGCAGGAATATGTCCAAATGAATCAATAATTAAAATGATATGAATGCCATAATAAGGGAAGAGATTGAACTAGTAATTTTTAAAAATTTACCACAAAGAAAATCCCAGGACTAGAAAGACTCACTGGTCATTTCTACCAAATATTTAAAGAAAACTTTACACCAATTCATCTCAAACTGTTCCCAAAAAAGTGACAGGAGGGAGCTCCGCGGCGCTGGGCGGTGCCGGCGGGGAGCGGGCGGCGTGCGCTGACGGGCCGGGTCAGAGAAGGCCGAGCGGGCGCCGCCGAGCAGCCCTCGTTCCCGCTCCCGGGAGGGGGAGCCTGCTGCCGGCAACGTGGCGGACGGGAGCGGAACGTGCGCAGTCTCGTCACCGCTTGCTGGGGTACGAGGATGTCGTCCCGGAAAGATCGTGCAGATGGCTGAGGCAGAAGTTCCGGGCTTATGTATCAAGTCTCGGGAGATACTTCTCAGCCAACCTGTTCTTTTGGAATTGGAAGCACCGCTGAAAATTTGTGGAGATGCTCATGGACAATACACAGATTTAGGGCGATTATTTGAATATGGAGGTTTCCCACCAGAAGCCAACTATCTTTTCCTAGGAGATTATGTGGGCAGAGGAAAGCCGTCTTTGGAAACCATTTGTTTGCTTTTGGCTTATAAAATCAAATATCCAAAGAACTTCTTTCTTTTAAGAGGAGACCATGAGTGTGCTAGCATCAATCACACTTATGGATTCTACGATGAATGCACATGAAGGTTTAATATTGAATTGTGGACGACCTTCCCCGATTGTTTTACCTGTCTGCCTGTAGCAGCCATTGTGGATGAGAAGATCTGCTGCCATGGAGGCCTGTCCCCAGACTGCAATCAATGGAGCAGATACGGAGAACTATGAGGCCCACTCACGTCCCCGATACAGGTTTGCTCTGTGATTTGCTGTGGTCTGACCCAAATAAGGACGTGCAAGGCTGGGGAGAAAATGATCGTGCTGTTTCCTTTACTTTTGGAGCTGATGTCAGTAAATTTCTGAATCGCCATGATTTGGACTTGATTTGTCGAGCTCATCAGGTAGTTGAAGATGGGTATGAATTTTTTGCTAAACGACAATTGGTAACCCTGTTTTCAGCCCCAGATTACTGTGGTGAATTTGATAATGCTGGTGGAATGATGAGTGTGGATGAAACTTTAATGTGCTCATTTCTGATATTGAAACCATCTGAAAAGAAAGCTAAGTACCAGTATTGTGGACTGAATTCTGAACGTCCTGTCCTGTCGCTCCACCTCGAACAGCTAATCCACCTAAGAGAAGGTGAAGAAAGGAACTCTGTAAAGAAACCATCAGATCTGTTAAGGACATACTTCATAATATATAAGTGTGCACTGTGAAACCATCCAGCCATTTGACACCCTTTATGATGTCACACCTTTAACTTAAGGAGAAGGGTAAAGGATCTTAAATTTTTTTCTAATAGAAAGATGTGCTACACTGTATTGTAATGAGTATACTCTGTTATAATACTCAACAAAGTCAAATCCAAAATCAAAATTATCCATTAAAGTTACATCTTCATGTATCACAATTTTTAAAGTTGAAAAGCATCCCAGTTAAACTAGATGTGATAGTCGAACCAGATGAAAACATGATGATCCATCTGTGTAATGTGGTTTTAGTGTTGCTTGGTTGTTTATTTGGGACTTGTTTTGTTTTGTTTGTTTTTGCTAGAGTATAATGGCAAATTGTTAAAGATTTTTTTTTCCTAAACTTTTTTTAAAGTGAAATATGGAAAGAGCTTTACAGACATTCATTGACTCTTCTTTTCCCTTGCTTATCTACTTATGTACCTGTTTGATCTTACTAATAAAACATACACCTCTTTGCAGTAAAAATGAATTTTAGAGATTGATAGTTTTTAAAAAATTGCAAACTGTCCAATCCAGTGACTTAAACAGTTTGACTGGGCAAACTTTACAGCTGATAGTGAATATTTTGCTTTAAACAGAACTTGCCACTGATTTATATTTATTCATGCATTATAGTTTTTTAACTTAATGATGCTCTGTTGTGCAGTATCATTTCATTTAACTTTCAGATAAGGCTCATAGTAAACACCCAACTAGTTGGTAATGTGATTATGTAGTACCTTGGCTTAGGTTTTAATTCTCATGATACATCTTTCGGCATGCTTAACTTTCTGGTAACACCCTCACCTACATTGGTTTTGTTTTTTGGGGGAAGGGGGGATTTTTTCCTTTGTTGTTTGTTTTTAGATCACCAGAACATGAGAATCCTTTTTTGACAAGCCTTGGAAAGCTAACACTATCTCCTTTATTCCCCCTTCTATAAAAGATGTATTTAAATGAATGCTCGTCAGTGGGACATTTTGTCAACCATGGATATTGGGTGCTTAAACTGTCTAATATTGCCATGTGGATGTTTTATACAATTGATTGTAAGGCTTATGTCACTAAAGATTTTGATTCTTCTGATTTTTCATGATCAAAGTTCATACGATATTGTATAGACATGCTTTGTAGTGAACAATAGTAGCAATAATTTCTCTACATGATCAAGAGTTTATTGCAGCATTTCTTTTCCCGTTCTCTCTCTTTTTTTAAGAATTAGTATTAACAAATGGCAAGGAACAGAAAAGTCAACATAAAGATTTTAGGAGAACGTAACAGGACATAGACTTGTGATGCTTTGGATGTGACACTATTGGATGTGATTCTAAAAGTTTTTATTGAGCATTGTCAAATTTGTAAGCTTCATAAGGATGGACATCAGATTTATAAGGCCCTTCTATGTGTGCTACCTTTGATGTGAAATTCTTGACCTTAATATTGTCTTTGAAAATGTTAAATTGAGAATTCTGTTAATATTTTATGAATTGGTGCATTGTATTACTGCAAGAGATATTTGATTTTCAGCACAGTGCAAAGTTCTTTAAAATGCGTACATCTTTTTTTCTAATTCCATTTTGTTTAAAGCACATTTTAAATGTAGTTTTCTCATTTAATAAAAGTTATCTAATTGATATGAAAAAAAAAGTTACAAAAGGAGGGAACACTTTCCAGTCATTCTATGAAACTGTTATTACTCTGATACCAAAGCCAAAGATATTACAAGAAAAGAAAACTATCAATCAGTATCCCCTAGGGATACAGATGCAGAAGTCTTCAACAAAATACTAGCAAGCCAAATCCAGCAACATTTAAAAGGATTGTATACCATGATCAAGTGAGATTTATCCCAGAAATGCAAGGTTGATTGCAAAAAACAATCAATGTAATATAACATATTAATAGAATAAAAGACAAAAGCTACACTATAATTTCAATAGAAGCAGAAAAAGCATTTAACAAAATCCTACATTCTTTCTCAACAAACTAAGACTAGATGGAAATCTCAGCCTTATAAAGGACTTCTACCAAAACCCACAGCTAACATCAATGAAACACTGAATGCTTTCTTCCAAGGTCAGGAACAAGATGAGATTGTCTGCTCTTGCCACTTCTCTTCAAAATTCTACTGGAGGTTCTAGCCAGGGAAATTAGGTAAGAAAAAGAAATATAATAAAAGGCATCCTGATTAAAAGGAAGAAATATAATCACTTAAACTACTAGAATAAATGAGGACAGCAAGGTTGCAGGATGTAAGATCAATATACAAAAATCTATTGTATCCCATACACTAACAATGAACATCTGAAAAAGAAATTAAGAAAACAATTTCATACCTCCATATGTACCCTAAAATATTCTTGCTGCTGCACACAAGGAATCACAAATAACGATGCTCCCTGCAGCATTGTTATACTAATAAAAGATCGACAACTGAAAGGCCATTAATTGAAGACTAATGGAATAAACCAAGAAATGCCATGAAAAGATCTCTAAGATATGTTAAGTGTAAAACTCCATGTCCTGGGGGAGCAGATGTGGCTTAAGCAGTTGAGTGCCCAAGTCCCACCTGGGAGGTCCTGGGCTTAGTTCCTGGTGCCTTCTAAAGGAAACAAAAAGCAGACAACCGACAACTAGCAGACAATGAGCAAATAAACAAACAAAAATAATGAGCAGATAATGAGTACAAACAATGAGCAAATAGATGAGAGAGCCATGGGGGGGTAGGGTGGCAGAGGATAAAAAACCCAAAGTCTTGGTTTGTCTTTTGTGGACCCCAAAAATTATGTTCTTAAGCTAACCCATTCCTGTGCCTAGAAACACAGTGTAGATGGGGCCTTTGGATTAGATTCACTTAAGGCACATTTGATTAGAGCACTTGATTAGATTGCTTTAGGGCCTTTGATTGGACTACATTAGGAAGGCAGGACCCAGGTTGGGTCTCTGCCCTCTTGCTAGGGTCTTAAACAAACTGAGAACTGGAAACAGAAACACACACACACAGTAAGACAGCTGTCATTTTGACCCAGCCATGTGAGAGAGAGGACTGTGGAAGATAAAGAAACTCTGAGAGGCTGAGAGAGGCCAACAGAGCAGGCCTCAAGCAAGGAGGAGCCGCCATTTTGCTTTGTCATGCGGTGGAAATCCAGGGAGCTAAGGATGAGAAGGCATCTCTGATGGTGCCTTGATTTGGACATTTTTATGGCCTTGGAACTGTAAGCTTTTACCTGAATAAATTTCCCATTATAAAAGTTAGCCCATTTCTGGTATTTTGTATCAGCAGCCTTAGCGAACTAGAACAATCAAGGTGTAGAATGATAAGTAATAAGAAACCATTTATGTAAAGTAAAACAGAGCATAAATCATTACCACATATTTCCATAGACATATATGTGAATATTTAATTGTATCAAAAAGACAGAAAGAACACTTACAAACTGATTACGGGGTTACCTTGGGTAAGAGAACTGGGACCTTTGGAGAGCTATATCGTTTGACTTTTTGTCAAATATTGTCATGCAATCATGAATTTATATTTTGTAGAAATTTTTAAAAAGTTAATAAACATTGTTGGCAGTTTTGATGATTATCATATATAACTTGATCAAGGCAAATCACCGCTCAGTGGCAAAGTTGTTACTAAATAAATTCTATACTGCCTTCTAAGTCTTAGCTTAAAACAAATAAAGGGAAGGAAGACATGAAGAAAGGTTGGCTTTTTGTTGTTGTTTAACATTATTAGGTCCTAGGATGCTACGGTAGAAACCCTCTTAGCCAATATAATTGGAACTGTTAGTGGGTGTCTTATTAAAAATAATGATAATATAATAAAATGAAGTATGGAAACATTGAACATGATACATATATACCTTGAGACAATTAATTTTAACTCTATTAATTTTAAGTCTATAAAAGTATATTCATTCATCCAGCTTTGCAAAGGAGTGCATCTGCAGGAGACTGAGTCTATTTGCAGTGAGAAAACTGTAAGGCAAACCAGTACTGTTCCAGTGTCTTAAATGTGGCTGTAGCAACAAACACAGCAGGCTCCCCTGGCTTAGATCAAAATCGATGGTGGAAAGAGATGCTTACTGGGATTGACTTAGCAGAGGCTGATGATAAACAGAGAAAAAGCGGTCCTATTACTTTTATAAGGAAATACCTTTCCTCTTAAGGACCGTTATCCAGAGATAGCTCACCTACCCATGACCCATTCATAGACTTAGTTGGTTGATTTCCTGCCAGGTATTTGTCTGCGCATAAGGCATGGGTTGACAAAATAAGTTCTGTCTTCACAAGATACCTACACTCTCAATCTAAAAGCACACCAATGGCCATAAGTCAGATTGAATGGGATCAATAGCATAGGAGTCACAACTATTGGACAGTGAGGATATCCAGGAGATAGAAACAAACACTTTGAGCGCCTCCTATGTGCCAGGCACGGTACTGACAGGTGTGGTGTCAGATCTCATCTCTTGTTCAGCAAAGACCGCATTCCTCAGGAATCTTATCACCTCTACAAAGCAGAGGGGACCCGATGAGCTCGTTGTTCTCTTTGTACTATCCCATGACTAGGACCTTGTGTCATTTTCAGAGCACTGACTCTGAACGATAAGAAAACCCCCATAAATCTTTGTATTTATGACTTTAATGTTTTATTGCTGATAACTTTCACCAGTATTTTTAATTAGACAGGGACCTAATCTTAAAAACAAAAAATTAGAAATAAGTAAATAACAGTAGGAACAAAAACCCTTTGGACTTAAAAAACAAACATTTTTCTGTTGCTCTGCTGCTATGGATTTAGACCAGTCTAACCCATGACACTGACTGACTGCAATTGATAAGGAATTTTCCAGTGCAATCTAGAGATCAGTGCTGTGACTAATAGTAAAATCTTTAAACCCAACTGAATCAATCACTGAGTAATCATCAATTGGGTGAGAGCAGAGGTTCTAGAAATGGTTCTCAACCTTGGCTTCTTTAAAAAATCCAGATGCTCCAGGTCACATCTCATGACAACTACATTAGACTCTGGTGGAGGGACCCGGTATCACCGTTTTAAAAAAGTGACCAGGTGATTCCAATATGCAACAGCCACACCAGGGATTTTTAAACTCTAATCTACCTTCAAATGGCTCCAGGGGTATTTTTAAATGTAGATTTTCAGAGCAGCAGGTAGGGGTGGGCCTGAAATTCTGCATTTCTAACAAACTCCAAGGAGATGCTGGCACTGCTGGCCCATAGACCATGCTTTGAATAGCCAGCATCTGAGTGAACTGTTTCTCAAAGGGAGGTGCAAATCCCTGAGTTGGAATCACGTGGGGAGAGGAGGAGGGGAGGAGGATAGATAGAGGGAGTTATTGCTAAAATGCAAATTCCTGGATCCCATCCAAGAGCTACTCAACCAGAGTGGGGGGAGGGGGGGGGGTGATGTGGTTTAAGAACAATCAGCTGGATCTCCCTCCCCCAGAGCTAATTTAATTGGTTTAGGCTAAGGCCCAGGCAGGTTTAGTTTGTTAAACTGTCCAGGTAATTCTAGTGTGCAATCAAGGATTGAGCACCCAGGGTTAGAGTGGTGGTTTCCAAACTTGTCTGAACACTGGAGTCACCTGGAAGCCTCAAAAGCCTCCTGGTGCCTGTGAGCCACCCCCAGAGACCGATTTCATTGGGCTGGGGTGTGGCTTGGGCTTTGGAATGTTTAAAAGTTTCCCCAGGTGATTCCCATGTGCAGACAATTTTGGGAACCACTGGGTTAGGGTGGCTACATATGGAACGCATTGCCCAGGTCGTTCTTATGCGTGTTAAAGCCTGAGAACCTCTGCTCCTGGAGGAAATTCACAGTCTGCTCTTCCTGTATAAAGGGAGACTGCCTGCAAGGACTCATGAGCATTCTCAGAAGTATGACGAAATCTGCAATGTGCATTTGAGTCATTTGATGTAAAAGGGTGTAGGTGAGCAACAGAAGGGCAAGGTGAAAAAAGCAGTGCATGCCCTATGACCCTGTACAGAGGTTTATCCAAATACAGATGTATGACTGAGCTGCTAGATTACCCAGAGTTATGGATATGATACAATATTAATGCCAGAAGTTTTAAAATTATAACTAGGCATTTTTATTCCTTTAGGTCTAAACTTTTCAGGCATCAGCTTTGAATGTTGAATTTTTGGTGGTTACAAGTACTGTTTTAGTGAAGAGATCTGTTTTCATCGGAGAAAAGTGAGACCATGAAAACTGTGGTGCCCAGTGATGATTCCTGACCGCTCTGCAGACCTTGTGCTCTTCTGCGGAAACACTCCCTTCTTTGTATGGGTCATTCTGGATGTGGGTTAAAAAGATTCACTTGCGGTGTGTGCTCGGCTTTGTGGTGTAGAACCTCAGGTCCGTCCTTAACACTCAGCCTCAGTCAGGCCACTTTGAGTCCTTCTCTAGAAATTTCCAAGCCAAAGCTGAAAGTAGGAGGTCCCTCTTCTCTTTCATCATAAAGCACGGTGGGTGGGGCTTCTGCTCGCTTGTGTCTCCTGTGGTGGGGTGGAGGCCTGCCCACAGTGGGAGAGGAAGAGGCTGCCTCAGTGAGGGAAGCAGGGTGACGGATGGGAAGAGAGGCGCTGCTATGGGTTGACTTATGCCCCCCAAAAGGATATGTTGGTACCCCAATCCCTGTTACCTCAGAATGTGACCTCTACAGAAAGAGATGGATTTAGTTAAGATGAGGTCATACTGAAGTAGCCGTCAGTCCAATCTGACTAGTGTCCTTACGTAGAAGAGGAAAAGAGAGACATGGGGGTCCAGGATTATTTAACAAGTGTCAGTTATTCAGCTTACCCCACACGAGGTCACATTGGGTTTTTAAGGTGATCATCACCACTATTCATACCACACTTTATAATGTACAAAATGTTTTCAGATCCATTCTATTCTTCAGACAAGGAAAATTGCTCAGAAAGAGACCAAGGCTCTCCAAAGATCCCAGCAAAAAAGGAACAGAACCAAGACTCAGACTCAGATTTTTCCTAATCCTACCCTGGGGTCATTTCCATGCACCAATGTGTCTGCCTCCAAGGAACAGTTAATATCACTGGAGATATTCAACTCAGTATCTCAACTTAACCCATTAGAGAGACTTCTCCAGGAAAATGTTGCTCTGATTTTGTAATGGAAGTCAACAAGAAAATAGGAATACCTGCCACCGTGAAATGACAGATGTGTGTTGGTGATAGACATCGTAAGTGGAGGGTAACTGATAGGAACAATGGGTGTTTGTCTGAACACATCAGTTCACCTGAATTATACGATGTCGATGGGTAGACTTTACAAGCAAGCC
Source organism: Dasypus novemcinctus (assembly GCF_030445035.2). Classification (NCBI taxonomy): domain Eukaryota; kingdom Metazoa; phylum Chordata; class Mammalia; order Cingulata; family Dasypodidae; genus Dasypus; species Dasypus novemcinctus. The sequence continues at coordinate 156,336,118 of NC_080677.1, read as the reverse complement.
CACCAGGCAAAGGATCAGGAAGCTGAATCCCAGCCAATCATCATTCCCTGCTTAAATAACCCAGGTCAAGCTTCTGATCTCCCCTGGCCTCAGTTTCCTCATCTGTAAAATGAAAGGGCAGGACTAGGTGATCTCTGAAGGTCCTTTCAGCCCTCTAATTCCATGTTATTTGCTGGAATGCTCGCAGCAAATATGCTATGCCATGGTTTACAGCCTCCCTATAATTACAGGGCTCAGCGTCAGGGAGAACAGTGAATCCTAAATCAGTTCAACATCTAATTCCTGTTCAGTCACGTCGGGTCAGATTGCCTTTATATACATTACATTTACAACACTGCCTCCTATTAAAGGAGGAGGTGGGGAAGCTTCAGGAGAAGGAGACCAGAAAACCATAAAAATAATGAGTGAAAATCCACTAGGGCCCTGTATACTTTTCAAGGCATGTTCATTAGCTTCACAGAAAATCTGGAAGATAGATGGAAGGAGTGGCTGCTTTTTGTTGTTGTTGCTGCTGTTATGTTTTGTTTTAAATTCCCTTTGGTCAGAGTTGGAAATTGAATCTCAGGCAGGTGTAGATGATTTGACCAAGGTTCCCCTATAGCAGAGCCAGGACTGAAATGCAGATTTCCTGACTTCCGTGTACGGTTCCTTCCAACACACATGAAGTGTATGTTTCCTTTTGGGAGTCACATACCATTATAGTCTCGTTAGCAAAATGTTCCTTTCTGATGACTAGGAAAAAAGAATTGGCAAGTATTACTCTTGTTGACAGGTAATGGGAAAGATAGAACATTAGGGTGCAAAGGCCACTTTCAAGTGCTTTTTCTCACTTTTTGAAAATTCACAGTGGCAAAAGATAGACATATCTTAGGGTCTTCATCATAAGAGTCAAAAATAAAGAGAAAACTTGGCTGGATTTAGATAGCACTGTCATTATTTCAAATTGTATCTGGACAAAAAAAAAAGGGATTTTCAGAATGTCATCATCTGGTCTATCCCTTCATTACAAGGCTTGGTTGTAACTCCTGCTCTTTCATCTGAGAGCATGTACTATATGGCTTTACATGACTCATCTTAAATTTTATTACCATGTTCATCGTAATAATGCTGGTTGACAACACTTTAAATAGTTGGCTTTCCATGACACAAGGCAATTAATTTTTATATTGTATTTTTAATACAAAGTAGTGAGACAAAGACATTTAAGACCAAATCAAAGAGGTAAGAGTTTTGGGGGTACAGGAATCAGGTCCAGACAATAACAGAAAGGTTGTGATACAGAAATAATGAAAAGAGAGACAGATTAGGTATAAGTTATTAAGCATTGGAAAGGGATTTTGAGTGAGTTGCTCAGGTTTTCTTTCTAGAAGTCTTGAGATGTCCAATGGTCTGGGATTGCTTGTGACCAGGGAGATACTTTATGTGAGGCATATAAAGCTCCTTTCCCCTTTGATTTTTCCAGAAAAAGGATTTTTAAAATGATAAGAACTAGCTTATAGGAATATTTCTAAAAGGGCTCCATAAAAGATGAAGAATAGGAGCTATAAATCACCCTGGGTAGAGGGAAACTAAAGGAGACTTATGAAGTCCAATTCAGAGAGAACCACTTGCTCGTGGCCAGAGCAGGGCTGGAGACCTGTACCAGGAGAGACAACCAGGGGCTGATTACACTCAACAGACTGAAAGGGAGTTTCCTAACCTAAGAGCTTCCAAAAAGAAAGGGAAGGAGTTAATGTATGGGGCAGAAGTTTTCACTCTGGATTCCCGGACTCTGAATTAGAAGAGATTTGTAGTTTGCAACATGGCGCTGGCTGTTTTTGGACTAGCTCGAGACATAACTGCAGCAGAAACAAAGTTTGTCTTCTCAATCACCGCCCTATTGTGCTGACTTTTCAGCAGTCCCTGCACTTCTTTCAAACACCTAGTGCCCTTGAAGTTTCACAGATCAAAAATGATCCTATGTTTTACACCTTCATTGCAAGATTTGGCTTGAATTCCCTTTGTCCCATCTCCTTCCAGGAAATCATTTATCAGCCTTCTTGTGTAATGTAAGGTAAATGTAAGATAATGTTACCTTGCTCTGGGATATTTGCACTTTCATTCGAGGTTAGAGACTGGGGTAAAACCTTTGTCTCCTGCCCAAGTGACCCTTTCTGTGCCTGAAAAGGCTCCACCCAGGTGTAAGGAAGAACTCTACCACCTATCTCAGTTCCTTAAAGCAGCCATACCTGTCTGCTCAAACATTGCCAGCTGCCTTGGCACATCCCTTCTGTTTGAGGACAAAGTCCCAAGCCACCCACCCACCCCTTTACTCTCTCTTTGCTTCGTCCTCACGCTGACTCGTTCCAACACTGACTCAGCTGCTTCTATTTGACCCTGCCTCACCCTGTGGGCGTTCTGGCCAGCTTCCCACTCCCCAACCTAGACAGTCTGTGACTGCACCCCCACTCTGCCCAACTGGCCCACAGGGGCTTCCTGACCCACCGTGCGGGCAGGGCTCAGGGGGCCACCCTGGAGCCAGAGGAATAACCAACGTCCTGACCTGATTCCCTGTAGCCGTTGAAGGAAGCTCAGTCAATTTTTGGACTAGAGCAGCGGTTTCCAGAAAAATTTTTTGAGCCCTAAGATCCTCTTTTCAAATTAAAACTAACATAGATGTTTAATCTGTACAATAGAAAATGCTGACCTGCTATAATTAAAGTGGGGGGCTGGAGCCTCACTTTGACCCCCCTCTTGGTGCCCCTGCATCGCAGCTTGCTGCACACCAGGTTTTGTTCGTCCTGAGAAACGTCTTTGCAAACCTTTTGACCAGAGGAACCTCAGCCCTTTATCACACACCAAAATACAGTTCTGACTCAAGCCTTCCTACACCTGTGCCTCAGCTGGTCATTTCTAAATCGCCATCTCCTGATCGGTACCTTGACCTCCAGTTGTCCATTGCCAGTTCCGTAATGAAATTTCCCCATGAAGGGTCATATATTCCTCAACATGCCCCAAATTTCACCTCATTGTCCTTCCTGCCATGCCCCTACATTTACCCTTTCTCTTTCTTATTTTGTTTGTCAATTGTTGGGGTGGTTAGGAAGTCTGGAATTATCGTAGACGACTTCCTTACTCTCACTTTCTGCTCCAAAATCTCTCCAATCTCTGCCCTACTTTTCAGGCCCACTGCCTCTGCCAAGCCCGGACTTTTGTCCTCTCAGGGTGGGGTCTCAGCACCAATATCCTGACCCAGTACCAGCCCCTGTCATTCCTGATGGCAGTAAAGAGAAAGTCTCTTGTTTTATTTCACAATATTTAAAAATATTTGCTTTATCAGAATCATGCATTAACTCTTTTTAAAATTTAATTTGAATCTGTCACTTTTCATTATATTTAAAGGTTTTTTTTTGGCATTAATTCTTGATCATTAAAGTTTCCTTCCTACCTTCCATTCCTTCAGATTGCATCTTTCTCCTCAGTCTTTAGAAATTCTCGTTTAATTATGCTAAATTTACCATACATCTTCTCCTTCAAAATGCACCATGATGGTCAAATGAGTACCTGAGGCCACACACAGAGAAAACAAGATAAACACCTGGGCAATTCAGTAACATGCACCATAGGTCTTTTTTTTCACTGTAACCACCGAGAAATGTTTTCATGGTTATAAGTTATCTACTTAACATAATTTCTGTACTTTAGAAGTTGAGACTATTAGAATAAACCACATATAATAGAAAGGATATTATAGAAAACAATGTGCACAAAATATTTTTGCAATGAACTAGAAATTCATCTGGATAAAACCAATGTAAGCAATACAACATTTTATTACTTTATATAAAAATGCATTTAAAAATTTCTTTGTCTTTATTTTTTTTAATGTTACATTTAAAAAATATGAGGTTCCCATATACCCCCTCACCCCCCTCACCCCACTCCTCCCATAACAACAACCTCCTCCATCATCATGGGACACTCATTGCACTTGGTGAATATATCTCTGAGCACTGCTGCACCACATGGTCCATGGTCCACATTGTAGTTTACAATCTACCCCCGTCCATCCAGTGGGCCATGGGAGGATGTACAATGTCCAGCATCTGTCCCTGCAGCACCACCCGGGACAACTCCAAGTCCTGAAAATGCCCCCACATCACATCTCTTCTTCCCACTCCCCACCCTCAGCAGCTACCATGGCAACTTTATATAAAAATGATCACAAAAATTGAAAAATATATTTGTAGAGAGAAGGGATTTTATGTAAAGAGAAATATTAATAAAATACCAATTCTAAAAAAAAAAGAAAGTCTCCCTGAGCCACCGCTAGGATCCATCTTAAAGAATGGGTAGGATATTTATGGGATTCCTTTGACCACAAGTCTGTTGTCCTCCTTATATTCTAAAAATGTGGGGCTCATTTGAGAATATCTATCATGTAAATGTCCATCAAGGGAAATACACAAAACACCCATTTTCTGCTTTGCACTTTGTTTTCTCTTCTGCTCGAATCACTATTTCTTTATGCATCGTGTCATGCTAAGCAACAACTGTTCTAGTGAGCATCTGTCCCCCACAGGCAATTCACTGCCATTTGCCCATCGTTGTCCCATCTTACTGTTTCTTGCTGTGTTCTCGAACCACCCACTCCAGGAGAAAACTTGCACACAGAACGGATTGTTTGGTTTCCCACGGGGAGGGTCCTTATTATGACAAAAGAGTTAATTCTTTTGCTGTGGTTTCTTAAGGATTTTTTAATTGGTTAACCCCCTGATGACCCCTGACTATGGTATTTTCTATATTGACATCTTTGTTCCCCCAACTTGCACACTGAAGCCAGAGAAGAGTAATTCAAACCAACAGAGAGCATGAGATAATGGGGCTCTCTAAACCACCAGTATTTAAAAGGCAATGACCCCTTAAGTTCACTGGAGTTCTCTTCCATTAAGAACTTTTGTCACCTGCAATAACAGATGGGGTTTGTGTTGCAGCCCATGTCTGCTCTGGACGTGGCCAAATTCATCTTGTCGGACTTGAGGGGCTTGAAACTGAAAAGTCGTACGAGGATTGCTGTGGAATTCATTCACGTTCTGCCCATTGTCGGTGAATAACCCAAAATAAGCTCAAGAGGTTTATGTTTTTTATTTCTAGAAAAATTTAAAATAAGGAAAAGTTTGAAGGATAATGTTACACAAAACCGTATTACCCCCAACCCAGAAATAATGACTGTTTACATTTTGTCTTATTTGCTTTCAGGATATTTTAAGGACATAAAACATTAAAGAGAAACCCCAAATCCTCTTTATCCTCCAACCCTAGGGCCATGCCCATTGCCAGACCTCCCAGAGGTCACCTTTTCTGAGTGATAGTGGGCAGCCACGTAGACCATTTCATTACTTTTACTTTATTCTACTGGTTTGGAATTTACTTCTGGAATTTTCTATTATTTTAGTGGAAATAAAATTTTAGTGTAAAGTCGATTCTCATTATTCTCAGAAGTTATGCTCTATAAATTTGCAGTGAATGCTGAATGAGCAAATCCTGAACTCCCTGGGGAAATACAGGGCTAGGTTCCTGCCAGCCGCGGGTCACCTTTTCGTTAACAGATCAATATGTAACTTGTCTGAGGTGTGTTTTTGTTTAAAGTCACCTTATTTAATATATACTGTTGATTCATTAACATCAAACTTATGACCAGCAGCGCTATAACGCATGCCTGAACGAAGCCTTTTTAACACACATTTTCTCAGTAAGACACATAGCAGCCTTCCTGCAGTTGGAAACACTAGATAGCAAAATTACCAGCAAACAAGAGGCACCAAAATAGGACAAGCATAGCACTAAATATACACTTGATTACAATATGATGGCTGAAACCAGAAGGCAGAGTGCTAACTTGCATGTCTTCACCTGGGAACGCGTGCATTGGCAATTCAAACTTTTCACCACTCTGCGCATGTCCATGGATGACTGTGAAGGCCCCGTGATATTGATTTTGGGGTTACAAATACATTTTAGCAAGTTGGCCATTTCATAAGGAGTCTGAGAATAATGTGGATTGACTGTATATACTTATATTTACATTTTTCTTTCAAAACCTAAAATTAATCAATATCTACTATCCTCCTCCCTAACAGAGCAACATAACTAGCACACTCCTTTCTCTCCTCTCAACACCACGCTACACTCACCTACATCTTATTTCAAGCTTATTTTAATCACACCATTACTTCCCTCCCTTTTCTTCCTTCCTTTACCTCTTCTTTTGCATTCATTTATTAGAGTTTTAATTAGATTTTCTTTTTTTTTTTTTAAGAGTTACTGGGGATTGAACCTAAGACCTAGTACATGGGAAGAAGGTGCTCAACTACTGAGCTACATCTGCTCCCCAATAGAGTTGGTTTTTTTTTGTTGTTTGTATATTTGTTTCTAGGAGGTACTGGGAATCAAACCTGAGACCTCATACATAGGAAGCAGGTGCACAACCATTTGAGTTACATCCAATCCCTCTATTATGTTTGTAATATTTCTTTTTCTCAGCATCGTGCCTTGCAATCTCTTCTTTTTTTATGCATTTAGTTTTTCTCCTTGTGTGATTATATTCTTCAGTGGCTCTCCCAGCATAAAACAGCTGAGAGAGTATATTTTCCATGTCCTTATGTCTTTGAAAATGCTTTTATTTTGTCCTCATTCTTAAAGGATAGATGGTCTAGGCATAGAATTTGAAGTTCATAGTTATTCTGCTTCAGCAATTTGAAGTTATTACTCAATTTTCTTCTGCCATTTCTTATTTTCATGAATAGTCTACTGTTGATGATTCTTTAGTGAGTATTCTAATTTTTTTCTCTGATAGCTTCTAGTGTTTTCTCCTTATCTTCAAATTTCTGTAATTTTAATATGGTGTCTGTAGATATTTTAAATTTATTAATACCTAGTAGTGATCTTTATTCTGACCCCAAATTTTCTTCTTTCCTAGAAATTTCCCCAATCTTACTATTTTTTAATATTCCCCCTCATTTTTTTCTTTCAATATTCTACTCTGGAAATCTGTTAATCAAACTCTCATTCTATTTTCCATGTATTTTAAATAAGTTTTTCATAATTTCCATATTTTTAACTTACCCAGAAACTTCTGGGCATTTTCTCAGTTTTGTGTTCTAATTCACTAATTTTAATTTTAGCTGTGTTTAATTCATGATTTAATGCATCTACTGGATATTTTTCCTGTGTAACCATGACTATTTCATGCTTTTCTTGCTTTTGAGTATAACTAGGCTTTTCTTCTTTTTTTGGGGGGGGGGGGTATAATTTAATGCTTTCCCAAAACATCTATACATTTATAGATGTAGGAGATATTTCTATATATTAGGACCAGAAGGATAGGGTTTTAGTGTGTACCTAACCTACAATATTGATTACATTTTTTTATTATAGCAAATCTTATCCTTTCCTGGATTATCGCATATAGTATTGTTGCAACAACCATATTTTCCTAACTAAACACCAAGTTTCATGATCAGACAAAAGGGTTTTTTAAAATAAGTTGTCAATTTATTTAAATGGAAAGTCTTACAAAAATATGCAAATAAATCACATTAACAGTTTGTTGAAAATAATAAAATTACATGAACCATAACCATCCCACCAAAGTCCAGGCTGGAAAAGTCATTATAAGTATAGTAAACATTTCTGAATCTATTTTATGACTCAAACACTCATAAGACCTTGAAGATTCTTTCTCATTCCGTGTGTTTCCAGATGTGGGAACTGGAGATGAGATGAATATTCACCAAGTGCACATATTTTATGTTTTCTTTAAAAATCTCAGATGTGAAATGTTTTCATGCTTCTTTCTGATCAAAGTAAGGTGTGGTAAGACATTCCAGTTATTTGAAATTCCTTGGTGGATTGATGCCAATTTTAATGGTTTTTTTGTTTATATTGAAAACTGCCCACATTTCTAAACATACAAGCTGTAGTCGTTGAAATTCATGTTCCTCATTAAAAGAAAAGTTTACTAAACATTTCCTTGCCATTACCTCGAAATCATTTTTATACTGTTGCCATGGCTAGAAGTCAATAGCATGAAAAGAAAAACGGAAAGGTGATTTTTCTTATAGATGGGGAAAGGGAATAGATTATCTTTGTTAGTTTTAACACTCATGTTTGAAAAATTTTGGTTATGAAGTCAGGGAATTGTATTAAGAACAGATATCATATGTAAATCTTCCTGTGTCTTCTTGGCTATCAATTAATGTGCTAATGATGCCAAGAAGTTTCTTAGCTGGAACTTGTGGTTTAAAGTAGCTGTTCTGGAAGAAAAAAAATAATAATAAAAAAACCTTGGACAGGTGCCCTCTATCGACCTAATGACTTTAATACTTACCATGCATACTTTACTACTTCAACCAACAAAATTAGTAAATTGTGACTCATGTTGATTTTACTGAAGGAAATCACCAAAAGATCAATGTCCATCTTCTTAAAAGATAAATTTCAAAAATTGCAAACAAAAACCAGTGCATAGAATGCTTGCAAAGCTCCTAGGAGAAGAAGTGCTTTCAAAATTAAAATTGCTTTTTGTTTGGTGGTGTTACAAATGAGGCACCTGTCCAAGAAATCTGCTTCAGATGATGTGTTGGAGTTATACATGACCTTCACCACCAATCAGGTGTGTCCTGGGAGAGCTCATGAAAGGGCTCCTAACATTGGCCAACATCTTCTTCCATGAAGCAGTGCTACTTGGTTGCTGGTAAAGCTCTTTAGTTGTCTCCTAAAGGTGTCGGGGGTAGAGTTGTGCTTAGACATTTAGAAAACGAAGAGAAAACCCACAAGCAGAGGGCTTACATCCTCCTATATTTCAGTCATTGCAACTGATTGCGTAGGCTCTGCCAAATTTTTATTATTTATTGCTTTTTTAAAATCTTTTTTTCTATTGCATTAGCCTGTAGCAACAAACCAACAAACACAACCAACAACTAAGGAGCTGACAGTAAACCTAGAGACCCTTCTCAGACAATACCCAAGCTGGTCAAAGGGGAAATGGAGACATGAAGAAGAAAGGGGACATCAAAAGAGTTAAAGGTGATTTTTAAAGCATTCTGCTGCCTGGTTTCCAGTCACTAGGTCTGGGTTTCCTTGAGCCCTGGGAAGGGGCATGGGCTTGTTTTTTCTGACCATCTTAACTATGGTTAAATACAATAAAACAAAACAAAACACAAAAACAACCCAGAGAAGACCCCTGGAAAGGTGGAGAAGAAAATAAAGGAGGAAAGAGTGAACCACAATCCAAAACCTTGCTGTTTCCTTTAGAAAAGCTGCCCCGTGCCTTGCAACAGCTGAAGAAGGGATTCTCCAGTCTAAAGGGGAGCTCGTCCGCAGGTGTCCTCCAGAGCAAGCACCTGGATCTGCATTGCTGTCTTCGGAGTCCAGGACGGTAGCTACTCAGCACAAACTCCATGGCTTCAAACAACAGAAGTGTGTTCTTTCACAGTTCTAGAGGCCAGAGTCCAAAACCCATTTCACAGCCAAAATCAAGGTAGTAGCAGGGGCACGCTCTCTCTGCAGGCTCTCGGGGGAGAATCTAATCCTTATCTTTGTCAGCTTCTAATGGCTGCAGGTATTCTTGCCTTGTGGCTGCATCACCCCACTGCTGCCTCTGCGGTCACTTCACCTTCTCCTCTTCTGTCTGAAATTACCCTCTGCCTTCTTTATAAGGACCCTTATGATTGCACTTGGGGCCAACCCAGATAACCCACGATAATCTCTCCATGTCAAAATCCTTATTCGAATTCCATCTGTAAAGACCCTTTTTCCCAGTAAGACCCCAGGGACTCAGATGTGGACTTCTTGGGGCCACTCTTGAGCCTGCACATGCCCGTGGTTTCTGGCACTCAGCTCTCAGGGAAGCAGATGTGCTCATCATCTCTTTGAAGGATAGCTAATTCCAAATAGCAATGAAACCAGTTTAGCCATTGTGGTTCTCAGGCCAGACGGAGCACTTGTATTCTATGATGACCTGTATTAGGCTTCCAGGACTAGGATTTGTTCTGAAGAATGTGTGTTAATTATACTTAAAGCCTCCATTCAGTTTCCTGGGTAGGAAGCAGTCCTCTGTTCCTTATAATAGGATGCAGAGTGATAGGGTGTTTCCCGTTGCCTGAAGCTTATTCTGACCATGGTGTGTGAGAAGGACACCCGGGTTGGCATGGGGGTGGGTAAATGAGGCATGGAAAATAGGAGCCGGCAATGGAAAGAGGTGGGATCTGGACTGGGCACTGAAGGATGGGCTTCTTTATGGAAACCCATGACCATCACTCTCCCACCAAGACTGGTTAATTTTTTGAGTCAACTTGGCCAGGCTATGGTATCCTGTTGCTTGGTTAAAGATGTTGGTTAAAGGTGTTGTTGCAAAGACACTTTGTAGATGTGACTGGCATCTGCAATCAGTTGACTATAAGTAAAGAGACTCCCCTAGATAATGGGGGTGGGCTTCACCCAATCAGTAAACACCTTAATAGCAGAAACCTGAGGTTTCCTAGGGAGAAGTTCTGCCTCAAAACTGCAGCATCGGTTCCTCTCGGAGTTTCCTGCCCTACAGATTTCACACGTGCCAGTCCCCATAATCACAAGAGCCAATTCCTTAAAATAAGTCTCTTTATGCATTTATAGATTCTGTAGGTTCTGTTTCTGTGGAGAACCCTGACTGATACACTGCTCTATGCTTCAATATCTCCCTTTGTTTTCTCTGTTCTAAGTCTTCTTGCATCATTTATAATAGTCCATTTACCTGGCTATCCCCCTACCTAGGCTGAAGTCAAAGCCTTGTCCCATTTTTTCTCTTGGAGATCTCGAGCATCTAGTTTGGTGCCTGGCCTATAGTAGAAGCTCAATAAATAGGTATTGGATTGAATGAATGACTGGAGAGGAGAAAGACGGAAATTCCAAGCAGAGGGTTGGCATGGAAAATGTTCAGAGGCAGGGCAAGTTTGTGCAAGTAAATATAGTACTCATCACGATTAGGAAAGTGGGGCAGCGTGACGAACTTGGCTCCTGGGGATGGTTTGGGAAAGAGGAAGTTTGGAAATGGCTCTCCTGCTCTGTCCAGGGCTGGCACTGCTGCTGCTGCTGTTCTTGGCAGGTACGAATGAGGTGGTGGGCCATCCCTAGCATAGCACGACACACTGACATGGGAGGTGGCATGGGCAGGTGGGGAGAGCAGGGGTTTTGCAGGCCCGGTTGCATCTTCACCACCTGTGCGAGCCTGGCCAACTTCTGGGACTCTCTGTCTCAGTTTCTTGTCCATAAAATGGAGCACATCAGACTACTCTGATCTGTGGCTAAAGCTCTGTTAGTGTTAGGCCCCTTGTGTCTGTTAGGATCCTTTTGGGGGAATTATGGGCTGTCCAGTGTGGCTGGGTGTGCCTTGGCCAGCAGTACTGCCTGGTATAACTTCTGGCGGCTTCTGTTCCTCACACAGTGAGGTCCCAAAGAAACTTTGAACCAGAGAAACCTTGAAGAGGGACGCTAAGGGGCAAAGCCTAATGTCCCTAAGGCTCCCAGTGCCAGCATCAGTGCCAATGGGCCTTTTCTGACGACTGAAGTTTGGTCCTGGGTGCACAGTCTATGGCCAGCTTGCCCAGCTCTTATCCTGGAACCTTGAGAAGCTGGTGAAGGTATGCTGGGAGCATTGAAGCATCTCTGCTTGAAAACGGGGACCGAATGGGGCAAGCTAGGATGCCAGATCTGCTTTTAGAGCCAGACTATGTCTTTGGACGTACATCTCAAAGGATCAGAGCCTAAGGGACATTTGCCAGTGTTAACTGGAATTAATTATAAATAATAATGCACAAGCCCTAGTCTGCTGTTTTTCTGGGTGTCTGTCCTGCATGCTGAAGTATAAAACTTACAAACTTGGGGGAAGTGCTAGTTGCTTTCAAGGGTCTTCTGGATCAGGGCAAGGCAAGGCTAGCAGGATTTCCTTCTCATCACGAGGATACAAGGTCAGAAGGAGCCTTGCTCTTCACATGACTTGATGGACTGGGCAAAACCCATTTACCAGTTGGAATTTTTAAAATAGATGAGGCCCTCACTAGAGTTCTAATTAAAAATCAATGTGATATATAATTAAATTCTAGTGATCTCATGTGCACCCTCCAGTCTCTTTAGCTTTTAGCTGAAGGCAGGGAGGAAGGCTGCTATTGATCAGCGCAGGAGTGCTTCATGGTTGTCAATAGGAGATGTCTCAGCTGGGGCCACGTGGCCGCCCAGAGCCTGTGCTGCTCCCAGCACGAGCCTGAAGGACACTCCACTGACTCCAGCCTAGGGGTCTGGTGGCCCCTAATCATTTAAGTGCTCTGCCCAACGGGCCAGGACCCGGCCCACAGTCTCCACCCCACTATCCGTCTTCAGAAAGAGTGAGGAAAAGGGTGTCTCAGGTGGCCATTTTAGCTTCTCCTTTCCCCATTCTGTCACCATTGGGTTCCCTCTGTAATTATTTTCAAAATTAAATTGCTGAGTCAGAAAGACTGGGTTACATTGATCCGTTTTGCACCTGCCTCTGTGGGAAGTTAAGTTGGCTTGTACTGGCTCACAGGAGCTAATTATTAAGTTTTCAGGAATTTCGCAAGTCAATTATTAAGCATAGCCATTCTTAAAAATGAAATAATATAAATTTTATAATTAAGTTATACTGAAAACAAAGGGAATACATTCTCAAAATCAACCCATCCTAATTTTCCTCCCTTCTACCATTATTTAAACTCTTGAGGTTATTTGAATCTATTGGCTCTTTATGGTAGAAGCATTCTATAATGTTGTGCTGCTGTGTTTCTCTTCCCACCTTTGCTTTTAGTCTCATTGGTAGCTTGAAATCAGCTATGAAAGGAGTGTTTTCACCATGGAAATCAGCAAATGCTACAACTCAGAACACTGTGGAAATTCTACTCTGAAAAAAAGTCCCATTTTTTGAAGCAAGAACTCATCAAACCTGAATGCCTCTCCCTGCTCCCCCCCCCACCCCAACATATACCCTCTCCTCTACTCTGGCAAGTCTATGCTAATTAAATCTACTCTTTGGAGCCCAGCTAAAGTCCCACCTCTGTAATGAAACTGTCCCTTTATTTTATATACCTGCCCACCCCCCACCCCCCTTATGGAGCTCTTTCCATTCTATAGACTGTATACAGTCTGAACACTAGCCTGTGCCTATGTATATTTGACAGGCTGTTAATTCTTGGGACAGAGTCAGTACCAAATAAAGGTAAGCCAGTTGATTCAGGACTAGAGATCTGGCCCAGGAGATGACAATGTTACCAACAGTACTGAAATCTGAGGTTAAGGAACATCATTATCATAATCGTCATTATTATTACCTGGTGGAGCTAATATTTTACTTGGTGGTTTGTTCTACCCATTTGCATGACTACCTGAGAGGTAGGCAATAGTACGTTCACTCTGTAGAAGAGGAAGTTAAGGAGCTTGCCCAGGGTCAGGCAGCTAGTAGAAGGCAGAGCTGGGAATTCAAACCTGTACTCTTTCTAAGAGGAGGACTTTCAGGAGACTTTATTGGAGAAACATGACTTGAGTTCTCCATGATACGTTGAATCGTTCTTAAAGACTGGAAACAACATGGAGGATGCTCACTGCGGTACCACAGAGGCCATGAGATTGAGTACTTCCAGGTTAAGAAACCAAGAGGAATGTCTTCTCCAGAGCCACAAGGTCCATACAAGGCTTCTGGGTTCCATGAATTTGTAACTAGGGTTACTTGGTTGGGCTGGCCTTTTGGAAATTCATTTGCCTCTGCTTCTCAGAGGTCATCATAGCCCTTTTGCTACGGGTGGCTATGATAAAAAATGGCAAGCATAATTGTCATTGCACCTTGAACAGGGGTCTGCATTCTTGGGGACTCCAGAAGTATTGACTGACTAAAACATGGGTTTAGATCCTCTTCTTCATGATCTGCCTTTATTAAATTAGAGAAGTTGTAGTCTTACAGAAAAAATCATGCATAAAATACAGAGTTCCAACATACTACCCTATTATTAATGCCTTGCATTAGTGAGATACATTTGCTGAAATTGATGAAAGAACATTTTTATAATTATACTATCAACTATAGTCTACAGTTTACTCTATGGCTCACTGTTGTGTTGTATAGTCCTATAGATTTTTTTTTCCAGTAACATATACACAACTTAAATTTTACCCCTGTTAACTACACTCAAATATATATTTCAATGTTAATTATGTTCATAGTTTTGTACTACCATCAGCACCAACCATTACCAAAACTTTTCCAATATCCCACATAGAAACACTATACAATTTAAGCATTAACTCCCTATTTTTTCCTCTCACATCATCCCCTGGTAATCTATATTCCAGTTTTTGACCTTATGAATTTGCTTATTCTAATTGTTTCATATCTGTGAGATCATACAATATTTGTCCTTTTGTGTTTGGCTTATTTCACTCAATATGATGTCTCCATGTTGTCACATGTACCGGAACATAATTTCTTTTTATGGCTGAATAATATTCCTTTGTGTGTATATACCACTTTTTGTTTAATCATTTATTGACTGATGGAGACTTGGGTTGCTTCCATCTTTTGACAAATGTGAATAATGCCATTATGAATATTGGTGTGCAAATGCCTGTTTGAGTCCTTGCTTTCAATTTCATTGGATGTATACCTAGAAGAGGGATTGCTGAGTCATATGGTAATTCTATATAAAACTTCTCCTTAGGAAATGTCAAACTGTTTTCCACAGTAGTTGCACCATTGCAGTCCCACAATGTATGAGAGTTCCTATTTTACCACATCTCCTATAACACTTGTAATTTTCTGTTTTTTGTTTTTTTTAATAGTAGCCATTCTAGTGGGTATGAAATTCTATGTCATTGTGGTTTGATTTATATTTCCTTAGTGGCTAATGATGTTAAGCATCTTATCATGTGCTTTTTGACCATTTGTCTATCTCCTTTGGAAAAATGTCCATTCAAGTCTTTTGTCCATTTTTAAAAAAAGATTTATTTATTTATTTATTCCCACCCCCACCCTCACCCCCGTTATCTACTTTCTGTGTCCATTCACTGTGTGTTCTTCTGTGACTGCTTCTATTCTTATCAGCAGCATTGGGAATCTGTGTTTCTTTTTGTTGCATCATCTTGTTGTGTCAGCTCTCCATATGTGCAGTGTCATTCCTGGGCAGGCTGCACTTTCTTTCATGCTGGGTGGCTCTCCTTAACAGGGCACACTCCTTGTCCGTGGGGCTCCCCTACGCGGGGGACACCCCTGCGTGGCACAGTACTCCTTGCGCACATCAGCACTGCACATCGGCCAGCTCCACACAGGTCAAGGAGGCCCGGGGTTTGAACCGCAGACCTCCCATGTGGTAGGTGGACATCCTCTCCATTGGACCAAGTCCGCTTCTGCTTTTGTCCATTTTCTAATTGGGTGTTTACCTTTTTGTTGTTGAGTTGCAGGATTTCTTTATATATTCTAGATATTAACCCTTATGGGATATTTGGTTTCTAAATATGTTCTCCCACTCTCTAGGAAGTCATTTTACTTTCATGATCAAGTCTTGGTTCTCAAAAGTTTTTAATTTTGGTGAGGTCCCATTTAATTTTTCTTTTGTTCCTTGTGGTTTGGGTGTAAAGTCTAAGAAACCATTGCCTAAAACAAGATCCTGAGTATCCTTTCTCCCCCATGTTTTCTTATGGGAGTTTTTTAGTTCTATCTCTTATTTAGGTCTTGCATTCATTTTGAGTTGACTTTTGTTTATGGTGTGAGGTAAGAGTCCACCTTCATTCTTTTTATATGGACATCCAGTTTTCCCAGCACTATTTGTTGATGGCTCTCTTTGACTTTATCCTGTTTGGGGTTCATTGGCTTTCCTGAATGTGCATATCCATGTCTTTTGTTAAATTTGGGTAGTTTTTTGGCCATTATTTCTTTGAGTCTTCTTTCTGTCACCTTTTCTCTTTCTTTTCCTTCTGGGATTCCCATAATGTATAAATTGGTATGCTTGGTGGTGTTCCACAGGTCTCTTAGGATATTTTTTTTCTTTTCCTAATTCTGTTTTCTTTCTGGTCCTCAGCCTAACTCATTTCAATTGTCTTGTCCTTAAGTTCATGAATTTTTTCTTCTGCCAGCTCCATTCTGCTATTGAAACCTGCTAGGGAATTTTTCATTTCAGTCATTGTGGTGTTCAACTCCAGTACTTCTGTTTGGTTTCTTTTTAAAATTTCTCTTTACTGAGATTCTCGTATTGTTGATTCATTTTTTTCCTGATGTTCTTTAGTTTTTCTCTGTATTTTCCTTCATCTTCTTGAGTATATTGAAGATCATTTTTTAAATGTTTTTCTGGTATGTCCACAGTCTATCTTTTGTTGAGGTTTTCTAAATTTTTATCCTCTTTCTTTGGTTCGCCATCATTTCCTGTTTCTTCATTTGTCTTGAAATCTTTTGTTTTGCACACTGTACATTTAAATATTTTAAAACATTAACTCTGGTATTGTGTTCCTGTCTGTTTCTTGAGTTTGTATCCAACTAGTTATATGACAGAGATTTTTCTGAGTGCCAGGAACTAACAAAACCAAACAAACTGATTAAAAAATCACCTTTCACAGTCTTTGCAAATTGTCTTTGCTTAGGCTGGTGTTCTCCTTCAGTGTTCAGCCCTCATAGCAAGAAAGTCAGCACAAGGTGAATACAAAGTGCAGGGACCCCGTCTTTTTCTGGGCCTGTGTCTTGTCCTGGGCTTATGCTTACTAAATGGCCTTAGGGGCTCCCTTGTTTATAAGAATTGAATGCGCCTTCATATCTCCAGTGAAATAGACCTTCTTCCTCTCCTGGGTGCCCTACAGCAGGGCTTAAAGCATGTACTCTTTTCTCCCAGTAGCCTGACTCAATTGTTTCTTATACTGCTTTGCTTTCTCAAACTGCTTTTGACTGGAGGGAAAATTCTGGGAGGTGGGCATGAGCCAGAGAGGAGTTTTCCATGTCAGTCTTTCCCAGCTGGAAGGAGTCTGAGGATCCACAAAGGGCAAGCTGGCTGACTCCATAATTCCCTGAGGAGGGGTGATGGAAGAGACAGCAAGGATGCCAGAAGCTTCTTCTATGTTTCTTTGAAGCTTCATTTTCTGGATTTGGTACTTGCTTAGTAAATGAAGCCTTTTAACTGTTTACCATAGTTTTGAGGAAGGTCTTTAAGGCTCCTCTGCCACTTTTGCCCAGGGAAGGTTGCAAAAATGGCTGACCTTGGAGACAGATACCCCAGTGATCTGGAGTAGCTAATCAAAAGCCGTGATCATCTCAGACAGCACACCCCCAAATCTTAGGGAACTAAGTCTTTATATCACACCCTGTCACCACAAAGGTGCACCAAGGACTGGAGTTGAGTTCTTTACTGCTGCCGCGTGGCTGAGGGATGGATAATGGTAGCATATGCCCTGGGATTTACCATGATTTACCAGCCTCTTCCTGCCACTCTTCCCAGGAGGCCTCACAGTATCTTACTAGATTCCAGAGTTTCAAAATAGTTGATTGCAACAGTTCCTGCCCATTTAATAGCTGTTCTGGTGGAAAGAGTGATTCCAGGAACTTCCTACTCATCCATCTTTCCACAATCTCAGCCTGCTTTAGAAATATGCTAAAGCAGTCATGGTGGTCTCAAAATCAAGCAATAAAGGCCAACCTAGTACCTTCTCAGGCTCATTTGATCTTAAGTTTTTAATTTCTTCTGATCAATTTTTTAGATCATGTACTACAACAGCAACATAAAAACACAAGGATTTTGAGAGATGAATTTGAGTTTTAACCTTGGCTCTTACTCTTGCTGGCTGTTGCCCTGAGGCACTTTGCCTCCCTGGCCTTAGTTTCTTCATTTTACAATGGGGGTAACGTTAGGGTTAAATAACATAAAGTATGTCAAGTACCTAATTTAATGCTTGGCCCATGGTCCCTGTTCATCATATCTAAATTTTATTCCAGAAATATGGGTCAGGACCCCTCAACAGGATTTGGCAGGCCCCACCTGGTGTCATTCTTCCCACCAGTTTCAAACTGGGCTGCTTGCCTGTGGCCAGGGAGTGTATTCCAGAGCATTCCTGCTTGCCAGCTCAGACCTCAGGCTGCTGTGAAGTTGCAGCTCCTTTCATGGAGCTCATGTGTATGACAGGGTGCGCCCAGCTCTTAAAGTGCTTTGATGAAAATGCCTTTGTGCTAAAAGCTCTATAAATATAAGCAGCAGACCTGGGTGTGGTGTTTCCAGAATACTCCCAATGTTAGCCGTCCTCAAGTCTCTGGTCATAGAAAAGTTGGAAATGGAGGGGCTTTGCCAATTCAGTGATTCTCCAAAGCAGAGCTGGATTTTCTTTTCCAGCTTCCCTTTCTTGACTCACTTTGCTTGACTGCACAAGGTCTGTCTGGTCTTTCTTATGTCTCTAGAATTATAAAAACTTGATTTCGAGTACTTTTTAAAAGAAGTACTACCATTTGCATGCTCTAACCACCTCTACCCCACCCAAACTACCCACCATCCAACACCACCCAACAGCACCCCCTGGTGTCCTGCATGGGGATTCTCTGATCCCACACCATCTCCTTCCTTATCCTTCATCATTCGTTCATTCATTATTCATTTATTTAACAATTTTTTAATTGATTAAATACCACGTACCTGGCATTGTGCTAGATGCTGGAGCTACCAATATGGACAGATATAGTTCCTGCCTTCAAGACATCCCAGCATGTTGAGGAAAGAGATGGTTTATTAACAGACACACAAATAAGTGATTATAATTATAAAATGATTATAAGAGAAGTGTACATAGAGTTCAATGAAAGCACCATGGAAGGAACCACAAACCTGTTATCATGAAGTTACTGTGGCTTCTGCTTCGGGCCTGCTCATTTGCATTGACCCCTTCCAAGGCCCTAGTAATGTGCTCCTTCGGTCACATATTTTTTATAAAATTTACAAAAGTATGGCACTTTAAATTATCAGTTAAGACCCCTATCTTCCACTGTGCCTGTTTGTCATATTTCTACTTAGTATTAGTTGGCAAGGAAGTGATCAAGGTCATAGTTTAGACTCGGCTAAGGGAAGATTGAATTGGGGCTATATTTTATTTGGGCTTAGTAAAATATATTTATATGGTTCATAGCCAAGTTGTTGTGGATTTGTAGAAGGTTCAGCAAGATAAGTAACTACATATCCAACTTTTTAATGAGTGCTGGATGAGAAACCTATGGAGACAGTAGTGAGATGCAACAGTGGAGTGAAGCGCCTATTTGCATAGAATCAACCACTTGTGTTTTCCAGGCTCTATGGTTCTACCTCTTCTGAAAGGTTGATTTATCAGTAATTGCCTGTACTTCTATCTTTCCATCCCTACTGCCTCCTTCCCCTCCTAGTGCACCAGCACATTAAAAAATCCCAATTTGAAGCAAATATTAAAATACCTTAAAAGAAAGTTACTAGAGTTTGCAGATATAGACGTCAATATCAAGCAATCATAGAAAACCTTGATTTTCCAAAAGGGTCTGCAAAGTACTGTGGGAACTGAGGAAAAAGAAAATCTTAACAAATAGAGGTATGGAAAAGTAGTTCTCATCAGTCTCATTGCTAGAACAAACTCTACTATGTTTGTCAGTTTCTGCATCGTATGTTGCTTGTTTTTTTTATCATACTCATAGACTTAGAAAAACAATAGTTTCACACAAATCAAGTCCAGCTTCTCTACCTTTGTGCATCTTGTTTTATTCCTTAATTTACTGAGTTTGCAAGTGTAGATAGATTGCTTTCACGTGCTGCTTCATAAGGTGGAGAAATCCAAAGTTGGGGCAAAATAAGACGTGATAGAATCAGCACATGGCAAAGGCTTTGCCATCAAATATAGTGAAGGGTTTGATCTGTGGAATCACAGACCAAATTCCTGGACAAATAACCAAAGGCATTCTGTAATCTGCAGAACCTGAAAATACTTTTCAACAATGTTCCAGCTGCTTTCTAAGGTTTCTATCAGCTCGAAAAGGCTAAGATTCCAAATCTATTCCTGGTTCTCATATCATCAGATATAAAAGCAACGTCCTTCCTTCTGACACTTCTCACTTCTAAAGTATAAGAGATCTGTTGAAATATAAATTGACTAATAAATACATTCTAGTTCCTAAAAAATCTATTTACTTCATTTCCCTTTGTACTGGTAAGTTGCATGTGCTTCATATGGAGTTTTTGGTAAAGGAGATCTCACAAGAGGGTCCCTGCAAATAGTGCCTGGGGATGCAGCTTCAGAAACTTGAGGGAATTCTTCAGTTGACACTCCACGTAGCTCTTACAGACACTGGTTCAGGATCCTACAGATAGGCAGCTCCTAAATGACGTTACTCTGTGTGTTGGACTTATTGTCCATTTCATGCCACAGCTGCATTCTTTGTATTCTCGTCTCATGTATTCTCAAGGATACTTGCTTCTTTATGAGTGACTTTCATTGTCTATTTATGTTATAACTTCTTTCACTCTTATCTATTTTCATGGGGTGTCCATATCTGGGATGCTTTTGAGAACTATGCTTGAGGCTTGGGATGCTTGTCTTATTCGTGTAGAGGTGACTATTTATTCACTTCGGCTGGCTCATTCTGCTCACGTCCCTTGCAAAGCCAGATCCATTCTAGAAGAGCCTTCCCATGGGCCTGCTGTGGTTTGTTTCCACCTGTCTGACATCAGATGGAGGTCATCCTCCTGCAGCGTATGGTTCTTTCTTCCTGAACATGACTCCTCTGTCTGTACCTGTGTCAAGATAGTGTACTTCATTGATTCTTTCTTGCTGGGTCTCCTTACCTGTCTGTTCTGACTCTGAAAGGCATTTGCTCACATGCTGGTCCTGGGATAAATGGCGTGGCAGTTCAAACATTTCCTGCCCGTGGGCGTTTCAGGTGTTGACAAGAGCTCTCTCATGACCATACTGCACTTGCTGGGTCCGTAGTTTCTGGATCTCCTGGGATCATCTTATCTGTACAGTAAGCCACTGAGAAGCAAAATATATTTGCTTTGACATTTTGTGATATGAGGACATGGATTGAGCCGAAGGACTTCTCCACAGAGGGATGGAGAAAACACCGCATCTTCTTCTCATTGAATTCCAGTAAGCTTTCTTTTCACAAGAAAGGGGGTCAAGCAGTTTATAATCTCTGAGAAGAGTGTCCTTGGGGGTTGGACATCTTGACAGCCCTTTGTTCACCCAAGAAGAATATGAAATTAGATGTTTAATTTGAACGTCTTTGCAAATTCTTCCTGCCACCCCAATAACATACATCATGTAAACGCACTCTTCCTCAAGAATTTGTTCACTCAACAAGTATTTACGGCATCCACTCGGTGGGAAGCACCGTTTTAGGCTCTGGGCACCCAGGCATATACGGTCAAGCCCCATGTCCTTCAACAGCTTGCAAAGTTGCCCAAGGGAAAAAGAAAAGGGGTGATTTGTATACAAACACTACGCTGCAACATTGGCAAATTTAATAATGGTGCCCCTGAGGTAATAGTAAACAACTTCCCAGCCCCAAAGGCTTTGTGCCTCTGCTGAGGCTGGGCCAATGATTTTACCACAAAACATGGCATTAGGAGAAATTTATTTATGATTTATAGGGTTTATAACAAAAATGGGAGTGCTGCTAGGATGTCATTGACTGCTCTACATTCAGAAAAACTCCTGAGCCCTTCCCTTTCAGGAAAGACGTGGATTCTCTGTCAGCCACTTTTTGGAGGTTGAAGACACAGACCCTGAAAAAGCCTGTATCTACCTTCCTTTCAATTCCTTTTGTTCGTATTTTTTGCTCTCTTGAAACTTTTAAGGGGACTGAGAAATAAAGAATCCACGTCCAGGGGCGACTTGGCCCTCATGTAGTTTTGTTTGGTTTTGCTTTGTTTTCGAGACTAGTCAGAAATAAAGAAACAATCTCATTGACCTTCAGAACAAAAGTCATCAAGAGGAAGCCGACAAAGACAGAAGCAACCAAATCCTCTTGCTAGCCACCCGACAATGGCAGTGCCCTCTCTGGGCAGCAGTGCAGCTTTCTCTAACATCTGTGGGTTTTCTTTACTGTGTCTCCTCCCTGCCGGTGAGAAGTGGAAGAATAAGTCAAATCTGAATGTCTTTGCTTTATTTCTCGAAATAAATTTGAGGCAGTAAATGTGAAGCAGTGACATATATACTTACCTTTCATAGTTCATTAACCACGTTAACATTTATAAGCCACATTTTTTCTACTGTTGGAGAGGAAAAATCTGAGAAGGGTACTTCTACCACTTAATATTTTATGAGCCTTCGTTGCCTCTTGAGGATTGGCTGTCTGGAACAGGCATGCCGCGCGCCTGGCTTGTCGCCGAGGTTTCCAGTCCCTACAAGGGGTGCCCGCTTCTCACTGTGGGAGCTCTCCAGTTTTGTCTCACCTCTGAGCATCTGACCCAAAATAGTAAATAAGCTTTGAGAGGATTTTCGATATCAGATTCCTAAAATCACAGCGACATTAAAATGAATAGTGGGGAAGCAGACTTGGCCCAAAGGATAGGGCATCTGCCTACCACATGGGAGGTCCAGCGTTCAAACCCCGGGCCTCCTTGACCCGTGTGGAGCTGGCCCATGTGTAGTGCTGATGTGCACAAGGAGTGCCCTGCCATGCAGGGGTGTCCCCCATGTAGGGGAACCCCACACGCAAGGAGTGCACCCTGTAAGGAGAGCTGCCCAGCGTGAAAGAAAGTGTAGCCTGCCTAGGAATGGCGCTGCACACACGGAGAGCTGACACAACAAGATGATGCAACGAAAAGAAACACAGATTCCCGGTGCCGCTGATAAGGATAGAAGTGGTCACAGAAGAACACACAGCGAATGGACACAGAGAGCAGACAACCGCGGGGGGGGGGGAGGTAAGGAAGATAAATAAATAAAAAAATAAAATGAATAGTGCATGTGGAAATTAGGTTTCCTGTCTTTTGGTTTTCTGTGAACAGCAGGGAGAGATTCAGAAAGGCCAACGTTGATTCAGCAGAGGGAACCCTCAGAGCTGGGGCCACCTTGAAAACCACAGGGCTCAGCCCGGGTGGGGAAGAGGCCCCACCATGCCTTCCTTGGGGGATACCAAGAAGAGGAGGCCAACCTGGGAAGAAATGGTGAACACGGACCCTGAAATGTTGCTGTTTCCAGGTTCCTTGAGAGTGTTATTTTTACATCTGGTTTCGTGCTACCAGGGAATGGAGCCATTCCTTACATAGCTCCTAGACGTTTCTTCAGCTTCCTCCCAGGTCTCCTGAGGACCGGGCCACGCATCCTGGCCATCACACACGCACAAGTCACTTGAGCCATCTGGGATCATCAAACTACCTGCTTGGTTACGTGGTTGGCGAAGGAGGCAAATTGTATGCCCATGTTTTCAGGGGGGTGGGGGCTCTGGTTATAAGTTCTATGGAGGAATGTTATAGGGGTTAAGAGCCCAGTTGAATTTAAGGGTGTGGTGGGGGAAGGAGCTCTTGGTGGAGAGGAAAGCGGGGCAGCTCTCCTGTTACTAGGCTATGGGAAAAAATTCTCAAGCCATGTTGCTAAATCAACAGTGGGGCACTGTGGAGCTCAGACAGAATCCGCTGGGACCTGTTGAGTCCATGTGGCCTTGGTGAAACTGGACGTCCTGGCACCTGGGGTCGCAGAAGAGCTCAGAGCTCGCTTTCCAGCTGAGTTTAGATTCTCAATTGCCCAGAGAAGATGGAGGACCCACCCACCATTCCCACGCACTGCCAGCCCTCCTGCCACATGACCCTGTCCCCTTCCTAGGACCCTCATTCAGTGTCCCATAGGCTGTTTTCTACAACTAAATCCAAGGCTCAAACATTTGTGCCACCTTCAGTCTCCGCTGAGTTCTTTTGATTGCTGCCCCGTAGTCATGACCGAGAACTTGCCTATCTGGGAGGATGCGTATTTTGATCCTCTAGTAATTGATCTATTTTATCTGCCTATTGACTCAACTAGAAGTCTTTGCTCATTGCCGTGAAGAGTTATTCCTAATTCATATGAGAACACTGAAAGAAGGGACTCCACTATTTTCTGTTTCCCAAATAAACCTCATTAAGGATCCACAAATTTAATAAACTGTTTTCATTCCAAACTTCAAAACATCCATTTGCCATTTTTTTCTTGTCACAACAATGTTTATGATACTATTTCCATATATATTTCTATTTTTCTCTAATTCCATAATTTTTAGCACATTTCATGAATTATTTTCCATGTCATTAAGTATCTTTCTATGACAATTTTTAGTCATTTCATTATACTCCCGTCTTTGTATGTACCATAATCCATCTAATCAATTTCTTCTTGTCACACTGTCATGCTCTGTTCATTTTCTCTTTTGTAAGCAGTACCACAGTGATGTATACGTCTCCCAGAAATTTAAGACAGTCCTTTTTCCCTCAAAATCACCTACAAAGGGTAGAGTCATTTAAAACCATTTTTTTTAAATCACATAGGTAAAGACAGCATTGTTCTCAAATTTGCATCTTTTTTCATAACTTGTAGGGCTAAACTTATTTTCAAATGTTTATTGGTTATTTGCATATCTTTTGTGAATTGCTCCTTTTATTCTCTGTCCCCTTAGGGGAGAGGAATGTTGGTTTTTTTTCCAATTATTTATAAGAGGTTTGAAAAGATTTTATGGATATGATATATTGCAAATAAATAACATTTTGTCATTTGTCCTAAAATTGTATTTACAGGTTTTTTTTTGATATGTAGATATTTTTATTTTTAATGTCAGAACTGTTCAAGTATCCTGGAAGGAGGGAAAAAAATGTGCAAACCACTGTGTCTGTCTGTAAGGAACTTACAGTCCAACTGTGGAAGTAAGGTACAAGCTGGTGTAAAATAAACAATACAACATTGGAAACTTTTTCAAGAAGGGCAGCAGCCCCTGGAAACCCGAGTTGTTGCTTGCTTAGAGTTTGACAGAGCCCCTTAGACAACAGGTTTACATGTCAGGCTGGGCAAGAAGAGCGAGCGTTTGCAGGCGCATGTGATGAACTGCACACGAATGCAAGCACGCATTCAGGCTGACCCTTCCGGCGGCAGCGCGGAGCTGCTCTCTCTTCTGGGAAAACTAACCCATATTTGTGCCAGTGCCTCTGATTAGATCGGTGACATGCATTGTGTTTATCTTAGGTTTGTGAAGACTTAGAGAAGAACCTGGAGAAAAATTCAGGGAAAATGAGAGGAAACATTAACTGTAAATGTTTAATTTTTGTAACTTTAATTTCATGCTGTGTTGTGCTCACGAGGTGCAGTCTTGCTTGCCTTTGTGACTCTCAAAGCACCTGTCAGTACCCGGCACTTCTATGAGAGTTGGAATGCTTTTTAAAGACGCAAAACCAATTAGACCTTGCTGCACGTGTGTGCATGCATATGCACGTGTGTATGTGCACGTGTGTGCAGGTGTGTGAGTGTGTAGAGCAGGGTATGGGGGAGGAGTCTCGCGTTAAAGAAGCTGGTTGCAGAAACCGGAAGCGCCCTCCATCCGACCCAGGATGCTTTGTGGGGATGCTGGGGCCACCGTCTCAGTTTCCCACAGCTGCTGTAATGAGCTGGCACAAACTGGTGGCTTTAAACCACAGGAAGAGTTTCCTCTCAAGTTGTGGGGGCTAGCTGAAGTGGAGACGCCGGCCGGGCCATGCTCCCTCTGGAGGCTCTGCGGGACGGTCTGTTCCTTGCCTCTTCCTGTTTCTGGGAGTTGGTGGTCCTTGGTTTGTGGCAGCGTCACTGCACCCCCTGGCCCCCTACGCTGTGCCTGTCGGTACTCCCCCCTACCTCACCTGAGAAGGATACTTGCCATGGCAGTTAGGGTGCTTCTGATATTCCAAGATACACGTGGTGGTTTGAGCTGTATGCACCCCAGAAAAATAGGTTTTTAAACTTAATCCATTCTTGTGGGTGTGAACACATGGTAAGTAGGACCTTTTGATGAGATTACTTCAGTTAAGGTGTGGTCTAACTCCATCAGGATGGATCTTAATCCTATTACCTGGGTCCTTTACAAGCAGAGTGAAATTCAGGCAGCCGGAAAGCCACAGAGAAGCAGCCAGAAGCTGAAAGTCAATGGAATTCAGAAGAGAACGGAAAGGCCGGGAGGCGACACCATGTGCCTGGTGGTGTAGCCAGCTTAGCACCAAGGTCACCAGCAGCCAGCCTCAGAATGCCACAGTCTTTGGGGAGAAAGCATCACCTTGACGGTGCCTCCATTTGGACTTTCTTATAACCTTAAAACTGTAAGCAAAGAAAGTCCTACAGTTTAACCCAGTTCAGTTCATGGTATTTGCTTGAGCAGCCCAGGAAACTAAAACGTATACTTTTCCTCCAAGATCCTAAACTTGATCCCTTCAGGGGCTCCAGGGACTAGGACGGGGACATATCTTTTTGGGGGGCAACTCTTAGCCACTTACAGACACTGTGTGAAACATCCCACCTGATGGCAAAGCAAAGCAGTGGGAGAGCTTTGCAGAGCAGCAGCTCTTCCAGGGTAGGTGGTCTTCAGCCAGTGGGGTGCTGGTAAATGTTTAATGAGGGGCTCCCTGGAAACAGTTCTGATGTGGAGCATTTACCACCTCCCTGGCAAGTAAACCCTCCCGTGGTGAGTGGCGGTGAGCTACCTCCGTGAAGTGACGGGATGTGGAGCTAGAAGGCGACGGGCGCCTTTGGTTCTCGTGAGCCCCTGTGAGCTGGTCCCAGACACTGATGGTGTTTTGTGTCCACATAACTTGTCTGTTCCATCCAGTCATCTCATCCTGCAGGGCCACAACCTACTGTTGAGGCAGGAGCCAGAGAGGGGGGCCACTGGCGTGAAGCAGATGGTGTGTGAGGGCCCCAGGCCCACGGCCGGGACTCAGGGCCTGGCTTAGTGGCTGCAGAAGCTGGTGCTTTCCTGAGAGGCTAAAGTCCCACCACAACAGGGTAAGAGGAAGGCTGAGCCCAGAGGGCCTCAGGAGTATATAGTCATCTGCTCTGACCAGTCTCAAAAGCGACACCGGGCCCTACCAAATGATTCCTTGAAGCTATGATGTGGCTCCTCTCCTGCTCAGACCTGGCTGGGGACACAGACAAGGGGAACTGGCTATAGGAGAACACCAGGGGCTCCAAAACCAGGGGCCAGGCAAGTCAAGGTCTCCAGTCAACACACAGCGAACAAATCTGATGCCTCAATTTCTCCACATGGGGAGGGGGGAGGGTAAAGTGTTTCTACTATAACAATATCTGGACCTCATGGGCAGTAACGCTGCATAATTTATTCAATCAGCAAATACTTTTAGGGGAACAAGAGAGACAAGTTCTTGCCTTCAGGGAACCTGCGTTCTCATAGAGGAGAGAGCTTGTCAACAGTTTATAAATGGACCAAATAGTTCCTGATTGAGATGAAGGCTATGGAAGGCTAAATGAGGGCAGGAGATGTGCTCCTTTAGATGGTGGGGCAGTTTGATAATGTTTATGAATTCCAAAAATAGGGATCGGATTATGTTTGTGAACTGGTCTGTTCCTCTGAGCATATTTGATTGGACTGGATTCAGAAGTTTCACTTTCACTTGATTAAATTATGATTAAGGCTTTGATTGGGCCATGTCAGTAGGATGTTGAGTCCCTGCCTCTTGGTGGGTGGAGACCCACAGAAAAAAATGACAAAGCAGAGGAGTTAGTTGGAGTTTTAATGCTGGAGCCCTGGAAGTAAATACACAGAGAAGCAGATGAGTGAGGAAAGAGGGAAGGCTCCATTAGACATGGCGGAGACCCCGGGAAGAAAGAGATGAGCTGTTTACCTGATAGTTTACAGCTGGCCTTGTAGAAAGAGCAGAGCAACTGAGCCTGGAGAGAAATGAGCCCCCTAGGAGAGAGACAAGACTTGTCCCAGTCTACAGCTGATATTGGAAGAAGCTGGGGCCACAGTGCCTTGTGAGGAAGAGGAAGCTGAATCCTTGCAGATGTTGGCAGCCATCTTGCTCCAACATGTGGCAACAGACTTTGGTGAGGGAAGTAACCTATGCTTTATGGCCTTGTGACTGTAAGTTTCTACCCCAAATAAATACCCTTTATAAAAGCCAACAGATTTCTGGTACTTTACATCAGCACCCCTTTGGCTGACTAATACAGATGGGGTTGTGGCGTTCTTTCTGAGATGTTTGAACCAAGGCCTCAAAGATGGCAAGGAGCTGGGCAAAAGGCAGAAGGAACAAGAGCCAAGTCCCAAGGCAAGGAGAAGAAAGAAGATGCTCAGCAGGCTTGAGAGAGAGAAGGGCAGAGTGCTAGGACACCACGGGGAGGGAGGGAGGTACAAGATGAAGTCAGAGGGGTAGGTGGGCTTTGCTGCTGCAATGAGGGGTGTGGGTTGTGTTCTGGGTGAAGTGGGAAGTCACCTGTATCCTTGTTATGCCAATGGGGGTCCACGGACCAGGAAAATTGCATTACCTAGGACCCCCACACCAGATGCACAGAACCTGAGTTGTGGTTTAACGAGATCCCCAGAGGATTCTTGAATGCACAGTCTTTGAGCAGAATGTTCTGATATTGGCAGTGATTCGCACACTTTAGCATGCATTGGGAGCTCTAGGGGCTTCTCAGTCCCCTGGAGATTATTATTCAGTTACTCAGTTGCGCTGACTCTGATCCAGTAAAGTCCGCCCAAGGATTTGCATTTCCGAGAAAGTCCTAGATGGTGCCAACGCCTCTGCTCCAGGGGCCATACTTTGAGCAGCTCTGAATGATGCATCATATTTAGGCATCCCATTTTCAAAGAATTCAAATAGACAAAGATAATCTAAACTTACTAGAAAAATAATTCAGCAATTCTAAAGACCTTTCACATTTCAATGCCTTAGGGAATTGTTAAATGTCATTTATTTTTTGAATAATATATACACATTTAAACCTTTTTAACTTCTTTGTTGTTTTTCTGGCTAGAGGCTACGGTATCTACTTTCCTTTGAAAACCTGAAAGTGCTTTGCAAGCATCTTGTTAACTCTTAAATCTTCTCCAGGGAGAATAGTAAATAAATTAGGTATGTGGTATGGCAAACTTGAGAAATATGGAGAAATTAGTGCATTGTACAAGTTAGCACAGTAAGTAGGCAGAGAGGTTTTTTGGATGGAAGTCTGTCAAAGCAAGGGGACGTGAGAAGAGAGTGAGACTTTGTGCAGCTTTTAAATTAGGCAGTGAACTTTGTATATTAAGTAATGCATATTCATGGCATTTCCCTTTTAATATTAACTGTGAAAGTTGACAGCGTCTTGGGTCAGAGGTTTCTGCTATACTGTAATAATCAAACTATATAAGGATGCTTAAGTATGAGTAGGGGTACCTATTACTAATTTACAGTGGCTACATTAGTATAGTTCTTCAAATCCTGAAAGTTGTGAAATTTAACAACAATACAATAATGAATTATAAATGCTGTATTGTTTCCATTATACCCCATTTTACCCAATTATTTCTGGTTTTAAACCCCAGTGGAAACAATGCATATTTTGTTGTGAAACTCCAACCAGAGCCTTTGGACCTCTGACAAAAAGGGAACTTTGGCAAAGATTCCAGTATAAAACTGTGGTATGTAAATTCCCATGGACATAAAATGAAAAATTAATATAAAATATTATGCCAAGAGCACACTACTTAATATTTTTGGGTTTTCTTCTAACGCTTACATAGTTTTATTTTTATAATATTTTTATTAGAGAAGTTATGGGTTTACAGAAAAATCTTGTAGAAAATAGAGTTCCCATATAACCCCTACCCCGTTATTGACACTTTGCATTAATGTGGTGCTAATGCAAATTGTACAGTTATTTTAATTGTATTATTATCTAAAGTCTATAGATTAAATTGGGATTCACTATTGTGTTATACAGTCCCATTAAAAAAATTTTTTTTCTACTACCATATACACAACCTAAAATTTCCCCTTTTAACCATGTTCAAATATATATTTCAGTGGTGTTATGTTCACAATGTTGTGCTACCATCACCACCATCCAGTAACAAAACTTTTCTATCACCCCAAACAGAAATTCTGTACCAATTAAGCATTAAAATTTCCCATTTCCTCCCTCCAGCTCAGTCCCTGGTTACCTGTATTCTATTTTTTGACTCCATGAATTTGCTTATTCTAATTAGTTCATATCATGAGCTCACACAATATTTGTCCTTCGATGTCTGGCTTATTTCACTCAACATGTCCTCAAGGTTCATCCATGTTGTTGCATGTTATCAGACCTTCATTCCTTTTTTAGACTGAATAATGTTCCATTATGTACATATACACATTTTGTTTTTTCATTCATCGGTTGATGGATGTGGGTTACTTCCATCTTCTAGCAATTGTGAAAAATGCTGCTGTGAACACAGGTGTGCAAATATCTGTTCGAGTCCCTGCTTTCAATTCTTTTGGGAATATACCTCGAAATGGGACTGCTGGGTCATATGGCAATTCTATATGTAACCTTGTGAGGCACTCCCAAACTGACTACCATAGTGGCTGCACCACTTTGCATTCCTACCAACAATGAAAGAGTGCTCCTATTTATCCACATCTTCTCTAACACCCATTTTCCATTTTTTGAATAGTAGCAATTCTAGTGGGTTTGAAATGATACCTCATTGTGATTTTGATTTGCATTTCCCTAGTGCTAATGATGGTGATTATCTTTTCATGTTCTTTTTGACCATCTATATATATTCTTTGGAGAAATGTCTACTCAACTCTTCTGCCTATTTTCTAATTGGGTTGTCTTTTTGTTGTTGAGTTGTAGGAGTTCTTTATATGTTCTGGATATTAAATCCTTATCAGGTATGTGGTTTCCAAATATTTTCTCCCATTACATATGTTGTCTTGTGTACTTTCATGATGAAGGCTTTTGATGCACAAAGATTTTAAATTTTGATCAAGTCTCATTTATCTGTTTTTTCTTTTGTTGCTTGTGCATTGTGTGTAAAGTCTAAGAAAACATTGCCTAACACAAGGTCCTAAAGTTGCTTCTCTATGGTTTTTTTCCCTAGGAGTTTAAGAGTTTTTTTGTTTTTTTGAGTTTTGTTTTTATATGTAGGTCTTTTATCTGTGAGAGTTAATTTTTTTAGAAAGGAAAGGATCCACTTTCTTTTTTTTTGTTTTGTTTTGTTTTGCTTTTTTGCTTATGAATATCCAGTTTTCTCAGTATCATTTGTTGAAGAGACTATTCTTTGCTCATTGAGTGGATTTGGCACTTTTGTTAAAAGTCAGTTGGCTATAGATGTGGATGTGAGGTCTATTTCTGAACTCTCAGGTTGATTCCACTGGTATATATGTCTGTCCTTGTGCCAGCACCATGCTGTTTTTTTTTTTTAAGATGTATTTTATTTACTTTATTTTTCTTTATTTATCTCCCCCCTCCCACTAGATGGTTCTCTCCTCTGCTCATTGTTTGCTCACCTTCTCCAGGAGGCACCAGGAACTGAACCCAGGACCTCTCACATGAGAGAGAGTGCCCAATGGCCTGAGCCACATCTGCTCCCCATGGGCTGCAGCTTCTGCTGGCTTGTGGCCTCTGCTTGTTGGATGGCATCCAGCTTGTTGCGGCAGGAGGCGGATTCTAGTGTGCTTTGGTGGAAGGCAGCATCTGCTTGTCTTCTTTTAGGATCTGAACCCAGGATTTCCCATGTGGTAGGACTCCTAAGTGGTTGAGCCACATCTGCTTCCCAAGCTATTTTGGTTATTATAACTTTTTTTTTTTTTAAGATTTTTAAATTTATTTGTTTTATTTCTCTCCCCTTCCCCCCTCCCAGTTGTCTGTTCTCTGTGTCTATTTGCTGCATGTTCTTCTTTGTCCATTTCTGTTGTTGTCAGCGGCACGGGAATCTGTGTCTCTTTTTGTTGCGTCATCTTGTTGTGTCAGCTCTCTGTGTGTGTGGCGCTTTTCCTGGGCAGGCTGAACTTTCTTTCACGCTGGGCGGCTCTCCTTACGGGGGGCGCACCCCTTGCACATGGGGCTCCCTTATGCGGGGACACCCCTGTGTGGCATGGCACTCCTTGTGCGCATCAGCACTGCATGTGGGCCAGCTCCACACAGGTCAAGGAGGCCCAGGGTTTGAACTGCGGACCTCCCATGTGGTAGACGGACGCCCTAACCGCTGGGCCAGGTCTGCTTCCCACTATAGCTTTTTAATACATTTTAAAATCAGGAAGTGTAAGTCCTCCAATTTCATTCTTTTCAGGATGGTTTTGGCTACTTGGGGTCCTTCACTCTACCATATAAATTTGATGATTGGCTTTTCCATTTCTACAAAGGCCTTTGGAATTTAAAAAAAATTCATGTTTTAAAATATTTATTTATTTATTTACCTCCCCCCCACCCCTTGTTATTTGTGCTTGCTGTCTGCTCTGTGTGTCTGTTTGCTGTATGCTTATCTTCTTTTTAGGAGGACTGGGAACTGAACCCAGGACTGCCCATGTTCTTGTTGTATCTCTCATTGTGTTTCCTTGTTGTGGCTCTTTGTTGCATCATCTTGTTGCATAAGCTTATTGTCTTGTTTGTCTTCTTTAGGAGGCACTGGGAAGAGAACCCAGGACCTCCCATGTGGTAGGCAGGCACCCAACTGCTTGAGCCACATCCGCTTCCCAGCCTTTGGAATTTTAATTGGGATTACATTGTATCTGAAATTGCATGGAGTAGAATTGATGTCTTGACAATAAGTGGTCTTCCAATCCATGAACATAGAATTACCTTCCATTTATTTAGGTTTTCTTTGATTTCTTATAACAATGTTTTATAGTTTTCCTTACATAAGTCTTATATATCTTTGCTTAAATTTATTCCTAGATATTTGATTATTTTAGTTGCTATTGTAAAAGGAATTTTTTCTTGATTACCTCTTTGGATTGTTCATTACTAGTTGTGATGGTTTGAAGCTGCATGTACCCCAGAACATGTGATATTTTGATGTAATGAACATATTTTGCATATAAAAGAATATATATTTTGGGGTTCTAGAGGATGGGGTAGGGTGGTTTAAAGCTGTAAGTACCCCAGAAAAACATGTTAAATTTATTCCAATCCTGTGGGTGTGAACCCACTGTAAGTAGGATCTCTCTCTCTTTTTTAAGATTTATTTATTTTACTTTATTTATTTATTCCCCAACCCCTTATTGTTTTGCACTCACTGTCTGCCATCAGCTCTCCATGGCGGTGCAGGCTGTCAGCTCTCTGCAGCGACGCGGGCTGTCAGCTATCCATGGCAGCACTGGCCAGCTTGCCTTCACCAGGAGGCCCTGGGAATTGAACCCACGGCCTCCCCTATGGCAGACAGGGGCCCAATTGCTTGAGCAACATCTGCTTCCAAAGTAGAATCTTTTGATAAGTTGTAGGATCTTCAGATGAGTTGTGTCCCTCCTCAGTTAGGATGCTTCTTAATCCAAGACTGGAGTCCTCCAAAGCAGAATGAAATTCAGACAGAGAGGGAAAGCCACAGGATGAAATTCAACAGAACCCAGAAAAGAACAGAGATACCCAGAGATGCCACCATGAGCTTTGCCATGTGATGAGCTAAGAATCAAGGATCATAGCAGCCAGCTCCAGAATGCTGGTCTTTGGGAAGAAATCATCACCTTGATGACATCTTGATTTGGACTTTCTTTTAACCTCAAAACCAGGAGCAAATAATTTCCCATTGTTAACCCAACCCATTTCATGGTATTTACTTGAGCAGCCTAGGAGTATGATCCATGTTCACTAGAGAAGAATGTGTATTATGCTGCTTTTGGTTGATTTCTATATATGTCTGTTAGGTCTAGTTGGTTTAGGGTATCTTTCAAGTCTTCTGTTTTCTTATTGGTCTTCTATCTAGATGTTCTATCCATAATTGAAAGTGGTATATTAATGTCTCCTACTATTAATGTAGAGCAATCCATTTCTTCCTTCAAATTTGTCAATATTTTATCCATATTTTTATGGCTCTGCTGTTAGATGCATATGTTTATAATTGTTACATCTTTTGTGGAACTGATCCCTTTATTGGTATATAAGGGCCTTTTTTTCCCTTATAACATATTTTTATTTAAAATATGTTTTACCTGATTTTAGCGTAACTACCCAAACTCTCTTTTGGTTACTATTTCTATGGTACATTTTTTCCCATCCTTTCACTTTCAACTTGTTTATGTCTTTGAATTTAAGGTGACTCTGTAAATAGCATATAGTTGGGTCATGCTTTTTTAAAAAAAATCTATTCTGTCAATTTTCCTTTTAACTGGAGAGTTTAATCCATTTATACTTAAAGTAATTACTGATAATGTAGAGCTTTCTTCTCCCATTTGCCCTTTGGCCTTTGTAAGTCTTACACCCTTTTATGCACCTCAATTCTTCTGTTAATGCTTATTTTCACATTTATTGATATTTTTGTATTGCTCCATTTTGAGTCCCTTCTTATTTCTTTCTACATGTCATTTTCATATATTTTCTTTTTGCTTACATGGGGCTAAAATTTATATCCTAAACCTATAGGAATCACATTTGATTTGATAACAATTTAACTTCAGAAGCATATTATTAAGTGTCCCTTTACTTTTTGTTGAACTCGTTATGAATTATATCTTTGTACATTGCATGTCCACAATCATAGAGTTATTATTAGTTTTTATGCCTTAGCATTTTAGGATCTGTAGGAAGTAAAAAGTGCAGTTACATATGAAACAAACAAACAAACAAAAACCTCAATACATTAGTACTGGCATTTATAATTACCCAAATGGTTACCTTACTGTAGGTCTTTATTTTTTTATGCTGCTTTGATCCACTGCCTAGTGTCCTTTCAG
This sequence comes from Dasypus novemcinctus, assembly GCF_030445035.2. Lineage (NCBI taxonomy): Eukaryota > Metazoa > Chordata > Mammalia > Cingulata > Dasypodidae > Dasypus > Dasypus novemcinctus. The sequence goes on along the minus strand of NC_080677.1, from coordinate 156,301,259 downwards.
TCAGAAGACTCCCTTTGGTATTGCTAGTAGAGCAGGTCAAGTGGTCATGAACTCCCTCAGCTTTTGTTTATCTGGAAATGTCTTAATCTCTCCCTCATTTTTGAAAGACAGCCTTGTCAGACATAAAATTCTTGCGTGGCAAGTGTTGTTTTTCAACACTTTAAATATTTCTTCCCACTGCTTTCTTCTCTTCATATTTTCTAATGAGACATTGACAATTTTAATGGGACTCTTATACATAACACATTGCTTTTCTCTTGCAGCTTTTGGAACACTCTTCTTGTCATTGGCATTTGACAGTTTCAATACTATGAGTCTGGGTATTGTACTCTTTGAATTTATCCTGTTTGCTCTTTGTTGGCTTTCTTGAATGTACACACTCATGTCTTTCATTAAACTTGGAAAGTTTATTTTCTTTGAATATTTCTTCCACCCCTTTCATTCTTCTTCTGGGATTTCTGTAATGCATATATTGTTACATTAGATGGTGTTCCTCAGATCCATTAGGCTCTATTCACTTTTAAAAATTCTTTTTTCTTTCTGCTTATCTTGAATCATTCCAATTATCTTATCTTTGAGTTCACTGATTCTGTCTTCTGCCAGCTCCCATCTGTTGAAACTTTAGGGAATTTTCACTTTATTGTGGTCTTTAACTCCTGTATTTTTATTTGGTTCCTTTTAAACTTTTCTATTTTTAAATCAAGATTCCCATCAGCAATGTGTAAGTAATCTGATTCCTCTGCATACTTGTCAGCATTTTGCAGTGTCACTATTTTTTATTTAATCATTCCAATATATATGTAGTGATATTTCATTGTGGTTTTAATTTGAAATTTTCTAATGGCTAATGATGTTGAACATCTTTGACTGTAGTTACTTTACAACTATATATCTTCTTCAGTGCCTTTTGCTCATGTCTCAAATGTATTCTATTTTTATTTTTGAGTTTTGAAAGTTCTTTATATTTTCTAGATACAAGTCCTTTGTTGTCTATAGTGATTTGCAAATACTCTCCTCAAGTCTGTAATTTAGTTTTGCATCTTTTTAAGGGGTCTTACACCAAGGAAAATTAAAATTTTTGATAAAATCCAATTCATCAACTTTTCATTTTTGGGATTATGTTTTTCATATCAAGTCTAAGAATCCTTTGCCTATTCTTCAGTCATGAAGTTCTTTTTTTTCTTAAAAGTTTTATAGTTTAAATTTTTACATTTAAATTCCTATTACCAAACTTAAATTAATGTAAGTCCATTTTGAGCTAACTTTTGTATAAAGTTTGAAAATTAGGTTGAGGTTCTTTTTATTTCACCTATGGATGTCTAATTGAACCCAAACTATCTGTTGAGAAGGTTATATTTCCCCCATTGAATTGCTTTTGCAACTTTGTCAAAAATAATTGGGTGTATTTGTATAGGTCTATTTTGGGTTCTCTATTCTGTTTACTTTGTTTGTGTCTCTGTTGCTCCACCAATACTACACTATCTTAATTATGTAGCTATATAATAAGTCTTGAAATTGTGTAGACTGTTTTCTCTTACTTTATTCTTTTTCAAAATTCTTTTAGCTCTTTTAGCTCCTTTGCCTTAACATACAAATTTTAGAATAATATTGTCCATATCTATAAAAAATTTGCTTGGATTTTTCATAGGAATTTAATTTCACATGAGTTGCACTAAACCTATGTATTAATTTGGAAAGAATTGACTTACTTTCTATTTTGAGTCTTCCAATCCATGAACATGGTATGTCTCTCCATTTATTTAGTTCTCCTTTGATATATTCATCAACATTGTATAGTTTTTAGCATACAGGTGCTACACATGCTTTGCTAGATTTATAGCTAAGCATTTCATTGTTTTTTAGCAATTGTAAATGGTATTACATTTTTAATTCCAGTGCCCATGTGTTTATTGCTAGATATAGAAATACAATTGATTTTTGTATGTTTATTTTGTATATTGTGACCCTCTTCTTAGTTATAGGAGTTTTTGTTGTAGATTTCTTAGGATATTCGATGTAGTCAATCATGCCACCTTCTAATAGGTATATTATTTTCCCCTCTCTTATCTGTACTCCTTTAATTTTCCTTTTATACCTTACTGCATGGCTAGAACTTCCAGCAGCACTGTGTTGAATAAAAGCATTGAGAGTGGACATCCTTGCCTTGTTTCTTATCTTAGGGAGATTAGTTTTTGGTCTTTTACCATTAAGTATAAAGTTAATTATAGCTTTTTTGTACATGTTCTTTATCAAGTTGAAGAAATTTCCTTCCAAGGTATTTGTTTTTATTAAACAATTTAGCAATTCAGAGTATATGAACATTAAAGGAGTTTTACTTTCCCTTTAATTTTTTTTTTTCTTTTCGATATGGTGAAAATCATATTTCCCTAGCGATTTTTCAAGTTTGCTAAAGAAATTTTGTCATCTTTTACCTTTGAAAGGATATTGGGTGCTTTTTTACTCTCTCTGGATCTGGTATGGAATGCACTGCCAACAGAGAGAGAAGGTTTGCTACCAATTTTTTTCTCTCCCCTTTCCCCCCTCCCTTGCCCCAGTTGTCTATTCTCTGTGTCCATTTGCTGCGTGTTCTTTTTGTCCGCTTCTGTTGTTATCAGCAGCATGGGAATCTGTGTCTCTTTGTTGTTGCGTCATCTTGCTGTGTCAGCTCTCCATGTGTGCGGTGTCATTCTTGGGCAGGCTGAACTTCTTTCACCCTAGGTGACTCTCCTTTCGGGGCACACTCCTTGCGTGTGGGGCTCCCCTACGTGGGGGACAGCCCTGCATGGCACGGCATTCCTTGCGCGCATCAGCACTGCCCATGGGCCAGCTCCACACAGGTCAAAGAGGCCCGGGGTTTGAACCACGGACCTCCCACGTGGTAGACGGATGCCCTATCCACTGGGCCAAGTCTGCTTCCCATTTGCTACCAATTTTAAGCTAATAATTAAGCAAGAGTGGAAATGAGTTTCAGGTCATAATTTAGGTAGTGAAGGGCCACTTTTTTTTTTTATGACTTTAGGTACAACACTGGAAAATTTGGGGGAAACAAAAAGAAAGGGACTTAGGGACTTAGGGTTTGAAAACCGGGTCTTAACCATGCAGCTCTCTGCTTACTCTGCCTCTTTGTCCCATGACATACCAAGAAACTGGCTTTTCAGGCCAGAACACAGGGTCAGGGATATCTTTCTTGCTAACTTTAATTTCTCTGTGGTCACATGAAGTTGCAGAAGTCAGAAGAAGTCCTGGTATAAACCCCCATTCTTCTCTGTCTCCTGGCACAATGCTTCCAAAATCTTATTTCCTTCCAGGGTGCTTGACACAGGATAAGAAGATTAGTGCTGTAGCCTCACTTTTCTTCTGTCTTAGACCCTCCAGGCCTTAAGGTTTCTGATGCCTGCCCACTAGTCCCTGGTCATTGCTTTAAAAAGATGTGCTTCGATCCCAGGCCCTGATTATTGTCAACCACAAAATGAAAGAAAACCTGGAAAATGATGTAATTTAGTCAAATAGATTTGTGCATTTCTGCATGCTATTGATAGAATCTTTAATATACCTTTGAATGTAAACAGTTATATGCATTTTAGCTCAGACTCTTTGAATTTCCACAGCTATGAGAAGGGCACTTAGAGTTTGTTACTTTGGTTATTAATATTTCCTCACTTGCTCAAAGTAAGATGTGTTTTTAAAAAACATTAATAAAAACCTCAACTCTCTGGAACTGAGTACCAGTGTAAGGGGAGTTGTTAGCCTTATCCTAAGCTAATGAAGTGAGATTAGGGAGCTGGATGCTGGCCACTGTTGCAGAAGGCTTGTCAACCCATACCATGAGAGCCAATCTTTCACCAAATTCATCTAAACTAAGTGGTATTTCTACTAGATATTATTTTTCATGAACAGTATCCTAGAAGAAGCTTATGGAAACCAAGATTAGGTTGGAGGATTAGAAAGAAAATTTCCCTGAATTGTCTCCAGTTATACAATGCTGCCATAGGAAGGAGGGTTAAACCTAAAAATAGTTCAATTTTAAAAGAGGCAGCATTCTTCAAGGAAGTGTAACAGTAGCACAGTATTTCCTAGTAAGGGTGACCAAGCTGACTTCACTTAGACAGTGGCATTGATGCACCTACCAGACGGAATGGCACCATTTTTGTATGGAAAACATCAAGTGCTTTAAGCAAGAATGATGTTAGTTCTTGACTGAATTCACACCTCTGTGGCAGTAAAGAAAGGGTGGACTCCTTCCCCTGACAAATGTCATTCATAAATCCTGTCTGTTGATCTCAATTCCTCTTGCCAATAGTGAAAAACATATATTTTTAAGGGGTGCACATGGTAGGGTTCTTAAGGGCACATCTCTATCTTTTTGCCAGGGATTCCCATTTCTGGGAAAACAGCAGCTAATGGAAATTGTGTTAAAAAGTGGAGCATTTGAGTGTTGCCACAACTCAAATTTGTTCCTAAGTACAATGATACCATAACTGAAAAGTTTGTGAAGGTAATATTCAAGACAGAAAGCTAGGAAAGATAGAGAATAGATAAGAAGTGTGAAGAGAAGAGAAAAATAGTCAAAACCACCAATTCACACTTAGAATCTTACAACTGTCTCGTGTGAAACTTAGAAATGACCATTGCATATTCCATTCCTCTTCTAGGAATATACTGGTGCTCCTTAGATTCCATACATTCCTCGGCATAAATTGCCTCTCCCCCAAAGGCTAACCCTGCTAGGTCTGACCCAGAGAAGGCAGGTTCTGGACCATGAATCTCACTCTATTAATAGACCACTTTTGGTACATAGTGATAAATATTTACATTTACTTATGTATATTGTTTACTTTTCTATGTTGTATGCCTCCTAAGAGTAGGGTCAATGTCTTCCAATTTTTCTCATTGTGGTAAATTGTGCCAGTAAGTGCCACTGAATGTTTTCAATTGATGATAATGAGAACAAAAATGAATGGAGGCAAAACTAAAAAATTTAAGGAAAAATAAAAAGTGCTCAACTTCATCATTTTAAAATTCTGTATTAAAGAAACTCAATGCATTGGAGTTATCATTACTCTCACTCTCTACCCCATTCTAAACTGTATCCTAGAATGCAACTATAAAGAAGTCTAAAAATATCATCACTACTTTGTTTCATTAGGATAAACCTTGTTGTATATTTGCAAGCTGGTATATGTACCAAGTTATAGAATATTTAAATGTAGTGATGGTCTTTTGAGTAGTCAAAAGCAATTGGAAAAGGAAAGGTGGTTTTATGGCAAACAGTTACAGGAACTCTTACCTGAATCTTTTCAGGTTATCATTTTACTATGCAATGTTTCATTAGCTAATTGTTATTGAGACCATGAAGGAGTTGGTTCCAAAACAGTCAATTACTTAAGCTTTGTCCAATTTGGGTAATAACAGCATTCGATGAATTGAAATATAGTTTACTTTGAAAGGAAATCATGCCTCCCTGGAGACTGTTAAATGGTTTGGGGAAAATGGTTCTTCTACTTGCTCTTTTGTTGCAACATTATTTCTTGGAAAAATATGCTTAATTACATTTAGCTGGCTCTAAAGACTTTCCATTGCAAACTGCTAGATATCCACACACAAAAAAACTTGCCTAAAGACCCAAGCTGCACCCAATGTGTGGCAGAGTAGAGCTGAGAACCTTAACCTCGGCTTTGGGTCCAGTTCTCATTTCATTACTTCATGCAGCAAAAACTACAAAAAACTCAGGAGAGTTGCTTATAGAGTTTAGGTAATGTATCTGATATTGAGACGTAAAAGCACTGAGGTCTTTGGGAATTTCTAAATTATAAACTGCTGTTTTATTTTTATTTTTATTTTCTGTTTTATTTCTGTTTTTTGAGTTATTTTGTTTGTTTCTGGCAGTAAACATGCATATTCTCAACACTTACTAGACAAGCATAACATGTATGCTCCACTTGAAAAAACTGGTTGCCTTTTAGGATGGCATACAAATGACTCATCATCATAAAACAATGTGTTTAGGAGGCCTCAATGTTCTTGAAAGATTTCTTTTGCCTCTATTGTCTGCCTTGCCATGCATTTAAGACAAATCCTTTCTCCTAAGGCTACAGTCATGCATAAGAAGCTTAGAAGGAGGGTTTTCCAGGGACATAGAGAGGGTGAATGGGGAGGTCTAGTTTCTTTTGCTTTTGAAAATAAGTTAAGCTTTTCCATCTTTCTTTTCATTTGTTGGTTCCTCTAACCCCTACCCCAGATGTGTGCATACACAAACATTCACCGGAACCCCATTTTGGCTCTGGACCTGGGTGGGCCCAGTCTGTGCTGTTCTTTAGGACCTGACTGGTTGCATCTGAAGGCTCTGGAGCGGCCTATGCCCTTTATCTGTAGGTCCTCTTTGAAGGACTCTGGGCCATGTTTGTTCATAAAGAGCTGTCTACAGCTTGAGGACTCAGAAGACCTTGTGGAAACACCGAGCACATTGTCTGACCTCTGTTCTGTATCTCTATAATGTGGCCCAATAACAATGTCCACCCAAGACTTTCTGATCAGTGACAGACCCCTGAGAAACATTCTGTCCTGGTTTGCCAAACTGCCAAACCCACTTTTGTGAGACATCATAACTGATTATGACTTTAGAGACTGTCCCTGAAAGAACAGACAATTTAAAATAAACTGATTTTGCAATCCTGCGGATATGGGAAATAACGTAATACTCAGGGAATTGAGACTTTTATTTCTTTTTCTGCATCACACCCTTTCAAGATTATCCTTAGGCCCTTTCATACTGCTGAGCACATAGTAGATATTTAATTTAATATTTTGTGAATGGAATTAATTTAAAAAGTAGAAATATTGTGTTCTATATACAGAGAGTATGGCTGCCCAACACTTTCTAAAATTACATAAGGTTATAAGTCACAAAATATTCTACTCTATTTGTGGTAGATGATTGAATTAACGTGCCAGTTCATCCTGCATCCATGCCCTTTGCAATATGCCTCTGCAGTTCTTTCCATCAAGAGGTAGAATATATTTCTCTGGCCTTGGATTCTAAGTCAACTATGTAACTTGCTTTGGCCAAAGGGATATTGGCAGACTTGAAGCAAGTGGAGTTATGAAAAGGGGCTTGCACATTTATGCTTCTTCTTTTGGTCCTCCCCCTTTAGCGTTTCAACATGTCCAGGCTACCATATTAGAGAATAAGACAAGTCTCTCCAACTGTCCCAATTGGGGTCATCAGAGACCAGCTGACAGCTCCTCCCCTAGATGTATGGGAGATCCCATCTAAGATCAGCAGAGCCACCTCACCAACCTGGGCTGACTGCCAGTGTAAAGTGTAGGCCAGTCAACACTGGAGAGGGGGGATGAGGAGTATATGGAGACCTCATATTTTTTGAATGTAATATTTAAAAAATAAATAAAGAAAAACAAAAACAAAACCAAAAAATATTGGAGAGGCAGCTTAGCTGACCCACAGGCTCATGAACTAAATAAATGCTCATTATTTTCCACTACTGAGTTTTGGGGTTATCCAGCATTATTGTGCTGATAGATTATGGGTAAGACACTAAATACAATATAATCTTTCTTTGATTTGAATTTCGCATCACAGTAATTGTTAAGAAAATTAAGTATTTTTGTCCAGTCATAGAGTTAAGCAAAGTATAAGGGTTTGAGTTTAATTTGCCCAGACCCTCTTAGGTTAATGGCCATATATTTCTAGACAAAGTTTTGGGGCATGTGGTGTGACAACAGATACACCTAGGGTCATTAAGAAAAAATATTTGAATTTGGGTCAGACTGAGAAATGTAGTTATTCTCTACATATATTTTCAAGTTGCATAAAAGAAACAAAAAAGGTAAAAGAAAAACCCTCCTTTTTATTTTCTCATAAAAATTATGGGACTTACATTTTTAAATTTTTCACTTTAATGGATCTTAGATAAGTGTAAGATAGGGTATATATTTATATATTCAACAGATAGAGTATTGGTGATATTTTTGCAAGCAACAGAAACTAACTGGCTTAGTTAATCAGAAAAGGGGGGAATTGGATGTGGCTCAAGTGATAGAGCTTCTGCCTACCATGTGGGAGGACCTGGGTTTGATCCCTGGGGCTGCCTGGTGAAAAAGAAGAAGAGAAAGCATGCCTGCATGGCAAGCCAGTGCCTGCACAAGTACCCATGTGGTGAGTGAGTGCCCCACACAAGTGAGTCACATAGCAAGATGATGATGCATCAAAATAGAGATAGGGGGAGAGTCAAGGTAAAGCGCAGCTGAAACCAGGAACTGAAGTGGTACAATCGACAGGGAACCTCTCTCCACATCTGAGGTCCCCAGGATCGAATCCTGGTAAATCCTAGAGGAGAGAAAATGAGAAGAGAAGACAACACAGATGGCAAAAACAGCAGGGTGGGAGGAGTGGAAGGGGGAAAATAAACAAATAAATAAATAAATCTTAAAAAAAAAGGAATTTATTAGAAGTATATTGGGAAGTTCATAGACTCAAAGGAAGGGCTAGTTGACTAGTTTGGAAATGAACAGAAACTCAAACAGCTCTTAGGATCAAAAGGCAGAACAAATGCAAAAGCAAATTAAAAAAAAAATTTGAAGTCCGTCGTTCTCTTCATTTCCTAGGGCTGCTCTAACAGCTTAGCACAAACTGGATGACTTAAAACCATAGAAATTTATTGTGTCACAGATCTGGAGGTTGTGAGAAGCCAAGCTCCCTATGAAGACCTGAGGGGAGGACCCTTCCTGGCCTCTGCTGAGCTGCTGGTGGTTGCCAGCAATCCTTGGCATCTCCAGGTTCCAATCTCTGTATCTGTCATCACATGGCCCTCGACCCACGTTTCCCTGTATATTCACATGACCTTCTTAAGCCATCATCCTAATCCAATGTGATCTCACCTTCACTTGATTACATCTACAAAGACTTTATTTTCAAATAAGGTTACATCCCCAGGTACCTGGAGTTGTGATGTTAACATAGCTTTTGGGGTACCCAATTCAACCCATGATAACTATAGGTGGCTTTGTTTTAGGTTTTGATTGGTAAATGCTTCTTCAGTTCCCTTTCACTTGTAAGAAGCAAGTTAGGTGAAGGAAAGTCTGTTTGAGGAGTTGTCTAAAGATAGCTTAGTAAGAGACTGTCCTACTGGTCCCTGTGATTTCAGGGGAAGTAAAGCCCCAAGTCTAAGCTCTCTGATCTGTGATGGTGATGCTCACAACTGCTTGGGGCCTGAGCTACTGGTCACCAGCAAGGCAAAGGCATGTAAGTGTGGCTTCAGCACGGACTGTTAGGGACCCACCCCATGAGCTGTAGGACTCAGGCAAGCTTCTCTACCTGTCCAAGCCTCGGGTTCCTTAGCTGTAAAATGAGGACAAAAAGGGTACCTGCCTGTATTAGTCAGTCAAAGGAGTGCTGATGCAAAGTACCAGAAATCTATTGGCTTTTATAAAGGATATTTATTGCGGGTAGAAGCTTACAGTCTCAAGACCCTAAGGAATCCAACTCAAGTTCAGTTCTTTACCAAACTCTGTTGTCACACGTTGAAGCAAGATGGTGGACCATGTCTGTGAGGGTTCAGCCTTCCTTCTTCCTTTTAAGGCTCCATGGTTCCAGTCCCTTCCCATCTCAGCTACAGGCTGGCATAAGGCTGGTCTCTCTCTGGGGCTCTATTCTTTCCAGTCTCAGCTGCTCTGTTCTCTCCACAAGGTCAGCTGTAGACTATCAGTCTCATCTCTCTTCCCAGGGCCTGTGCTGTGTCTATGGAGTCGTTTCTGTTCCTCTGTGTTCTTCTCCTGTGTGTGTTTACTTCTGTGTGAGCGTCTGTTTTATCCCCAAGGGAGCTGGGACTCGAAGCTGAGTCACATTCGAATGGCATGGTTGGATCAGAGCCCTAACTGTAACATAATTTAATCAGATGTCTCAGCTGAACCTAATACAGTCAAAGGGTTTTCACCAGAGGAACTGACCATTATACAAACATAATCTATACTTCTTTTTGGAATCCATAAATAATATCAAACTGCTACACTGCCTCATAGAGTTATTTTAGGAAGCTTTTGCAAAGACCTACTCAACAAATGCTGGCTTGACACCACACTAAAGGAAACCCAGTGGGAGGATGAACTGTTTGCTGTTCCAGAAGTATGAAGACCGAGAGGCAGGGTGAAGGGGAAGGACTGTGGGAAGCTTGGCTTCCCATTTTGATTCCGCACAAACAAAATGTGGGCCTCGGGCACTGTCCTTACCCTTTTGCAGCCCTGGTTGCTCATCTCTAAAACTGAGGTCATGCCTTGGAGGCTGGGTGGGAGGATTTAATCTCTGTAGAGATTAAATCAAGCACTTGGGTGTCCAAGAGGGAGAATTCCTGCCCCTGTCTTAAATGACGGTGGGCGTCACATTTATGTAGCCCTTAATGGAGAAGGGAAAAGAATCCAAGGCCTTGATTTGGTCAGGCCTGCACCCCCAAGGGCGTGTCTGTTGGCCACAAGGACAGTCTAGCGCCACCTGCTGGATCAGCCTTTGAGCCTGACAAAGAACTGCTCCCGCCGGGCCTCCCTCCCCCACCCTCCCCCCAAGGGTTTTGCTAAAAGACCAGCAAAGCCTAGGAAAGCCAAGGCCTAGCCAGGCCCACACCCATCCAGAAGCCCCTGGCTCTCTGCTAATAGCACCTCTAATTCAACTTCAGGCGCTGCAGGGAGAAAGGCCAGCTCATATCCGCTTTGCGCGTCCCATTTTCACTTCACAGTTAGGTTTCTTGGTCCAACAGGTGCTTGTAAAACACAGAGGAGAAAACGTTCACGCCTGAATCCTGGACTTTGTAGGGGTGCACAAGAGAACCTGCTTTAGGCTAGAAACATTTCTGACTTTTCGCAACAATCTTCTTAGCCAAAGTGCTTCGATTTCCGGCTACATCTTGACTCTGTCCTTAAGGATGAGAGGATTGGGGGGTGGGGTGGGGGGAGGGGGTGGTGGCAAGCAAAGGGCCTGATTGCTTTCCTTAAGAAAAAAGGGGTGAGAGGGAGAGGGGTGAGGGAGAAGGAAGGGAAGGAGAGAAGGAAGGGAGGAAGGGAGGTTGGTTTCAAGGAGCACATCAGGATCCAAGTTTCCCAGATCCGAATGCTGTTCAGAAGCCCTAAGGGCGGGGTTAAACACTCTGCAAATGCAAGGGAGTCCTGCACTTTCATCCAGGGCACACTTGGTAGGAAATCACCCCCCACGCGCCTTCCCCCAACCATGCTTTCCCAGCCTCTCACACAGACTTTCTCTCTCATGGGTGAAATGGAGAGGTTCTATCCTGCAGAGTGAGATTTCTTAGAGAGAAGAGTTGAAAACTTGGCATATGTTCATGTCCAAGCGCAGAGTCTATTTGGGGCAAAACTATTGAGTGAAAAGATAATGGAACTCAGGAATCTGGTTCAGCTCAATACCTGAGACTCATTCATGGCTAGAACACGGTTTTTGTCTTCTTTAAATAGAAACAAAACAATAATTTGCCAGAAGGATGGTGTTTCTCCCCGAGTGCCTGAGAGTAAAGCACCCCGCGGGGCTCACTTTGAGCTGTTGTGACTTTATTTCTTTGTACCCTCTTAGTGCTTTGCTGCCAAGGTTTTACCTCTCCTGCTTTGTCAGGAAGGAGCAGAGTCTCTGGGCAAAGGACCTCCCTGGAGGCCACCTGGGGGACCCTCTCCTGAGGTGGCTCATGCCTCGGGCGGGCAGCTGCTGAGGTCCTTGCCATGTGGGCCTCGCCACTTCCCTTCCACCATCTTCTGTGGCTTGCACAGACCCAACCTGGCAGAGGGTGTGCTGGGGACCCTGCAGGGTTGTAGCTACCAGGATGCAAGGATCTCTGGGGGCCCCGTGGGGACTGGCTGCCACATCCACCACTTACAGCTACATCCCCTCGGGCAGGAACTTAGCATCTTCAGGCCCAGTTTCCTCAACTGTAAAATAGGGATAATTACTGGTGTCACATCACAGTGTAAAGCCGTGGTAAGAATTAAATGAGTCACTACAGATAGGCAGTTAGCTCATCATTTAATATTAGCTAATTGATCTTAGCAAAAGGGTGTGTCCTGATGAACCTGAACTCACCTTGTGTCCCTTCTCCCTTACTACTCCTCCAGCTCCCAGTGCTGTGTGTGAGGGAACGATGTGGGGAGTGTGTCATCAGCGTAAAAGCATTTCCCAGCAAGCATCTCTCAGTGCAAGAAGAGGCCTCTATAAACCTGCAGATTTTCTTTAGTTCCTTGCTCAGTTTCCCAGCCAGCTGGTGTATTGATTAGAGAGGATTTTTTCAAGAGACAGGGTATCTCAGGCCTCTGTCAACACCTGGACAAGATGAAATGGCTGTGGCGTGAGCTTCCTGGAAAACTGGGTGAATGTCACTTTCTCCAACTGGGGCCTTTGACTGAGGATCCATTTGAAGGAGAAAAAGGGCCGGGATGGACAGGCAATGTTACAAATATTCAGAAGAAATAGCATTCATTCATTGATGAAAGATTTTGTGAGCACCTGCTATAGGCCGGGGGTTATGTTAAATCTGGGAATATAATGGGGATCCCAAAACAAAAGGAATAAAGAGCTCCTGTCCTCATGAAGTTCACAGTATATTCTGGAGGAACAGACCTGAATTAAAGAATTAGGCAATGACATGTACAGCAAGGAGAAGTTCTACAACACAGGGATACCCAGGTGACTTGGTTTGCTAAGGACAGTTCCAGCTTCTGCCCGGATCCCAGCATAATTATTAATAGTGTTCCACTTCATTCTCAAAAGGATCCTGGTTTCAAAAAAAACCTATACGATCACCCTAATAATAGGAAACTTGACCTAGTCAGGAAGGTCAGGAGGACTCCCTAAAGAACCAACGTGTTGAGATCTGCAGAAAGGCAGGAATTCACCAGACAAAGGCATGGGATGAGGGGACATTGCAAGCAGATGACACAGCGTTTGCAAAGGCCCTTTAATGGAAGAGCCACAGAAGGTTCAAGGAGTCTCGAGTCTGATGTGGCTGGAGCCCAGAGAGCAAGGAGGTGCAGTTTCTAAGGGCAGGCTCAGCAGATTGCAGGGGCCAGCCCATAGAGAGGATAGAGGCCAGGTTAAGGGTTTGGGGCTACTCTATGACCAACAAACAATAGTGTGTTATTAAGAGAGTTACATGATCAGACATGATCAGTTACATGATCAGTTACATGATCAGTTTCAAAAAATCCCTCTGGTTCCAATGTGGACAATAAAAAAGATGGGAGTATGAGTGAGAGGAGATTAGGGTACAGAGAGAGAAGTGAGAAAATTCAGGAGATATGTAGGAGATGAAAATTGACTTACTAAGTAATGGTTTGGATGTGGAGATAAGGGAGGGGGTTTTCAAGAATAACTATGACGTTCCTGGTTTACATAATGGGTTTATTCCGAGAGATCAGAAACACTGAAAGAGTACTAGGGACAGGGAAGGAAATGGGAGTTTGATCTTGCATGTGTTGAGTTTAAGGTTTCTTTGTGATCTCCAAGTGGCAGTTAGATATGTGGGTCTGGAGTTTGCAGTAGAGACTGGACTGAGATGGAGGCTGCGAAGCTTCTGTGAACAGAAGATGGCATGGGGCCAGATAGTCTGGGGAGGGAGTAGCTCTGGAATGGACTGCAGAGGACTCCCAACGTTCGAATGTGGCAGAGGAAGCTGAGATGGCAACGGAGAGTGAATACTGCAAACTCACGCGAATGCATTAAAAGTTATGTTTACACTCTACTGTAGTCTATTACATGTGCAAGAGCATCGTGCCTAAAAAACGATGTGCATACCTTAATTAAAAACATGTTGCTGCTTAAAAACGCTAACCATCATCTAAGCCTCCAGTGAGAAACATGTTTTTGTTGGTGGAGGGTCTGGCCTCGTCGCTGGTGACCACTGATCAATCAGGGTGGTGGTCGCCGATGGTGGGGTGGCCGTGGCGATTTCTTACATAAGGCCACAATGAAGTTTGTCACACCAATGGACTCTTCTTTCATGAAAGATTTCTCTGTAGCATATGGTGCTGTTTGACAGCATTTACCCACAGGAGCACTTCTTTCATAATTGGAGTCAATCCTCTCAAACCCTGCCTCTGCTTTATCAATTAAATTTGGGCAATATTTTAAACCCTTTGCTGTCATTTCAACAATGTTCACTGCCTCTTTACCAGGAGTAGATTCCACCTGAAGAGACCACTTTTTGCTCATCCAGATGTGACAGCAATGCAGCCCCATCTTCAGGCTCCACTTCCAGGTCTAGTTCTCTTGCTATTTCTACCACATCTGCAGTTACTTCCTCCGCTGAAGTCTTAAATCCTCAAAGCCAGACAACAGCTGGTTCCAAACTCCCATTAATGCTGACATTTAGAGCTCCTCCCTTGAATCACGAATGTTCTTAATGGCAACTAGAATGGAGAATTTTTTCCAGTAGGTTTTCAATTTACTTTGAGCAGAGCCATCAGAGGAACCTCTATCTATGGCAGCTTCAGCCTTACAAAGACTTCTTCTTCCACTTGAACCCTTAGAGGCCATTGCTGGCCTATGCTCAATATTGTTGTGTCTCAGGGACCAGGGAGGCCAGAGGGGAGGGAGAGGAGCGAGGGATGGCCAGTGGGTGGAGCAGTCAGAACACACACCCGTTTATCAGTTAAGTTCTCCTTTGCTGGGCGCGCTTGGTGGTGCCCCAAAACAATCAGAATAGTAGCATCCATGCTTGCTGACCACAAACCACCGTAAGAGGTATAATAATGACGAAAAAGATGGAAATACTGTGAGAATTATGAAAAATGACACAAAGATGGGAAGTGAGCACAAGCTGTGGGGAAAGTGGCTCCAATAGACACAGAGTTGCCACAAACCTTTAATTTGTAAAAAAGGCAATTTTTGTGAAATGAAATAAAGCAAAGCACAATGAAACAAAGTTTGCTTGTATAAGGACTGACAGAGTGGAGGAAGATAATAATAGCATGAGGCATTCTGAGGCCCATGGAAAAAAGTAGAGGAGGACTTTCAACAATGGTGAAAGTGATCGAGAGATGCTTTTAGGGTAATGCACTTGGAAAAACACAGTGAGCAATAGCCTTAGCTGAGCCCCTCCTGAAGAAGGAATGCAGTGTGCCCACAGTTAGCCGTGACACCAAGGAAACATGGATGGGACAAAGCAAAGGAGTGGACAGGGAGCGAGCTAGTCAGAAAGGAATTCATTAGAGATTTCTCTAGTATCTCATTGTTCTTAATCCTAAGGATTTTAAGCACAAGCAGATCCAAAGCTGAGCCAAAGCTCCCTCCTTGGTCTGTTCAGCTGACCTGTCCACACAGAAGGAGAGGCTAGGTTAGAGTATGTAGAATCTTCACTATGGTGGACAGAAGACTTGTGTGATTCTACTCAATACTGCTTGGCAAGTTTTAATGCAGCCTAATTTCTACACTACCTTTGAGCTTGTCATCACTACCTCCACGGCTGCAATACAGCCTCTCCGTCATTAGATTGGGGTAGTCACTGCAGGTGTCATGTGTTTGGGAGAATTGCACAGAATATAGATTATTCCTTGATGTCCACCCGGGAAACTAGTGATGAACCACATCCTACTTTGATGGATCCTTTGCAAACACCTAAATATAAAAAAAATGTGCACATATACACACACATGTGCTCACAATGAACACGTATCTGGCTTTTTCAATAGATATGTTCCTAAACTGTTCATCACATTTTTGCAAACCAAAATCTCCTTTCAGGGATGGTTGAGCTTGATTTATTTCCAAATGACAAAGAATCCTAACATTTTTAAGCTGAAAGTTCCTTTCCTTGTTTTTTCTCTTCCCCCAGCCCAATTTTTTTTGTCAAGAATTTAATGATCTGAAAACACTTAAAGCCATTAGGAAGTTACCAGAGGAGAAGAATCCTTTTACAATCTTATTAATTCATGGGTCTTCTGGGGTCCTAAGGCTCAGTCCAGGCTCAGAAGACAATATGCTGGAGACAGACTTCTGAATCAGGGGAACTTTGACGTAAGGGTCTTGGTAAATTTATGACATGGAATAGAAATGTGACTTCTCGTGTGCCTTGATTATGTGAAATTTTTCTTCCTAGACCTGGATTCATGCTGAAATTAAAGGGAAATTCCCAAAGGCACGTACCCCTAGATTGTAGTCACAGACATTGGAAGAGTGTCAAAGTCAAAGAGAGGAGTCAGGAAGCAGCCAAGTGAAATTGAAACTTGAGTCCTAATTCACCATTTCATGCCTTGGCAATAGAGTTGATACAACAATACTTTATCAGGGATCCTTCCAAAGGTGGGCGGGAGAGCTACAAATTATAGGCTAGTTCCTTTTCCTTTGTTCGTGAAATGGAAAACTGGCTCCAGCGTAAAGGCAGTTGGCACACTAGGTGACCTGAAGACAGCTTCACCTGGGATCTAATGTGCATGAATTTAGAAATGCAATTTTTAATGAATTTTGTGATCATGTTTATCACAACCAAGGAAGTCCAATTCAAAGATGAGAGAAATAGCTATGTGAGTGCTTTTTACAAATGAAAAAGGAGTATCAGGAGATCAGATAAGGAATTTCTCCCCATAGGTTGCATTTTTGAGTTGTCTTGGTCCAGCTTCCCCTGCCAAATGAAAGGGGTTTTGAGCAAGCATGTTGTAAGTAGAGGTAGAACGTAGAACTAGTTACTTGGGACTTGACTGCTATAAGGCCCTTTGGGTATGGTCCCTGCAGAGCTCCTCAAACCCTAACTCTGGAAGTTTTTCATCCATTCCCCCTGGGGCAGGTTAAAGATGGCTGCAAATTTCCCAACACTTCCTACCAAGAGGCAGTGCTCTTTCCCCTTGAGTCTCAAGGCTCTGTGACTATGTTGATTGACAGAAGACAGCGGAAGTGACATGGTGTCAATTTTCAAACCCAGGACTTAAAGGACTGGCAGAGTCCACTTTCTGTTTCTTGAAACCTTCACTCTTGCAGCCCTGAGCCGCCACCTAAGCAGCACAATTACTGTTGGTGGGACTCCGTGGAGGTGCTTCTCCCCACCTGGAGAAGAGGAGGGCACCAGCAGGGCCCAGCCTCCCTGACTTCCCTGCTCGGGTGCCATCTTGGTCCATCCGGCCCAGCTGCCCGCTAAAAACCACTGACCATCTCCCACCAATGCCACATGATACAGAAGAATTGCCTAGTTGAGCCCCTACTAAATTTCTGACCGAAAAATTGTGAGGATAAATCAAATGCTTTTAGTCTAGAAGCAAGTCTCTGATGAGAGCATTTGAGCCATCAGAAAAGACACACACACACACACACACACACACACATATACAGGGAGCTCCTGTATCAGGAACTCCTTTCCAAAACCCATGACTCATTTATAAGCCACCTGCAGATTACAATCTATGGCACAAATTCCAGGCAGTATTGGGGCATCTAAATTTGATTAGGCAGACAAAAAATTCCAAATTAAATTCTTATCTGGTTTTTAAAACTTTCTCATAGATGCCTTGAGAACAGATGCCATTCATTCTTCTTGACCTTTGCTCGACTGATCATAATCACAGACCCTGCCAGAAAGTGCAGTGGATTAGAACAAGTCATCATTTTTAATAGGCTATTTCAGGAACAATATATTAGATTTGTAGAAACCTCACTTCAGAACATCAAGGGCACTTTTATTGAGGAAATGTAAGAACTAAGCTTGTCTACCTCTGTAAGAACTTGAAGGTATTGGTTGGCTGAAATTACAAATTGATTTGCTATACATCATACTTGGAAATATACTCCTCTGTCTAAAATAAATCAATAGTGTTGTTCAGTCTTTTCTCTTTGTATAGCATGCTCTCTGCAGAGAGAAGAATTCCAGTTTATCTAAAACTGTTAGGTAATGGTGTGTTCTGGTTATTCAAACATTTTCCTTAATTGAAAATTCCTAAACATAATATACAGCACTTAGCAATTTTCAGAGAATTTCTCAGTAAATGAAATACCCCATAATCTCTACCAAAAACTACCATTTTCTTATCTCGTGGTTCTGAAGGCCCTTGGATTTCCATAAAGCCCCAGGGTGGGATTAGGAACCACATGCTCAGCAGCGGGTTTGGTCCAGTGGATAGGGTGTCCGTCTACCACATGGGAGGTCCAAGGTTCAAACCCTGGGCCTCCTTGACCCGTGTGGAGCTGGCCCACGCACAGTGCTGATGCGCGCAAGGAGTGCTGTGCCACGCAGGGGTGTCGCCCGTGTAGGAGAGCCCCACATGCAAGGAGTGCGCCCTGTAAGGAGAGCCGCCCAGTGCGAAAGAAAGTGCAGCCTGCCCAGGAATGGCGCCGCCCACATTGAGAAGTGACACAACAAAAAGAAACACAGATTCCCTTGTCGTTGACAACAGAAGCAGACAAAGAAGATGCAGCAAATAGGCACAGAGAACAGACAAATGGGTTGGGTAGGGGGGAAGGGGAGAGAAAGAATAAAATAAATAAATCTTTAAAAAAAAAAAAAAAGGAACCACATGCTGTTGATGGAGAAATCTCATGAACCTGGAGATTGGGAGTCTGTATTTCTTCTCTCTCATTCCAGCTTTCAGGGTCTCCAAGGAGAATTTATGTCCTCTAGCAGGGAATTCGTTTAACATTTCTCTCTTGTTTTTTATAAACATAGAGCTCAGAAAAATTCATCTACTTGTTTGAACTTTCTTGGTATTCGTATTTGGTGTAAATGTGCATTTCCTATCCATAAATATAAATGGTGAGATGTATTCTCACAGGAGTCTTGTATGAACAGTTAAAAAACTTCTTGGACAAAGCAAATGAGCTTGTAGGGAAGTAAACATGAAAACCACTAATGCGGAAGTATTAAGAATGAAGCTGTAGCGAGAGCAAGCCTGGTGGGATTGAATACCCAATACTTGGTTGCCATGCAAAGGGACTGGGGCCTTCACTCCTCCCCCAGGGCAGCACTTTCACTGGTTAATTGGTATTTAAGCAGCGATTTCACAGCTCTGTCCCTACCCTCAGGGTGCCTATGCTGACTGAATGGGGAAGTTAGGGAGGCAGTTGGGTGACCTCCTGAGCTCTCGGTTTTGTGCCCCCCAAGCACCCACAGCCAGTTCCAGGTAGCACATGGGACTCTTTACTGAAGCTCTGATGATTTGTTCTCCAGAGTTGGCATATGTAACCCCAACTTTCTAACTCACCTGGTACTTCTGCTTGGAAACTGGCTAAAAACGAACAAATGAAAACACATGGATGCTGGCTATCAACTCCTTTTTTACGAGTATACATTTTATTTTATTTTTTTATTTTTATTTTTTAAAGATTTATTTATTTCCCCCTGCACCTCCCCCCCCCCAGTTGTCTGCTCTCTGTGTCCATTCGCTGTGTGTTTTTCTGTGACCGCTTCTATCCTTATCAGCGGCACCGGGAATCTGTGTTTCTTTTTGTTGAGTCATCTTGTCGTGTCAACTCTCTGTGTGTGCGGCACCATTCTTGGGCAGGCTGCACTTTCTTTCACGCTGGACAGCTCTCCTTATGGGGTGCACTCCTTGCACATGGGGCTCCCTTACGTGGGGGACACCCCTGCATGTCAGGGCACTCCTTGCGCGCATCAGCACTGCGCATGGGCCAGCTCCACACGGGTCAAGGAGGCCTGGGGTTTGAACCGTGGACCTCCCATGTGGTAGGTGGACGCCCTATCCATTGGGCCAAGCCTACTTCCCTGAGTATACATTTTAAACAGAAGAACAATACTATAATTATCAAGCTAACTTCTCTGTGTGCCTTTTGAGCACCCATAGTCCTGAAGCGTGGTGAGTTGCTGGCAAATGGCTATTCAGTTTGCTGAACCCTCAGTGCCAATTTCCTGTCATTAACACACAAACTGCTGCCAATCAGTGAAATAAGTTTCTAGGGACCCCACAGCAAAGCTTGCTTCTCACTTTCAGAGTTAGCACAGTTCATTTCCTGTCCCCAACCTCCAGCATCTCTCCCCCACATTCTGCAGGAGCCTCTTAATAAATAGGCAGGCATCCTATTATTGTTTATGTTTACCGAAGATTGAGTTAATTAGCAAACTAAAGATGTGGCATTGTGCAGCTTACACTTTTGGGTTACTGGCCGCACGCTTTCATTTTTTTCCCACTACTTCATTGTTCGCTTGGCAAATATTGATTGAGCACTTACCATCTGCCTGGCTCAGTGCTAAGTGCTGAAGATACGGCATGAAACAAGACAGGAGTGGTTCCTGCCGTCAAGGAGCTTACACCAGGAGGGGAAACCACTTTAGTCACGTAATTGCACAAATTGTTCCTTACCACATGAGAAGTGTGATCATGGAGATGTCGAGAGTCTTCTTAGCATCTGCTCTGTGCCAAGCAACGTGCTATGTGCTTTGTGCATATTAACTCTCTTATGTTATCTTCATAGCATTAGGAAGTATTAGGTTATTCCCTTTTTACAGATGAGAAAACTGAGACCCAGAACACTTATGTGACTTCCAGAGGACTATAAAGGAGGAAGTGACAGAGCTGGGACCTCCAACCTGGCTGTCTGGCTCCAGAGATATGTGCTAACGGTGAGCCATGCTGCCTTTCCAGACCACAGGCAAGGGGGGCCTCCTTCCTCCTTTTTTCAGCCCAGTCGGTGGAATCACTGCCCTCAAATCTGAGCCTAAAGTGCCACAACTCAATTTGGTTCCATTGGAATAAGATTCTTGGGGGTTCTGCAAACCCATCTGCCATGTTCCCTGTGGATTACAAGTCAATGCTGCTCTTCCTAGGAAGGCCTGGTAGCCATGCTTTCCCACACTGCATCCTCAGTGTGCCGCCGTGGAGCGGGGTAATGTGATCAAATGGTATAGAAGGTGCAAACGGGAACACAGGCAGAAACACCCTGTGGCTTCATTACTCATTGGGTTATTCTTTGGCAGAAAAAGTTTATAGACTGTGAGGGAACCTGAAATTCTGGCTTACCAGACTTTGAATAACTTCTCATCTGTTTTGTGCTTAGGATGGGCTTTTCTTTCATTGAAAGGTTTCAAATCAGGGATCATGTTAATGCCAGAGATGGAAGCAGTTCCGAATGTGAGATCTTTCAGATGAAATTCCTTGTAGAATCCACCGAAGTTTGGTGCTGAATCCATAATCTGTTTCCCTAGTGAGTGCACAAAATCCTTTCCTGATCCATGGTCTCCTGGATAAGGAGAAGTTGGGGGTGCAAGTGGGCAGTGACAGAGCAGGAAGGGGGGACATGGAGATAGGAAGAAGAGAACCCGGGTAGGAAAAGAGAGTGGTTATGTAGAGAAGTATTTCAGTAGATCAGATGCATTTTCAAGCTAGCCTGGGGTTACTATCTACACGGCTCATGGGCCACAGCCTCTCTTTAACTTACCTTCTGTAAAATCACTGAAGCATCATAGCTAGCTCTATATTCAGCCAGGTTGGCTTTCAAAACTTATTATTCAGGAGAAGCGAGGCATATCTCTTCATTAATGGCATTTCTCCTCCAATCCCTTTGGTCCCCATCTCAGTGAAGGTTTTGAAAGATAGAAATTGCTGAGTTCAAAGTCAGAAAAACAAAATAGGCTTAAAATGCTGTGAAAACCCGAGGTCATCACTGTCTCATTAGCAAGCATTTGCAGGCTTGAAGGCAGTGTGTACAGACAGTTCCATTCTTCTCCAGGGACAATTGTCTTCAGTGCAGAGGTCTCTGTGAAGAACACAGGCCGCCAGCTGGGCTCCTGGGCTCCTGCTCCACCAAGGAAGACTGGCAAGAGGAGTGGGCTCAGGTGGGAGTATGAGGGATTGTGTTAAGCATAATCTAAATAAATGGTAAAGGAAAAGCTGATGTGTGGGGGAAAGAATCTGACAGCCCACCCGGGTCCCAGGGTCTACAGTGCAGGATTTCCTGTCTTTCTGTCTTTCAAAAAAAAATTTTTTTATGTTTATCCTGAAAATACCTCGGTGGATCTGAGAATGACAAATAAGGTCCTTACGGCACACAAAACAGTGACTGTTCTGCCCACCTCTGGCAATTTGGACCTCTGGGCCATTATTGCACTCCATCTGAAAACCCAGCTCACTCCATTTGCCTCTGGAAGCAGGTGCAAGAGGAAGTACAAGCGCAGGGTGTGGGTGGTAGTGGTGGCGGTACTGATGGGATGATACAGGTAGGTGGATGAAGATGGTAGGACAGGCCTCTGCTCTGTGAGATAAACGGGAAGATGGTAACTCTTGAGATGTGACTAATTCTATTTTCTCTTCACCAGTCTCACTCCAAAGCACCATAATTTAGGGTATGAGAATGATGAAACCAAAGTATTTCTTGGGGTCCTCCCAAGCCTAAACTTCATGTTGAGGAAGGATATAGGGAGAACTTCTGGGTTGGCCTCAGGTTCATGTCACTTCCTCTCAGCCATGTCTTAGAAGGGTGTGTATGTGTGTGAATGCGTGTGTGTGTGTGGAGAAGGGGAAGGCATTTGCAAAGCTGGTTGCCCATTTCATAAGAGTCATCCTAAGTAATTCCTTGGTATAAGTGAGGCAGTCACCTAAAATATGTCTGGTCATTTAAAGTCCACTCGAGTCTTGATGGAGAATAAAGGCAGAAAACTACTGTCAATAGGATCTTTCCTGAATAGCTTTTCTGGAAGCTAAATGATTGGGGATGGAGTTTTCCACATGGTAACATTCTCTGTTTTCTAGAATTCCCACAGAAGTTTTCCCCTCTGACAATGAAGAAATGGGATCCTCTTGGACATAAGAATACTCAGCCTTTTATTTTATTTTATTTTTTACCTGAGAAGGACTTGGGACACCATATTGGGCTCAATTCCCCTTGACTGTATTATTCTGGACTGAGAAAATAATAAGCCCATTCTTCAAAGTAGAGTTGCCACTGCTGACAGGACTCCAATTTATAACACCAGGAAGTCTGGTTTTAATTCCCACAGTCTTCCTGGGATAGTGGGTGGCTTGGTTAATAAAGTCAATCTCTCACCTCTGGAATTGGATTGCCCTCTGAAGCTGAAACATGTCTGCATTTAATTTGTATATGCTTGTGCATTCTGCATTTTGCTATCCAATGAGAAATGGGCTTAATGCACTCCCTTAAACACGAACTGAGGAGCAGAAAGGGCATTGTAGATTGTTACACGTTTCCAAGATGGGGATTTAAAGCCATCGTTTTTAAAAAGTTGAGTCTGACTGGGCATGTGCCAGAAGGAGAGTAGGGCAGTAGTGGGGAATATGGTGTTTTACAAAGAATCATAAAAACAGAGGTACATTTTGCCAAACAATTCTCTCTTTACTTACATATTTAGGAAATAAGCCAGGAAATCAGCAAAGAATCAGGGTGATTACTGATACTGAAGAGCTAAAAAATTCCTCCTCCCTCTTACTTTCTCTTTCTGCCAGATGAAGACAAGAGGATTTATGTTCAGAGGGGCTTGTTTCTAGAGGACTCAAAAATCTTGGTGTGAAATTGTATAATTCATCATATGAACAGAGCTAATGAAAAAGTTATGACCATCTCCAATAATCTTAAAAAATGCGTTTGACACAATTCATTAATCATCCTTGTTAACAAATTGTATAAGAGGGATTGAGAAAACTTTCCTAATATATATATACACTCTTGCCCAAAGCCCACATCTACTTAATGGGATGCATTGGAAACTTTCCCACTAAGTCAGGAATAGAATGAGAATGGTCACTCGCTCCATTACTAGTTAACTCTCTATTGGAGGTATCAGCAAATGCAATTTGATAAAAGAAAGCAATTAGAGGGATAAGAAATGGAAAGGAAGAGGCAAATCTATCCCTCTTTGCAGATGACATGAATTACTATACCTAGAAAAATTAAAAGAATCAATGCTTAAAGTGATGAATGCACAACTATGTGATTATACCAAATACCTTTGATTGTACACTTTGGATGAATTGTATGCTTTACTAATATGTATCAATAACATTGATTTGTTTAAAAAAAGAATCAATGGAAAAACTAAAAAAATGTGGTAAAGAGTCAGTATATAAAATTCATCTACAGAAACAAAAATCATACATGTATATAAATATGAACAATAACTAGTTCAAAAATAATAGAAAAGAATCCCCACTTAAAATAGCAAAACTACAAAATATGTAAGCACAAACTGAACAAGAAATGGGCAAAAGTTATATGAGTAAAAGTATAAAACATTCCTAAAAACCGCAAAAGTAAACTTGAATAAATGGTAAAACATAGCAAGACTCAGAGATATCAATTCTCCCTATGCTAACTGGTATATTTCATGCAATCCAAAGGAAAATTCCATCAGTTTTTTTTCTGTAGCTGCCCATTTGGAATGATGAATAAAGACAAAGAAAAAGAAGAGAGAAATCTAGTCTGACAAGATACAAAAATGTTTTTTAAAATCACTATAATAGCTGGTATTGATGTTTGAATAGATAAGCAAACAGATGGACCTGTGCAGAAAATCCGGAAATAGATACAAGTACATATGGAAATTAAATATACGATAAAGGTAGAATCTCACATAAATGGAGGAAAAGAAGGACTTTTTAATATATGGATAACTGGATAGCCATATGGAAAAATACAAAATTTAAATCTTTCCTTATACCATAAACCAGGATAAATTTCAAATGGATCAGAGAGCTAAATGTAAAACAATAAAAATACTTGGGTATAGAAGAAATGGGGGAATTCTTTCATAATCCATGAAAGGGGGAAATCTTCTAATTACATTCACCATCAAACAGCAATAAGAAAAAAGATAAATAAATTTGACCACATTAAAATTTGAAAAAGCTTTTGCGTAGCAAAAAACAAATGGAAGAGCAACAACAAAACTATGTAGTGATGTAAAAAAAAGACCAACTGGGAAAATATTTGCAACTTATATTATAGAAAAGGATTGCTATCCCTAATATATAAAGAATTTCTAAAAATTGATAAGTAGACCACCAGTGCAATAGAAAAATGACAAAAGATATAAACAAACCATTCACAAAAAAGGAAATGCAAATTTTTCTTAAAAATATAATGGATGTCCAGTCTTGATCATAATAAGAGAAGTATAAATTAATACTATTCAGACATAACATTTTTCACCTATCAGATTGACAAAACTCCAAAAATATGGCAACATAGTCTATGGGCAAGACTGAGGAAATAGTCACTTAATACGTTGCTGGTGGAAAAGAATAGAGCCCTTGTGGAGGGAAGTTGGCTGTATATGAATTACCGATGCATTTATTCTTTGATGTAAAAATTCATTTATAGAAACTGTCCCAATGATAAACTGGCAAAAATATGAAATGACATTTATATTCATTGCAGTACTATTTGTGATACTCAAAGACTGGAAATATTCAATGTTCATTAACAGGAGACTTGAATGAACAATTTTTGGCACATAATTAAAATGGAGTACTATGTAGCTGTTAGGAACAAAAAGGAAGAGCTCCATATATTACTATAAAGTGATCTTTTCATGTTAAGTGGGAAAAAAAAGGTATAGAAGAATGTGTATACTATCTTATTTTGTGGAAAAAGAGGGGTAAAAATGACTATAAATACATTTGCTTATATTTTTAAAAAATAGAAGGATAAAACAAAACATTTTTGAATTGCTTCCAATGGAGGAAGATAATAGGGATGAGAGAAGTTTTGACTTTTGAACCATGTAAATAGTTTACATAATTTTAAAAATTAGCACTAAATTTAGGAAAAAACAATCTCTTTAAATAAAAAGCCAAATAAAAAGAAATAGCCCTACCTAGTTAATAGCATAGTCATGTTTCAAGTTTAAAACACAGTATTTGATCATGCATTCCTAGTTGGATATATTCAAAGGATCAAAAAACAACCACAAAGAAATCTTAAACTGTATTTAGTAGTCTTATTGCTAGCAATGCCATTGATATTTTTGTTTTGAAACTATACCATTACATATAAATTATAACATAAAGCAAATGAGTGACTCTGATAGTGCTATCAGAAACCAAAATTTTCAACTAATAGAAAGGACTGAAAATAAAAGACAGCTCAGTCACAATAAGCAAACCTACAACTCAGATTGTGAACTCTAAATACCATTTCTTACTAGGAGGAGAAAAGATTGATTTCAGGTCTGGTGCAGAAAAATGTGCAACTTGTACCTAATGCCTCTTATGTTAGTCCTAAAAATCTCCTGGAATCATGTCAAAATGACACAGGGGGAAAAAGGGCATAGGGAGCCAACTCGAAGGGTCCCTCGCTGATCAATGATCCTACAATTTGAGCATCAAAAAGAATAGTAACTGCAAAGGATTAAAATACATCAACTGTATAAAAATCCATTTGTCATAATGATACTCTCAAAAGAAAACTCATTGATCTCTTTTGCTGTTAGGATATGAACTCAGTCTAAAAATTCATACAGAAAAGGAATGAGTTATTGATTTTGCCTTTCTTGTGAGAACTATATTTCAATAACAAAATAGTTGGTGGAAGAAATTTCTTCTTTGGAGTAGAATTATTGCTAATTAATGCAGAAGGAATGACAGATTTAGAAAAATCACTATTTTACAACCTTAATGAAAACAGATTTAACCAGTAATCAGCAATGGCTGCCATTTCACTATTAGATGAAATGCTGATGGGCAATTTTATAATAGGTGTATCAGCTGACACCTGAATGCCCTGATCTAAACATCACTGAACTGGGGACCACCAGGCATAGTGTGCATTCTGATTAATGCATTAAAGAAGACCCAGCACCAACTGTGAATATTCTTATTTGAATAATTGAACATGAATATTCTAGCCTCTAAATCTAACTACCAGTTTGCAAAAATATGGAGAGTAGAAGAACATGGAAAACAATACCCTGAAGAAGAGGAAACTCCTACTGGACAAATGATCCAATTTCTTCAACAATTAAGTGGCATGGGAAAAAGAGAAGGAAAGACTATTACAGGATGTAGAAAGACTTGAGACATAACCAAATGAAATGTGCATACTTATTTGGATTCTGATTTGAACAAACCAACTGTAAGAAAACATTTTTAAACAACTGGGAAATTTGAATATGACGTTATTAAAATGATATTAAGGAACTATTAATTTTGTAGAGTGTGATAATGGTATTATGATTATATTTTAAAAATCTTTATCTATTAGAGATACATACTGAAATATTTATGAGAATGACATAATACCTTGGATTTAATTTTAAAAGTTCAACGAAAAAGTTGGGGAAGGGTGTGGATGAAGCAAGTAAGACAGAATGTAAATATTTGTTGAAACTAGGCAATAGTACATAGGATTCATTACACCATCTCCTCTACTTTTTTCTCTCTCTGCTTTTGTTGTGTTTGAATATTTCCATATAAAGTGTTTAGAAAAATCTTGGAATGACAAAGATTTTGAAAGTACTTTGCAATATTTTAAGTGAAGCACCAAAAATGAGACTAAAGAGTTTACATACTCCAACTTCAAGAAAGGAAAAGGCTCTTGTCATAAAAATCATGAATAAGTGACCTCCAAAACTGGTTTAAACACTTCCCAGATCAATCAGGAAGAACTTCCCTTCAGTATCTATACCACTGAAAATCAGCTACTCAGAACAGCCTCAGTCAGTCAACCAAGCTTCCACGGCTAAAGATCAACCAATCCCCAAACACTTTTAATTCTGCAAGTCTCCTAGTCCCGAACTCTATGCTTTCCAAAATCCTAATAAGATTACCAGTTTGCTTTGTTCAGTGGTACTGTCTTCTAAATATGGCTCTCCTTTGTAGCAAATAATAAATTCAGATATTTATGAGTAAATTAAGATATTGAATGATGGACTTTTCTTTTGACAGTTTTTGAAAGTCTATTAAAATCAACAAAACCAAATTTGGGGGTCTTGAATCTGTGTTTATAATCAGCTTAAGTGGCACTGGCCTTTAGAAGGCAAATTCTAGATGCGGTCCAGTCATTGACCATGTACTCTTCCCTGAGCTGGGGTGGGGAAGATCAACCCAGTTAATAAAATTAGGCACTAAGAAGGAGGGGCTGGGAAAAAGAGGGATAGAGTAAGGTGATGCTTTATAAGATACTCCTTAAGTAGGCTTTGTAGGCTTTGTAGTTCATCTCCCATCCTGGGAAAAACTATTAATAAAGGTTTTCAAGGGAGCATTTTCTTTTATGTGCTTTCAAATAGATTTCAATGTGTTTATCACAAAAGGAAAAAATGTGCATCCCACCTTTAATAGCTATACTAAATGAATAAAAATATCATGTTGTAACCACGGTATTTGATGTGTGACTCTTCTTGAGCGAGACCTAATAGTTTACAGAACCACATCACATAGTATTGAAACTCCAAAAGAATTATTCTCTGATCTATGATCTGAATAAATACTTTTCAATTGAGACCTCAAATGGGGAATATAGCCCACACAAAAACACGTGATGTGGATGGTGATTGAATTAATTTATTCAAGACATAAGTTATAAAGCTGGCTCTTTTTTTACTCAGTTTATCAAAGTCATCGTTAGTGTATTTGGTCAGGAATCACTGTCATCTGTATCTTATCAAACTGTGAAGAGTTTCAGTATGGTGAATTAGGGAGTTATCATTCAGGAATGTCCTATAGCACACGGCTTTGCTGCTATTCTTTATGGGCTAAGCAATGACTTCATGAATTTCTCTGGTGTCTCTGATTAAGTTGCTTTCAGTCTGTCAAACTGATACAAAAATTTACTATCATTTTGAAATGATCTAATGTTAAATACTGAGCTCTATGTAATTCACGTATACCCCTGAAAAATCAAACCCTTTATGAATGAATTCAGTGTAAGAGAAATAATGTTTGGGAGATTGCACATGAATATTTTTGAAAACTGAGGCATACTTGTGGATAAAGTACTTAATACTTTCCTTTGTGATCTAATTTTTGGAAGTTTCCCATACAGACAACATTTGGAGAATTTCTCTACCTTTCCCAATGTGTCCTAGTACTCTTCTTTTTATTTTTAAGTTGCAACCTTCATATAATTTATTGAATGATGAGTTGAGAATTATAATATCAATTAGAAAAAGTAATACATATAGTTTCATTATAGTTATTGAGACACTAAACCAAACAAAGTGCCCTCAAAGGCCATCTTAGGAGGGTCATGGTGGTAAGGAAAAGTCATTTTAACTCTGGCTATAAGGATAGGGACAAAAATGTGTGTTTGTATATGTGAGTTTTTCAAGTGACTCTTTACCCTGTCAGATTTTAGAAGAAGTCCTTGAGTATGTAATCACACTAAGGCCAGTAGGCAATGCCAACCTTTGGATGGAATCGATACATTTCAGCCAGTATCTGGATGTTTTGTCTGCACAAACCAAACCAACCATTACTTGATAGCAATGCATTTTCTACTTTTACATAGCTAGGCCAAAACTTTTATTATTATCTTCATTTTCCAGATGAGGAAACTGAGGCATAGAGTGACTAAGTGACACATGCACGGTCACACAGAGGTGGAAATGGGATCACAGCTCAGGCAGTTTGACTCCAGAGTCCACACCTTCTAACTACTGCGCGATTTAGTATGCCCCAAGAATAGGTTAACTTCTGGTTGACATTATGAACTTTCTTACATGTGGAAAAAATAAACAGTAATCTCTGCCTAAACTAATTTTTTTTAATGGCTCCATCTTCCTTATGTGTGTTCTCAATATATATGCATGCATCTAATTTAGGTAATTCCTGGTTTGTCTGTTTCCCCTTCTGGACTAGAAGTCCCTCCATTCCAGGAATTGTGTCTTATGCTTCACTGTACCCCTTAGCACTTAGCACAAATTCCTGCACAGGGTAAGCCCTAAATTAATATTTGCTGAATGAACTAATGCATTTTATTTCCCTTCCTAGCTGTGTATGAAGGAGAATAGCCTTAGAAGTTACTGTGTTAGCTAGACTGGGGGTTGGTTTGAGGTTGTATTTGAATATTGGCCAATGAAGGTATGGCTAGGTCAAGGAAAACAGGATGTTCCAGAAAATCAGATGCCTTCCACACAATACCTTGACTCATTTTCCTATCAGTGTGATCTGAAAATAGTAAGTAATAGGTTATGAACCGTGAGCCTCAAAATAAAATTCTGTAGCTATCATCTTGTAGTTTACTGAGGAGAGGAGAACAAAACAAAACAAGACCAATAAAAATCCCATAAGCTTGTTCCTTTTCTGGGTGCTTAGTGCAAGGATTTATTTGTAAGCTGAGGTTCATGAACTCCCTTCTTCCATATGCAAAACTTGGTGTACACGTGCGAGTGTGCACATCTCCAAGAAGTTTCGGTGGCTCAAAGGAGACTCTACCTGTGAAAGTTTAAGAAACACTCCTCAGGGGTTGCTGTGTAAACTGGTGGTGATGCCCACCTCTTCCTACTGTCGCACAGCCCCAGCCAGCCAGCCCTGCAATTGCTGGTCTACTTCTAATCCTTTCTGCTCTTTGAGAACAGAAAATGTTTCCTTCATTTCTTTCCCCTAAGATCTCTCATGAAGCCTGGTAAATTGCAAGTTCTCAATAAATCAGAAATGAATGAATGGCCTAGAAATTGTAGGGTTGCATTCTGCTCTTCTGGAATAAATGAATCCTCTATGCTCATGTCTCAGTATCTTAGTACCTGAAATGGGCTAATATATACTCTAGGGGAATATAGCTCCTTTAGAGAGTAATTAGAGAAATAATGATAAATAACGCTTTTCTTCCTGTATTCATGAACTTCACATTTTAATTATGAAAAGTAAATGTAAGAACTCATCTGACTGGTTTGACAAATGGCAGGAAAACTGTGAATCTCTGGAACATTGTCGATGACTCAAGTCTTTGGAGGTCCTTTGAGAATTTCCCTTCTAAAATTTCAAGAATTTTCTTTTTTGCTATGTGCTCTCATTTGTGCTTCCGGATGAAACCAATTACTAGAGGCTCACAAGGTAGGGCAGAATTTGAGCCGTGTGGCTAGGGCAGCCAGAACTGGACAGGGAAATGAACTTGGGTTTTAGTCTTAGTTCAGTTATTAACTTGAAGGTGCTCTTAAGCAGGCCATTTAATCTCTGAGGACCTCCGTTTCATCAATCTGTAAAATGAGAGGACTGGCTTAGATGACCCGAAGCACTCTTTCAGTTCTCACAATCTATAAATCTTTAACCTAGTTCATTTCCTCCTTTGAGCAGGGACAGAGAAATTTAGCCTGACAGTCTAAATAGAAGCAATCCTTTTGGATTAAAGTATGTGCCCTGGATTTCTCTGCCTGCGGCTCAAATCCACCCGCCACTTTTCTGTACCCCATTCTTTGGCCAGAGAACTGAACTTGAAGGCCTGCATGGCCAGGCTTCCTTGTCCTCTGACTTCTGGTTAGGGTGGCTCCAGGAGGCACCAGCAGGAGACCAGAGCAGGGAGGAGACAAGATGAAGTTTTCTATCACCCTACTCCCCACTGAGGCCCCCCGGGTGGCAGGGGCTGCACTTTCTGCTCCTCTACCCAAGGCCACAATTCCTGTCAGGGGCCAGTTCCAATAGCTACAGCCCTAGGAACTGCTCCTGCCTTTGCTTCTTCAGGTCTGGGGGCCATAGTGGCTTCCTGCTCTTGCTCTCCTGCCCACCCCCCTCAGAGTTTTTGATGATCTCTTCTTGGTTTCTCTTAATACTGCCCTCATCTTTGTAAATAGGTCATTGAGTAAACTCTCTTTCACGTTTCACATTTGGGAACTGAGGTAGGCTATGTCTACACCATTGGTGGAAGAGGGGTTCTGAGAATCTTTCCTGCTGGAATTTTTTATTACGCTCCTTTAGACATTCAACACACACAGGAACTTATTAAACACTTTATTCTTCATAGCAGTGAATCTGTCTGGGAACTTGATAGAAGCACCTACACTTCTGAAATTGTGACAACTATGTCACAGGGCAAACAGATAGGTTTGACTAGCATTTCATTTTTCTTAAATGTTACAGTGGAAATGGTCCCTAGATTCATTGACAGGTCATGATCAGAAAATGGTTGAAGATACCTCTGTTTGTTATCTTTGTAAAAGTTCACTTCAGTCTATTTAAAATTAGTCTAATTTCCGTAAGTACATTACTCTCCCTTGGAAGAAAAAGCTCATATTTTTTAATTAAAAAAAAAAAAAGTACAAATGCAAGGAAAACAAACAAACAAACAAACCCAAAACAACTTACATTATGTATTAGGGAACGGAGCACTCTGCAAATGTGGTTGGCCAGCTGAGCAAGAGCATATGTCAAAAATAGACTCCTGGCAGGGTAATGGCAAATTTTCTCCTAAAGAAGTCTGGTGGCTCTTACCTTAGTCCCGTTCTTTGTCCCATGAAAGAACTGTGAAGCCAAGTGACCCTGATGGAAGTCTGAGGACCCCTGGAACCTGAGCACATTGAGATCTCTTATAGAGTCAGAGTAAAAACAGAACTAGCAAATAATTCCCCAAAAGATCAGGAGAAATCTAATGGTTGCCTGTCACATAAAAATTTGAATGAGCCTTAAAATGGCATAAGAATTCGCTAGGTAGACTGGGGGAGGAGGAAAGGGCATTTGAAGGAAAGAAAGATGCACAAGCAAAGACACCGAAGTGTGGACTGGATTAGTCCATTCGTCTAGCCAGGCTCAGCAAAGAGTTCAGAAGGGAAAGATAGCTGGTGGGTAGATGAGGAAGACCTGTCTACCAGGCCTTACTCAAGTACCTGCAGGGACCAGGCATGGTACATAAGTGGACCAAATGTAAAACAATAGGGAGTGGAGGCTATGATGGTATAAGAGGGAGCCTGTGCCCACCCCCACGTACTCACATTCAAATATTGCAACAGCACTGCCTACAGCAAACAGAAAGGATCTGTGGAGGAGATTTGACACATAAACTCACTAAAATGTGACCCCGACTACATAATGGGAAGAACTCAGAGGATTTTAAACTAAGAATTGAAATCATTTTGGCATAGTAGGAAAATTGCTCTGGCAGCAATGGGGAGATTAGATTCGAGGAATAATAGACAGTTGAGAAGAATTTTTCCCTGAGTGGGTGAGAGATGCTACAGATGTGGACGAAGACAAGCACAGTGAATATAGAAAGGAGCTGTAGCATCAGCAGTACTTGATTTTTAAAGTAAGGGAGTGGAGGTGTGGGGTTGGGGAATCCCCTGGGAGCCTGACTGGGTGTTAATGTAAATCAATTAGCTTTTGCCATGGTTGTGCTATATCATAAACCACCTTCAAACCTGGTGTTTGAAAATAGCAATTATTTGTTCTCATGGATCTGAAGGTTGGTTGTGGCTTGGCTGATCTAGGCTGGGCTTGGCTTGATGGCTCTGTTTCAGTCTGTAGCAGCTGAGACAGCTCTGTTTCCACTGAAAGCTTGTGGTTTGACTGAAATAACACTGCTTCATGAGTCTCTCAGCTTGCTCAGACTAGCAAGCTAGACAGGACATGTTCTTCTCATGGCAGTGACAGAAGTGCAAGGGGGCAAACAGAAACAAAGTCTCTTACAAGTAGGCTCAGAATGGTCACATTCATTGTCTGCTCCATCCATTTCCATTGGCCAAAGTCCAAAGCCAAGAGGAGAGAAGTACACTCCTCCCACAATGAGGCTTTGGCAGTGGTGAGGACTCAAGGGAGAGTGAAGATTTGGGGCCAGTAATTCAGCCTGCAATTATCCCTCATTGGACCACAATTATTCATTTCCCTCCCCAATGAAAAATACATTCTTAACCATCCCAATGCCCACCAAATTCTCATGAAATCATGGCATCAGGCTCACTGTCCAAGATTTCATGATTTGTATCAGGTCCATATGTGACTCTTCTGAATTCAGAGGCCTATGAATTAAATAGACAAGCTCTCTGCCCCATACATGCTCAATAGGCAATAGCAATGGTGAAACAGGCACAAGATAACACAACAAATGCTCCCATTAGAAAAGGGGACCAAAGAGAGACATGTAACACTGGCTTAGAGTAATTTTGAGATCTCAGGAAGATGTTGCCAGGTCCCCCTACCCTCTGTAGGGAATGTTCCTTGATTAGACTTGGGTTCTCCATGAGATTATCTTCTCTGTCCATTTTTCTTCATGGTTCTTGGTCCCCCATTCTGGGATATCCTTTCAGTTCCATCATCTTCCTTGGCCATTTCTAAAGAAGACATAGGGAATCTGTGCTCTGTGGTGCTGAGCAGCTTTCCAAGACTGCTATCTTTCCTATAAAAGTTAGGGAACTAGAGGTCTTTTTAAATTTTGAATAATCTCTATTTTAATCCAGGTTGGCAGTTCTTTTTTGCAGACCCTTTTTCATTTGCAGGTAAAAGTAACCAAATTGTGCTTTTAACCCTGAGTCTGAAAAACTTGCCCAAGTCTACAAGTTCGTGGGAACCCTTGTCCCTCTTTCATTACCAAGGGAAGCAGTCTTACCACATACATGGCAATCACATATGACAGGTCACCATTTCTTCAGCCTCAACAGTTTCTTCTGCCACCCAAGTCTTAAGGGCAGTATTACAAATTGTAAGTTTTATTATGGGAGCATCAATTCCTAGAAACAATTTCTGCATTGGTGAGCTATTGCCTCAACAATGTCACTCCAAAACTCAATGGCTTGAAACAACAATCACAACAAAAACCATGGGTCTGACAGTTGACTGGCATTTGGCTAATGGGGCAATGAAGCCAGAGCTAAGGCGTGTATGCAGAATACACACCATTCACCAGGGCTGGCAAAAAGGAGGGCAGATTTGGGGGAAAGGTAAAGTGCTCGGTTTTTGGATGCTCTGGTCTTGTGATGCCAGTGGGACCCCCCAGGTGGAAAGGACATGGGCCTGGGGCCTAGGAGAGTGGATGGGGCTGGAGAGGGAGTCAAGAGTCATCAGATTGTGGGTTGTGACAAAAGACAAGGGAATGGGTGACTGTGCCAGGTGATCACACACAGTGACAAGGGGGTCTCAAATGAAATCTTAGGGGGAACCAACATTTAAGGGGTGTGTGAAGGAAGGGACGCTCTCAAAGAAAGCTGAGATGGTACAGGTCCAGGAGAGAGTGAGGAAGCTGAGGGAGAAGAGGGCGTGATCACCGTGCAAGTGAATCACCGTCAAAGGCTACAGAGGAGTCAGGCTGTATGAAAGCAGAAAAGACTCTTGGTTGGTTTTGTCAACTAGGAGATCACGGGTAAAGGCCAAATAATTTATCTTCAAACTCAGACATATTTGAGCGCGAAAGGAGGTGCTGTCAGTTATCACAGCAGAACAACACATGTTCTTGACAAACAGGGCCAGAGGGTCACGTGAGTCTTGGGGGTTCTTTGCCAGAACTGTTTCTACAGGGTGAGGCACGTGCCAGCCCAATTTGCAGGGGAGCTGGGCATGATATGAGACACGAAGAGTTGAGATAGCTCGGGAAAACTTAGAAAAGGAAAGCCAGGGAAGCAGACTTGGCCCAATGGTTAGAGTGTCCACCTACTACATGGGAGGTCCGCTGTTCAAACCCCGGGCCTCCTTGACCCGTGTGGAGTTGGCCCATGTGCAGTGCTAATGCGTGCAAGGAGTGCCGTGCCACGCAGGGGTGTCCCCCACATAGGGAAGCCCCAAGCGTAAGGAGAGCCATGCAGTGTGAAAGAAAGTGCAGCCTGCCCAAGAATGGCGCGGCACACACGGAGAGCTGACACAACAAGATGACGCAGCAAAAAGAAACACAGATTCCCGGTGCTGCTGATAAGAATAGAAGCGGTCACAGAAGAATACACAGTGAATGGACACAGAGAGCAGATAACTGGGGTGGAGGGGAAGGGGAGAGAAAAAAAAATCATTAAAAAAAAAAAGGAAAGGAAAGCCAAGGATAAAACCACCGGCTTCGTACAGATGTTTGAAGATTTTTAAACAGACAAGTCCTCCAACAGCTCCTAGAATTGACTCCGATTTTTCTCAGAGGATTTGGAAAGTAGGACCACGCCCATGTTTGTTTTTAGCAGCAAAGGGGATGATCTATTGCTATCAGTAAATTAGAAGGTACTGGGCGGTGGAAAAGAACCATCACCTGGACTCAGGTCAGGAGATCATTCTCAGCCAGAACACAGTCATGTGCCTATACATGGTCTTGAAATACACTATTGTCAAAGGATCTCAGCGGCACAGCAATAAGCACTAAGGAGAACCCAAGATAAATCAATAGATGATGACACAGCTAAGTCTCCAACCATTCCGACTCTGATGTCCTCACTTATCCTCTGCCCCTGCCCCTCCCCAGATCACCCCGCCCCAAAGCGCTGTTAAAATTCATTCTAAAACCAGAGTGGACGGCACAGGTGCTGCTCTAACAAACCCTCGTTGTCGGCAGCATCAGTTGGCCCGGAGCACCTTGAGCAGGCTTCAGGAGTAACTGCACGATCGTCCAGGTCGAGCTTTCTCTTTTACACCAGTGCCAGAAAGCCAGTGCGTGGGTTTCCCCGACTTCAGGAGCTGGCCCTGGAAACAGGACCAGGCTTTATCTGTGCAGTTTGCGTTTCTTTTGTTGGACAGCCCGTGGGGGAAAATCAAGTCCCAGCTCTCAGGCATCACCGGGAGTGATTCGAGAGCAGTACTTGATCTCAGACCCCATCAGCGTATGTATGTGTATTTCGGTTCTTTTTTTAGAACCCTTTCAGTTCACTAGTGACTAGGAGAATAACATTACATTTTGGCAAAGCAGAATGTGAACTGCCGAGTTACATTTGAAAAGAAATCTTTTCTCTGGGGACCTAAAAAATAACTGATAAAACAAAAAACTAACCTCTACCACTTCACCACTGGCTGTCCCCATGATGGGAACCGATCTTTTAAAAATGTTTCTTAATTTCATTGGCATTTTAGGACAGTTAAAAAAACAAAAACAAACAAAAAAACAAGGCTTGAAAGCTGAGAATATAAAGACAAATTGCTCCCTCAAAGCTGGAGGAAGTGGTGGGCCTTTGCTCCCATTCTTTTTCGTTTTGGCAGGTACCGGGGATTGAACCCAGGACCTCAGACATGAGAAGCAGGTGCCCAAACCACTGAGCTACAGCTGCTTCCCGCTATTCTTTTTAAACGAGGAGTGGAAAATTATCATCAGATCTGAGTTCTTTATGTTCAATTGGACTCACTGAACAGTAGTATAGTGGTAAGTCAGAACTGACTTCTAGTCCTGGCGCCACCTTTGACCTGCTTTGTTACTTTGGGTAAGTTCATTAACTTCTCTGCATTTTCTTTCTCCTGTCCCATAATTAGGGGGTAAGCATGACAGCTCCTTCATAGGCTTGCTCTCAGTATTCAGTAAGGTTGCTCTTGTAAAGTACTTGGTGCAGCGTCTATTTTTTTTTTTAATTTTAAAAACTTAATTGTCTTTTTTTTAAAGATACATAGATCACAAAAAATGTTACATTAAAAAATATAAGAGGCGGCAGACTTGGCCCAGTGGTTAGGGCGTCCGTCTACCACATGGGAGGTCCGCGGTTCAAACCCCGGGCCTCCTTGACCCGTGTGGAGCTGGCCCACCTGCAGAGCTGATGCGCGCAAGGAGTGCCCTGCCACACAGGGGTGTCCCCCGCGTAGGGGAGCCCCACGCGCAAGGAGTGCGCCCTGTAAGGAGAGCCGCCCAGCGTGAAAGAAAGTGCAGCCTGCCTAGGAATGGCGCTGCCCACACGGAGAGCTGGTGCAAGAAGATGATGCAGCAAAAAGAAACACAGATTCCCGTGCTGCTGACAACAACAGAAGTGGACAAAGAAGACATAGCAAATAGACACAGAGAACAGACAACCGGGTTGGGGCAGGGGGAAGGGGAGAGAAATAAATAAATAAATAAATCTTAAAAAATATATATATGTATATAAGAGGTTCTCATATACCCCACCCCCCCACATCAATAACCTCTTTCATCAGCGTAGCATATTCATTGCATTTGGTGAATACATTTGGGAGCACTGCTACACCGCGTGGATTAGAGTTTATGTTGTAGTTTACACTCTCCCCCAGTCCATTCAGTGGGTTATGGCAGGATATAGAATGTCCTGCATCTGTCCCTGCAGTATCATTCAAGACAACTCCAAGTCCCAAAAATGCCCCCACATCACACCTCTTCTTCCCTCTCCCTGCCCTCAGCAACTCCCATGGCCACTGTTTCCACATCAATGCTACAATTTCTTCCATTGCCGGAGCCACGATAGTTCTATGGTAGAATACCAGTAAGTCCACTCTAATCCATATTTTATTCCTCCATCCTGAGGACCCTGGGTTGGTGATATCCACTCACCTCTATATCGAGAGGGGGCTTAGATTCCACGTGGTTGATGATGCGATTCTCCTGCTTGGAGTTGTAGGCACTCTCGGTCCCCTGGTGTGGTGGTTGACCATCTTCAACTCCATGTTAGCTGGTGCAGCACCTATTACAAACATTCGGGGAATGCTGCCCACCTCTATTTTTGTTTCCTTGGTTATGGATCCTGCCTGACAAGCCCCAGACACCAATCCTAAGAAAATCGTAGAAAACCTTAGTATTTGGGACCAACTATTACAATTCCAAACGTCAGCTCTGGATGAGGCTCCAGCCTGCTCTGAAACAGTATCCGAGCTTTGGGTTCTGCGTGCTTCTCCAGTTGGAACTCCATCCACTGCCCTTGAACTCTCTGCCCTGTGATTCTTAGCTCTCCTAGGCCTGTGGCCTCTGAGCCCCAGCCCGGTGACTGCCCTCCCAGCTCTGGCCTAGAGCTTTCTCAGAACAACACTTGCTCCTGGTCTACCACCCACCCCCGTGGGAGACACCTCCGCCAGTTGGCAGACTGCCTCAGCTGTGCATTAGGATAGGACGTTTTATCAGATTTGACAAGGGATTGAGTGACATATTATGACTCTGCAGTATGCAAATGTTATCGCTTGTCTACCAATCTTGCTAGTAGTGTTTCATGGGTTTGTTTAGTGCAATGTTTCTATGTCAGACTTTCTAAAAACAGAGTGAATATTTTAGAAATCAACCTCAAAATAACTTTTTATTTAACAATTTTAAACTCTGTTGTATTTTTAAAGGAAAATCCTGACAGTTTTCTGTTTATTTGCTTTTGTTTAACAGTCTTAAGTTCTTAGAGTTGAAGAAGAGATTATGGGAAGAGAAAGCTTTCTAGTATTTACCATAGACATCTGACTACCACTGATCATATTTCATGGTCCTTAAAAAGCCATTTTTTAAACGTGAATTTATATGTATGTTTAGGGAAGCAGTTTTATAGGCTACCTCAAAGGTTTTGAACACAGTTATACCCCTTTACCCAGAAATCCCAAGTCTGGGTTGTTCTCCCACAACAAATATTTATTGAGTGCCTACTATGTGTCAGGAACACTTCAGAACTTTTGTAATGCATCAGAGAAAAATGGCATTTAACCCTGTCCTCTTAGAGCCTGCAAGTTACTCATTTATTAATTTCACTACATGAAATAGTGAACATAAAAAATGATTCACTTATAGAGGGCATTTGAGGGCTTAGTGTTATAGGAAAACAAGAAGCACAGGTAGGGGCCCAGGAGTGGGTTACAGCATAAACTGGGATCGAGAGCATCATTTTAAATGGCTGCATATTACTGGGAAGTCCCATCATTTGTTAACCCACTCAGTTTATTTTCATTTCACTCTGAAAATAAAGCTTCAATGAACATCCTTCTTTGTATTTTTATGTAAAATGTCTTTTATCTTATCTGGTTGCTTTCCTAGGATAAATTTCTGGAAGTTAATTGTTAAGTCAAATACTATAAGCAAGTTTAAGGCTCACCTTACAGAAAGTCAGAGCCAATTTACACTTTTCCAGCATTCTTGTTTTCACTCTTTTGATAGCCCTAGATATTATTACCTTTTTGACCCTTGGCCAATTTCACCATCAAAAAATAATATCAACAAAATTTTCATGATCCCTTCTATAATATCAAGTGCAACACTAAAAAATAACATTCAATATGATACTTATTAGATTAAGCACACACTTGATTAGATGTTACTATGTCAATATTTTACCAGCATTTTTCTCTCTGAGATTATGGGTGATTTCTGCTTCTCCATACTTTTCTGTTTTTCCTAGGTTTTCTAATAACTTTAGTTTTAACAGTAACAGAGATAAATGAATTCTATACAAGCAAACAATATTGGGAAATTTTGTTAACACTTATCAGTTTCCCAGATGGGCAAGTGTTATGTCTTCATTTCTTTGTTAACCTTCTGAAGGAGGTAAGGTATCTTGAAACAGGAACAAATAACTCTTTCTGTCCTCTTCTGGTCAGTCCAGTGTGACTTGAATATTTGTTCTGGATGGATCAGACTATGTCCTGCTCTTCCAATACCCTATGGCTTATTTAGCAACGAGTTTTCCTAAAAGGCCAGGCTTATTTCAATCTTACATGTCATGATATTTGAGGTGGGAGGTCCTGCTTCTGGGACTGCCTGAAGAACATGGCTCATACCTCCACTTAAAGAACATTTTTCATGGAATTAAGTCCAATAGGGATGACCAAGGCAGCTATTTCATTCTGAGTGATTGGGGATACAGAACTGAGTAAAACAGACAACAACTCCCTGGCCTCATGGATCTTCTATTCTAGTGGGAGACATAATACTAGATAAGGGCAATGCACAAGCCATTTGGTATGTTGGGCAGTGATAGGTGCTAGAGCAGGAAAGGGGGATGAGATGGAGAAGGAGAGAGGATATCTGGGTTTGCGACGGGTGACCAGGTAAGACGGCCTCACAGGGATGCTGTGATGGGTTCAACAGGACCAGAGCACGCTTACTGCTGTGGCCTGGGGACTTTCCTTCATCAGGAAAAAGACTGGGCTGCTGGACCATTGGTCAATTCATAACACCAGGGAAGGTTGTGTGGGATCTGGCCCTCTTCTTTCAGGATAATTGGGAGCCAGAATGATGGGTAGGTAGTCACCAATCAGGAAGACAGCTGTGGTGTGGCTGGAAGCTGGAGAGGAGAAACAAGGAGGTCCAGGAAGCAGGGAGAGAACTCAGAGAAGCTCCTCCTTGCTACCTTTCCTTTGTCTCTGCTCTTAGTCCTTTGGCTTGACTCCAAGGGCATCGGGGACAGCCTCCAAAGCAAACAACCTAGACCCCTACATGTTGAGAAAATGTGCGAGGCAATTTTGTGCCCTTGTAGCCATCACTTTTTAGTAAGTACTGTGCATTTTCTTTTCAACATGGAAAACAAGTAAAGTGGCAGCACATTTTATGTCCAAAAAATAAATGCAATATATGGGAATCCTGTATGGTATGCAAGATTTTTTTGTAAACTCACAACTTCTCTAATAAAAAAGGATAAATGTTAATATAAAGGGAGCCTTAGCGTTAAAAACATTTCTTCCTTCTGGGTAATTTATGAATCCCAGTGAATATACAAGCCTCTGTCTAGTGAGTTTGTTCCCTCTCTTCCACTCTTACTTAAATACTCAGAGCACCCTCTGAATGCTTACAAAGCAAGTGCTTCAGAGGTTTGCGAGAGAAGAATTATTGCTATCATAGCAACAGTGAAGATGCAAAACATAATGCAGGGAAAGGATTTAGATAGTTTAATATTAAATAGGAAATATTTAATACATGCTTTTTTTAAATAACATAAAAGTGCCTTTTACTCAAATGTCTTTGAAAGCTTTTAAATTCAAATCACAGCCAAGTTTCTCTTTTCTATAAGGACAAAAAAAAAAAACCAAACAAAACAAGTGTCCAAATTCGCAGATAATCCCAAAGTCATTATCAATTGTGTTTCAATTTACTTTGATATTAACATTACAGTGTCATTATGTCTGATGTTCAGCATTAATATGATTAAAAAAAAAAGCTACATGATGACTTAGAGGCTGGGAGGGAGTGCACCCTGGCTCTCCATTTTGATTCTAGGTCAGCATCTACCTGTTGTCCCCTGCTGGGAAGACCATGAGCTCTGAAGTTACCTCTGCTACTTTCCTTCCAACTTTCCCTGGCAGGCAACAGGGTCAGCCATATTGGAAATGCACAATACATGTGGACTGGTTGGCTGGACAGGTGGAAACCTAAACAGTTAAATAAATAAGAAGTCAAATTATAGTCAATATGATGATATGTGAGATAGAGCAATTAAATAGAAGAGGTGCTTATTCATGGTGGGAAAAGATGTGCCTCTCCTTTCCAGGAAAACAAGCTGTCAAGGCTCCGCCACCATCCCATACCAGGTACCCTGTACCATCACCCAGAGCTTACCTGGAGCTGGAGGGCAACAGTGTTAGGAGGGACCGGGAAGAAAAACTCGGGAAGGAAGTCTGAGCTTCTCTATATCCTCAACTGAAAGATTGAAAAAGAATGTCTCGCCCCTGGCAGTCCAATTGGAAACTGCCCATTTAGCCCCATGTCACCCTCCCTTTGTGGTGAGTGGAAGTGCCTCTGTGTGTGCGGGGGATTGGGGTTGAGACATGCCTAAGTTTCATGGCAACCTGACTGACATCCCGCGCGAGTGGCCTGGGCTCCAGTCCCAAGCAGCAGCCGGGATTAGCCAAGGCCCAGGACAACGGTGACCTATTTAGAACATTTTTCTCTTGCTTTTGAAACTCTTTGCCCTTCCTGAGTCCAACAGGCACAGGAAACTGAAGGGCTCCAGTCCAGACTGCTTTAGAAATTGCCTCTGAAGGATTCTAAACTATCCTAACATCCCTATATCTTGTAACAGAGCTTGTTTCTCTTTGGTTTGCCCCACGTTTGGGGCAGGTGGGTGGCTTCTTGGGAGGTGGGTGGCTTCTTGGGGGCGAGAGGCTCCTCCCACCCCCTTTCAGAGCATGCCTTCTCTCCTGGGGTGCACCTGACTGGGAGATTCTTTTGTGTTCAACCCAAACCCTGGCGGCTTCAGTGCATGCATTTATTTTTGTAAAGACCCTCCTCTCCTCCCCAGAAACCACTGGGTTGAAACAGGTTTGTCTGGTACAGCTTATAATTACCTGGTAGCTGCTGGCCATTTTGCTGGAGTAAGGAGGGTGGAGGTTTGGACAATTGAAACTTATTTAAGTTTTCCTGGGAGAGAAGAAAGACAGGCTCAAAAGCACATGATTCCCAACTGTCCTGGAAAAGTCAAGAACAGGATCCTGTCTATTTTTCTCTTTGTACATGTTAAGTTTCTCTGATATATATATATGTATATACCTATATGTGCACATGTGTACGCATGTATATTTGTGTATACACATGTATGTGTATGTGTGCATATGTACATACACAAAGAAAACCTCTCAACAGTTGGATGCTAAAGAACAGCGTCCTTCTTCCAGGGCATTCATGCTTTCATATTTAGTCTGTTTCTCCATATCTATGTGTTCAGATCCTACTCATCCTTCAATTTGTGATTAAACCAGACCCTCCATGGAACTTCTCTTGCTCTCTGTAGAAAAAAAAAATGTGTATATGTGAATGTGTGTGTAAATCTGAACTCCCAGAGAATCTGTAGGCACGTCCCACTTTCTCCCTTGTGTGTTTGTGTCTGGGTGTGGGGTGTAGCTCCTTGATAAATTCCAAAGTTTTGTACTTTTTCTGTTTGCGTAGTCCCCCAGTACCTGTATCTGTCTTATATAGAGGAATGTACAATAAAGAGTGCCTGAACTGATTAATTATTGAATC
This sequence comes from Dasypus novemcinctus, assembly GCF_030445035.2. Classification (NCBI taxonomy): domain Eukaryota; kingdom Metazoa; phylum Chordata; class Mammalia; order Cingulata; family Dasypodidae; genus Dasypus; species Dasypus novemcinctus. Next base: position 156,257,641 of record NC_080677.1, on the reverse strand, counting down.
GATTGAGTGTGAAGGTGTAGATGGCATCTGGACTCAGAGCCATGGCCACTCACCCAGGCATCCAGTCCGTGCTGTGGCTTCCTGGAGTTTGAGGTTCTTACTCAGCTGGCCCTAACCACTGGTTGCTCAAGACTGACTACACGTTGGTGCAACTTAAAAATAATGATGTCAAGTTACTACCCTTGACCTGGCCATTGCTATTATGATTACAAAAGCAAACCAACAGATAAACAGGTGATTCTAACCTGCAGCCAGTGTTGAGAATCATGGCGCTAGAGAAATGGCCCTCAGCAGTGCTTCTCAAACTCTGATGTGCATGGGAATCTCCCGGGGATTTATAAAATGGAGATTCTGACAAAGTAGTTGCGGGGTGGGACCTGAGAGTCTGCATTTCTAATGAGCTCCCTGGTGATGCTGATTCTTCCAGACTGCAGATCACTCATTGCCTGACAAGGGTATATAGGAATATTGCCCAAACTTGCCAAATCTTAAGACTCACCCATCGTGTGGTGTGTTTATTCACACACCCAAAGACAGATTTCCAGGTCTGTTCCTTGAAAATTCTCATTTAGTGGGTAGAGCATGCAAGCAGACTGTTGATTTCATTATTTGACAAATCTTGGCAATGTGGGGTTTTAACATTTTGCAACATTGGGTGTTGGTTAAAATCCCTGGTTGCTTTGATAAGATAGGACCCATTCCTCACTGCAAAACCCCTTCTGTGTGCTTGGGTGAGATTTCCCAGGGGAAGGATTGTGACATGCACTTTAAAAAGCCAGAGGTCCTTTACATGTGCTCCTCAGGTTGCGTGCCACTGAGCATGGTGAGTGCTGGTGGGGAGAGAAGGACTTTCCTGGTCCAGAAGGAAAGAGTCAATGGAGTCTGCAGATTGGGAAAAAGTTAGCCTCTGGAGAATCACTGGCCTTGTCACTGCAAATTGTCTGATTTTATAATATTAAAGGTTTGTTTCAACACCTTTTCTTCATTGGTATAATTTAAGTACAGCCATTCCCCTGTAACTTTAATAGAAGAAAATCAAGTTGGTTCCTCATCCATTGAATCATTTCCATGTACTTTTTTTCTCCTTTGTTTATACAGGTGAAGGTGTTAAAAGGCCCACAGTGCCTGAACAGAGCTGGCCTTGCCTCAATGCCTTCTGCAATGAAAAGTCTAATTTTATAGGATTGAGCATGTTTGTCTGAACTTCCTAACTCAATATGATGTCCAAGTTATATACTTGCCAGGGCTCAGAGCCGTTTGATAGGATCTCTTTGGGATGTGATGAAAATGCACACAGTTTAGCGTTTCTTCCAGAGATTGTTGTGTTTTGGCTTTAGTGGAAACAGAGGTCATTCCATTTTATAGATGAAACAACCGACCTTTCCAAAGACCTGTGACGTAAGACAGGAAGAGAAGGAGGATCAAAGGTATGGACCTCAAAAATGAAAATATTTCCTCATTTCCCATTTTTAACCATCAAGAGTATTCCTGCTGGATGCAAATAATAAAATTTATAATTTGATCGATTATAATGTTAGAATTTCACAAAATACTAAAATACAATAACAAGTTTTTCACCAGGAATCAGATCACTGGTATTTGTTAGGAATTTCTCCAAGTTACAATAGCCCTGAAAAGTCCAATTGTTGAATTATATATTAATTCAAATTTTATTTATAAGCTAATAGCCCAAATTTGGTTTTGGCTCAGACCAGAACAAACTTCCCAACAATAAAAGATACTACGCAACAGAATAGCCTTTCAAAATGGCAGGTTCCCATACATAGGTGATGTGTAAGTGGAAGCTATCTAATATCCTTCAGAGATGCAGACAGACTGTTTGTAAACTTGATCATGCAACAGAATTACACAGGGTAAACACAGATTCTTGTTACTTAATCAGCCTTTCTGGGTGAAACAATAAGTTGGATTTTTTATTTTCAGATGATGTCATAACCACCACTGGTCTACACACCTGCATTAGGGAATCAACCCTGGAACATCTACCTGAAGCTAGGGTTCCAGGATGCTCTGCATATAAGATGTGCTATGTGCTTTGCAAACTGGAGTGTGATGGAACATTACGTGTTGTTCTCATCAAATAATATGCCAAACACCAAACACCCCCGTGTTATTTCATGTGTCTCTGTGGGCTAACTTTCCCATCAAGGTGAATTCTAAGGAAAGCATTCTCGTGAGGGGCACAACAGGTATTTCACTGGAGTTTAGGTTGCCATGGAAACAGCACGGAAACCAGGTACTTGAAATGCTCGGCAGGTATGGCCTGAGAGGGAACTGATGAGCCAAACAGGGGCAAAGACAAAGGACACGAGTCAAGCAAAGGCAGTGGACAAGCCAGGCAGAGGGAAATGACTTGTGGGCCCAATCTCCGATGGCAGGGTGAGTCTGGAGACCCAGGCTCTGGGCAGACTGGAGCCAGGAGTCCCCAGGAGAGCCACAGAAGCTCGAGGGCCAGGCCAAGCAAATTGGGAAGGGCTCAAACTATCAGAATGAGGAACTCCGATCCCTGAGCCAACACTTCCTCAGGAAGAACACGTCCCCATCCTCCTAAAGGGAGGAAGGGGAGCAATGACAGGGTTGTGAGTCTAGGCATGTCAGTGGTGATGCTGTAGATGGTGTTTCACAGCCAGGTGCTCCAGTGTCACCTTCAGACCCTGGTATCAGCCAGCCTGAGCAGAGGGCCCTTGCCTGGCCGTCCCTGGAAGTCAGGCAGCCTGTTAATATAAAATAGCACGTTGGTCACAGCTATGATACTCCGTGGCAGCAGCAGGGACCTGGCATTGCTTGGTAAGGACCTCCATCAAAAGAGCACGAATCCAAACTCCAGCTTTGTCAATTGATGACCTTAAACTTTATGGGTCTCCATTTGTCATTGATTAGGCTGAACCAAATGAAATTGCCAATATTCAATATGTGAGCCACAAAAATGGCAATTCGTATGGTTCAACTTAATACAAAGAAAACGGGTTGACCTGAGCCAGTGACTTTAATGCAGAACCTCAAAAAATCCATTTCTGTTTTGACTTTCAGGTCCTGTACTAGGTTCCACATAAGAGACCCGAACGGCCTCAGCAAGCTTGCCGTCTGCTCTAGCACAGCCTCAGAGATCTCCCGGCAAGTCAAGTTCAAATCTGATGACCAAAGGGCTCCTAAAGCCTCATACCCATTGCTGAGAGAGAAACCCATCACTTGGGGAAATATGACTGAACTTCATTCAGACTCTAATGAAAAGGTAATTCATACCCATATCTGAACATGTAGTTCAGAGAGGAATCTGAATAGGAGCAAGTGTCAAACTTAATGAGTTTGTTTCGGCTTAGGTAATGGAACATCTATACAATTCAGCTGTTTGAGAGAGCAAAGGTTGGGGTCATCACTGCATCTTATTTATTTTGTGACTTGACCGGTCAGGCAAATATGAGAAAGAATTATTACCTTGTACAACGTGTGACATAGATGCAATAGGAGGCGTTATGAAGCTTATATTATTTTTAAAACATAATCAAATTGAAGCAATAAAAGTGGCAGCTTTCGTACTGACACGTCCAAAGCAGTAAGAGGAAAAACAGGAATACTGGTTTTCAAGAAAACTTAATGAAATGAGTTTAGTCATTTATTCATAGAATCTTTTGAAAGTCTGTTGATTAAATACATAAAAATTTTATTTAGGCCTGATCTTTACACTTCAGAATTTTCATAGTGATTTATGGTAATATGGAAAGTAGACAGATTACATGGAATTGATGTAAAAGTAGTATTCATCTTTTTTTTTTTAAAGGTTTTTTATTTATTTCTCTCCCCTTCCCCCCACCCCCCGCCCTGTTTTCTACTTTCTGTGTCCATTCGCTATGCGTTCTTCTGTGTCTGCTTGCATTCTTGGTGGCACTGGAAATCTGTGTCTCTTTCCATTGTATCATCTTGCTGTGTCAGCTCTCCATGTGTGTGTGGTGCCACTCCTGGGTGGGCTGCACTTTTTTCATGCAAGGGGGTGACTCTTCTTGTGGGGTGCACTCCTTGCGCATGGGGCACCCCTATGCAGGGGACACCCTTGCATGGCATGGCACTCCTTGTGTACGGCAGCACTGCTCATGGGCCAGCTCACCACATGGACCAGGAGGCCCTGGGTTCGAACCCTGGACCTCCCCTATGGTAGGCAGATACTCCATCAGTTGAGCCACATCCTCTTCCCAGTATTCATCTTTTTTTAATGTATAAAATCAACAACTTCATATGGGTCAATTTAATACTATTTCATATGCAAGTTCATTGGTTGTTCATAGACAGGTGATGGGGAATTACACATGACAATTCCCTTTGCTGATAAGGAAATCTCATTTATGAAATAGTTCTTAAATATCTGATGATTATATAAGATATTGCTAATACTTCCTTATTTTTTAAGCTTAATTGGCAATGCTAGGTCACAGTGTGCTAACAAGTTCAAAGTTGGAAATGAAGTTTAAATTTAAATTTTGGACTCAATGTGCAGAAGAGAATAAATTTCACCCTTCTGAAACTGAGTGAGTGTCAGATAGATACTGAGCTGTGATTTTTAGTGTTGTTCTTGTACATTAAATCACTGAAAAATCTCATCATGTTACAGGATACATTCAAATAACATTTTCTGCTACAAAAAGAATATATAAAATATTTGAGGAGTCCGTCTATTGACAGTTTCTGTCTTCGTTCTCCAGGGCTGCTGTGATACATACCACTCCTGGGTTAAGTTAAACAAAGGAATTTATTGCCTCACAGTTTTGGAAGCTGGAAGTCCAACACAAGGTGCTGGCAGCGCTGGCTCTCTCCTGGAGTCTGCAGCATTCTGGCAATCCTCCGTCACTCCGTGCTTTGATTTTCTTTCCCCTTGTGGCCACCCCTCTGGACTTCTGACTGCCTCTCCTGTGTTCAATTTCCTTTGCTGATGTGGACCTCAGTCATCCTGGCTTAAGGCCCGCCCTCATTCAGTTTGACTTCACCTTAACTAACAACATCTTCACTCGGCTTATTTTCAGATGGCTCCTTCACTCCTTCTGCATCCTTGATGTGTTGTCCAGGTCCCTAGCTTGGCAGCCCCTGGTTGCCCCCTTCAATGCTCTTCAGTGCCAAGGGGGTTGAAGGCACTGTAAGTCATTGAGATGTTTCACCCTCTGAGATCGAGGAGGGCACCAGTGTCTCCTCATGGACCTGAACCCTTAGAAGATGGTGAGCAATAGAGAGGTTCTTTAGCATGAAAGAAATGGTGGCGTGCATGACGGGGAGAGAACCAAGAGGGGAGACAAAGGCATTAAGAAATAAAAGTGGATCATAAAAACAAGACTGGATTGAAAACTCTCTTTTGGATATTTCATAGCCCAGCATGTCTGGTTTAAGATCTGATTTCAGCTCTAATCCAGTTCACACCATGCTCTTGTTTTATGGAGTAGATATGCCCTCCAACATTTACCCATCACTGTATGCTGAATTTTGATGACATGAATCTAATTTTCCCATTGACTGGTGAAAAGCTCACCTACTCTTTCCTTATTATTATTTCTTATAAATAATTTATAAGAACAGATTAAAAAATGGATCAGGTCCATAAAATTTGGGGCAATGTAACAAACCATCATACTGGGAATGTTTTGCAACTATGAACAGACACTGTTCCCAACTCATCATCAGCTCATCATTTTGTCCAAATTCCACAGGTCGTTGACATGTCTGAAACCACCTGTTTAAGGCCCTCAACTTCTATTCTCTTCTTTCGTCTGAGTATTAGGATGTCTCATAGATCTGTGTCACTGTGTCCCACTAAACCTACGTATCATGTCATCTAATGGAGCTGGAAAGGAACTAGAGGCAGCAGAGATTTATTTTCACTTAAGCATTCTTTTGCTATGTGGCTTTCATCAAATTAATTTTGGGCTCTAATTTACCACCTTGGTAAGTTAGGAAAGAATCTGTAAACCAAGTAAAGCAAACATTACTTGTCATATAAAGCCGTGGGTGTAATTAATCTCTGCAGAGGGGCTTGGACAGTTAAAAAGTAAAACCCAGTGAACAGCAAGCAAACTGCCTTTGCTTCCCCTTGTCACAGCTAGGGAGGCAGGAGAACTTGGAAACATGGGGCTTGAGAAACCAAGTAAAGCACTTTCACGTAGTTAATGGGGGGAGGGTCAGACTAAAATTTGATATTGTCCCTCCAAAGCTCAGGACAATCTGAACACTCTTCCCATTATTTACTACAAAGAAAACTGCCTTTTTTTAGAAGGCAGGGTGCATTTGCTTTGAAATAAAGGAAATCCCCAGATTTTCAGCATTTTAGTAATAAATAGAAAGCTTAGGAGCCAAATCAGTGAAGACTGTGTTAAATGGGATGTTATTTAAATTTTAAGGCTGAATTTTAGTCGTTGGAACCAAAAACTCTGTGCAATCAGCCAACTATTTGAAATGAAAGGAAGGGATGTGGAGATGGGAATGAACCAGTATGGAACAGACACAAAGGCAGGTGGATAGAAAAAAATATTAGGGGCTTGGTAAAAAAAAGGGCATGGTGCAGGTTCAGGGCAGGCCCTTCCTTCTCATTCTGCAGAGATGAGTAGTGAGCATTGTCTAGCTACAGCTGTGTGTTATCCGTGTCACTTAGGAAATGGCATATGTGTGGGTTCTGGTCTTCTAAGCTCATTTGCACGTTATCTTTATAAAGCAAAACAGCACACCTGCATTGCTGCTGAAACGGGTTGATCCAAATGACTTTGGAGATTGAGAACCTGGTCCTGGGTGGGCAGGCAATCTACCTGACCCCAGAAGGGGTGTGTCTGGGGCCTGTATTTCTTTGTTGGTGCCACAGGGTGATGTGGATACTTCTATAAATTGACCAAGCATTTTAAGTGGGTCCTGAGAGAGAGAAAACTCCCTTTGACAGAGAATTGCTTCTGTAACGCTCAAAAAAGAAAAAAAAAAAAAAAAGATAAAAAAACACCATTTTAAAATCTTCTCTTGGGACCTTCTATTTTGATTCATCGCCTCAGTTTTCTTCCCAGGCAGAATCAGAGTTGCTCAAAGCTGGCAAACACCCTCTGCTTCTCTCCGGCTCCCTGCTCACCTCCTTCATTCATTCACCTTCTTTCCTCTTTTCTATCTTCCAATAGATAGAAAGCTTTCTTCTTTTCAGACCTTTATGCCGCTCCTTTATGCATGTCTCCACCCTAAATTCTGAATGCTAATGCTGCCTTCTCTTTAATAAAATATTTCTTCTTGAGCTCGACAGAGTTATTTCCATCCAAATAAAATGAAAATGAAATTTACCACTTTCTAGGCAAAGAGATATATGAAAGCACAGAGCTTCTTAGCGTTTAAAGGGTCTTTATAGAAAAGTGACAAATGGGGAAAATAATATCTTTTACACATGAGGAAAAGATATTTTTGTTATGAAACTTGATGCAAATTAGCAAGATTAAGAATAATAGCTCAAGGAACAAACACGAAAAGGGTATGCACAGCAATTCTCAAAAAAATCCAATAAACATATATTAACACTTTAAACTTCATTATCAATCAATGGAATGAAAATTAAAGAGTGACACCCTTTTTTCCCATATCAGATTGTCAAGACTGAAAAGAATTATGATCCTGGTGCTGGCAAGAATGTGATGAAATGGGCAGTTACATACGTACAAACTCTCCCTCGGGCATTTGGCAATGTCTATCAGAGTCTTTATACTCTTTGAAGTAAGAATGCTTCCAGAATTTTATCCTAAGGAAATAATTAGAGAATCAGACCAAATCTTTATGTGCTAGAATCTTCAGAGTTATGTTATTTGTAGCATTAAAAAAAAATGGAGTGGCTAAAAGTAGAAGTTCAGTTAAATAAAGTATGGTACGTCCAAGGGAGAAACAGAAGGCTAAATGAAAATCACGTTTCCAGAGAAAGCATGATAAATGGGAGGATGCTCTCATTCTCTTAAGTGGGAAGACCACTTCCTGTGGCAGGGTCGGAGTGGGGCAAGCAGAAGGAGTTCTGTAGTCAGATGACCTGGGTTCAATGTTTTTTGGTCTTCTAAGTCATTCACCCATCGTCCTATTTCCCAGCTTGCAAAATTTAGTTGCTGTCATCTCTTTTTCTATTCCTTTTTTGCCTCGTGGGTCTTTAGAAAATCCCTTTCCATCATGTTTGTGGTGTTCTGGGCAGCAGAGTCAAATGTACATTTTCAGTCCACTGTCTTTACCCAGAAGGCCAAATCTTGCAAGTCGATTGGCAGAAGTTGGTTGCAAGTTTTAGGTGTCAGGGCTTTTTGTTGGTTCCCTTGCATATTTAGCTGGAAGAGATGTTCTGGAGCCTTGGTGGCAGGGGGCATGCAAGCTCCCTTCCCAATGCGAATTATTCATTTTCCCAGAGATTTAGTGGCACACCTCCTCTGAGCTTTATTTACAGCTCTCCTTCCCACATAAGTGCCTGGGAGGATGGGGTCTGAACTGAAATCCAAGCGATAGAGACCATGACTCTTTTATCTGGCTCTTTCTACCCCTCTCATTCTCCAAAGATTTTTTCCTCTTTTCCCAGTCATGGTTAGTATCTAATTTGAATCCAAAGAGGAGACACAATTTAGGGTAAGGCTAGATTTCCCACTATATTTATTTATTTAGAAGGAAGCTTTCGGGCAATTTAACCAATTACCTTCTTTTACGGAAAAGCAATCTGAGGTACTTAGAGTTTAAAGGACTTTCTTAAGGGCACAAGGCTAAGTCAGTAGGAGGACCTCACCTCTGCAGCTGTCACCAAGGAAGTATTACATAATTGGATATTCCTTAAGAAAATGATGTGGAGGAAAAACAGAAAGTTATCCTATTGTCTAAGAGAGGAAGGGCGAAAGGAAATGTGCTAGCCAAGGCTCATGGTGTACCGGTAGCACCACCACAAGTGCCATCCATCTTATCCACATGCCTCCAGTCAGCCATGAAACCTCGGGACAAAACAACCCGTGTGTGCCAGGCCAGTCCCCAGTGACACTGGAGGAAGAGAGGCTTTTTAAACACAACGGTCCAGGTTTTTTTCGGTTCCTCAAATCCAGTTCCTTTGAGTTCTCCCCATTTACTTATTCTTTGTGATCATCCATTTATTATCTACTCATAATAGTTAATTTTTTTTTTGGCTTCAACTATCCCTTTCTCTTATCCTAGGGCTATCTTTAACTTCCACTTGGAGATTCACCTTTGCCTCAGCCCCGTGGACTGGGGGAAGCATATGAGCAGGCTTCCCTGACACAGAGGTGGGCTAAAGGTGAGCATTTGGCCTCACCTGTTCTTAACAGAGGGCTTCTTAGCACCTCCCCACTAGGGCAGGTGGAACCAGAAATGAAGAGAAAGAAACATTGTGCTGGTGACATTATTTGAGTGCTGGAGCAAGCTGCACTTGAAACCAGGTACTTGAATTATAAAGTAACGTAAGTAATAAATTTACTCTCCTTTTTCTTACACCAGCTTCAATGGCAAAGAACGGTGTCAGTCATCTGCCAACAAAGGAATCCTGACGGTCACACTATTGCGAACGAATACACATGCATACCCACACACCTCTTGATGACAAATGTTAATTCTACAGGACCAGGCAGTCTGTTTGCATTTTCCTACACAAGTAATGTTCCCAGGTGTCTGCCTGCATTAGGGAGAAAGCTTTACCTTATGAGGCAGGGGGTGCTGAGCCCCATTGGTTCATTCTCCAGCATCCACATCTTGCCCAAATGTCCACAAGGGTATAAAAAAAAGGGGGCCTCTTGATGCAGTTTTTAAACAGAACCTTCTGCTCACTTTATGGCTTTTGAAAGACCTGACCCCAAGCATTGGAATGACCACCTTTCTATAGACTGGTCACAGTTGGAAACAGTTTTCATTCTATTTTCCTCCAGTGAAAGGTAAGCAGCAGCAAACATTCTTCTTATGCTCAGGGCTACAGGAGCCACGGGCCACCATTCAGACTTGGGATAGGGAGCAGCTATGCTTCTAGGAGGACAGAAGGCAACCGTTTTCTTAAAACCTAGAATTTTTAAATCCTCAAACCCTATCATGTCTAACTCAGGTTGTTTAAAGAAAGACTTGAATTACTGACAAAGTTCACACTACCCTTTTTGAGAAGTTGCAGCATCCAGAAGAACTATGATCAGAAAAGCCCTTTAATCACAAAAAATGAAGCAAAGAGTTCTCTGAATTTATAGACCCTTGGCTAATGTGAGTTTTCAGGAAATACTGAAAGATTTAACAAACTCTTGTATAAGTTTTTTGTTGTTTGTTTTAAGCACTATCATATGAAAAAATATACTCATGGAGAAGCCCCACTAGAACTAAATCCCAGTATGGGCATTGTCTGATTAATTGGGACCTCATGTCTAGAATAACAGGATGCAATTCTTTCATGTTGCTCTGGCAACTGGATATGGGGGAAAGACCAGTCCTATAGCTTCGGCCTCTCCAGTGATGGACAGCAGAAGATCTTCAAGGGATCTCCTTTAGGGACCACATTCCCTTCACTGATTTAAACTCAATTTTCTAAAACTAACCATACTCAGGTATATTTAGAAACATTGCCCCGGCTTCTTAGATGACTCTGATAGAAATATTATGACCAGAAGTTAACTGGATAGATAAGCCCCTTCTACCCAAAGTAGAACTGAGGCAAAGGACACACTTCCTCACAGCTATGGAAGCCTCAAGCCTTCCTTTGGGAAGCAGAATTGATGTCTCAGACACTGCTTCTCCCAGTGATGTTCCCAGACCTGCATGTCAGCCTCACCTGGGAACATGAGAGAAATGCACATTCTCGGGCCTGCTTGAATTGGATTCTCTGTGGGTGGGGCCCAGCAGTCCACTTCCTGCCTCCCACCCCTGGTGATTTTGATACAGCCAAAATGTGAGACCTGCTTGGCCTAATAGCCTACAATCCACAGCCAGAAGAAGCTGTGCCATGAATACCTGCTTCTTAGAACAGTGACTCTTTAGAAAGAATGGCCTGGGGCTATTGTAGGTGAGTCCAGGTAGGCCCCGTGATGTTATTATTCACATACCAAATTTCCTGGTATGGGAACATGAGTGTCATTGAAGAACAAAGCTATAGGAGTTCGAGCGAATCAACATTCTTACAGGAATTTTCTAGAAAAAAAGAAAAGAATAATCCAAAAATAAAATACCTGAAATTGAAGAAATTTCAAGAATGATTACACTCAAATAAAATCTAGTTCTTTAGTGCATCACCTACTTATTGTGCATTTATTTTGTGTTAGTAGTTGTTCACATCTTGAGGTAATTCCTCTGGAAATTACTCACAAAAAGCAATCCCTGCTGCAGAGATGGCCTTGACTTTAGCAGCACCTGAGGGTATAGCATGCCAATGTTCAGAAAGCACTGCACCAGGGCTTCTATCTTCTCATAACACTGGCATCATTCCCAGAGACCAAGCTGCTATTTTGAGAATATTCCATTTTTACACTGTGGAGACAGGATGAGAGAGATGTTAACAGATAATTTCCCTCCTCCTGTGTTTTGTAAATTGTGGAGCTTGGATGACCTTAATAAAAAACACCTGGGATATGAACACAACATATCAAAACCTATGGGATGTAGCAAAGACAGTGCTGAGAGGGAAATTTATAGCCTGCTATGCTTACATTAAAAAAGAAGAAAGAGCTAAAATCAATGACCTAACTACACAGCTGGAGGAAATAGAAAAAGAACAGCAAATGAATCCCAAAGCAAGCTGAACAAATGAAATAATAAGGATCAGAGCATAAATAAGGGAACTGAGAACAACAACAACAAAACAATAGAGAGAATTAATAAAGCCAAAGTTGGTTCTTCTAGAAGATATTGACAAACCCTTAGTGAGACTGACAAAGAAAAAAAGAGAGAAGGTGCAAATAAATAAAATAAAAAATGAAAACAGGGACATTACTACTGACCCCACAGATTTAAAAGAGATCATAAGAAGATATTATGAGCAACTGTATGCTAAACAAACTAGACAATGTAGATGAAACAGAAAAATTCCTGGGAACTACAAACAACCTACACTGACCCTAGAAGAAACAGAAAACCTCAACAAACCAATCACGAGAGATTAAAACAGTCTTCAAACAATTTCCCAAAATGAAAGGCCCAGGACCAGATGGTTTCACAGGTGAGTTCTATCAAGCATTCAAAGAAGATTTAATACCAATCTTACTCAAACAAGAAGGAACACTACCAAACTCATTCTATGAAGCCCATATCACCATGATACCAAAGCCAGATACAGATATTATGAAAAAAAAATTACAGACCCATTTCCCTAGTGAATATAGAAGCAAAAACCCTCAACAAAATACTTGCTAATCAAATCTAACAACACGTTAAAATAATTATTCATCATGATCAAGTAGGTTTATACCAAGCGTGTAAGGATGGATCAACACAAGAAAATCAATCAGTGTAATATAAAGCAAAGAAGAAAAATCACATGATCTATCAATTGATGCAGAAAAGGCATTTGACAAAATGCACATCCTTTCTTGATAAAAATAGTACAAAGGATAGGAATTGAAGAAAACGTTCTCAACATGATAAAGGCCATATATTAAAAGCTCACAACTAACATTATACTCATTGATGAAAGACTGAAAGCTTTCCTGTTGAGATCAGGAACAAGAGAAGGATACCTCCTGTCACCACTGTTGCTCAATATAGCACTAGAGGTTATAGCTAGAGCAATCTGGCAAGAAAAAGATATAAAAGGGATCCAAATTGGAAAGGAAGAAGTAAAACTTTCACCATTTGCAGATGATATGATCCTATACCTAGGAAGTCCCCAAAAAATCTACAATAAAGCTGCCAGAGCTAATAAATGACTTCAGTAGAGTGGCAGGATACAATATTAATATGCAAAAATCAGTGGTATTTCTACACACTAGTAAAGTGCAATCTGCAGAGGAAGTCCAGGGAAAAAATCCATTCACAACAGAGACTAAAAGAATCAACTATTTTATTTTTTTTTATTTTTTTATTTTTTTAAAGATTTATTTATTTATTTAATTTCCCCCCCTCCCCTGGTTGTCTGTTCTTGGTGTCTATTTGCTGCGTCTTGTTTCTTTGTCCGCTTCTGTTGTCGTCAGCGGCACGGGAAGTGTGGGCGGCGCCATTCCTGGGCAGGCTGCTCTTTCTTTTCACGCTGGGCGGCTTTCCTCACGGGCGCACTCCTTGCGCGTGGGGCTCCCCCACGCGGGGGACACCCTTGCGTGGCGCGGCACTCCTTGCGCGCATCAGCGCTGCTCATGGCCAGCTCCACACGGGTCAAGGAGGCCCGGGGTTTGAACCGCGGACCTCCCATATGGTAGACGGACGCCCCAACCACTGGGCCAAAGTCCGTTTCCCAAGAATCAACTATTTTAGAATAAACTTAACCAAAGATGTAAAGAACTTGGATTCAGAAAACCACAAGGCATTGCGAAAAGAACTAAAAAAAGACCTAAATAAATGGAAGAACATACCATGCTCATGGATTGGAAGACTAAATATCAATAAGATGTCAATTCTACCCAAACTGATATATAGATTCAATGTAATCCCAATACAAATTCCAACAGCATTTTTTAAAGAAATGGAAAAGACAGTTATCAAATTTGTTTGGAAGGGTAAGGGGTCCTGATAGCCAGAAACATTTTAAAAATGAGGAGCAAAGTTGGAGGAGTCTCACTTCCAGACTTTAAATCATATTACTTAGCTACAGTGGTAAAAACAGCATGGTACTGGCATAAAGATAAACACAAAGACCATGGAACTGAAGTGATGGCTCAGAAATAGCCTCTCACATCTATGGTCAAGTCATTTTTGACAAGTTTGTCAAACCCACCCAACTGGGCAGAACAGTCTATTCAACAAATGCTGCTGGAAGAATTGCATATCCATAGCCAAAAGAAAGAAAGAGGACCCCTATCTCACACCTTATACAAAAATTAACTCAAAATGAATCATAGACCTAACTATAAAATCTACAACCATAAAGCTCCTAGAGGAAAATGTATGGAAATACTTCAAAATCTGGTGGTAGGTGATGGGTTCTTAAACCTCACATCAAAACCATGAGCAATGAAAGAAAACATGGATAACTGGGACCTTCTCAAACTTAAACACTTTTGTGGTTCAAAGGATTTTGCCAAGAAGGTGAAAAGGCAGTCCACTAAATGGGAAAAATATTTGGAAACCACAAATCTGATAAGGATTTGATTTCCATTCTGTATAAAGGGATCATACAACTCAACAATAAAAGAGCAAGCAACCCAATTAAAAAATGAGTAAAAACTTAGACATTTCTCCAAAGAGGAAATACAAATGGCCAAAAAGCACATGAAAAAAATGTTCAATATCACTAGCTATTAGGGAAATGCAAATCAAAACATCAATGAGATATCACCTCACACCACATAGAATGGCCATTATTTAAAAAAAAAAACAACACAGAAAACAATGGGTGCTGGAGAGGATATGGAGATATAGGAACACTTCTTTACTGTTGGTGGAAATGTAAAATGGTGCAGCCTCTGTGGAAGACATTTTGATGGTTCCTCAGGAGGCTAAATATAGAACTGCCATATGATCCAGCAATTCCTCTACTAGGAATATATCCACAAGAAATGAAAACTGTGACATGAACAAACATTTGCACACTGGTATTTAGAGTGGCATTAATCACAATTGCTAAAAGATGGAAGCAACCCAAGTATCTATTGACCAGTGAATGGATAAATAAAATATGGTATGTATGTACTATGGAATACTATGCTGCTGGAAGAAGAAATGAAATTGGGACACATATGATAACATGGATGAACCTCGAAGACATTTTGTTAAGTGCAATAAGCCAGAAACAGAAGGACAAATATTGCATGGTCTCAGCAATATGAACTAACTATGAAGAATAAATGCATGGATTTAAAACCTAGAGTATAGGTTATTAGGAGATAACAAGGGGGCTGTGAAGGAGTACTGATAATTAGTATATGTGGAAATTTTAATTAACCTGATTGCAAAAGTGTAGAAATGGATAGAGTTGATGGTAACACATTATAGTGAATAGGGGCTGGTTTATAAATGGGATTGTGGCTGAAAAGGGTAGTCTAGGGATGTATATGCCAATTGAAAGAAAGCTAGAGAATAATCTAGGGTCTGAATAACATAGTGAACCCAGAGGTGGATGAGGATTGTGGTTAAGAGTACAAACACAAGAATGTTCTTCTATGAACTAGAACAAATGTACATCACTACTGCAGAGTGGTAAGAATGTGGAGAAGCATGGAAGAAATACAATTAATGTAACCTATGGACTATAGTTAAATAGCAATACTGTAATATTCTTGCATCAATGCCACAGATATACTGTTAATAATATGGGGGCACTGAAAAAATATACCAAATGTACACTATAGACTGTCGTTAGTGGTAACAGGCTAATGATACTATTTTATAATCTGTAGCAAATGTTCCATAACAATGTAGCATGTTAATGGAGGGATATTGTATGGGAATTCCACACATGTTCATCATTGTTTTGTAAGTTTACAGCCTCTCTAATAAAAATGTATTTTAAAAACAACACACCTGAGATATTTATTTAAAATGCAATCATCTTAAAAGCTCTGAATCCGTCTCCAGAGCTGGGTTGTTGGGCTCTTCCTCTTAAGCAGCCCTTGGGTTTCTTAGCTTCAGTTAAGTTGAATCATCACTGATCCACACCACTGATGTTGCTTCTCTTTCAGGTTTTCATTAGAATATACACTCTGCTTTACCAGTTGGAATTTGGAGCCAGGGAAAGAATACAAACTTTGAAATCAGACAAGTTTGGTTGCAAATTCTGGGTCCAGTGGTGTCCAAAGGTGAGATTTTATTATATTCCTGAACCTCTTTGGCACCTCAGCTTTTGCATCTGTAAAATGCAGACGATGATAATATTCACCCTGCAGGAAAATTGGGAAGAGTAAATGAGAACTCATTAGCAAAATATATAGCACATGGCCGGTATTTAGTATAGAGACATTATTTAATAACGCTTTCTAAGAAATTCTTCTCTGTTCCAGCCCTAGAAGATGTATTGAAAAAAAACAACAATGCCAAATGGATAAAGAGGAGAAAGAAGGAAATACGGGAGGGAGGGAAGATGTATATACAAGAAAAGAAATATTCCATTAAAATCTTTCTAAACTGGTCAAAAAGTAATCCAAATGGCAATGCTAAAACACTTCACAGGCCAGTCCTTGCCTACAATGTTATACCTAATCTTCACAACATCTTTGCGAGGCAGGAGTTTTTATCCTGTAGAATTTACAGGTGAAGATGTGAGAACCAGAGGAATTAGAGAATCAAGGTGCCCTGCCTCCAAATGTCAGGCTTCCTCCAGCTCTGCATGGGGGTATTTCCAGCTTTGATTAAATCCCAACTGCCAAGCTACTGTGTCACTACATGAAATCTCTGGAAGAGTGGAGCTTTCCCTTTTTTCACCTGAGAGGGTGGGCTTTGGGGTTTAAGCATATGTGACCCCAGACTAGGAAGACTGTCTCTGGATTGGGATCTCTGCACCCAGCGTTCCCAAACCTCAAGTTTTTTTGTGTGCTGCAAGGGATAACTCTGTTTTTTACCACCTCCAGTAAACAAACCATGTTCCAATTACCATGCTACAAATGTGTTGTCTGGAATAAGAGACCAAAAAAACCTGTCTGCCCTCTGTGGCGACAGAAGCCCTGGTTCGACTTTTAATGGTCTTAGTCATTCTATAGGAGTTTTGGGGACTGACTTTGTTGTGAATGTCAAACTTGATTCCAGTCTTAGATATGGCACCAGGACAAGCCTATTAAAACTGCCTCTATGTGTGTTGCAAGGACTGGAATTGGTATTTGGGGGCCTGGGAGAACTGAAGATCAAATCAAATGCCCAGGTCATTGATTACGTCACTTTTACTGACTACCAAAAACCAGTCCTGGGAAAGATTTTAATCCTTGTTTGGAATGTTGTTAAGTCCATTTAGGGTAAAATACACCAACCACTTCCCATGCAAAGTTCTACAAATAAACTGTTGGCCGGCTATGGAGAGGCTAGAAACTGAAAATGGATGGACTCAATGAAAACCACGATTTCAGATCTTTTCTGCCTTGCCCAAGAAGGAATGGAAAATAAACAATCCCTGGATAATCTAATACTGCAACAAAATTAGCTGTATCCGTTCCTTTCATACAATGTCAAAGCACAGAAGACAAGCTCCTCTTTTCCCTGTGGAAAGCCAAATAACTTTAAAACCCAAAAAGATATCAGTTTCTTCATAGACAAGGGCCTTCCACAAATTTGGCTGGTCTGTTCAAAGCACACAGGCAAAATGCTGATATTTCATATGTAGTCGTGGTCATCGTTATGCCAGGGTGTGTATATAATCATCCTAGAGGTAACAATTTCCATGGAATAAATGGACTAATAGCAATGAAAGAAGACGCCCTGGTAATAGAATTTTTACTGGCTCTCTCCTTCACTCACTGCCTTGATTAAAAAAAAAAAAAAAAAAAAAAAAAAAGCTGTCTAATCACAGAACAAAGTTCCTGGGGAAGCCTCTGCATGCAGAGCTTGGTCCTAAGGGCTTATCTGTCATTTTGAGGTCCTCTCCCCACAACCAGCCACTCTTGGCATATGGAACCCAGTCTGGGAAAGCAGCTTCTGGAGGATTTCCTTCTGGGTCCCTTCTCAGAGCCATAGGGAGCTGGGAGGTTCTTTTTCTCATGGCTCACCCATTTGGGGAAATCCTGGACAAATCATTTCTAAGCAGCAAAGGAGTTTCTCAATGATTCAGGGGGCTTTCCAGATGCTCCGAAACTGCCTGGAGTTGCAGAAAATGGAAAGGTGGTGAAGAGGCTGCTGAGAATTATTGAGCATGAGGTAAAGAATGAACCCTTGCCATATTAACATCCCTCATTAAAGAAAATGGAATGATTTATGTTTTCCAGAAGTGGCTCTTTGGAAAGATTTGATGTTCAGCTCCTGAGCCCTAACTGGCATTTGCTCGCATTATAACATTTCATCGCAGAACAACTTTCAGTTCATGATTTAAAGGAGAAACCGTTTTCAGGGTATTTAAAAGTTGGGTGTGTGTCTGTGTAGGAAGTTGAAATAATAGCAAAATCCTTTCTGGATTAAAGGTGCTCAATTGTTTTGGCTCTGCATTAGGCTCGGGCTTGGTTGACAAGGGGAGCTTTACTGAGTGTCCTTTAGATCTTAGCTTGAATCCTCTCCTTGGAGATGCTTCTGCTGCTCATCTAATCTTAAATAGATGCCCGCGTTAATCCCCACTCTCAGATCTATTTTTTTTCCCTTCAGAGCATATCAGAGGCTGTGACTGTTTTATTTGTCTTTTGATTTGTTTTCCTCCCAAGAACATAAGGAAGCCCTATGGAATCGGGACCTGCAGACCCAGTCTTGCTCAGTTTTATTCCCAGTGGCTGGCAGAATACTGACTACACACATAAATAGGTGCTTGATAAACGTTTGCTGAATTAATCTTCAAAATGGGACTGACTCTTTGGGAGTAGGACCTGGAAAGACTGGGTTCCTGAAAGTGGATCCCAAAGAAAACTGACAAGGATATATATAAATTTCTAAGGAAGGTTAGATTGGCTTACCAATAAGGGGTAAACTTACGTATTAGTCATTTATTTTAATCTGCTTTTTAAAGGAGATAGGGATAGAATTGGGAGTGAAATGCTCCTGTTGTCTCATTGTTGTGGAGAGAGAGGGTGGCAATAGCTGACTTCCCCAAGCACTGAGCATGCCCAGATGGCCCCATTGCTTTCGCATAACTGTACCATCCAAATAAGAGAAGTTTCTGTGAACTGTAGGAGTTTAGAGCCTAAGGAAATGATGCATTGCCCTTGAGGATCTCTTCCTCGCCTTGCCTAGAGGTGAGCCGAAGGCTAGCCTCTCTGAGAGTCCCCATCATACACTTCAAGGGAAATGGAGCGATTGGAGGGAAGAGCCCATCCTCTGTCTCAGGCATTTTCTACCCTTGTCATCATTAATCTTTGAGATAGTGTTAAGAGGTAAGTGCTGTCTCCATCCCGGGAGAGAGGGGCGAGGGGAAGGCAGGGCGGTGTAACCTGCCCAAGCTCTCCCAGTATTAAGTGAAAGTTCTTCGACTCCAAAATTTCACTGAGGTGAGGACTAGGGCACAGAGAACGATCCTCTTTCCTAGATGTTTAGGCAGATGGGTGGGGGTGGGGATGGGGGCATCCCATGCTGATTTCCAAGAATGTTTAGGACATTTGTTTTGTGTTGGTTTAGATTTTTGCTACTGGCAGTCAGCCGGCCTGTCCGTTTTTTTTGTGTGTGTGTTGTGTTGTTTTTGGAAGTACCAGGGATTGAACCTGGGACCTCGTACATTTGAAGAAGGTGCTTAACCACTGAGCTCCACCTGCTCCCCAGGTGGCCTGTGTTTTAATTCCAGGTCTACTTCTAGCTAGCTCAGCTCCAAAAGCAAGTTTGAAATCCAGCATCTAGGGAGTGTTCAGATGGTGAGGATACAGAACCAGAAACTCTTTATGGTCTCATCCATAAAATGGACACAGCTGTGCCTAGTTCACGACATTCTTCTGCGGTTCAAATTGAGATGGTGGAACCAAAAGTGCTTTGGAAAGTATAGAGTCTTACCCAATGTAAGATCAAGTTTTTTCTTCCATCAAAATAATTTCCTAAGTTAATTGAAGACAAAATAATTAGGTTTCCATCCATTATTCTTACAAGAGATCAAAGGTTGGCTTTTGTGGTTTTGAACTTGAAAACAGCCACTTTCTTCTCTAGTGTCTTTTTATTTGTACTTTCAGATCATCTAATGAGTACATGCCAGCAATTTCTTTGCATTAGAGCTGTTTTTTAAATTTTCCTTCTGGTGGCCTCTCACAACCAATTATATTGAAGGGGAGAAATGAGGTGTTTAGAAAGGCTCGTTGGCCATCACTCATGAATAGGACTGTCCTCTTCTATTGTGTCCTGTAGAAGAGTCACAGGCCTGTCTTTTCCTCTCCCCTTCCTCTTTCACGAAAGTTTTGACAAAGACCAAGCCACAGGAACACAGAGTAGATCATCAAAAGCTGGCCTCAATTTGGCTAACGGTGTGTACTTTGTTTTCAGATTCTCTTAATACTTTAAGCACTTAACTGGAGCCCATATTCATTCCAAGCTCGAGCTTGCGGTTTGCAAGGAGAAGCAGCCCACCCGACATTTAGTGCCCCTGTCTGAGTTGATAAGGCCGTCTGGAGTCTCTAAATTCCTTTAACTGCTAAATGTCAAACAGGAATCAGGTACCTCCTGCTGCACGGCATGAGTTGTTTTCAAATGTCTACTTAATATGAAGAGGTTTCCAAGCGGCCTAATGCTAGGGGTATTTAAACAAGGGTAATGGGGTATATTTAAGATGACTGTTTAGTTGGCAACTTAATAATACCCCTCTTTTTCAAATATTATTTATACCACAGTCCATCTGATACTCTCCAAAAGTTAACAAGCCATTCAGGAAAAATGGGGCTGAGTTGTGACAAAATGAATAGAAATTCTGAAAGGTCACAGGCTTGCCTCACTTTTTTCATATATGGGAAGATATACCTTTGCACCTCTATTGTCAGCCCTGCTCTGGAGACAGTGAGGAATTTTAACTGGAGAGAAACAGGAAATTTAGACACATCCAAAGGCATCTACTTGGCGAGGCTCTGCATATATAAAGAAGAATTTCTCCATAAAACTCAATTCCTCTTTGCTCCCTAGTGCTCTGGAAATGAGCTAGAGGAGTTAGCAGCTATGTGGGAATGATGTATCTGATGCACAAAGAAAAAAATGCAACTCGAGATCCCCAGGGGTTGGTGGTATGCCCAGGAGACTTGACTCTCTGGGCTGTCCTTATGCCAGCTGGGCTCTGAGCCTCAGTGGTATTGCAGCATGTACTCTCCAGTGCATTGGACTTACCCAGGTCAGCTGTTAGGGAGGTAAGGATGGACAACCACCACACCAAGGATCCGAGAGAGCCTACAGCTTCAGGCACAAGAGTCCCATCCACCAGCCATGTGGAATCAATTCCTCTTCTCAAATGAGAGGTGGAGTGGACATCGCCACCGCAGGGTCCTCAGGATGGAGGAATAAAATATGGATCAGAGTGGGCTTACTGGTATTCTACTATAAATTATGGTGACTCTAGCAACAGAAGAAATTATATCTTTGATGTGGAGACAGTGGCCATAGGAGTTGCTGAAGGCAGGGAGAGGGAAAAGCAGGTGTGATATGGGGACATTTTCAGGACTTGGCGTTGTCTTGAATGATGGATGCATGACATTATCTATCCTGCCATAACCCACTGAGTGGACTGGGAGAGAGTGTGAACTACAAAGTAAACTATAGTTCATGCTGTGTAGCATGTTCCAAAATGTACTCATCAAGTGCAATGAATGTTCCACACTAATGAGTTATTTTTGAGAAGTTATTTTTGTGGGAGCAGTGGGGGGTGTGGAGAGTGAGGCATATGGGAACCTCCTATATATATATATTTATATATATATATTTTTCACTCCGCATGGGCCAGCTCACTGTGCAGGCCAGCTTGCCCTCACCTGGAGGCCCTGGGCATCGAACCCTGGACCTACTATATGGTAGACGGGAGCCCAGTTGGTTGAGCCACATCCGTTTCCCCCTCCTATAAGCGTTAATGTAACATTTTGTGTGATCTATGTCTCTTTTAAAAATAAATAAAAAGTATATTATATTAAAAAAAGAGAGAGAGAGAACCCCAGGAAGAGAAGCTCAGAGATGTTGGGGGAGCCCTGGACTGCCCTCGTGGGAAGCTAGTGGAGAGGCCCCTGTCACCGCGCTCCTGCTGCAGTAGCCACTTCATCCGTTTACAGGGCGTGACAAGAAACTGCTGACCTGAAATTAAAAGTAAACCTCCCATCATCAAAAAAAATTGCTTTTTCTCATTTTCAGAAGAGATACTCATGCTCGTTTCACGACACCCATTCTCTGGCTGCCACCCCAGCACGTAAGGCATTGAGTAAACAATGTAGAGCGTCTTCCCACTGGCGGGCGGTTTGAACCGCCCCACCTCTGCTGTGGCGCAGGCAAAGCCTCTGGTGAGTCGTGGCTGGGAGGGTGGGGGTATGGGGAAGGGAGGGAGATGGGCCGCTGGCTTCCACCCACGGCCGATGACCTCGAACAAACCCCCCATTTTGTTTTCTTCATGTAAATGAGATGATGGGATGACACAGGTGCCCTCCAGCAAGAGCTGAGAAATCCTTCAGACTCGAGACCCTGGCAGTTTGGATGGTCTTTCTTTAATAACCCCCCGACACCCGGTGGGGGCTCTGGCCACTCAGCGGGATGGCAAATTGGAAGATGGGGAGCTCTGAGACCCCCCCCCAGGCGCGCCTCAGTTCCCTGTGCGTGGGCCACTGCGAGCGCCGCTGTCATCCACAACCTCTCCTGCAGCAGGGCCACCCGTCCGGTGAGTGCTTTTATATGCGGAGCCACACCTGAGCCCCAAATCCTGGCCTCCAGCCAAAGCAACAAGCGACCTCCACCGCGTGCCCAGGCCGCGGGGACCCAGCCCGCGCAGGGGCAAGAGGTGTGAGCCTGGGTTCAGGCTGGGCCACCAGCCTCGGAGCCTCCCCTGACCAGATGTGTTGCCCATCCCAGAGGCCCTGCAAGGTGACGCGACCGCGGGGAGGGTCCCCTTGCTACCAGACCCCTGCTGGGTCCAGCCCAATTCATGGCCTCATCAGATCTGCCGTGAGGACACAGAGCCCCCACAGCCTCCGCTTCATCGCCGGGCCTCCAGGGTGGCGCTGAGCTGGCCCTGGGAGTGGGGTCCGCCGGGGAAGAGGGCACTGCTCTACACTGCGGCACCCTGGTGATGGTGTCCTGTCTTTGAAAACCCTGCCCTGCCACCAGCTTGATCACTGGCTCGGCTTCTGGATGTCGCCTGCTCCCTGGCCTGGGGTGCAAGCAGCTTCAAAAGTCCCGCAGGCCCCAGACTTGTCCAGCTTCTAAGTCAAGCAGGAGTGACACCTCTACATGGTCCTCTCGTGACGGCACCGCCCCTTAAGCCCCAGGGGGCAGCGGTGCCCACGTCGGCCTGCAGCTCCGTCCACCCTGGCCTGCTGGCCTGGCCCTGCCCTGGCCCCCCACGCCTGCACCCGTGCCAGGGCCCACGCCAGGAGGCTGCAGGCCGGGCTGGGCTGGGGCTGCTGCCCATGGCTGGGTCCCGCCCCTGGCAGTTATTTGGCAGTGGGCCCGTCGGTGCTTCTCCCGTCCACTCTGTTTGGGCCCTCACAGGACTCCCCCCGGGCTCAGAGTCTCGCAGCCAGAGTCTGCCCCGCCCCGCCCAGCACGGTTCCCGTCCAGCCACGTCCAGGCCACTGGAGGTTCCCAAGAGTGTGGAGTTCACACACAGGATCGAGGGCTGCCATTCAGAGGTCCCCGCGCCTGCTGAGCGTCCAGGCTCAACAAGCAGCGTCTCTACCCAGAACGTCACTGCGGGGGTGGCTTTTAGCTAAGATACAGGAAAACGTTCTATGAATGTGCTTAAAATTCCAGCCCCATTGATTCATTGTCCTGATGATTTTCCTTGGCCCTGGAAGTTGTTTTGCCCTCTTTTGGGCAAACAACTCAAACTCCTAAGTAGGGTAAACGTCACTTTCCATTCACTCTATTTCCTTGGTTTCTGCTTCTGCACCAGCGAGGCACAATGTCCCTTTTATAAGTTTCTCCAGTGGCCCAGTGCTGCCAGCAAGAAAAATGATAGCCTCCCTCGTCACTAAATCCGAAAGTTTGGTCCCATGACCTTTGCTTGGAGACTGCATTTCTCACCGTGGCACCAAAAGGCCAGCAAGGTACTTTGATCCTCAAAAGCATTAAAAGAAAACAACACACTAAAAAACAAACAGCTCAGCTGGCCGGCCTCGGTGAAGGAAGTTTCTTTTCATGTGGTTTCCTGGCCCACGCATGCTGTGACAGGTCCGGGATGTCTCCAGCAGCAGAACACTGAGATTTGATGTTCCCCGGGCCGAAAGAATTCAGAGCCCACTGCAGGCCCTGCCCCCGCCTGGCGGCCACCCCACATCAGCCTCAGCCCCTCCGGGCCCACCCTTCAAGGTGATGCTCGCAGCACATCCAGGCGGCCATCCGAGGGGGCGGCCGGCCCTGGGTGTGCAGCCTTGATGTGGTGGGTGGCCCCCTGCTGGCCCCGTGCCTGTGGGGTTCCCCCGTGGCCCTCACTTACTGTCTGCCCCAGACCTCCTTCCCCAGGGACTGGTCCCTGCAGGAAATAGGTCTAGCTTCCTGAAGGGTCACGGGGAGTGGGAGGAGGAGCAGTGGGGAACAGGGAGGGCTGGGAAGCAGTGCTGCATTTCACCACAACTTAGAGTCCTGACTTGGGGGGGAATTTAAAGCACGTGTCTGAGTTCTGTAACAAGTAGTGGTGGTGGGATAGAAATGTAAACATGTTGCACTAAAATACTGGGGCACAGACTACACTGCCTTGACTCATACGTAAGAGTGCAGCCCCGAAGGGGAGCGAGGCTTTTGTCCCCCTTTGTAACAGACCCTGCCCTGCAGGTGTCTCTAGGTGGCCCGGGCCTGACAGGTGTGGGAAATTTTGCATCAGGTAATCGCCCCCTGAGGGCAGTAGAGCAGGAGTGGCGCCCAGGAGGCCAAGCAGTGCTTTCTTCCACCAAAGCTGACCTCCTGGAGTCTCGAGTATTTGAGGGGGCTCTCCCCAGGGGTCGTAGCCTACCTGAACAGGTGGAGGCATGAGTCAATGAGATGGGCGTTATTGGTGTTTTCCCCCTTGAATCCACATGCTCTTTGGACCTGGGGAAATTATATTCTGAGGGGACAGCTCTGCCACTCACTTGTGAGGAGCCAGAACATAAACTGGACAGGTGGATTAGCTATTTACTCTCAGGCCCTTAGCAAAGTTTGAATCAAAGGACCTTAAATTGGGACGCTGCGGCACAGGCCCCACAGGCCGTTGGCAATGGAGTTGGTGCCAAGTGGCCCCTCCTAGGAGACTGGGAAACTGCATTAGCGCAAACCAAACTCCAGCCTATGAAAGATGGGTTAGTAAAAGGCTGGGAGAGGAAGATCTTTCTAGACAAAAGAGATGGTGTGTGTGCACACCTCACTCCATGGGGGAAGGAAAGGTTATTTCCTCCTCAAATTGAGACGAGAGATAGAGGGGCTTCAAGAGACTGCTCGTGAAGTTGGCCATGCAGCCTGGACTTTGTGGGTTGGTGTTTGACTCTCATCCTAAGTTGTTGTGGGGTCTGTCATCTCGATGCCCGGCAGTACTGAGAAAGAAGGCTCCGTGGGCATCCGAGTGCTTTTCTTCAATGGCATGACCAAAATGCCCCTGCTTTTCCCATGAATCCATGGGAAGACAGTGGCCTGGAGGCATCTTGAAAGGAATTGGGCCTAAGAAAGGGATTCTAGTAGAGGGTGAAGACTCAGTAGAGGAGTGGAAGTCCCGAGGCCCAGCAACTGGCCTGCATCCCAGGAATTGCAGGTGGAGTTTCCCAGCCAGGGAATGTATGGGAAGATCCCAGCACGTGGTAAGAGGAAGGACTAGACATTGTGCACCTGCTACTCGGTAGGCCCACTGCTGGGTGACAGCTCCACGAAAGGCTGCCCTAACCCTAACCCCCTCTTTTTCGTGTCCTGGGGCTGCTGTAACAAAGTACCACTAACAGGGTGGCGTGATACAGCACACATTTATTGTCCCGCAGCTTGGGAGGCTAGAAGTCTAAAATCAAGGGGTTGGTGAGCTGTGCTCCCTCTGAAGCCTGGAGGGAAAAGCCTTCCTTGCCTCCCTCTGCCAACTTCTGGTGGGTGCTGGCACTCCCTGGTGCTCCTCGGCGCTCCTTGGTGTTCCTTGACTTGTAGCTACATCACTCCCTTCTCTGCTTCCACAGTCACACTGCATTCTCCCCTCTCCTTTTCTGTCTTGTCTCCCCTTCTTATAAGGACACAATTCATACTGGATCAGATTAATCAATTCCATCTGCAATGACCCTATTTTCAAATACAGTTACATTCACTGGGGGCTAGGGCTGCAACATGTCTTTTTGGGGGACACAGTTCAACCTATAACATAACTCAATTGTGGAAAGGGTCAGAAACAGGGATTGGTGAGGGAAGGTGGAGGAATAAAAGATCAAGAGCAGAGACTAAAAGGAAGAGCTGGCCACACCCACCCCCCTCCCTGTGGGCTTCCCACCTGAGCCTTTATCAATGAGATTTGGAGTTTTTAATTCTTATACATGTTTCAACATTTTAATTACTGAAATAAGATCATTCATGGGGCTAAAAGAGTTGAGAGATCTGCCTAATAGTTCATGTAGAGACACTGAAGACCTTTACTGGAGAAAGATGGGAAAGAACTTACCCATTCCCACAGCAATAGTCCTTCCTTTGAGCACCCCTCTTACCAAGGAAGGAGAAGGAAAGTGGTGGCCAGTTAAAATGAAAAAGGGAAAGATGTGTACCTGTTCTTGGCCCCAAGAGAGGGTGTCACTAAAGTGTATGTTATGTGTGTGCGTGTGTGTGTGTGTGTATGAACGCACATTCTATGGAGTTCGCAGCCTATCAGCACCATCCTCCAACTTCCCAAGAGGTGCACAGTCTACATAAGACTGGACCAGGAGGTGGGTGTGCATGTTCCTTACCTCTCATTGCCACTCCTCATCTCTTCTCCTTTTTTCCTCCCTAAAAACACACACCTTTGGATCCTATGTTTCTCATTCATCTATAAGCACACAGTTCATTACTAACTGCCTTTCTTTTTTTTTTTTTTTTGAACACTACTCCCATCACAATTGTTGTTGATTTTATTATCCCTACATTATCAGTTGAATTGTGTCTCCCAAAAAGACATGTTCAAGTCCTAACCCTGGCCCTGTGAATGCTTTGAGGATATGACTAGTCAAGATAAGGCCAAACTGGCTCAGGATGAACCCTAATCCAATATAACTGGTGTCCTTATTAGAAGAGGAAATTCAGGCACAAAAACAAACACAGAGAGGAGAAGACTCTGTGAAGATGGAGAGGAGGAAGGAGGCCACGTGGAGATGGAGGCAGGGATTGTGGTGGTGCACCTACAAGCCAAGGAGAAATTAGAAGAAACTAGAAGAGGCAAAGAAAGATTCCCCCAGAGATTTCAGAGGGAGTGTAGCCCTGCTGACACTTTAATTTTCAGAATTATAGTGTCCAGAACTGTGAGGAAAAAATTTCTATTTTTTAAGCCTCCTCATTTGTGGCACTTTGTTCAGCAGCCCTAAGAAACTAAGGCACTCTCAAATTATTAGTTTTCAAAGCATTATAAACATTACTCATCAAGACCTAAATATAAGAACCAGAACTATAAAACTTTTAAAGGAAAACATAGAAAAGCATCTTTAGGACCATGTGTTAGGCAACGGTTTCTTAAACTTTAATCCCAAAGCATGAGTAACAAAAGGAAAAATAGATAAAGGGACTGCATCAAAATTAAAGCCTTTTGTGCATCAAAGGACATCATAAAAGTAAAAAGGTAACAGTCAGAATGATAGAAAATACTTGGAAGCCACATATCTGATGAGGGTTTAGTATCTAGAGTATATAAATAACTTCTACAACTCCATAACAAAAAGACAAACGACCCAATTAGAAAATATTCAGAGGACTTGAACAGACATTTATCCAAAGAAGATAGACAAGTGACCAAAAAGCACATGAAAAGATGCTCAACATAATTAGCCACTAGGAAAATGCAAATCAAAGCCACAATGAACTACCATTTCACATCAACTGGGTGATAATAAAAAATGCAAAATTACAAGTGTGGGAGAGGAGGCAGAGAAATAGAAATCCTCATTCATTGTTGGTGGGAATGTAAAATGGTACAGCCACTGTGGAAGACAGTTTGGTGGTTTCTCAGAAAGATAAGTAGAGAAATACCATATGACCTGGAATATATACTTAAAAGAATTGAAAGCAGAGACTTGAACATATATTTGCACACCAATGTTCATAACAGCATTATTCACAATTGCCAAAAGAATTTAAGCAATCCAAGTGTCCATCAACTGATGAATGGATAGACAAATGCTGGTATATATACAATGGAATATTTTTCAGCTGTAAAAAAGGAATGAAGTTCTAACACACACAGTAACATGGAGGAACCTGGAAGACATCATATTGAGTAAAATAAGCCTGATACAAAAGGAGAGATATTGTGTGATCTCACTGTTATAAAATAACTAAAATAGGCAAATTCATAGAGTCAGAAACTAGAATAAAGTTTATCAATGGGGGTGGGAGTAGGGAATGGGGAGTTAATGTTTAAATTATAGAGTTTCTTCTTGGGGTGATGGAGAAGTTTTGGTATTGGATGAGAACATAATTAATAGCAATGTATCATATATTTGAATGTTGTTAAAATGTGGAAATTTTAGGTTGTATGTATGTTATTAGAATAAAAATATTTGAAAAATCCATAGAATGTATGATACAAACAGGGAACCCTAATATAAACCTTGGACTATAGTTTATAATACAATTATAATAATATTCTTTCACAAGTTTTAACAGATATACTACACTAATTCAAGTTGTTAATAATGGGGGAGGGGGAGTATAATTTGAGATCTCTGTATTTTCTGCATGATTTTTATGTAAGCTTACAACTTCTCTAATTAAAAAAGAAGGAATGAGGAAGAAAAGGGAAATAACTTGTCTCAAATGAAAAAAACAAAAAACAAACATGACTCATACAAATATAGAAGGAAGATATATCAAAGACATTAACTCATTAATGAGGAAATCAGTTAAGATGGTAAAGCTGATTCAAAAAGCAGTTTAATGTCCATGCGATAGCCAGGCCCTGAGCCTCAACAGACTTGCAACTCCTACCCTCTGGTTTATTGGACTTACCCCAGCCAGCTAACAGGGAGGTGAAGAAGGTCAACAACCACAGCAGGGAGCCAAGAGTGCCTACAACTGCAAACAGGAGAATTGCATCCATCATTCATGTGGAATATAAGCCCCTCTTGATAAAGAGATGGAGCAGACATAACCATCCCAGGGTCCGCAGAATGGAGGAATAGAGTATGGATTAGAGTGGACTTACTGATACTCTGTTCTGGAACTAATGTGATTTGTAATGGGAGTAAATGTAGCACTGAGATGGAGAAAGTGGCCACGGTAGCTGCTGAGGGTGGGGAGTGGGAAGAAGAGATGTGATGTGGGGGCATTTTCAGGACTTGGAGTTGTCCTAGGTGGTACTGCAGGGACAGTTACTAGACATTGTATGTCCTGCCATGGCCCACTGGGTGGACTGGGGGAGAGTGTAAACTATAATGTGGACCATTGACCATGTGGTGCAGCAGTGCTCAGAGATGTATTCACCAAATGCAATGAATGCCCCATGATGATGGAGGAGGTTGTTGTTATGGGAGGAGTGGAGTGAGGGGGGTGAGGGGGTATATGGGGACCTCATATTTTTTTGAATGTAGCATTAAAAAATAAAAAATAAAAATAAAAAAGACTGCAAGGCATAGAGGAAGAAAAAAAAAACAGTTTAAGGATCTGATCATTCCTATACATTTTGGGGGAAAAAAGGTAGAATATGATTGCTAGTTTAGATACAAAACTGGTTAATGTCCTACAGGGAAATAAAACTATAATCTTTGGGGTTACCCTTTATTGTACAGAAATCTAAAAGTTTACATATAATTTCACAGTGTCAAGGTTTTATTCAAATAATAATGAGAAAAGTCAGACACAGGTACTTTCTCTTAGATAACTACATAATCCATAAGTAACCCTGTAAAACAACACTCCCATATGACATTAAAAAGGCCTGCCACCCCTCTTCTCTTTATTTGTAAGTTTTGGAAATTTTATCCTGTCATTTGCCATAGATGGTTCCTTCTAACCCCTAGAACTCTCAGTTCCATGTCTTCATCTCCTCCAATGACCTTGTTCTCTATTGTACCTCAGCTTTACCTCTTCTACCCATTTCTTGACCCCTGCACCTTGTTGTAACTAATAGATCTGCACGCCTCCATCTCTATGATAAGCACCTCACCTTCCAACTTCCATTGCCAAGCTTTCTAGGTCACTTCCTGTAGTACCCTCACTCCAACACTTCCTTGTCGCTGCAGTAGGATGTATAACCCATTGACCCATTCCCTGCTCTTGTCTCTTGTCACCCACAGCCCCCCACACCCAGCGTAAATCTCATGATCCTCCATCAAAACCACTCCCTCTTGGAAGGTATCAGCTCCCCTGCTCCCACTCCCTTGCTGAAACCCCGAGCATGGATGGATGCAGCTCTTCTCCTACCTGGACCAGCCCCTGTGCAGCTGAACACAGCTGGTGACAAACTTTTCTGGCTCAGAATCTAGGATCACTCACCTCCCACTTCCCATGTCCCATTACATTCTGTCTTCCATTCTTAAATAAGGTCCAGGAAACTTTTTCCATAAAAGCCCAAGATGAAATGTTTTCAGCTTTGCAGCCATACTGTCTTTGTAACAACTACTCGATTCTGCGTTTCAGCAGAGAAGCAGTCAGACAAGATGGAAACGAGGAGGTACAGCCAGTAGTCTGCCAGCCCTTGTGACCCAGATAACGGAATCATTTGTTCTTTCTCCTCAAACTTCCATCGACCTTAGTCTCACTCTCATTTGAAGTCCTATCGCACTTAGAAAAGAGAAGCGCATCCATAAACTCCCACCCTGACTGCCCCTGTGTCATGACATCTATTTTCCCTCCCATTACTCTGGGTGGACCTAGGTGGGCCCACCACCCCTCAGTCAAGCACTATGCCCCTTTATCCCATCCCACTCCCCTAATCTAGAAAACTACTCCAGCAGCTGCGCTGTTTCTGTTTGTCATCATTTTCTCTCTCTACTGGCTTGTCCCTCTCCGAGTACAAACACAATTATATT
The DNA here is from genome assembly GCF_030445035.2 of Dasypus novemcinctus. Taxonomy (NCBI): domain Eukaryota; kingdom Metazoa; phylum Chordata; class Mammalia; order Cingulata; family Dasypodidae; genus Dasypus; species Dasypus novemcinctus. The sequence goes on along the minus strand of NC_080677.1, from coordinate 156,226,622 downwards.
TTTCCCAACAAAAATGTCCTTAACTTCACTTCTCCTTCTAGCTGTTATTCCATTTCTCACCTTCTTTGGTATCAAAAATCCTTAAAGAAGGAGTCAACCATTTCACTGCCCAGTTTCTGTCCTCTTGTTCTCCTGTCACACCTCCGCCATCACGCATTTGCCCCATCACTCCACCAAAACTGCTGTGCTCTGGATTCTCAGCCACCCCCATGTGGCTAAACCCAATGGCCAATTCTCAGTCCTCGGCCCCTCTAGCCCAGCTGACTGGCCCCTTCTGTGAAAAGCACCTTTTATTTTGTTTACTCAGCTTCTGGAATGTGGTACTCTTGGTTTACCTCCTACCCTTTGGCTCCTACTTCTCAGTCTCCTTTGTCAGTGAAAGGTCCAGGTCTATTTCTGCCACTGGACCTTTGCGCGTACTCCTCCTTTGTTTGGGATGTCCTTTCCCAGGTAGCCACAATGGTGTCCCCCACCCCCTACTATTGGAATGTCACATTTTTAAGTTTCCTGTGGCCACCTTGTCCAGAGTTGCAACCCTCACACCTGACACTTTATGTCCCCTTTCTCTGCTTCATTTAAAAACATTTTTAATTAATTTTTTATTTGTAAAGTAGCTTTAGATTACATAAACGTTACATAAAAAAATACAAAGGATTCCCATATGCCCCATTCCCTCTCCCTCTCACACTTTCCCACATCAAAAACAACCCTCATTAGTGTGATGCATTTGTTACAATTGATGAACACATATTGAAACATTGCTACTGACCATGGATTTACAATATAGTTTACACCCAGGACAACTAACAAGAAGATAATGATGGACAATGCCCATCCCAAAGAATAGAGAGTGTCTGCAACTGCAAGCAAGATAGTTCCACCCATTTGCCCCATGGGATCTAAGCTCCCTCTCATTTAGAAGCAGAGTGGGCATCACTATCCCAAAATCCTCAAGACTAAGAAATGAACAATGGACTAAAGTAGAGTTATTATTCTGCTATTGACATTAATATTCTAGCAATGGAGGAACTCTTATCATTTATATAAAGGACAAAGCCATATGAGTTTCTGAGGGATGGGACAGGGAAGAATAGGTGTGATATGGGGGCATTTTTGGGACATAGGACTTGTACTGCATGACATTGCAGTGACAGACACGGGCCATTACATATTTTGTCATGACTTGTTTGGTTTTTTACTTAACACTTCACTCCATCTAACATGCAACCTATCTTTTTGTATTTATGTGTCATGACTATCTTGTTTAGTGTCTGTCTCCAAAAATGTAAAATATTTACCTATCTCACAGTTTTGTGAAAATCCAATGGAGATCTTTGTAAAATCTAGAGAGAAGCTTCATTACTGCAGCTCCTGGTATATTGTGGGACCCTAACAAAGATCAAGGCAGCCAAATGGATTTTTAAATATTTACTTTTTCTTTTCAAAAAACTTAGGAAGTAAATGAATGCCTCTGTAAACTTTTAGGGTAGAATCATTCTTCTAGGGAGATGTAGAACTTCTTTTATTGTACCTTCAGATTCCTTCGGTCTTTAATATTCTCCCAGGCTTTCTTTTCAGACAAGCAAGCATAAGACTCCTTTCTGTTCAGACATTTTTGGGAACCAAAATATGATTCTCATAGCCTCTTTCCTTTTCCAAATCATGTTCTGGACAAGAAATTGGCTTCCAAATTATTCCGTGCAATTCTAGAGTCACTTGCTGTGGCTTCAAAAAAAAAAACTCTTTTCAATGCTCATAAACTCAGTCCATGGATATTTAAACTTCAGAAGAAAAATTTGATTCAAATTAACTATGTCTGTTTATATAACATGTCCTTCTAGGACTTGGTTTCTCTGACTTCTGAGTTTGTTTTGGGGTAGGGATACAGGCTCCTGGCTGGGTCCTCTACAGCAGGCATATTTTGTGGTGCCACTTTTATTGGCAGAAACTTTATTGTGCCAATCTAAAAGGCCTCATGACATTATTTTGAAAATAATCTTTAAAGGTGATCAATAATACAGGTCTGACTTTATGTACCTCACTCTTCCCCCTTGCCATCTAGCCATCCAGAAGTTCAATCATAAATTAAAAATAGTCCAGTGCTTTTTGTACTAGTATGAAGAGGAACTCAAGCAACAGGAAAGTCATACAAATGTTTGACTGCAGGAAAGAGAAGCAAACCTCTTTTCACTCAAACATCAAAATGAGCTCTGAGGGGCACAGCTCTCATGGAAAACAGAAAGAGTACGTTTGTGAGTGTGGAAGCAATCTCTGAAGGAGGTGGGCCGCCTGGCCTTCCCAGACTGAACTGGAAACTACACATTCCCATGTTTTAACCTGCTTGTTCCTGGTGTTAGAAGACATCTCTTGGAGTACTTGAAGATGTGGTGTGAGGGGGTCTACAGAAACACAAGCAACCAATCAATTCAGTGAAAGCACTCTTCACAATGGTGGTGTGAGATTTTGTTAGCGAGGCTTTTGGTTCACTGCATTTTTCAATTTTCACCTGACTGTGCCAACACTGATTTTCATGACATGTTCTAACAGTGATTTTATGATAAAGGAAGACTGTCTTTTGGTTAAGCCCTGTTAGAATTTACTGAAAGCTGTTTCATGAATTCTCAAAAAAGTTTTTCCTCGTCCCTTGTTACCAAATCAAAGATTACTAACATGTCATTTGTGAGTAACATGCTAACGTTCCAGATTCCAAAGATCACATGCATGTATCTCTTAGGATTCTTAATGAGCAACAGAAAGCAATACTGGCTAACTTAAAATACTAGGGAATTTATTATGAAGGTTGTGATGGAAAACTCATGTGTCAATTTGGCCAAGTGATGGTGTCCAGTTGTTTGTTCAAGCAAGCACTGGCCTGATTATTACTGTGAGGATATTTCATGAACTTAAATCATCTGTAATTTGACTGCATCTATGACTGATAACATCCTCAATCAACAGAGAAGATGGCTTTCAACAATGAGAGAAGTCTCGTCCAATCAGTTGAAGGCTTTATAAGGAGAAGTGATGATTTCAGTAGTCAAAAGGGAGAATTTCCATTTCTATTTCAACCAGGCAGGCTCTCCTGGGTAATTCAGAGAAAATATTTATCAGAGTTCCCTGCTTGTGATCTGCCCTATAGAATTCAGGCTTGCCCAATAGTCACATGAAACAATTCTTATAAAAATCTCAAAATATTTACAGATAACTCCTGTTGGTTCTGTTTCCCTAGAGAACCCTGACTAATACAGCTTTGGTAACAGAAATGATTCTTGAGAAACAGAATCTTAAGAATGAGATTTCTAAATTGGTTCAGGATTAGTTCTCTAATCTTATCAAGGCACTAATGACATGATTTCCAACAATCAAGATGGCACTGAGAGTCCATAGCATGAATGGGCAATAGAGATATACAAAACAACACCATTGGATATGGCTACTCAAATGCTTAAAAGAGGCAGGGCTCTGGGAGAGAGTGGTTTTGACTCCTTTACAGGGTTTTGTGGATTAAAAGTTATAATGATGTTGCCTGGTTTTTCCTAAATATGCTGGATACAGTTGTAAAAGAAAGGGATGAGCTCAAGGTTCCAACCTCCCAACTTGAATGCCCTGTGAAGTACATAAAAGTTTCTGCATGTGCCTTGAAAGAAAATTTTATTTTGTGTAGCCACAACTTAAGATTTTTGAATACCAGGTCCAGAGTCTTATTGTGTAAGTGGCTGAATTACAACCAAAATTAAATTCAACCTTGCAGTGTGTCTGCCATTAAAGTGAGGGCATCGAATGGAAAGGAATAGGATCCCAAAGACTGAAATGAGGGATAGGGGTTGATAATGATGGCAGTGAGGACCTTGAAAGCCTAGAGTCTGCTGGTTCCTGCCAGATAAACCTGTAGCGGTCTGCCCTGAGGAAGCAGCTACCCAGCCTCCAGCTTGCCTTGAGGAAACAGCTTCCTGAATTCCAGTCTGTCCTGGAATCTGCCAGCCAGTCTCCCTTGAAGATATTAGCCCCACTGTGCCTCAGAAACCATAACCACTTCCCCTGTGGAAATTGGCGTCACTCCTCTATCTGAAGAGATTAATTCTGTTTCACCAGAAGAATGCCCTGGTTTCACCAATGGAAGCCCTGAGAATGCCCTAGTTTTCACCAATGGAATGCCCTGAGCAGCTGGCTTGTAAGACATTTCTAATTCTTCCTGTGATCCTTTCTCACTATCCTGCTTTTCCTCCAGACCTATAACTAGACTGAAGTCCCAACAGACCCCAAAAGGTGAGGAACAAAGTATGACCCATGAGGAGGTACACTATACTCCATAAGAATTGCATAAGTTTTCTAGTTTATATAGACAGAAATCAGGGGAATTTGTGTGGGAATGGATATTAAGGGTGTGAGATAGTGGTGGGTGGAATATAAAGTTGGATCTGGATGAATTTATTGATATGGGTGCACCAAGCAGAGATTCTGCATTCAGTGTTGTAGCTTGCGGGGTTTGAAAGGGCTCAGAAAAGGCTCTAACAGTTTGTTTGGGTGGTTGGGTAAAATGTGGGCCAAAGGCAGTCAACATTATCTGAGGCCAAAATTCCAGAACGGCCATTGTAATCTGTAGATAAGGGTACATCCACAGGCTTAGCGCGTTTGGAATATTAGAGTATATTTATCATGTAAGACCTGCTCACCCACCTCAGAAATGTCCAGAGGACACACCTTTCAGTAGGACTGTGAGGAATAAATTTATGAGACTAACTCCACCTTCCCTGAAGAGCTCTGTGGACAATCTTCTCTGTAGATCAGATGTTATTGTGGGAACTGGGATCCTTAATCACAGTGGAGATGATCAGCTTTCAGGTTGGCAGAACCCAAGTGGCAGCACTTAATCACCAAAGACAAGGTGGGCATGGCACCACAATGGACAGCAGATTCAAAGCAGCAATCAAAATTGTCTGACTCGCAGAGACCTGTGACACTGGCTAGTAGATCATGGGGTACCTAGAAGTAAAATAGATGGGCAGTATACTACATTTTTACTTGATTCCTATAACCAGAAGGGTTCTAGGTCAAGTGAACAGGTATCTAATCTGAATTATAAAAACAGAGAATCGGGGAAACGGACTTTGGCCCAGTGGTTAGGGCGTCCATCTACCATATGGGAGGTCCGCGGTTCAAACCCCGGGCCTCCTTGACCCGTGTGGAGCTGGCCATGCGCAGCGCTGATGCGCGCAAGGAGTGCCGTGCCACGCAAGGGTGTCCCCCGCGTGGGGGAGCCCCACGCGCAAGGAGTGCGCCCGTGAGGAAAGCCGCCCAGCGTGAAAAGCAAGAGCAGCCTGCCCAGGAATGGCGCCGCCCACACTTCCCGTGCCGCTGACGACAACAGAAGCGGACAAAGAAACAAGACGCAGCAAATAGACACCAAGAACAGACAACCAGGGGAGGGGGGGGAAATTAAATAAATAAATCTTTAAAAAATAAAAAATAAAAAAAATAAATAAATAAAAACAGAGAATCATGACCCCTTAAACAATTTCCAGACTTGAGAGATTTTCCAGACCCCGAGCCCCTTGAATGAGGGGGAGGCCCGGTGCTCTTGGGGAAGGACCCTGTTACACTGCCAAAATTTATACTGCTAATCTTCTTCCCAGCCTTCCCCAAAGAGACCTATGGCTTCTTAGCAGGACACCTATGCATTGGGGAAAAGGAAGTGTGAAATGATCACACATTTTGGGGATTTTGAGACACTGGCTCCGAAGTGACATTAGTTCTAGGAGATTCAAAACATCATTGTGTTTCACCAGTCACAATAGGGGCTTACAGAGGTCACGGGATCAATGGAGTTTTATTTCAGGTCTCTCTCACAGTAGGTCCAGTGGATCCCCAGACCCATTCTGCAGTTATTTCACCAGTTCCAGAATGCATAATTGGAATAGACATACCCAGCAACAGGCAGAATCCCCACATTGGTTCCCTGATTTGTGGAATGAGGTCTACTCTGGTAGGAAAAGCCATGTGGAAGCCACTAGAACTGTCCCTAACTAGGAAAATAGTAAACCAAGAGCAAAAAAGCGTTCCTGGAAGGATTGCAGAGATCAGATCCACCATCAAGGATTTGAAGGATGCAGGGGTGGTGATTCCCACCACATCCCCATGCAATATTCCTATTTGCCCTATGTAGAAAACAAATGGAACTTGGAGGATGATAGTGGATTATTGTAACTTATCCAGGCAGTGACTTCAATTGCACCTGCTTTTCCAAATGTGTTATTTTGCTTGAGCAAATTAACACATCGCCTGGTACCTGATATGCAGCTATAGACCTGGCAAATGCTTTTTTCTAAATTGCTGTTAGTAAAGACCCAGAAACAATTTGCTTTTTGTTGGCAAGGCCAGCAATACACCTTCCTTGTCCTACCTAAGAGGTATATTAACTCTCCAGCCCTATGACTGACCAAAAAGAAGCACAACTCCTAGTTGGTTGACCTCTTTGGATTATGGAGACAACATATTCCTCATTTGGATGTGCTACTCTGGCCTATTTACCAAGTGACCCAAAAGCTGCTAGTTTTGAGTGGGTACTGGATAGAACAAGAAGAGGTTCTGCAACAACAAGAGCAGGCTGCTGTGACAGCTGCTCTGCCACTTGGACTTTATGATCCAGCAGATCCAATAATACTGGAAGTGTCAGTAGCAAATAGAGATACTATCTGGAGCCTCTGGCAGGCACCGCTGGAGAATCACAACACAGACCATTAGGATTTTGGAGCAAAGCCTTGCCATCCTCTGCTGATAACTACTCTTTTTTTGAGAAAAAGCTTTTTAACCTGTTACTGGGCCTTAGTAGGGACCAAATGCTTAACCATAGACCCCCAAGTTACCGTAAGTCCTGAGCTGCCTATCATGAGCTGAGTGTTGTCTGCCCCACCAAGCCATAATAGTGGACATGTACATCAGCATTCCATAGAAAATGGAAGTGGTTCCATTCAGGGCTCAAGCAGGTCCTGAAGGCATAAGTAAGTTACACGAGGAAGTAGACCAAATGCTCTTGGGCCCCACTCCTACCACTTTACCTTCTTTTTCGTGGCTTGCAGCTATAGTCTCTTGGGGGTGTTTCTTAAAATCATTTAAGTGAGGAAGAGAAACTTGGGCCTAGTTTACAGAGGGTTCTGCACGATACACAGGTACTGCCTGAAAGTGAACAGCTGCAGCACTGCAGCCCTTTTCTGGGACATCTCTGACAGTGGTGAGAGGAAATCCCTTCAGTGGGAAGAACTTTTAGCAGTGCACCTGGTTGTTCATTTTGCTTGGAACAAAAATGGCTGGAGGTGCATTTGTATACTGATTCATGAGCTGTTGCCAAAGGTTTAGCTGGATTGTCAGGGACTTGGAAGGAATGTGATTGGAAAATAGGTGACAAAGAGGTCTGGGGAAGATGTATGTGGATAGACTTTTCTGAATGGGCAAAAAACATGAAGATAATTGTATCCCATGTGAATGCTCACCAGAGGGAGGTTTCAGCAGAGGACAATTGAGTGTCCAATCTGCCAGGAGCAGAGACCAACACTCATTCCCCGAGGTGATCACCTGCTATTTGATGGCAAGTTGGTTACATTGGACCACATACATCATGGAAGGGGCAGATTTTATTTTATCTGGAATAGACACATGCTCTGGATATGGGTTTGCCTTCCTTGCATGGAATGCTTCTGCCAAAAATACCTTCTGAGGACTTACAGAATGCCTTACCCACTGTCATGGTATTCCACACAACATTGCTTCTGATCAAGGATCCCACTTCACAGCAAATGAAGTGTGGGAATACGCACATGCTCATGGAATTCACTGGTCTTACCATGTCCCTATTATTCTAAAGCAGCTGGATTGATAAAACTGTGGAATGCTTTTTGAAGACTCAATTACAGTGCCAGTTAGGGTATGGGGCAGTGTTCTCCAGGAGGCTTTGTATGCTCTTAATCAATCTCCACTGTATGGTGGTGTTTCTTCCATAGCCAGGATTCATGGGTCCAGGAGTCAAGGGGTGGAAATGGGAGTGGCACAAGTCATTATTACCTCTAGTGATCCACTAGAAAAATGGTTGCTTCCTGTCCCTGCAACCTTAAGTTCTACTTGTCTAATAGGTCTTAGTTCTAAAAGGAGGAGTGCTTTCACCAGAGACACAACAATAATTCCATTGAACTGGAAATTAAGATTTCCACCTGGTGGCTAAGGGCTCCTCATGACTCCGACTCAACAGGCAAGGAAGGGAATTACTATAGTGACTGGCTCAATTGATCAAGGGGAAATAAGACTGCAACTACAAAATGGAGTGTCCTGGAATACACGAGATCCCCAGGGGCATCTCTAAATACTACCACGCCCTGTGATTAAAGTCAATGGAAAACTGTAATAATCCAATATGGGCAGGAGTACCAATGGACCAGAAACTTCAGGAATGAAGGTTTGAATTCTCCCACTAGACAAAAAACCATGGCCAGCTGAAGTTCTTGGTGCTTGCTGAAGGTAAAAGGAATATGGAATGGGTAGTAGAAGAAAGTAGTTATAAATATGAGCTATGACCATGTGACCAGTTACAGAAATGAAAACTGTAATGATTATGAATTTTTCTTCCTTCTTTTGTATATTTATATATATATATATACACACACACATATACACACATTAAGCAAAAATATTTGTTCTCTTCCATATCTTATCCCCTCTTCATATGACATAAGTTGGATTAGCTTCATGTCATAGTATTTAAGTTATAAGATATCAAGATTAAGAGTGAATATTGCCCAAGGACTGGTACCCTTTTCTGGGGGGAAGTTTAGTGTGTTTCTGGTTGTACTCAGGAAACTTAAGTATTGTTAGATGAAAATATGACTTATCGTTTTCATTTAGCAATGGTCAAAGGAGATGTGTATGGCTAAGTTCATGTGTCAACCTGGCCAAGTTATGGTGACAGTAGTTTGGTCAAGCAAGCACTGGCCTGATTAGTACTGTGAGGATGTTTCATGGACTTAAATCATCAGTAGGTTGATTGCATCTATGGCTGATTGCACCTGCAACAGACTAAGGAAGGAGATTTACTTCACCCATGAGAGAAGTCTCATCCTATCAGTTGGATTTTTTAGAAGGGTAAGTGATAATTTCAGAAGTCAGAAGGGAGAATTTCCATCTCTACCTCAGTCAGCCAGCTTCTCCTGGTGAATTCATAGAAAACTTCACTGGAGTTTCCAGCTTACAGCCTGCTCTATGGAATTTTTACTTGCTCATTCTCATGGTCATATGAGAAAATTCTTGCACAAATCTCGTAATTTACAGCTATCTCCTGTCAGTTCTATTTCCCCAGAGAACCCTGACTAATACAAAGGTCCTGACCCTGGAATATACCAGAGGCTGAGGGACCAATGTCAAGAGCATGCAGAAACCAAGGGGACTCCTGAAGTATAAGAGAAAAGCAGAGCAACCACCTCAAGGTATTATACAAACAATTGGAGAGGGAGGCTATCTCTACAAGTCTTTTCCCACATCTCCCTTTATCCTTCTGCCAATCCCAATGTCCAAAGTCCTAGAAGACTTTGCTGGACCCTGAAACCTATGGGTATCAAGGGGGTGGGAGTGAGAGGGAGGATCTGGATCTTTCAGATTTTAACGGTGGCAGAAGCACTTTTCCATTAATATTCTACCAAATGTTGGATAGATGAATCCCAAAGAAAATCAGGGCAATGTTAGGAAAGAGAGTGGATGCAGGCAGCTGAAATACAATGCTTTCTGTTACTAACACCATAGGAACAAAACTTTGAGGATATAAGTCATCTATACACTTATGCACATCAATTTCTAAGTAATGTCCTACAAACAACACAGGGATTTTAAATACTCAGCGGTATTAATTATCTACTGCTTGTAATGAAAACACCCCAAAACACCATGGCTTACAGACACACACATTAATTATCTCAGTTTCTGTGAGTCAGTAATCCAGGTATGCTTGATTGGGTTCTCTGCTCAGTGTCTTAGCCAAGGTGTCAGCCAGGGCTCCAGTCTCATCTGAAGCCTTGACTGGGGAAGGATCTGCTCTAAGTTCACTTACATGGGTGTTGGCAGGATTCGGTTCCTCAGGGGTTGAAGGAAAAGCAGCCTTCAATCCTTGCTGGACATTAGCCATTCCTTGCCACATGACCCTTCTAATATGGCAACTTGCTTTATTCAAGCCAACAGGAGACAATCTGCTGGCAAGACAGAAGTCGCAATCTTTTGTAACCTCATCATGGAAATGACAGCCCCCCAATGATGTCATATTCTATTGGTTAGAAGCAAGTTACTGAAGGAGAGTGGATTACACAAGGGTGTGAAAACCAGGAGGCAGGGCATTTGGAGGCCATAATGAAAGCCGCCTACCACATTAACAAACTGATGACATTATCTTAAATTGCAGCAAGCATATTTATTTCTTCTCTTTCCAAATTGACTAATTGTTCTGGGTTTATATAGACAGCATAGGTGCCGATATTACATCAACAAGAGGACCCAGGAGATGATTTCCAACAGTAGGAACATGTAGCTCCAGGAAAGATAAAATGATATCATACCAGAACACTGATCTCACTCAGAGTCCCCACCTCTGCTGATGTCTGCCCCAGAAGATGAGGCCTCCAGAACCACCAAGGTGTTAAGAATGCAGAGCTTCTGAGGCCCTGTGACACCTGGGTCCTCCCTGGACCCCAAGTCCAGCAGTTCCGGATGAGTCTCCCATCCCTTCCATGCTTGCCCAAGTAAAACAGAAGCTCCTTTGGTCATATCATTCCTTGTTGTAGTGGTCTGAAGCTCTATGTATCCCCTGAAAAGCATATCTTTAAAGTAAATCCATTCCTGTGGGTGTGCACCCATTATAAGTAGGATCCTACTTCATGCAGAATGGGTCTTAATCCTCTTACCAGAGTACTTTATGAACGAGATGAATACAGAGAGAGAGAGCGCCTCGGAAACAAGTTGCAAGCAATGAAACCTGGAAGAGAAGGGAGAGACCAGCAGAGAAGGAAGCAAGGATCACTGGCAGCTAGGCTTTGGGAAGGCAGCATCGCCTTGATGACGCCATGAGGTGGACTTTTTTCTCAGCCTCAAATCTTGAAGTTCGTAAGCTGGTAAATTCATACTTTTAAAAGCCAATCCATTTTACAGTAACTGTTTTCAGCAACCTAGCAAACAAACCACTGCTGTCTATTTATATTCACGCTAGTCTGTTCTTCCTCTCCCCTTCCCTAACCTCTGTCCATTCCCACCTCCTGCATCTTTCTCTTATCTTTGTGAATTTAAGCTCCCTGAGAGACAATTATTCCCAGATAGTTATTGTGTCGGAAGAATGCTCTTCTGTCACTGGACCAGGTCATCCTGCTGCCCTCAGCTGCATTATCACTGCTGCAGGGAAGCTTTTCAAGGCATGTGGGGCTAGTTATGTTTTCAGGTCTACATACATAGACACGCTGCACACTAGAGTTTTTCTCAAACCACGCGTTACAACTTAAATAGTTACTTTGGTCATTTTTTTTTTGGTTTAATGAGTGCCTGCCTAGACTGTAAACTCCACAAAAGCAGGAACCATCTACTTCTTATTGTTCCATGTAGCATCATCCAGTACAGTGGCCTCCGAGAAGAGAATGTGGGTAGAGTATCGTGTTCTTTATTTTATCAAACATTTTAAAGTGTTCTATCTCTAGTTTTGCATTTAATGGAGTCTGTCTCTTTTCTTTTCAGCCCAGCAGACATCAAGTGCAAAATGAGTGTGTGGTGGCTGGCAGTAACTGTAGTTGGACGTAGCGGTCACGGTCAGGTTCTCACCAACATCCTCCCTTGCCTCCTGGTGGCTGCTCAACCAGGCTCTTGCTCCAACAGGAATTTCCACTTTCAGCGATGTGTTCTCCACTGCGTCTTTGTCCTGAGCATGTAACGTGAGCCAATCGTACCCAAATTCAACACACCAACAACCTTCTCAATTCTGTGTCCCCTTATCTTTCATCTTTATTTCTGTACCAAAATTCTTGAAAGCATCTGTCTTTGTCCTTATTACTCTAATGAAATTGCTTTTACTGCTTCCTGGGTGGGGCAGCCTTTCCTAAGCCATAAATAGTTTCCGATAGCACTCCCCAGGGGAGTGATTGCCAACTCTCCTTTCCACCAGCCTCACTCAGGTTATTCTTCCCTGGACAAAGATTTGCTCCCAAGCGATGGCTCTCTTAATGGAGAAACCTAGGAGCAGCTGAAGTCTTTTGATGACAGCTTGGTGATTCTTCACCAAGTCCCCAATGTGCAGTATACACCATCAGGTTGTTACTTTTTAAAAAGTCACTTCTCCTTCTTGCCAAGAAAGCTCTTTATATTTACTTGAGCTTAGATTTGTGTGTGTCTTTGTGTCTTGTCAGTCTGTGTATGTTTGTGTGTGTCTTGTATGTTTGTGTGTGTGCATCTGCATGTGTCTCTGTGTGTTGTGTTGGTATGTGCCAGTGTGTCTGTGTGTGCTGATGTGCTGTGTGTCTGTATACGTCTGTGTATGTCTGCATGTGTGTCTCTGTGTGTCTGTCATGTGGCTTGTGTATCTGTGTGTCTCCATGTGTCTGTGTGTGTCTTGTGTGTGTGTGTATCTGTGTGTCTGTGTGTGTCTGCATGTGTCTTGTGTTTGTATATGTTTGTGTGTGCCTTGTATGTCTCTGCGTGTGCATCTGCATGTGTCTGTGTGTGTCTGGTGTGTTGGTGTGTCTGTGTTTGTGTTTGTATATGTCTATGTGTGTCTATATGTGTCTCTGTGCATGTGTCTTGTGTGTCTGTGTGTCTGCATGTGTGTGTGTCTGTGTGTGTCTTGTGTGTTAGTGTGTTAGTGTTTCTGTGTGTGTCTGTACGTGTGTGCCTGTGTGTCTGTGTGTGTTTTGTGTGTCTGTGCATCTGTGCATGTGTCTGTGCATCTTGTACGTCTGTATATGTCTGCATGTGTCTGTGTGTGTGTTGAGAGGGGAAGCAGGCACAGACAGAAGCAAGGGGCCGGCCTATGGTGAAAAATCCACCCAGCTTCTCCCCAGATCAGTCCCACATGGATCCCTGGGAAATCGTTGAACCCGCAAAAACCCAGCTTCGCGTGTTGCTGTGGGTCCATGAGGCAGGAGAAGGAGAGCGTTCTCCTCAGGAGGGAGCAAGCTTCTCTTCCTCCCAGTCGCCGTCACAGGAGAGGACGGGGCATCCTCCTGGGTGACAGATTTCCCAGCCCCACCTGAGGTTTGGGGATGCACTGCCCACCCCTTTGTGGACACAGAGGCCCTCGCAAGCACCTGCTTAGGCTGTCCCTCCCTACCCCTTGACCTCTCCTCCTTATGGCCATCTGAGCCCCCCTTAGGGTCTTGCCCAGCCATCCTGGCTGCGCTCTTCTCGCCGTGAACTCGCCTGCACGCAGGTCAGCGCCCACCCTTCTGTGTCCTTTCAATGAGTTTTTGTCCCCAGTCAGACAGTGAGCCCTTTGCGCAGACGCCCTGGACCTGTTTTCCTTTTCCACCTTCCATCCCGGTGCTCTGTGCTGAACTCGGGCGGGGTTTAATGAAGCTCTGCTGATGGACTAGCTGTGCCTGCTACCTGGTCCTGTGGAGAGAGCGGAAGTGCCTCGCCGAGACCTTACTGCCCACTTCGGGGATGACCCCGACTAGGCAGGGACTGGGGCAGCCGGGGGTGGCTTCCCCACAAGCCTCCCCCCTGCCAAGGTCGAGGATCCTTCCCCGATTCCTTTGCTCTCTCTCCTGCCTTGGGGTCCCCGGTTCATCTCTTTTCGTCCTGGCTCTTCTCAGATGAAGATTCCCTCTCCCACGTCTCCAGACCCACATGGCCTCTGCACTCGGGCCGCCCCACTCTCCCTTCACCTGCCCTCACCTTCTAGGGCCACAAGCTCCCCCTCACCTGGACTGGGAGCGAGGCCGTGGCCCCACTCTGGGGACTTGGCCCTGACAGTGAACGAGTGTCCGGGTTGGCCCTGAGCATGTGGGAGCCGGCCCTGAGCATGTGGGAGCCGGACCTGAGCTGGCTTCCCCAAGCTCTACTGACCCTGGTCCGTGGGCTGCTCATCAGATCACATCCTGGGCCCTGCTCCTCGCGGTCTGGGATCAGCGGCCAGCATTCGTGTGGGGAACAAGCGCATCTTCTCACGAAGGTTTGGGGACGCCGGCTTAGATGACGCTGAAGTCTCTTCCAGCTCTGACACGGACCTGTTCCAGGCACCTTCCAACTGGGCTTCCAGGGAGCAGTCGCTGTAGATGACCTTGAATTTTGCGGTCTTGGTACACCCGGTGAACTTATTAGCAGCATGTTTTCCTTCAAATCATACTGCATTGAAGAAACAAACACCTTCTTTAGTCTACCATCTGTGAAAATCACTGTTTTGAGGTGGCCTCGTTCCCTCGGATACATTAATGTGAATAAATTAAAATATGCACCCTCATCTCAACTAAAGTGATTTCAATACCTCCCCCTCCTCCCACATGGGCTGCGCTTTGGCGGCACTGCTTAAAGGACCAAAGTCAGGAGACCTATGGAGGAACCAGGCACGCTGTTTCCAGACCTGGGTGGTGGCAAGCAGGTCTTGGTTTTACAATTCTTTAAAGAGTAACTAGTCTTTAACCTGTGTTTTATATACTCCTTCACTTAGCTCTGGTTCCATAAAGAAAAGTAAAAGAAGGTAAAGAGTTTAAAAAAAAAAAAGAAAAAGCAAAACACCAACTTGTTCTAGGAACAGTTCCTTGAGTTGGAGTCTCCTGATTTTCCTGTTGCCATGGCACGGCCCCAGCCTTGCAACCCCCGGGGTGCGGTGGGGGGCCTGGCCCGGGAGGGGTGAGGTCTGGGCAGTCTCCAGACTTTGTGCTCCAGGTTTCTGATCCTTATCTCTGGAATTAAGTTGCTGCATGTGAATGAAGCAGACACAGCAAAGCTCTGTTTGCTCACAGTGGCTGGCTGAGCTCTGGGGCTGTACCTCTTATGTACTCTGGGGAAGGAAGCATGTGTCTGCAGCGTTTCACACCAGTGCTCCCGCATGCTCCATCCCTGCCACCTTCCACCTTCCTCTCTCTCTCCTTCTCTCTCTTTCCCTCTCTCACACATGCTTGCACGCACATGTCTGCTTTTAGAAGGGATCCCAGGTCAGGACGGCCGGATGCCTTAAAAGCACAGGCTTATCACCCCTCCATCGGGCGCCCTTGAAAGGGGAGTTCTCCAGGAAACTGCTTCCTTTGTGGCAGCTGCTGAACCTCATGAATCAAGCCAATAAACTCTTTTGACAACATCTGCTTCTTTTAGTCTTCCCTCTTTCCACTCCCAGACCCAATCCAAAATTCTCGGACACCCTACCTTCTGTGAGGGCAGGCAGCCCCTGGAGCTAGTCAGGGCGCCATCCATTCTTTAGCAAAATCGGTAGGTGGAGGCCTGGGTGGGGCCTGGGGCGGGGGCGGGCATCAAGTTCTGCCCTCCAACTGATGCTTCCAGGATGGTCTTCGCAGGGCCAGTGAGGTCCCTCTCGGAGGAGACCACCCACGTGGGGCACACCTGGCAGGGACCTCTGCCTCCAGATACGTCCTCCCGTTGTGTGGTCACAACGCCCCACATCCAACCACTGATTCTCTCGAGCCTTGAAAGTAATTTAGTCCTTAGGAATTTTCTAGAAAGAGCCCACTCTCCAGAGAAATGTAGTTATACCTCAACTTAAAGCCTCGCGTAGTGACTCAGTACCTGGCTAAGTCACGGGGTTTAAGGGGTTGGGTGGCCCGGGACAGTGGAGCTCAGGAAAGAAGGGTTACGGGGAGGGAAGATTGGGGCACAGAGGACCTTTCCAGCTCCCCCCCTTGACTAAGCTGGCTTAGGAGGGAGCACAACAGCCTCACCACGAAGGGGCTGTGTGAGGATGGCCTGTCATCTGGGGAGAGAAGTAGCAGCTAACGTCCCAAGCTTTAGAGCCTGCCTTTATGTTAGACGTGGTAAACATGCAAAAGTCTGTCACAATATGACCCGCTGATTCCTTGATTTCTCTCAGTGCTGGGACCGTCTTTCCACACAGATTAAGAGATAAATACTATATGGTCATTTTTTAAATACATTTTTTATTTACTTTTTTTTTTTGGTAGGACACTCCTTTTATTTATTTATTTTTTCTTTATTTTCTTTTAAGTGTTACATTAAAAAAAATATGAGGTCCCCATATATCCCCCACTCCCCATACCCCACTCCTCCCACATCAGCAACCTCTTCCATCATCGTGGCACATTCACTGCACCTGGTGAATACATTTTGGAGCGCTGCTGCACCGCATGGACAGTGGTCTACGTTGTAGTCTACAGTCTCCCCCGGTCCACCCAGTGGGCCATGGCAGGACATACAATGTCCAGCATCTGTCCCTGCAGCACCACCCAGGACAACTCCAAATCCTGAAAATGCCCCACATCATATCTCTTCTTCCCTCTCCCTACCATCAGCATTTACTTTTTAAAAGATACATAGATTACATAGAATGTTATTTTAAAAAATATAGGGGAGGGCTTTGTATTCCAGAGGGGGCTTACAGACTAGTATGGAAAAGACAGGGATATGGAAAAAAAGAAGGGGGGGTGGGAAGCACATCTTAACTCAAGGTTCAAACTCATCTATTCCATGATCAAGATAGAGATGCCCCAAGGGGTCAGAGGAGGGAACTGCGCCTTCTACCCAGGAAGGGGGGTGGGGTGGCAGGGAGCTCTCAGGGCGACTTCAGGAGAATGTGGTGATTGAGATGAACTCTGATGAACTTGTGGTGATGATATCTGTCATCCATTTTTGCTGCCACCCTCCCATCCATCCATTCATCTGTCCATCCATCCATCCATCCATCCATGCAGCCATCCATCCAGCTATCCATATCTATCTACCTATCAAATCTATCTATCTATCTATCTGTCTATCTATCCAGCCAGTCATGTCTCTATCTATCCATCTGTCTACCTACCTCTCTACCTACCTACCTACCTATCTGAGCAATACTGGTTTGTCCATTCCTCACTCCCTAAATTCAGTATCTTCCCACTGAATACAATTTTAAGACCTGCCTTTAGTATACAAGGTCTCCTGTCTCCATTTGGCTCTGGCTTCTGGATGCCCATTCAATTCTTTTTTTTTTTAAGATTTATTTATCCCCCCCCCCCCCCCGCCTCCCATTGTCTGCTCTCTGTGTCCATTCACTGTGTGTTCTGCTGTATCTGCTTTTATTCTCATCAGGTGACACTGGGGATCTGTCTCTTTTTGTTGCATCATCTTGCTGCATCAACTCTCCGTGTGTGTGGCACCAATTTTGGGCAGGCTGCGGTTTTGTGTGGAGCAGCTCTCCTTGCACAGGGGCCACTTGTTGCAACGGGAGCACCCTGATGCGGGGGCATCCCTGTGTGGGCCGGCACTCTTTGCACATAGCAGCACTGTGCATGGGCCAGTCACCACATAAGCCAGGAGGCCCTGGATATCGAACCCTTGGACCTTCCCTATGGTAGGCAGACTCTCTATCTGTTGAGCCACATCTGCTTCCCCCCCATTCAATTCTGATCTCCAATATTTTTCTCCTGTCTAGCACTCCAAGCAAATGAACCCTCTGTCTTTAGCTATGTTCTGTATTCTCTGATACATATGCCTAGGGTCACCCTGTTTTCATTCCCTTTTAGAGTCACTCCACATCTCTGATTTGCCAAGAATCCTCCCCATCCTTCACAAACTAGCTCATAGACACCTCCACCTTGAAGCCTGCCCCCAAATCCCCAGCTAATAGAATTTAGTTGTTCATGTGATATATGTTTTCCTTCCCAGACAAAAGCTCTGTGAGAGAAGGGATTGTGTTTTGCTGCTTTAAGATAGTCTTGTAACCTGCACAACGCTTGACGCCTAGCATTAAAATGCATTTGCTGAGCTGAATAGGAGAGCTTCCCCCAAATTGGGCCGTCATAAGCTTAGATGACAATACTGAAGAAGAATTTTTTATCAGGTTCTCATTTGGCCCTCCTCACTGAGTGCACAGCTCCTGGAGTAGAAGACACTGCCAGGGTGAGAGGTTCCTTGAGAAGTTGGTGAGTGACAGTTGTTGGTGTAAGGCTAGAGTCTCAGCTGTGGGAATCCATACTTCAGGTGTGCCGAATGCTGGTGGGGCAGGTTATCAGATCCAGACTGAGAAAAAGAAGAAAGAAAGGGAAGAGTCCCTGTCGTTGACTTTGGGTAGGCCCTGCCATGGTCCACCTTATCAGGACGCCTCACTTGTCCGGAAGCTCTATGACATCAGGAAATTGCATCTCTGTAGCTCCTGCCACATCCCTAGCCAGCAGAATACCAATTTTGTGATGAGCAATTAACTCATGTGTATTGACTACATGAGTGGGCTTGAAATATGAAGTAAATCCAGAGGCATGGAAGCTGATTGAACTCCCAAGATTGTCAGAACATATCTGCATAGGACAGGCTGGCTACAGCAATGACTAAGTTATTCAAACCATAGAGATCTTGACTTATGTTCACTGACATGGGGCTTCAGTCAACATTTCCCCTAATGATGTAATACTCCAGTTCAGCAAACAAAAATGAAAACAATAATATCCACGGTGTAAGGGCCTTTCTTCTTTGTCTTCGCTCATCTAGCTACCTGCAGGAGGAGGCTCTGAAGTTTGGAGGGTTCCTGATGCTGATATAGTGGTACATTTTAGCACCGACTGAGTAGTATCCACCTTTTGCTAATGCCCTTATATTAACTACAAAGTAGTTAATAAGCTAAGGCCAGATTCTTGGAGCCTGGAGAAGGTAACAGGCTTGGAGTGGAAGTGGACTTTGGGCTCAAAGAGGTAACATGATACACTGGGGAGAGTACAACTGATTTAAAGCTGGGAAGCAACCATCAGTGTTCTACATGGGAATTTTTAAATGGAATGAACCGAAGCCAGGAGACAGTGCAGTCCATGTGGTCCCAGGGTTGATAGGAAGCAGAAAGGAGATCCAAGATCAGGTTGGAAGATATTTTGAGTGGAGATACACATCCCAGTGTGATAATGGAAACAAAAAAGAAGGTAGATTTTGGAGGAATGAGCTCATACTGTGTTTGGACTTCACCTCCTGGTTGAGATGGACAATGTGTGTCAGGAGAGACCCAGGAGTGAGCAGCTTAGTGGCATGACACTAATCACTTGGGTGGAGCTGCCAAGACTTTCTAGAACATTGTATGGATCACAGATGTACTTTGTGAGGTGCTCCTAAGCATCTTGCACTGCTCTTTGATTGAAAGAATCCCATCTGAATGGCAGCTGCTTCTCCAGATATGAGCAAGAATGAGCAAGCAGTTTCAACTCAGAGTGGCCTCAGTCCAGGTGCTAATACTGAACCAAGAATTAGGTGTAGGGGAACAAATCAGGAGGGCACCAAGTGCATAGGTTATTTTCTCTTGGCTATATCTTCAATGCTCTTTTAGACAATGGTGATAAGACAAAGTCAACATTCCTAGGATTTACTCTCTATAAGTGAAACAGGCAATAAGTAAGCAATGTATAAATATATTTATATAGTCTCCCCAAGGAACACCTGCATCTGATTGGAGCTAGATAGTGTTTCTGTCTCTGCTCCACCTGGACCCTCCTTGTCATGATTACTTCTTCATGATTTGGGGAAAATTCCAAACAATCTCCCTGACTTACAGCAGGGAAAACTTGGTGCAATATAAATATTGTGTATATATAGAATGACGTGTAAATATTTTATAGACTCTAAAGTAAATAATGTATATATTTGAAATGTCAGTGTAAATATTTTATAGACAACTGTACCACTGGCAAGTGTAGAGTCTGGTATGCTGGGAACTTTGCATGGGACTAATGGCAGGGCGGGGGAAGGTCAAAGAAATCAGGATTAGAATAACCTGTTCATGATGCATCAGAAAGCATTATTTTCTCTCTCTGCCTGGCTACTGCTTTGAACACCAGCCTTCCACATTCACATGTTCCCATATGAACTATCGACAGAACCCAGGACCTACTCCTCTCACCAGAGAGATTGCTAGAAAGAGAACAGAAATGGATGAAGAGTAGCATATAAGGTAATGACTAGATAAAAGTATGTTTATTTATTTGTTTATTGTCTGTTTCACCTACAGAATATAAATCCCAAGAAGGTTAATTTTGTCTGTCTTGTTTATCACTATTGTTTAAAACAGCACCTGAGATATAAGAAGCATTCAAAAAAACATTAATAAATGGTGGGGTTTGATGTCAAACTGTAGAGTGATTCCACTATACAAATTTCAAACAACTGCAGTGCCCAAGGTGTCAACACTCTCAACCCATAAGTCACGAAAGCCTTGATCATGAATTTATTCAAGAAGACTTTAAGAACTAGCTGCGGTTAGTTTCATGAGGGGAAGTTGTTGCTGTTTAGTGGGAAAAAAGAGAAGGTATCTTGGATCATAGGGCCCCAGGCCAGGGGGCCCATCTAGTGGAGGGCTGTCAAAAAGGTTGTGGTTGAAGGAAGTTGTATGCTAACAACCTCATGTTCTTAGTGCTAATCCATATGCCTGGGGGTGTGAACCCATCGTAAATAAGATTTTTTATAGATGTTATTTTTAGTTAAGGAATGGCCCAACTGAATTAGGGTGGGCCTTACTCTGGATTACTGGAGGGCTTCTAAGAAGAAAGCCTCAGGGGAGAAGCCAAAGTCAGTGGAAACTGGAAGAACAGACACAGAAAAGAGAGGACATCACTATGCAAAGGGAGGCAGAGACACAAGCCCAGGAGCCCCAAGGATAGTGCCAAGCCAGCCCAAGGATGCTAGTCTTTGGGGAGAAAGCATGACCTTGCCAGTACCTTGATTTTGGACTTCTAGCCTCAAAACTGAGCCAATAAATGCATGTTGTTTATGCCAACCTACTGAGTGGTATTTGTCATTGCAGCCTGGCAAACTGAGATAGAGTAGAGAGGCACACTGCAGGTGGGCAGAGCAGAGGAAGAAAAGACCAAGCAGAAGATTGGAGGGAAATGGGAAGAGACTCTTCACAAGCATGACCACAAGTAAGTGTTTCAAAACTAAGTGTAACCAATTATTAGCTTTTCTAGACCTTGTTATCCAGAAATTTTTACTCATTCCAGAATACCATTAGCAAGAGCACTAATAGCAAGCACTTATAGAGTACTTTCTGCCTCCCAGACACTGTTCAAATCACTTTGCATGCATTACTTTATTTAATCCTTAAAACAATGCCACGAGCAGCAGAAAATAGAGGTGAAATAAAAATTCAGAAAATTACATGAAATTATCTGGGAATTTCAATTAATTGTTTCCCTTGCCCAAGAGTGTCAAATATTTTTGGCAACTGCGGATGAATCACAGTGCTCTATCTGGATTCTGCCTTTTCCTTATTGTGAAGATCCAGAACCCAAGGAAGGGAAAGTATCTGTCAGGAAGCCAGAATCTGTTTGGGGACAGGTCTCATCTGTCACAAAGTCACAGACTCTGAGAAACAGAGAGGTCCCCAGAGAGCCCAGTCCTACATCTCCACCCGGCCGATGTGTGAGCAGAGTCACTCCAGGGAACGGCCACCATGTGGCTCAAGTTCCTCAGCTGGTTCATGGCATGTGAAACCATGTGATACACTTTACTACAGACATAACCGAGTTCTTGGCAGGCTTCAGAGGCTGAGAAGATCACCTGGCATGGTTCAGTGGAGAGATGTTTGGTACAAAAGGGGCAAGAAAAGGGAGAAAGAGAGAAAACAGAACATTTCAGATACTTCTGTCAGAGCAAGACAAGACAATTGTACCATCAATTCCAAATTTTTTGAAGGTCTGGTTCTTCTGCCAATTTAAAACCAAATCCTAACTTCTCTGCTCCAGGGCACCAACAGGGGTCTGTGCTGCCCATGTTTTTACACCCAACAGATGGCACTTTCATTTCAGATCCTGCCCAGGGATGGTTCTGCAACACCCTTCAGACCGTAGTGTGCCGAAGGCCCAGATCACAGTGCTGCTCACTTTCTCTGTAGCTTCTGACTTCTGTAGATGGGGCCACATGGGAGCTGACCTCACTGTTGGGAGGTAGGGAGAAGGGTCCTTATAGAACAATGAGTCACTGTTCTCAATGCCAGAGAAAGAGATGGGACCCTCCAGAGGTCTGAGCTTATGTGTCAAGACTTTCTCCAAAGCTGGAGGTTGAGGGAAAGGGCATGACATGCCCCATTCCTTCTGGCACTATCAGGTCCTCAAGGTCCCTGGTCCAGTAGGACAAGTCTTAACACATTTCTTTTCCTTCTACATTTATTGCAATTGCTCCTGACCATGCAGTAGAATCACCTTGATGCACAAGCAAATCATTCATTCTCAAGATTCTAACTCAGGAGACCTGGGTGCCAAGTGGCCCTGAGAATACCAAGGCTGGAACAGGTGTGGGGTTGGGAAGCTAAAGCAGACCAACATCCTGAGTCCTCAGAGAAACACCATGTTCTGTTTCACTTGTAGGCCAACACATTCCAGTGAAACTTTCTGTACCATGACCGTGAATACAAAGGGTTAGGTTTTTTCTTGTTTCCATTTTTTTGTTTTGGATGGCTTTTCTTGGTTTTGTTTGCTTTACTCTCAGGCAGAAAAGTCAAGGAACAAGATGATTCCCTTTAGCTTCATTTGGATAAATAAATATCAGATGAGTGATAACTATTTACTAGATTTATGTTGGCTCTGCGAATTGAGGGATGAATAAAGCATAAATTCAACACGTACTATGTGGTAAACACTAGATAAAATGTGTGTATAGGGAGTAGGTGGAGCAAGAACAAGGGGTTCCCAATTAAGACAGAGGGCAGAAAGAAGGTATCTGGAGAAGGTGACACCACTATTACAGTTGATGGCTTTACTGCATTTGTACTTTTAACCTGTACCACATCTTACAGATAATGCAGCACAACATGATTTAAATAAAGCTGGGTTCAAATGACAAATCTGCCACTTACTATTTGTATTCGTCAGGGTAAGCTATCTGCTATAACAAACAGCCCCCAGATCTCAATGGCTTGCTATAGTCAATGCTAGTTTCTTTCTCCTTTGATAGTCCGTTGCAAGTCAGTAGGGCACTTCTCCACATGGTCATTTGTGTTTCTTCTACGACTCCTTCTACTCTAGCTCTTTGAATGTTCCTTGTCCTCCTCTCTACTCAGAGGATGGGGAAAGAGGGTGATGGTGGAGAAGATGGACTTCCTTTTAATCCACATCAGCCCAGAAATGGTCCACATCATTTTTGTTCACTTTCCAATGGGGAGAACAAGTCACGTGGCCCACCTAGATGCAAGGAGCCTGGGAGATGCAGTCTAGCTGTGGGCCCTGGGAGAAGAGGATATGGGTGAGTGTTAGCTGTCTTTGCCACACTGACAAAGTCCCATCAGTCAAGCCACTAAAGCTCTGTGAATTCTGGAGGCTGCTGCCGTGGTGGAGACCACAGCTTCCATCTGTTGGGCCAAAAAAGAATTTATGTTCTTGGCACTTGCAGGCTTCTTTAGTTACCTGGGAGCATTTCAATCATATGCCATCACAGACTCCATCAGTCAACTGGGCAATAAGTATATCGCAAGGTACTGTGCTGGCATGGAGAAGCAGCTGACAACCAGAGAGGCTCGGTCCCCAGGCCTGTAGAGATGAACCCACAGCTCATTGCAGAAGAGAAAATACCGTGTTGTATAGTGTCCTTGGTGTTCTAATTGTGGGAAATCCTTTATAGTGTCTTCTGTGTATATCAAGAGGACATAAAGTATTTACACTCTTTCTTAACACAAATTAAACAGGTGTCACATGTTTTCCTGGAGCACCAAAATGTGCCTCTTTTTCATGCCTGGAGATAAACAAAAGACCAGGTGACCAGGAACAACCTTGCCCACTGTTTTGTTTCCAGAGTGTGAGGTCATCCAGTATAAAATTTCCCCAGATATGCTTCCCGGCACAACATGCCTTGAAAATGAGATGTTTTCAATTGGAAGCATAATTGAGTACAAGCACCTAACGCTCATGCCGCTTTAGAACATGCTTCTCATAGCCTGTGGCCTTTTGTCCCTCTCCCCTCACCCCCACTCCTGAGTGTGCAACTGTTTCAGAAGAGAGATTAAACCTCAAAAGAAACCTCCGAGAGTCTTGGAGCGGCTGTGGATTTGTCGGGAGGGCTCTGTCTCCTGAGCGGGCTGGGTACTGTTAGCCAGCACCACATTTGTCACTGCATCCAGAGGGGCAGTGTTTTTACAGACAGTCTGGATACAAAAAAGGAAAGATAAAATTTATGGATGTTCCGTGGTCCTCCCGGAGCCCAGACAGCAGTAATCTGACAATGCTGAGCTTTGGTGTGAAGAGTGTGGAAGATAAGCCTGCCCCTTTGGAAACGGAAAACGAGGACATTAAAAAGAAATCAAAAGAGCAAATATCAAACGAGCAATACCTCCTCCATCATCCAGTCCCTTGTCTGTGTAATCCTCCGTGCTTTAGTCTGAGCAATCACTTGGAATTCTGGGGGCCTTTCAGGATTATCTGTATCAGTTAGGCCTTTGAAGTAGGGAAGGCTGGCGTCTCTGCACGCACAGAATCAAAACCCCAGCGGGGCTGCGGCCCTGGTCTGGGGGGCCCTGTGCGCCGTCACAGAAGCTCTAAATTATGCAAGTCAGGGCGGCCTTGCCGGGCTACCTGCTTCGACCACAAGGGCCACCCCTCCTCCCTCTGCCCCTCTCGCCCTTGTTCTGCCTTCCCTTCAGCTGGTGCTAATTCCCTCTGCTTTTCCTAAATCAAGGAAGTCTTCAAGGTTGTAATGGCAGTGCTCTTCTAAGTGAGAACATATTTTCAACACTTTTTAAAAAGAAAAAAGGAGGCCCCCATTGCGTTGAATGATTTAAGTAGAAAATGTGCTTTCGATTGAAATCCGTTTTACCAACAGGTCACTCCGTGGTTCACTGGTGCCGTGGTGGGTTTAGCCAAAGAACGAGATTGTTTTGCTTAGGGTCTGAACCTGGGACTGAACTGACCCAAAGAGTGCCAACGCTTCACCTCTTGGCATGTGCGAATTTAGATAGTTAGCTCAGAGCCTCCCACCCCTACTCATGCGACCTGGTGGAAATTGTCCTGGGATGGAAGGAAAAGGTAGGCAGGAAAACTAAGTAGCTGGCTTTCTTGATTGCGGCTTCCAGTTCCCAGAAAACTTCTCGTATCTGGAGAGGCAATTGGGTGTCAGGTTGTCAGGAGCGATACTGCAGGGGATGGCAAGGAGCATTTCTCTCCCCTTGACCTTTCTCTTCCTGCCCTCTCTGCCCGTGCCTACTATTCTTTTGCAAAACATCAATATGATTGCTCTTGTACTTTGGCCAAAATCACTCAATAAAATGTCAACCCTGAAACAATCCATCTGCCCTCTCAATTCTTACACCTCAACTGATGGATGTCGCTGGAGATAACCGCCTGACTGTACCTTTCATGGTCTCCAACATCAGCTAGGTCTTGGAATTCTTTGTTTCTCCAGTCAGCTTTCTACTATTCCCCACTTTTTAAACTTTTCCCTTCTTAAGGTCCCATTTCACCCCTCCCCCCAACACGCATAGCTAATTAACTTGTTTCTTGGGCCTGGTGAAAACAAAAGCCAAAGGGTGAAAACTATCCAGAATTTGAATCCAGTCCATCCTTCCCACTTGTAAGTTTCCCCATGCTCTTTCCATCCAGATCTCCCTCCCTCCACTCCCAGTAGGATACCTGTCCTTCCTCTGGACCATGGCCACCTCCACTTTCTTTGCTCAAGACTTCAACTCCTTCCTCATTTTTAGGAACCTCACCTCATCTTTTCAGCCTCTTCCAGTCTAATGACCCTTTCCCATGGCATTTAAACAGGTTCAGATGCTTCCCACCTGAAAAGCCAAGCAAACAAACCCCATTCTTTGAGCCCATGTTACTCTCCAGCCACTGCCCTTTGGCTCTGATTTCCTTCTTAGTCAAGATTCTTAAAGAGTCATCTGCACTGAATGCCTCCATCTTCTCATCTTCCATTTGCTCCTCAGTCTATCATGATTTTGTTTCTACTACCACCATTGCACAGAAGCTCTTTTCTCCAAGAACAGCAAAGGACTTGCTCATCAAATCCTGTGGGCACCTCAGTCCTTAAGTGACTTTCTCTCTCATTGGCATGCAACCTAATTAGCAGTCCTTTTTTCTTGGATGACATCTTTCATTGGTTTTCTTTGACGCCGAGCTCTCTTCATTTTTCTTTTACCTCTCTGGGGTACCTCTCTGGGGTACCTACCGTCACATAGTAGGTGCTTAATAAATGGATGGACAAAGAAATTAATAAGCATTTTCCCTTTAGTCCTGCTTCCCACCCCTCTCTCTTTCACCCTTTATTCCCCTGCAGTGCTCTGAGCTAGTCAGATTCCTGCTCTGTGATGGGAGATTGATCAGTAGGAATAATTGATCTTGACCCTAAATTGCATGATATGAATGAACCCAATGGTCTGAAGGTCTAGAGGAAGCCTACCCAAAGGAAAGGGGACCTGATTCAGGTGTGGCCTATGATTGTGGAATTACCTCGCCAGAAAGGAAACTGTTGAGAGGAAGTACAAGCACTGGATCATAATGAGAGGGCAATCTGGTGATGAGTTATAAATGCCTAAAATCCAGGGACCATATCTGTTCTCTTCTTTGAAGTTCCTCAAAGTACTTATTACTTCTGAAAAATTTTTCATGGTTGAAAATGTTTTCACAAAGTCCCTCAACCTTTGACTATATCTGGCAATCATAAAATGCAATGTCAAGCCTAAATTTTTTGAGAAGACAACATTTTCTTTCTATAAACAAAATCTGGTGGCAAAATAGAGGCAAACAAGAACTTTCAGACAACTCCACCTCCTTTCTGAATCTTTATCCTAGATTTTCAGCTGCACTGTAATTGCCCATGGACATGGGGAAGGAGACAGCACAAATAATTAAAGTAAAAATATATTTGAATTATTGTGTGCCCAGCACCATGCCAGGTACTTCAGATCCATCAGCTCTAATCCTCACCCTTATTTTGCAAAGGAGGCATTATACCCATTTCACACATGAGAAAACTGAGGCTCAGAGACGAGCCTTACCCAAAGCCACATAGGTAGCAAGCCAGGAGCCAGGATGGGAGCCAGGTTTGCTGGGCCCATGGTCATTCCATTGCCCCATAAGTTCTCTGAATACTATTCTCATCAAGGTCAGCACAGACCACCTTGTTAAGGAATCCAGCAGCTGCTGCTCAGGTACAATCACACTCAACCAGAAGTGCTGACACATTGCACGGTAAGCTAGCAGGAGCCTCACACCTCCTTGCCTTTTATGGGTTCCTCTCCATCGAGGATGCTAAAAGCAACAGAAAGCGTTCAAAGAAGAAAGAAGGAAGAAGAGAAGAGGGTCTCATGGTAGATAGTTATTCGTTCCATCATTCTACAAAACCATTTTTTTGTCTTTGTTTTTTTAATGTTACATTAAAAAAATATGAGGTCCCCATATACCCCCCACCCCCCTCACCCCACTCCTTCCCCCATAACAACATCCTCCTCCATCATCATGAGACATTCATTGCATTTGGTGAATACATCTCTGAGCACCACTGCACCTCATGGTCAATGGTCCACACCATAGCCCACACTCTCCCACGTTCCACCCAGTGGGCCATGGGAGGACATACAATGACTGGTAACTGTCCCTGCAGCACCACCCAGGACAACTCCCAGTCCTGAAAACACCCCCACATCGCATCTCTTCCTCCCACTCCTTACCCCCAGCAGCCACCATGGCCACTTTCTCCACACCAAGGCCACATTTTCTTCGATTACTAATCACAATAGTTCATGAATAGAATATCAGTAAGTCCACTCTAATCCATTCTCTATTCCTTCATCCTGTGGACCTTGGAATGGTTGTGTCCACTCCACATCAATGTGAAGAGGGGGCTTAGATTCTACATGGATGCTGGATGCAATTCTCCTGCTTTCAGTTGTAGGCACAAGGCATTTTGCCACATACTTGGAACATTCAAAGATGAGTAAGATGCTGCTCCTTTCCTCAGGGAGCCTACAGTTTAGAAGAGGAGATAGGCAAGTGTCCAGAATATAAAGTTATAAGGAAGGACATGATGCATGCTAAAAGAGAAGGCCAGAGGGCTCTGCAGGTGACAATGGTGAAGGATATTGGGAAGCTGGGGGAGCAGAGTTAACTCAAGAAGGAGCCAGACAGTAAAGGCACTGAAAACTCAGTGTGCCTGGTGCACATGGGGGAAGGGCTGGGAATAGTGGGAAAGAAAGGAGGGCAGGAAGACAAAGAAATTGGGTGTGAAAGAAAATATTTTGCACTATTTCTAACGCTTCCCCTCCTCTCCCTTCTGCTCCTCTCTTCTCTCTCTCCATGGGAAGCAAGAACCATGAAGGGGAGCAGAAGAAAAAGCATGTGCAGATGAAGGTCTGATTCAGGGCAAATCTTGGGTCACTGATGTAGTTGGCTGGAGATGTCACTGTCCCACCAGTCTTAAAAGCTGGGGGCAGGGTTCTCAGGAATGTGTGACCCACAGGAAATGGAGACTGGCTTTACGAGCTTGAAAGCTAGAGAGCCCAGGAGATTGCCCCAGAGCATCTGGAGAAACAGGTGCAAAAGGAGATCATCAGCCAAGGGGCTCTGCTTTATTCCCCCTCTTCCTATCACCGAGCTCTACAGGCAGGCCTTTCTGCTGCAGTGTCGACACTTTCCTAGGCTCTAGCATGAGGAGGCTGGACTTACAACTCCAGGCTTGGCTCTGAAGGTATATAGTTTCTATTGTGAGGTGGAACAATAAGGAGCGCAAAGGGAAAGTTCAGTCATGGAGGGCATTTGCTGAATAGGAAGAGGGTTCTCAAGGACTAAAACATATCTCTTTACAGAAAGTACACTTAAGCTAAGTTATGGAAATCCTGGTACTTCTAAGTGTGTCCGTATATGTATGCATCAATGAGAATACTATTTGTTTAATTTCTGAACAGGGTTCAATCATGCATTCAACAAAGAGCTGTTGAGTATCTACTAAGTTCTAGGCATTGCTCTATGCTATGAGGACACAGGAGTGAACAAAACTGACACAAATAATCAAATCGTCAATCGTTATATTTTGTATGTCATTGAGGGAGAAATTCTATGGAGAAAAAACTAAACAGGGTGAGGTATAGAGAGTGCCAGGAGTGGGGAGGGCTTACGATCTCCAGCAGGATGCTTGGACAGAGTCTCATGGACAGGAGGGCTCTGACCATGGGACCACCTGGGGCAAGAACTTTACAGATGTTTGTTCATCATAAAATCATTTAAAAATACTCAACAAAATTATAAAATTTTCATCAGTGGCCTTCAGGTAAAAACCCTACTCATCTCTTCTAGGCCACAGTGTTTCATGTGGACCCTGAGACAGAGGGGCCAGGCTTCATCTTTGGAAGATGAGTCTCCAGGCAGAGCAGATTCTCCCTCAGGAAGGAATCAGGAAGTGGGATTGTGAGGGCAAGCCATGCAATTGCCTGTCCTCAAGCACAACCAAGTGAAAAGACAAGAGGCAAGGAAGGGGCTCCCACCAAAACGTCAACTTTTGGATTGTTTTTAATCCATTTTCAGTAAACTTCAACTCAATTCAAATATAAAGTTTATTAAATATAACAGAAATGACTCCTGGCATCACAGCAAAGGACACATGTAGTTCTGTGTCTTAATTTGTCTGAGCTGCTATCACAAATACCACAGACTTGTTTTAACATAACAACAGGAATTTATTAACTCAAGATTCTGAGTCTAGAAGTTTAAAATCAAGGTATTGGCAAAGCTTGCTTTCTCCTGCAGTCTATAGGTTTCTGGTGCTGGCTGCTGGCAGTCCTTAGCATTCCTTGGCCATGAATGAATGCCTTTCTTTTTGTTGTCTCTTCTAGTTTCTGCTGGCTTCCAGCTTCTTCCTGTGTGGTCTTCTCCAGCTTCTGTTTTCCAGTTCCTTCTCTTTACAAGGTCTCCAGTAATATAGATTCAGACCCTGTATGAGTTTGCTGGCTGTTAAAACCAATACAATCACTTAAACAAGGGAGTTTATTGACTCATGACTTCGAAGCTAATAGAAATCCAAACTGAGGCAACAGCATGATGCTGTTCTCCCTGAAGGCTGTGGTGTTTTGGGCCTGGCTGCTGGTAATCTTTGGGGGTCCCTGGACTTTTCCATCACATGACAATATCCTCTGCTTTCTTTTCTGGGTTCCACTGACTCCCAGCTCCTTGCTTCTCCTGTGGCTTTCTCTCTGTGGCCTTCTTTTACAAGTCCTTTAGCAATAGGATTAAGACTCGGGACGTGGAGTTGTCCTGGGTGGTGCTTCACGGACAATTACAGGACACTGTAGACCCCCCAGGGCCCACTGGATGGAACGGGGGAGAGTGTGGGCTATGATGTGGGCCATTGACTACGGGGTGCAGTGATGTTCAGAGATGTACTTACTGGGTGCAATGGCTGTCTCACGATGATGGGAGAGAGTGTTGCTGTGGGGGGAGTGGGGGTGGGGGCGGTGGGGTTGATTGGGACCTCGTATTTTTTTAATGTAATTCGTAAAAATAAATAATTTTAATTAAAAAAAAAAAAAGACTCATCCTGAATCAGTTGGCCACGTCTAAGTTAGAAACAGTATCTTCTTTTTTTTTAAGATTTATTTTTTATTTATTTCTCTCTGTTTTACACTCCCCTCCCCCCCCCCCCGCCATTGTCTGCTCTCTTGTGTCCATTCGCTGTGTGTTCTTCTGTGTCTGCTTGTGTTCTTGGTGGCACTGGGAATCTGTGTGTCTTTTTTTGTTGCATCATCTTGCTGCATTAGCTCTGTGTGTGTGTGGTGCCACTCCTGGGCGGGCTGCACTTTTTTTCATGCAAGGTGACTCTCCTTGCAGTGTGACTCCTTGTGCTTAGGGCTCCCCTACATGGGGGACAGTCCTGCATGGCAGGGTACTCCTTGCGTGCGGCAGCACTGCACATGGGTCAGCTCATCACACAGTCCAGGAGGCCCTGGGTTCGAATCCTGGACCTCCTATATGGTAGGCAGACACTCTATCAGATGAGCCACATTTGCTTCCCAAAAATAGCATCTTCGAAAGGTCCTATTTACAGTGAGTTCATACTCACAGGAATGGGGATTAAGAACATGTCTAAATTGGGGCACATAATTCAATCTACTATATTCTGTAAGACACTTAAGGACAAATCAGTGGAGAGAACACATATCAGTAGCCCTGGTCTTCCCTCCAAGGGAGGTCAATAGAATTAATTCCAGGCAAAGAACTCTACAGTTAGCCAAAATTAGCAGACCTCATCCTCTGCTATGAAAACATGGAAGCTTAGCATTTCTCTCTCTGGCTTTCATCACTATCTAGGAACAAGATGGTGGCCCCACAGCACCTAGCAGAAGAGGATTCATTCTTTGTCCACCCTGACTCTTCACAGACATTTGAGGATTCATTCCTGTGACCTCACCCTAGCCATAAACCAAATGGACACCAGCAACCCCCAGCTACCCAATGCTCAAGATCCGTAGAGAACATCCTGATGGAGAAACTCCTGTGAGTCAGAATCCATGGCATCTGAAAACCCAGCAGAGGTAGTAGAACCGTATAGCCTGAGGCTGCAGAGACAATTAGGGATATCTTGCAGGAGGACTTGCAAGAGGTGCAGGTGGAGAGGGATTTGTGAGACAAGCCTGTCCAAGGTACTTCAACACCACCCCCAAACCCATACCCAGCTGAGTCAGTTTGGCAATTTAGTAACCCTTTCTTTGCCTCGGTTTTCTCATCTATAAAACAGATTGATTTTAAAAAATGGGGCCTACCTCATCAGGTTACTATAAGAATTAAATAGCTTAATATCCATAAATCACTTACAATAGTGCCTGTAACATAGTAAACACTTAGTAATCATAGCTCTTTTTATCAGTCCCAGGGAACAAGAAAGATCTAAACCTCTATTCTTTGGCTTTCTGTGTATTTTCTGAACTTTCTTGAACTTTAATTTCAGGCTTTACTAAAAAGCCTTAATTTCAAGCCCTGTGCTAAAAAGCCATTGGCAGATGAGAAAGGAAAGCCATAGCTCTTTCCGTGGAAAGCAGAGCCTAAGGGAATAATTGATTAAGCCATGTTTCAGATATAATTTTATTTCTCTTCTTTTATATGGGATATGTGTGTGAGAATTGTAATTCTATAAATTTTTAAAAGACTACCAAATATTAACAGTATTGCATAGTACAGACCATTTTCTTTTTGATTTACCCACTTATGTTCATTGTTCTTCACTCCTTCCTGCATCTCCAATCTTCCATTTGTGATAATTTTCTTTCTTATTCTCACTTTGTAATTTTCTATCCATTGATTTTCTATTCTTCTTTCTATATATTTTATTCTGGTTTATCTTCCATTTCACAGATACTTTCTTCAGCTATATCCAAATTATACTTATTCCTATTAATTGGGCTCATAATATTGGTTTTATATTTTTAAGTTCTCAAACCTCTCTTTGGTTCTTTTTCAAATCTTCTCCATAATTTTTTTTTAAAGATTTATTTATTTATTTAATTCCCCCCCTCCCTCCCCTGGGTTGTCTGTTCTCTGTGTCCACCTGCTGTGTCTTGTTTCTTTGTCCGCTTCTGTTGTCGTCAGCCGCACGGCAGGCAAGTGTGTGCGGCGCCATTCCTGGGCAGGCTGCATTTTCTTTCGCGCTGGGCGGCTCTCCCCACGGGCGCACTCCCTGCGCATGGGGCTCCCCTACGCGGAGGACACCCCTGCGTGGCAGCGCACTCCTTGCACGCATCAGCACTGCGCATGGGCCAGCTCCACATGGGTCAAGGAGGCCCGGGGTTTGAACCGCGGACCTCCCATGTGGTAGACGGACGCCCTAACCACTGGGCCAAGTCCGTTTCCCCCATAATTTTTTATACTTTCCTATTCTCTTCCAAATATTTTAATCTTTTTTACACCTTTGAACATAGTCTAAGAATAATTATTTAAAGAATGTATCGGACAATTCCACCATCTGGAGTCCTTGTGGGTTTATGTCTGTTTTCCATTGTTTATGTGTGTGTGTTTTATGTTGTTTTATCTCTTTTGTCTTTTATTGTTATAATGGACTTTGTATTCAAAGATTGTTTGTAGAAATAATTTGAGACTTGCTCCTTCAGAGAAGTTGATTTTTTCTGCTTTCAGGAATCTGGGTACACTAGCAATTTTGGATCACTTTAATCCAATTACAGGGACTGGGACTTTCTGGAGCACCCATATTATGTGAAGCTAAACTGCAATCCACTTGAGGACTGATTTACCTTCCTCTGAGTGTTCTGCTCTTTGGGACATCAATAAAAATGTGGAGGGTTTATAGGATGTCCCACACTTGGTGGGCCTTAGACACCAGTCTTGTCTTCCCAGCTATATGAGGCTTCTATCTCCTCCTTGATTTGGCTTGACTGAAGTTTTAATACCTTCCAGAAGCTTTAGAAACTACTTTTTCCCAGCTTTTCTGGTTGTCCTCAGCAAGAGGATATGTTAAAATTTTCCTAATGCTAACGTTATTGTCATACCTTCTACTGAAACATTTTTTCCAGGTTTCTACAACTGGTATAACTGGGAGGACTTTATATAATTCCTTTCTTTACTCCTAATAAACAGTATGAATTTAGGGCAATAACTTTGGCCTTTTGGGATTCAATTCCTCTGCTTTATCAGGGAATTCAATTATATGGGCCTTGATGTCCCTTAAAGTCCCAAATTTTTATGATTTTCTAGCTCAGTATTTCCCAAAGAGAAAAATACATCAAGAGCAGAGTTCTTTAAATAATGTGGAAGTTTAAACTGGTTAAAAGTGTCAAACATTTCTGCGTTAAGCCTGTCTCTAATTCCAGTAAATTTGTTAGGAAAATGTTTCTTGAGGTTCAAACCAGTGACTCATCTCAATGTTCACTTATCTGAGGACAGAGGAAGCCCTGAGACCATCTGTGTGTTATGAGGGTCCACTCAGGAGGCAGAGACCACACTAGTTTCTTGGCAGAGAAAATTTAGTGTAATAGACTGTTAGCCAGGTATTGGAGAATTCTCCTAAAACAGGAAGATCAAAGAAAGGTTGAAATTACTAAGCGTGAAAGCTTGGAGGAGGGCTGGTAGCAAACTAACTCAGGCCTCTGAGGACAGGTTCTGCTGGCAGGTGCTGGTGCCTCAGAAACTTTGAGGATGGCCCATGGACTGAAACTTAGCCTCTGAGAAGGGTGCTTATCAGCAGGTATGGGTGTCTGGGAGGGCATACAATAAGGCTGGTTCTGGGAGTTATGGAAAAGCTGCATAGTGGATTCAGTGGCTGAACCGGAGCACATGCCACTGCCCAAGGGAAAACACAGAGAGGTAGGTCATGTAGCCTTTCAACCGCACTCTAATGCCCCCTACTGGCAGTCTACAGAGAGTCAGCTGGCAAAGAAATGCTGCCCCCAGCACCAGAAAGCTGCTTGTAGAAGGACAGGTTTGACCTTGACAATATTGTAATGATCAGCACACCATCTTTGCAATCTGCACCAAGGGTCTTATTTATTTTGTTGTGCTGTCACTGTGGATTGTTGGAGTATTAGGATAATGAGTACTATATATGCCTCAGGTGTTTATGTTGTTTCAGCCGGATACATTATGTCTAGGTAAGAAATGTGGGTACACACTAAAATATAGCAAAAGAAGTAAAACTTCAGAGCAAAAATTGGAAAAGATAGCCCTTGAAGAAGTAAAATCTTATCAATCTAAATTTTATTTGATAAACCAACCTTAATTTAGTTTGTTCAACAACACTGATTCTATTGTATTTTATTATGCCATCAGACAACAATTCTTGTCCCTATCTCCCTAAAATAGCAGCTTTTGCAGCAGCAGTTCCCTGTACTGAAGCTTTGAAGGCTTTCCATGATTCATATAACAGAGCTTTTATTCAAGTACAGACAGACTCCACGGGAGCCTTCCCTTGGGTGACCTATGATTAATCTGGTTACTTATAAAATATAAGGTTCTTTCAGCCTCAGCTGCTTTTCTCTGTACCTTTCTTTTTTTGTCTCTATGTAAGGACTGGGTCAAACTGTGCCTAAAGTCAAATTTCATTACAATAAATTCTTCAATGGTATCTAAATTATTATTTTTTATTGTGGAGTTTGTTACATCGAATAATGTTTGTTGTTAATCAAGCATTTCCTTGAATTTAGAAATCTTTAAGTTACATTGAAACTTGATCGTAATAGTTAGTGATGTTTGTTTTATAAGAAATGAGTTACATTAAGGATATTCATATATGGATATATGAAGAGACAAGAGCCCAACATTCCAGAAATTTATACCCAAAACAAATAGCAAAGGTACTAACATACATGCACCTAGATATACTTAAATGCATTTATCAATATAAGCAACCAGCTGAAAACCAAGGACAAAGCAGAAGCATTATATAAGTTAAGCATAGATTTTGCTATCTGTTAGCAATAGTGATGATTAGAAGCACTTCAAGTCATGAAAAACTTTATACTGGCAGTCACCAGTCAAGCTTCTTCAGTTTGAAACTGTAGAAACCATCTGTCTTAGTTTCCAGGCTGCTATGACAAATACCAAACAATGAGAATTGATTGGCTCACAATTTTGAGCCTAGGAGAAGTCCCATTGCAAGGCATCAGCAAGGTGACACTTTCTCCCCAAAGTCTTTAACATTGGGGTTCCTTGGCTCCTTTCTCACATCACATGGTGATGCATTCTCCTTTCTCTTCCAGGTTCCTGTTGATTTCTAGGTTTTCCCTATGGCCTTTTCTTACTCTGACTTCCAGTTTCTTTCTCTTTATAAGGCCTCTAGTAATCTGGATTAAGACCCAATCTCATTCAGTTGGGTCACATCTTAACTAAAAATAACATCTTCAAGAGATCTTATTTACAATGGGGTCACACCCACAGGAATGTGGACTAAGATTAAGAACATGTCTAAACTGGGGTACATAATTCAATCCACCACACCCTCTTCAGTTTACACAGAGAAGAAATTTATTTAGAAATATTTAGCAGCTCACAGATTCTCTGGGAGGGACAGAGAAACTGTCATGGAAGCAGAGCTCCAGTAATCATGCTCAAATCACACTCTAAAACTACCCCAGTGAAAACACCAATGGGCCCCTATACTGGGCAGTAGCACTGAAAATTGATTATCCTTTTGATACTGAGTTCTGGTCTCTACCACTAGAAATGCTGCCATTTCTTTCTCTAGAACTCAGAATGTATATGCTGCCATGATGACTTCTGAAGAGCATTTCCTTCCAATACACTCTTACTGGATGCATCTGGACCACATCACATGGTCCCTTGCCTTCAATGAGGCTGAAAATGCATGCTTCTGTCTGCAAGGAAGCCTGAAGGGGTAAGTTTAGGGAGGCATTGACTCATAAGATAGGGGATTCCCAAACATAGGAAGAAGTACTGGCTGGCCAAAACAAATAGAAAATGTCCAGATCATTTCTCTAAATGTGATACTTACTATCTGCATCCTAATATCTCAGTGTTGGTGAAAAATGCAGATTTCCAAGCCCTACTCCCAAATCTTCAGAATGAAAATCTCCACAAGGGAACAGCAATCTCTATTTTCCTGAGGCTCCCTAGGTAAGTCTGATGGAGACTACAGATTGAGAGCACCTAGGCCGTTTATATTTTCAAAAGCACTTTAAAAAAATTTTTTTTTTTACTTTTAATTTTGTTTGATTTACTTCATCACACTTAAAAGCATATGGCAGATTATATTTTCCAAAGATGACCATAAAAATACCTCCCATCCCACATGCTTTTCTAGAACCTTGCCAAACCCCCATCAAAAGACGGAGATTGTTTTTCTTCCTTTTGAATCTGGGCAGGCCTTTGGAACAGCTTCAACCTATCGAATATGGCCGCGAAGTAAATACTTTATGATTCTTTGACGAAATCACAAAAATGCTCCGCATTTCTACCTGGTTGCCTCGGGGTGCTTGCTTTGGGGCTCCAGCCACCATATTGTGATAGGCCCATAGACAAGCCCACATAAAAAGGAACTGAGGCCCTGGCTCAAAGCTCTGGTTGAGTTCCCAGTGGGCCACTTTGCCAGCCATGTGGTTCATGTTGGAAATGAATCCTCCAGCCTCCTGATGAGCTGTCCAAGTTGATACCACATAGAGCAGAGACAAGCCATTCCCACTGAGGCTTGCCAAAATTGTAGATTACTGAGAAAAATAAACACCACAGTTGTTTTAAGCCACTAAATTGGGTAGCTTTTTATGTAGTAAAAATAGATGACTAATGAGAAGATAAATTAATTAACATCTCTATGCCTCCTTTTCTCTGTATGAAAAATGGGGATAATAATTGTGTCCACTATATAGAATTTTAATGAGAATAAATAAGTTATTATACGGAAAGCATTTAGAAAAGAGTTTGACATATAATAAATGTTCTGCAAGAGTTAATTTGAGGAAAAGGGTAAGTGTAGCTGGGATGACCAAGAATGAAGTAAACAGGCAATCCAGAATTCCATTAGAGTATAGTAAAATTGTATTAATTTCATATATCAGAAGTGGGACAATTTGAATTAGTAACTATCCAAATGATAAATTTTTCAAAATATGAAATGAATTTTACTACTTTCAATTCCACCTATGATTTCAACCAGACTAATGTCAATAAATATTTGTTTAATTAAGGTTATTTATTCTTACCATGTAAATAATTTTTATTATCATTTCCAAGTCCGGGCTCAGAGTCTAGATATCTGGTTCTGTTTCATATCTCCCTTCCCATTAATGAGTGATCTGAGCCAATGATCTCAGTTCTCTCCAAAGACCTGGAAGTTTCCCAAGAAATATTTGGTAAATAAATAAAGCTGTGAGACATGGTACAAATATTAGTTATTCTCACACATGTTTGTTTACCAGGTGAATGACCTGTTGGAAACAACACAGAACTGAGTATCACATTGATTCGAATCCAAGATGGGCCATTGATTAAGGAGGTATTAGACAGTATGAGAAGGGTCCAGGAGGACAGGTGACCCTCAAGGACCTAAGAGGGTCACATAATCTTCCCTCACACACCAGACATCTTTGGGACAAGGACATGTTGCCAAGTGATTATGAGTCCTTTCTTCTCTTACATAAATCAAAATGTGCCAAAGCCATCGTATTAGTTATCTTTTGTTGCACAGCAAATTACCACTAAACTTAGTGTCTTATAATGACAAACACTTATCTCACAGTTCCTGTGTTTCAAGAATTTGGGGGCAGCTTACCTGGGTGGTTCTGGCTCAGGATCTCTCAGGAGGCTGCAGTCAAGCTGTTGGTTATGGTCTCACCTGAAGATCTGACTGGGAAAGGACCTGGTTCCAATGTGACTCACGTGGTTGGTAGCCTCAGTTCCTCCCCACATTACACACAACATGGCAACCTGCTTCCCACAGAACAAGTGACCCAAGAGCAAGAGAGAGAAGGGGAAACGTCTAAGACAGAAGCTGAAGTCTTTTTTATAACCAATCTACTGGTCACACAGAAACACCCTGGTGTGGGACTGTACCAGTACACGAAGAGGCAGAGGTCATTGGGCCATTTTTGAGATTACCTACCACAACCGTTCTTGGGTGGAGAGTTCTTGTCTTGGTCTTCCTTTCAAGTCTTCCCTCAATGTTTATTATAACCATATTTCGCCTGTTTTAAAATATTAGAGGTCAAAAGGAAATGCCTGGGAAGTTAATTCCACTCCATTCAAGTCATGTCAATGACTATCCAAGGGCCACTGGACATGACTCTAAGCTGGGTATCATGTAGACTACAAAGATGAACAGCTGCAGGGCCTGTTCACAGGGAGCTGGCATTCTGATGGGGCAAAGGTCAGATCATGCGTAATCATTGTAAGACCAGAAGATACCCAGCAAATATGAAGTGCTGGGGTTGTATTATAATCAAAAGGTTAGCCAACTGTTCTTTACATGATTTAGTTTTTAATAAGTAAATTAGATAAAGAGGGTATAGTAGATGATTTCAAAAACCTACCAGCTCGGGAAACGGACTTTGGCCCAGTGGTTAGGGCGTCCGTCTACCATATGGGAGGTCCGCGGTTCAAACCCCGGGCCTCCTTGACCCGTGTGGAGCTGGCCATGCGCAGTGCTGATGCGCGCAAGGAGTGCCCTGCCACGCAGGGGTGTCCCCCGCGTGGGGGGAGCCCCACGCGCAAGGAGTGCGCCCGTGAGGAGAGCCGCCCAGCGTGAAAAGAAAGAGCAGCCTGCCCAGGAATGGCGCCGCCCACACTTCCTGTGCCGCTGACGACAACGGAAGCGGACAAAGAAACAAAAGCAGACAAAGAAACAAGATGCAGCAAATAGACACCAAGAACAGACAACCAGGGGAGGGGGGGAAATTAAATAAATAAATAAATCTTTAAAAAAAACAAAACAAAACAAAAAACTACCAGCTCTACTTTTTCTAAAGACTATGTACCTATGGGCTGAAAAAGAGTGGAAGAAGACCCCAGCAGGACCTTGTGACCAAGAAGCTTCCAGTGATGGCTGAGAAGAGCTTCTGGCCCTCCAGGAGCCCTAGAATGTCCAGACTGGAAAGGGGAGAGGGGGGAGAGGGTGCAGTTAATTCTGGCGTCTCAGAGACCAGAGCTGACAAGTCTATTGCACCTCAGTAAAGAATGACTGAAGTGGTTTTGCAATTTCAAGCAGCATTCCTTGTGTCTATTTCAAGACAAAGATTTGGACTTGTACTTTTCTTTTTCCTTTGAAAATTTTACATTGTTCTGGTCTATATGGTCATGTCTGACTATTTTTTCCTGGGATTCTTATTTTCCTCTTTCTTAAAAATAGGTATTAGTACTATAATTATCCTGAAACATCAATCCACTTTAAAATACCAGTGTTTTACTTCCATTGGAGAGGCTAATAATTGGAACTTGAGCAAAATCAGTATCTACCTCAATTTGCTGCACAATAAAAACCAACCTAACTTGAAAAGTAGGTAGGTTGGACAAAGAGGAAAGCTTGCTGACTTTGTTCTTCTTCCTTCCACTCAATTTCTATTTTTCAAAAAATTGTGGATGGATGTCTTTTTAAAAAATCTTTTCCTTTTCCTTTTATTATTCCTACATAGGCAGTTTTACCAACTATTTCTTCACCCTTTATAGGGAAGGCTTTCAAACTTGTAGCCTTAGGCAAGTTGTTCTGCTCTCTAACTGTGCTCCCTCTAAGTGAAAAATGTTTGTGTTTCGACTCTGCTCCCGGGGTCACGGCAGTGTCAGTCAGCAGCACCTGGGGGCTTGCAGAATCTCAGGTCCCACCCCAGAACTACTGAAGC
The DNA here is from genome assembly GCF_030445035.2 of Dasypus novemcinctus. Taxonomy (NCBI): domain Eukaryota; kingdom Metazoa; phylum Chordata; class Mammalia; order Cingulata; family Dasypodidae; genus Dasypus; species Dasypus novemcinctus. Next base: position 156,186,220 of record NC_080677.1, on the reverse strand, counting down.
AGAGCCTGCATTTTAACAAGGTCCCCGGATGGTGAAGCTGCACATTACAGCTGCAGAGCCGTCTCCTAGAACTGCCAATGAGACCTGAGCAGAACTTGTCCTTCTCAGTGGTGTGCACGTGTGCAGACCTGCACAGTGGTGTGGCACAGTGAATCCTGGGGACTTGTGGAGATCTCTGTATTCCTCTCTCACCTGCCTTGGCTTTATTGTTTTATTTTTCTATGGAAATATAGAAACAATTGAGACTCATTTTGGTTTCCCCCCATTCTTTGCAGCTGATCCCATTCACCTCTGATTCAGCCAATTTCCTTTAAAGCTAAATATTAAACAGATCTGTCTCTTGCCAGCTGACCCTACATAGGGACGGGCACTGGCCCTCACTCTGTGGGTGGGGCGCTGAGCTGACAAAGGGAGAGGAGAGACAGGATGGAGCCAGTGCCTGTCCCCTGGGAGAGCCCAAAGCTGTGTCTGTGCCTCCACATCAGTTAAGCAGCCAATAGTCTAACATTTTATAGCTTCTGCAAGACATTCTTGCAGAGAAGTTTCTTTTTCGCCAGAGGGTGAAAGGGCCGCTAATTGATTTTGTCTGCCTTTCAGATGGACTTCGGGAGACACAAGAGTTTTAATTCTAACAGAGAGGTAACATTTTTGGATACTGGAGCAAACTTTCCTGCGTATCTCATGTGACCTAGCTTTGCATCTGACTATTCTTTTTTTTACCAGATTGTCATCTTGTTCAATGAAACAAGAGCAATAAAGTGAATTAGGCTGATCATCTTCTAAAAACACATTTGTATCATAAACCATTACCTCTTCACAGCAAATTAATAAATGGGACCCAGCTCTTCTGAAATGCTCTGAAACCTTAGTGGACCTTATGCACACGGAATAGATGGGTGGCATTTCCATTCTGGAAGATCTCTGGCCAGGGAGCATCTGTCTCATGTTCTACTACCTCCAGAGCATGTGCCTAAGCACAATGTACTATCTGATATACAAAGATGCTCTCAAACTGATACACTGTATGTCAATATATGGAAATAAAGAGAAGAGATGAAGAGGGGGAAAAAAACAAGAAATGACAAAACACAACTTTTGGCCTCATCATTTCACCATATCTACCACTTCACACCTTCAGAGAGAATGATTTGAGATAGCACTTTCCTCTGCAAGGTTATGCAAAACAGCAAAATGCCCCGTTTCCGAAAAGACTCTGGATTAGTCAGCGAAAAGGGTACTGATGCAAAGTACCAGAAATCAGTTGGCTTTTATAAAGGGTATTTATTTGGGGTAGAAGCTTACAGTCACAAAGATAAAGGGTAAGTTAATTCCCTCACCAAAGTCTGTCACCATGTGTTGGAGCAAGATGGCTGCCAGCCTCTGCTGGTCCCAGCTTCTTCCATCTCAGCTGTAGGCTGGCATAAAGATTGTCTCTCTCCCCGGGGCTCATTTCTTTCTGGGCTCAGCTGCTCGCTCTTTCCACAAGTCAGCTGTAGACTATCAGGCTCCTCTCTCTTTCTGGGGCTGTGTCTATGGAGCACTTGCTCTTCCTGCGTATCTGCTTCTGAGTTTTCCTTCTCCATGTATATTCCCTTGTCTTTCATTGAGCATCCATTTACATAGCTGTAGGCTAGCTGTAGGCTGGGACTGAAACCGAGTTGCCCTAATGACATGGTAAAATAAAAGCCCTAATCTTGATTTAATAATGTAAAAGTGAAACCTCTGCATCTAATACAATCTAATATGCCCAGAGGAACAGACCAGTTTACAAACACAATTAGTATTTCTTTTTGGAATTCATCAATAATATAAAACTGTCACAGATTCCAATTGTTTTAAAGACACAGAAAAGTTCACCAGCTCTCTACTCATTGGGAATGACCAGCATTTTTGAGAAGAAGAAAAATCACAGGAGTCAGGAAGGCTGCCCATGACCCAGAATAAAAAACCCAAGGGTCATAGTAAGAAGTCAGTAGGGATGCATTTGCCTGCATAAAAGGAAATCTTGGGAATCCTAGGAACTGTTGTTCACGAAGCCCTCTTAAGCCCTGTGATTTCACTTTCATCCCTCATCTTGTTATTCTGGATTTTGAGTGTTGTCCTTGTGATTTTTGGAAAAATGAAAAATGTGGATTTATACCCTTGCCCAATACACGAATCTTTGGAAATAAGAGGTGAAAGAGTGAGTTCATTTCCTCTTTAGCCTGACTACGGCCAAATACAAGCTTAAGTAATCTTAAAATGTCTGTAAGTTCAGAAACTAGAGATATATTGGGTTTTGTTGTTATATTTTGTTTGTGGTGGTTTATTTTTTAACTTTTTTTAAATGTAGGCTATACCATAGACTTGTGTGAGCACCGTAAAACTTGGGCTCATTAATACATATTTAATAGACTAAGCAATCTAAAGGGGTAGTGGAGAATAATATTGAAAATTGTGTACCTCACTTCTGAGACAAACTTACTGATACTTAATAGATGCATTTGGTGAGTCTGTAAAACTGTAACCCTAAAGGGAAATTTTAAAAACAAGATGGCATGTTTTCTTTGGGGAGAGGGGAGAAGAAAAGAAAATGAAGGACAAAGAGAAGGAGGAGGAGGAGGAGGAGAGCGGGAGAGCAGAGGGAGAGAAGGAGGGAAACAGAGAGATTGAGAAGGGATTAATTTCAATCAGAGCTCCAATTGATATTCTCCTTGTTTTTCTACCTCACATGCACCTATCTTGCCATAATTTCCATATTCCTATCATGGTCCTAAAATCTTTCAGGAACAAAGAAAAATATCAATTTATTACATAATAGTTGTTTAAAATTAATCATTACATATTTTTTTAAAAACCCGAAGTCGTTCTCAGGTTCAGTAAAATGGATTTGTAACTGTTATTAAAATCAAGGGCTTCTCCTAGTGATCCCGCTAACTCAACGCAGCGGCTAATCCCGGTGCCTTGCTTTCTTTGTTGTGCAACAGGTTCCTTGGAAACACAACTTGAGAATCTATTGAGTTCAAGGTCCAACAATGGATAAACGCATTTTAAGGAACCCACAGTATCTCCTTCCGGCCACCAGGGGCCATTTGACTATGTTTATCTTCCCCACCCCGTGGACTCCTAGTGGGCAAAGAGAAGACCTACTCCTCGCCCAAAGATGCCATTAGCAGTAGATCAGGCTCATCATAGTCAATGCTTCTCAAATTCGATTAATTTTCAAAACAGCTTCAAAAGGAAAACATGTAGTCCCTCAAAATGGGCCCTGGAACCAATATCTGTACAACCTGATCCGCATACAAAACAATTGTTCTGGCTTATTTACCTTTGCCAAGAGAAGTGGGATGGAATGAAAACAGGGAAGTTGACATCCCTTTTACTATTACTTGCTTTAGTTGGATATTGCTTGCCTACACTGTACCCTAAAAAAGAAATGTCTATGAAATCACTATGCCCACCACCTCCACCAAACCTTCCATCCAGCATCAGTCCAATATCCTTCTTTATTCTCTCCCGCACAACGCGAAGCCCTGCGCCAGTTGCGGGAGAAGCTGATGTTTTCTTTCTCCTTCCCCAGTACTCAATCCCAGGCCAGCTGCTCCAGGCACCACTGTCTTATTGAAGGTAATTAAGCCAATTTCATAAGACATCCATCTCCGTTTTTACCACTATGGAGCACAAGAAAAAAACTGCTGGGCGCAGTCATGCAAGAACACGTGTCCTGGGCGCTGTGGCGGCTGTACAGCGTGGGAGACAGCTGTCCGAGGGCGCAGTTGACGGCAGGAAGCCTGCGTCTTTCTTTTGATGAGGTTACAAGATGGTTCGTTTACTACCTTGGGAAAGTGGCTTTGAAGGAGCGCACTGTAAGCTGGGGCCGTTGTAATTGGATTTAAGTACGGCTTAATATAATGTGAAAGTGACGCATCCTCGTAATAATTAACGTTGTCATCTCCAGGTTTTTATTCGACGTTTTAGTCATGCTGAAACTCGCAGGTTTGCCTTAAAGCTTAGATGCTTCATCTCAAAAACCAAGCAACTGTGGGAGTTTAACAGGGAACTCAGGAGCACATGGGAGTTTTGTTTTATAAAGTTCTGTGCCCTCAAAAGGCAGCCGTGGTCTTCTGGATGGCCAGTCCCTGCCAGCCAGAGTGACTGTAAACGGATTTCGGTATTAGCAGAAGCTGCTCCTTCTAAGGCACGTTGTGCTGGAGTGTCGGGGTGAGGGCTGAATTTTCCGTGTTGGAGATTCCCCAGCATTTCGGCTCCCTTACCCTGGTATGTGCAGTGCGGGGAAAACCATCGAGTTTGAGCTTTAGGATGTGGACTGAAGCGGGAGCTCTGCCTATAAATTACGACAGTGTCTGAACTCGCGGGACCTGGCAAGGGGACAAAGTGGGCACGGTGGGCTTCGGCCCCGAGCCAGGGCCCCTACAGAGTAGGAGCCGAGTTGGGGCTTCGTCCCAGGGCCGCCGCAGCCTGGATGACACGCGTACTCCTTGTTGCTTCCCCCGAATCATGGAAACAAACAGGCCAGGCCGGGATGGAATAAATGAAGCTGAAGATTAAAAGAATGTTTAGGAGAGAGAGGAACCGGAGAATTGGAGAGGCCAGACTTTGTCTTTCCCATTCGCTTTTATTTCACAGCAATGCCTCGTCTAGCCTCTCCTCTCAGCAGTGGGACCAGGTTGACAGCCAAGCTCTCGGACCTGGACAAGAGCCTCCGGAGACAAGTGTCATGACCTGTGGCCAGAGCAGTGGACAGGACCTGAGAGGGCCAGGAGGCCAGACCGTGGACCTGCAGATTTGCCATGTGTGTTGAAAAGGTGCTAGGATTTGTGCTTCCTGCAACCCAGAGTTTGCCTTGAGGGATGTGTGTAGAAGATAGTGTCGCCTTCGAAGTCCAGGGGCTCACCCTCCAGACTCCAACCCCACAGAGCCATCAGGCTCTTCGAGACCCCTTTGAGCTCACTGTAAACTGCCCATGGGAAGAACATCAATCCATTTGTCTCTTGAAACACTCTCTGGTGCGTTTATGACATGCGATCCAGAGGCTCCAGTTTCACAATCAAACAATGTAAATAAAAATAGAAAAATGTTCCAAGATCATTTTGTCTTGAAATAGCAAGGTCAACCAAAGATCCCTTTTCAGAAATGGTGATCCTGCACCCAAGCCTGAAGAGCGCCCGAGCAGCCTCACACTGACCAAGGTGGAAGCCCTGGTCGGTAACTTGGGTCTTTAGTGCCAAGAGGGAGGTCCCGGGTCCAGGGGGCATCATTTAATGAACCCTGCAGGCCAGGCAGGGCCCCCCATCCGCCTGGCTGGAGAGCTGTTTAAGAAGTCCCTGTACTGGCTGCCTGGCCTCCCTTCCTCTCAACTTACTGGGATAGTTCCCTGGAAATACCATCCCGATGCTTCTGACTCAGGTATATCTAAGCCCATCCTATTGCTGTTGTTTTCCAAAGGCATTTGATGGATATTCAAGGCAAGGCCTTTGTCTTTATTCGACCAAGGAATCCTGCAAATCACACTCACAAAATTCACCATGGGCGGAGGTCAAGTCTTCGGAGTGCAGCCTTGTGTTTGTGAACCTTTTTCTAACTGGCCTTGCTATATTTCCTAAGATGACACGAGAGAGAGGTACTATCCTGTTCCAAACTACCTTCCGGGCAGTGCTTCTTCCCTCAGAACTGGCAAATGGGGATTCCACCAATAAGCAGGGAGGTGGTATGGAGGGTCCAGCAAGTTAGCTTAGAAAAGAGAGTGAAGAAAAAGAGAGCGAAAATAAAGATCACTTCTCAGGTTTTCGCTGCTTTGCAGGAAGCACGTTCCGGTGGTAGATAGAGACAACTTGACCTTGCTTTTAGGTCAGTGGGTACCAGATCCCCAAACCCAACCACATCCAACATAGGGTTTTGGCGTCATAAAGACTCGGATTTGAATCTCAATTCTGTCCTCCCTCCCCCTTCGTCTCCACCCCCAAATAGATGACCTTGGATGAGTTACTAGAATTTTCTGAACCTATTTCCACATTTTTCGAGTGAAAGTAATAATATTTTACTTGTAGCTTTTAACTAGAGTTTATTGAGCCCTTACTGTTGAGCAGACATTGTGCTGAGGCCTTTGCACGTGTTATTCCACTCTATGCTTATAATTTCCTTATTCTACAGATGGAGCAAAAGATGAGTCTCAGTGACTGAAGGGAATTAAGAATGCCCTTATGGGGCAGCCACATAAGCCTGGAAAACACAGAAGAAGGAAGACTTTTCGTTCAGTGGTGTATCGGTTCCAATTATGAGGCTCCTAGTGCTTTTCAAAAACACAGCAGTTGGCTACATTTATTTTTTTATTTCATTTTTAAAAAAAGATCTATTTATTTATTTCTCTCCCCTCCCCCCGCCCCCCCACCCCGGTTGTCTGTTCTCTGTGTCTATTTGCTGCATCTTCTTTGTCTGCTTCTGTGGTTGTCAGCAGCACAGGAATCTGTGTTTCTTTTTGTTGCGTCATCTTGTTGTGTCGGCTCTCCGTGTGTGCGGCGCCATTCCTGGGCAGGCTGCACTTCCTTTCGCGCTGGGCGGCTCTCCTTACGGGGCGCACTCCTTGCGCGTGGGGCTCTCCTACGCGGGGGACACCCCTGCGTGGGGCGGCAGTCCTTGCGCTCATCAGCACTGCTACATGTAAAACGGCTGATGGTAAGTGGATGTTTTGTTCCCCCAAAGGATTTGAGAGGACTACATGGTCTGCATTCAGCCATCCTGTTCAATTCCCTTTTTTCCGAAGAACAGGAAATGTAGTTCTCTGTAGAGAAATGAGTCCTAAAAAGACCTGGACTACCCTGACTGAAAAAAGAAGCATGTTTGCAAAATTGTGCTAAGATATTGAGGAGATGAGAACGGATACTATAGTCACAACAGATAAAAATAGGAAGAAAAAGAGCTGATGCAAATGGGAGTGCATTTTGACTTAATAGTTGAGGCACGCAGGAGATAAATCCCATGGTCATGTTTATATTATAGACATTGTGGGACATCGCTTCCAAAGAGATGGCAGTTTCTGTTTAGCTGATCATCTGGAGCATCTATTAATCTCTTTTTATTTTTATGGTGACGAGAGTAACTAACATTTATTGAACTCTTTCTGCGCTGGAAACTATGCTGGCTACTTCATATATATGGTTTCATTTAATCCTTTCAGTAACTCTGTTGAGAAAATTGAGACCCAGAGAGTTTAAGTGATTTCTTCCCAAGGCCACGCACATTATACATAGGTTTGAATTCCATGTCTCAACACCAAAATCCACACTAGGCCACATCTCCTGCCTCTAAAACATCAGTGATTGAAGAGAAAGGAAACAGAGGCTGGGGGTGGGGGATTGGCACCTATCCAGTACCTGCTCTCTACCAGGTACTTGACATAAGTTTTCACATGCCCAAGTTTACATAATTAATATGCACGTGAGCAGGGATTTAACACCAAGTGAATCTGCTTCCATTATTCACCCGTATTTTCTGAGTGGGACTTGCTGCCAGATACTCTGGAAATACAGTTGCTTTATGTGTATTTTTAAAAATTGAAATATATATTAATGCTAGATTTAGGAACCACCTAATCCTGGATTTAACTAATAACCGTATTGGGAATTAAGTTTTAAACATTGATGCCTACGTCATGAATTACCCCCAAGGTAGTGGTTTAAAAGTAACAATTTATTACTATATGTCATGATTCTGTGAGTCAGAAATTCAGGCAGAGCACAGCAGGTGTGGCCTCCTGTCCCACAGCGTCTGGGGCCTCAGCTGTGAGGTCTGGAGGGCAGGGTATTGGAAGATGTGAGGGCTGACTGGGTATTTCTCTCTCTCTTTCTCCACCACACATGCACACACACTCACAAGCTCTTCCAATAGCAGGCTTGGAAGATCAAGGAAGAACAATCAAAGGCCAGAGAATGAGGTGAGAGAAAAGCCAGTAAAGAAATTATTATTAGTTGGCTATTTTGCAATTATTGCTAGTTGTATATTTGGAAGAAAAGGTAGATTGCCCATTTCTTGCAAAGTATTGTGGAAGCTGGGAAACCATTATGTGGTAAGAGATTATCTAAAAAACTAGAAGAATGAACTGTTCTTGGCTTTAGGCAAAGAAATATTACCATAAGGCAGCTTTGAATGAAGACGGAATAGCAGAAGGAGGAAAACAATGGAATCCGTTAAATATATATAAAACTAAAAGCCAATGGATCTCACTTTTCATGCATTTTTGTTTTCCTTAATACTTAGTCCTGGTGTAATGTCACTTTGTTAGCGTTTGCCGAGTGTTTGTTACATAAGATGGTGGATAATGGAAATTGTGGTATAAAACCACTCCCCTTTTTAGCTCTGTCAACAACAGTCCTTGGTTTACAGAAGGTACACAGTGTGGGCTGATCTGTGGAAAAGTTTTCCCTCAATGCCAATTAAGTTAAATTTGGAGGACCCACTCACTCCCCTCCACTCCCCCAAGGACTTAGCTTGAGCCCACTGGAAACCATTCGGATCCGTACATATCATGCATTCCTGCCGAACAGAAATCCAGATCGGTTTCCTACGACCTAAGTACTTCTGAGATCTCCACTGGCCCTGACCACTCGTAAACTTCCATTTTGTATATCAACAAATCAGGGTAATGATTTTCATTATTTCACTACATTCTCAAGAACAAAGGAGACCAAACCAAAATAAAGAAAGGAGTTCTGATTGCAAGCTATAATAATGAAAGAGGAAACTTATTTCCATTCTAAATTGAGCACATTTGGGGGACTTGGGCTTTATAATATACTATCATAATTACTTTTGTATACCTTTATTTCAGAATTATTGGTCTTCTCAGAATTTAAACTTATACCAAGTCAGAAAGTGAAGGCCATTATTTTATCATTTTCTTTGTTTAGAGCAAATGAAAATCAGCTATTGTATAAATTTAAAAAGTGATGGTATGGATGCTTCCCCTTGAAGGATTTTTAGAATATATGTTTATTGCCTTGAGGATATACTGATCTCATTGACCTCATGCCATGGGGCCTGGGCAGTGGCAGTGTTTCACTTTCTTTGAGTTGATTTTTAATATTATACTTCCAGATCTCTTTGGGAGATGAAAAAGTTCATATGAAGTCTTTTTTTTTTTTTTTTTTTTGCGTCTCTGGTAAGACATTTTTTTGTATTGCCCATTAGAGCGTCCAGTGACTCTTACATCAGAGACCCTTCAGTAAGGCCTTCTTAAAATTTAATAACAGGAAAAGCAAGGATCTTCTGATGTACTGAAATGCTCCTTTTCATCCGATGCTGAGAACAATATAACCCATTGTTTTTCCTCTCTCCCTAAACTGCCAGGAAGCTCAGAATTAAATTTAATGTTCAGTTACAATAACTATTTTAAACTTCCCTTTTTATATGCTTTTTGATTTTCTATTTTAACAACCTTACTGTGTATGCACATTTTTATGGAAGCCTGTCTAAAATCTTCTAGAAGGAGGAAAAACCCAAGACATTCTTTTTTAAAAAAATATTTTTACATTGGAACGAGCACGTTATTTTAGACTGATCACACAGGCCCATCCTGAATCATTAGTTACATGGCGTAATTGCTTCCACTGCTCCCCGAGTCCTTGTCCATAAAAACAAATTGAGGAAAGGAGAAAGACTGTTTGGAAAAAAATCCACCTTCTGATTTGATTCTCCAAACCACCTTGGCTGGGGTAGCAGAGAAAAACACAACCTCATTCTCTACACGCCCCCATTCCAGGGATTCTCACAGGATGGGTCGCCTGGTAGCGTTGCCGCAGAGTGGACCCCGGCTCTGGTGCACGTGGCCCCTGGCTTGCTGAAGAATCTTTGCAGAGAGGTGCTTGTTCTGTCCGGCTCCTGGTTGGGTATTAGATGCTGCAGTCTGCTTTTCCTCTACTGACACTTAGTTATTCTAATATCTGATAGTGCAAATTCCAAAGGGCTCAAAGAAATACTGGTCCAAGAAAGCTAACCCTATTGCTCTAAAACTTTACAAACAAACGTTTGCATTTCAATTACCAGTGAAGGAGCCAAGGAGCTGGACAAATCTGCCCAAGTATTTAAATTAAATCTGGTGCTGCCCCACCCCCAGTCACTTTCTTAGACAAATGTCAGTTGTTGGTGGGTTCTTAAACATTTGGTAATTGGATGGTAAATAATAATAGGTTTTTTTATATTTTTTTAAAGATTAATTTTTTATTATTATTATTTTATTTCTCTCCCCTTCCCCGCCCCCCGCAGTTGTCTGTATTTGGGGTCCATCTGCTGTGTGTTCTTCCGTGTCTGCTTGTATTCTTTTAGAAGATCTTATGACTTGTGATTAGAATCTGATGCCCAAGTCTGCCACTTCCTTTACAAAATGTAGTCAGTGAATAATTCTTTGTCACAAAGAGCCTGGGAAAAAATAGAGCTAGGGCACGCAGGAATTTGTGGAATTGGTAAACCAATACGAAACTTCAGAAAATACAGTAGGCACTCAGTGCGACTTAGAGAACATTTCGGAAATTTAATAAACCGGGAGCACAGCTCTGTGAAACCCCAGTGACAAACACAAGGGTTAAATTCCACTCATTCCTGCGTCTGCTCAGAGCTCAGGGCTGGGTCCTTATCTCTGCACCCCCACCGGTTGAACTCCCTCCCCCGATGGTATCAGCCACCCCTGGAGGGCAGCGTGTCTGTGGGAGAAGAAAGAACTCTCTTAGGAGCCTGATCTTCTGTGACTTGGGCTTTCTACCAAACCTGCCATCTTTCGCTTCTTTTCCAAACAGGAAATGAAGGAGCAGGCCCCCCTGGATGGCAGGGGCTACTGATGTCGGTAATAAGTATATACATGAAAGAAACACAGAAACAGAAACACATTAAAACCAGCTCCTGCAATGCATGGGACTCCCTGCCCTTGCTAAAGAACAAGCCTTCAATCCATGGTAACTTGCCAGAGGTTGGACTTTCAATTAAAGGCCTAAACAGGTACCAAGAGTTTAAGAAATACAAACAGCTGAGCTACTGTAAGGTTGATGGGAATAGGCAAACTAAGTAATTTTCAAACACAACTGGGTATTCTTATCATCCTAAACCGATGTCATACCAACAAGCACACCCCAGCCTGACCATGTTCTCAGTGCAATCTACATCAATAATTTTTCATTGCTGTTAGAAAAATAGTGGTGGAGTTGTCACACGGCCCAGGGAGGGAGAGACAGGGGTGCTTTCCATGCCCACAAATTAATCTTATTTGTGTGCTTGTTCCTCCCACTGCTAAGGCCCCTCCAAGCAAACAACTGCCACTTTCTCAGACAGAGGAGAAGGGAAGAATGGTGAAATACCAGGTACTGGTTGGTGTCACAGTTGATTAGACACTACTAAGTGCTGACTTGGCTGCTTCTTTCTCAGCTTCTCTCTTCCAGTACTTCCCTAGTGGCTTCAACTATGAAACATACTCTTTGTACTTTCGACCTAAGAGAAGTTTTGGACAAAACACAGTTCCTTTTATTCTAGATGGAGGCACAAAAATGCTCCCAGACAAGTGCTTTGCTGTTTGATCTGAACATGCAATTCCATGGGCTTGAGGATGGAGCACTTCATGTTGTGCTTCTGGGTTACCGTACCTTCCACTCGCCCAGGGGTGTGGCGGGAGGTGAGCACATGGGGCACCCCGAGGCCCGAGCAGCGGGATGTCTGCACAGATGGTTTCCATAAGCATGGCTGGCATGTCACAAATGGTACTGGTTGAGTTCATTCGTGTCAAGGGACACCAGAAGGTTAGAAGAAGCCAGGGGTCTGCTCCCCCTTCCCCAGCTGCCCCTCAAGGCTCTCTCTGCATCTCTGCACATTCTCTGACCCCCCAGGAAGCTGACCTCCACAGGCTGCATCTACCCAGAGTTTTCCCTTTGCTTTCACTTGGATCCAGCAAATGGGAGATCCCAGAGGAGATGAGGGTGGCTACTGTCCACATCAAAAACCACCACTCCCATTGGGTGGTCTGGAGCTGGGCTCTCATAACTGCTTCCTTTTCCATTCTTGCTTTTTAGGTTTAGAGGAGTAAGGATTTCCCACTGTTACTGGTCCTAGAGGCACTTCTCCATCCCTTGTGGTTTCTCTCCCCATACTTTTGATTAACATCCTTTCATTAGGCTCTTTGCAACCACTGCTTCTGAGTGTCTATGTTTTCCGACATTTGTACATCTAGCTACATAGTTAGAAGGATGGCTGGACTTAAAAGAAATCAATAAACCAGGTATTTCATTATCTGGAATCTCCCTTCCCTCTTTGGTCCAGTGTATGATGCAATATTGAAATACGGGAGTAATTAGTCATGGCTAATAATATGTATTGAGTACCTAGATGCTGATAAAATCTAGAAGGCCCAATATGGAAGTGTCCATGCTAAGCACTGCGACGGCAAAACAAAAAAACCTCAGCAAGTTTCTATTTCCTGTAAATGCCCAACTCTCCCAGAAAACCAAAGTTAAATACAGCCAGATTGTTATCAAGTAATATCATCTAACTTACTCACCTGTGCCAACTAACTTCCTCAATCCCAAGCAACCACCTGCTCCCCACTTTGTAAGAACCCCTTAAGTAAAATGGAACCAACATCAGCCAATTAGAACTTTTCCTCATTTGCTTCCACATTCCTCCTATATGAGTTTCTCCTTTCCAAACCCTCAGTGGAGCTTCCTTCTACTTTCTGAATGGGATGCTGTTCAATGAAATTGAACATGAATTGTTCAATAAAGCTGTCAGAGCCTAAATTGCATTTCTTTTATCAGTTTTAAATGTTTATATATATATATTATTTCATTTAATTCTTATTACCACCCTATAAGATAAGCACTACTATCCCTTTTTTCCATGCTAGGAAACTGAGGCACAGAAGGGTTAAGTAACTTGCCCGAGATCCCATAGCTATTAACACGCTTGGTACTAGAGCCTGTGTTCTTAGTCTCTACGTGCAAAATCTCCTTGTGACTTGCCAAGCTCAGAGCAGTTTTTCCCTGCTTCTACCCTTTAATCCTCCCTCTCCCAATTTCCTTCACTCTCTTCCTTCTCAACGCCTTGCTTTCTGCTCTATTACTTCAGCCCCACCACCTTTCTCTTCCTTTCATCCTTTTGTCTCACCTGAGCACAGATTACCTCCTCTGATGCAACACAGACCATCATGACAACAATAGCAAATTGTTTCAAGAATAAGATGTAGACATTAGAAATTATGTTTATGGAAAGTTCTTAATCATATGGAGGAGGCTAGACTGAATTCCCAAGAGCAGTCCCTGTCTGGCTCATTGCACAGTGTTAAACCCACATTTATTTAAGGAATGCCATATTAAGCTTGAAACACTGGACTCAAAATAATATATGCATTGTGATCTTGGGAAGCAATTTTAAGTGCAGAATGAAGACTGTAGAGAAATATGCCACAGAGCATGTCATGGGTTGAAATGTAACTCCTGGTCCTGTGACTGTGCCCTTATTTGGAAATAGGGTCTTTGAAGATTTGATTAGTTAACATGGGGCCAAACTGGATTAGGGATCATCCAGTACGACTGACCTTCCAAGAAGAGGAGAAGAGGCAGAATGGAAGAAGGCCACATGGAGATGGAGACAGAGATGGAGAGATGCTGCCAGAAGCCAAGGAATGCCAAGGATTGCTGGTCACTACCAGAGAGCAGGAAAGAGGCATGAACAGGCTCTTCCCTAGAGATGCCAGAGGGCGCAGGGCCCTGCTGATCCCTTGAGTTCGGACTTGTGGCCTCCAGAACTAGGAGATGATGCACTCCTGTGGTTTTCAACCACGCAGTGTGAGGTATGTTGTTATGGCGGCTCTAGGACACTAAGGCAGGGCTCCAGGAGTTGTTGGGGGTACCAGCTTTCCAGGTGTTTATCTGTACCTTTACACTATCTACATTTTCCACATTTTTCCAAATTGGGCATTTTGTTAGATACAAGAAAATCTAAAACGAAGTAAAAGGGGAAAAGATCCACGTGGCTGGATAAAGAGCCATGATTCTGCTCTGATGGGGTCAGACTCTCGGCCCCATAGAGACAGACAGGGCACAGCTGGCTCCCCTACACCAGATGTGCAGCCCTGCTGTGGATCCCAGGCTCTGAAATTCAAAGGACCTTTGCAGGCGTCTAGTCCAAGTGCACTCTTTGATCCAACATTGTCATGAGTTACAGGGAAGCACAAAAATGAGATTCTGATCCCAGGACTCTTTGTCTAGTCCTCTCTTCCTTCTCTGCTTGTAGCTTCTAGAAAAGTCCTTGTCAAGCCTGGGAGCAAAACATCCTCATTTCATCAAGCGTTTGGCTCGGATTCCTGTTCTTGAGGTCGGGCACCACTGCAAAGACACAAAAGTGTCGAATCCCCGAGGTATAAAAGTAAAAGAGGCCATTTCATGATGCTTCCAGGGACAGTTGCCAACGGTTGGCGAAGGATGCTGTCTTAGAGAAAGGGATCTGGTTTCTTCACGCTGCAGGAGGAATGGAGCCTCCTGTCCGAAGGCAGAAAAGGAAAGGACATGTCAAGTCAGCCATGAACCCAATGCCTGGGCTCTGTGCTCTCCGCCCAGAGCTTCTCATCCACAGAAGCCTGCATGGAAAGATGGAACAGCCTTGAGCTAGAACAAGGTAGTTGGGAAACTTCCTGCAAAGGAGGGGAGAGCAATCTGGTGAAAAGCAGATTGGCAGTTGCCCATTGACCCAGAAGTAGCTCTCTTAGGAAAGTGCAAGCGCGCCCCTACCAGTGTTATTTTCTCTGAAAGCTCAGGCCTTGCTTCCTGAATCTACATAAGACTTCACCCACCCCCCTGTGTCATTGGACTCTGAGGAGGCAATCCACTGCCGGAAGTTAATGGGGGTGGGGCATTCTCCCATAATTTCTCAGGAATGTCCTGTGGGAGACCCGAGGAGAAAGCTCTTCTCGGTCCCTTGTGATGATTCAAACAGGAAAACTTAGCTGAGCATTTAAACAGTTCTGGAAACTTGAATTTCATCAGTTACACCATTCTAAGAATTCTTACCGTTCAGAGAGAAGGATCAAACAACTTAGAAAATGTTGCTTGTCGTAAGACCCAGAACACGGACCTCTCTCTCCTGGGACATGTCATGGGAGTGTAGACTTTCAGTGGCAGTGGACAGGCAACACTTGAACCAAAAGGCTTTGGACCAAAAGCACTTTGGAAACTCAACGCTGGGGAGAGGAGAATTATATCCAGAGGCCTCTGTGCCAGAAATGTAAAAGAATTGAACAGGCCATCTCCCTTCACCAAGAAGCTCAGTCTCTCCACCCAAGCACGGGGAAAGACCTTGCAAATGTGTCCCACATATTTCTGAACTGGGGTGTTGTTTTCCCCAGGGGATCCTTCCTTACTGTTTTACTCTTATTCATTCAGATACCATGAACGTAATGTGAGTAAGACATTGATAAGTGGGAATTACATTGAGCCACATCAACAGTAACTGGAGCTGTGGTTTCAGTTACATTGATTTTACTAGGTCTATTAGATTGTAGAGTCCCCTGAGAGTGGAGGTCACTTAAGAATTGCTTTTCTAGTCTCTTACAGTGTTGCTATATCAAAATGTAGTAGACACTCAAAAAATACCTTTTATTTTTTAAGTTTTACTTAATTTTTTCCCCACCCCCTCGTTGTTTTGTTTGTGTCTGTTCATATTCTTTGTTCTTTAGGAGGTACCAGGAGCTGAACCTGGGACTTCTGATGTGAGAAGCAGGCACCTAATTGCCTGAGCCACCTCCAGTCCTGGTTTTGCTATGCCTTTCATTGTTTTTTCCTCCTCATGTCTCTTGTTGCATCATCTTGTTGCATCAGCTCCCCACACTTGTCCATTGCGTCAGCTTACTGTCTTCTTTAGGAGGCACCAGGAACCTCTGCTCCCTGTTTTGTTGTATCTCTCATTATGTTTTTCTTTTTGTGTCATCTTGTTGCGTTAGCTTGCCATGCCTGCCCATCACACCAGCTTGCTGTTTTCTTTAGGGGGCACCGGGAACTGAACCAGGGACTTCCTGTGTGGTAGGTGGGAGCTCAATCACTTGAGCCATATCTGCTTCCCTCAAAAAATACCTTTCTAAAGAAAAAAATGCACACATCGTTTCATTGCAGTGTAGTTTTTCTAATACTAATAAAAGTGCCCCCTTTCTTTTTTTTAGAAAAAACTTGTTATCCAAGTTATAATATAGTTCTTGAAATCTGGGGAAATGCCTGGGGGGGTTGGGGAATGAACCAAATTGGGTAAGAGTAATTTTAATCAACTTTAGCAATAAAAGAAATCTTGGTGTCCTGGTTGACTGGATTTATTAGTAACCGAGGTTTAAACAAATTCTTTTTGGTCAACTGAGTTCTACAGATGGGATAGGGTACATCCTTCATGTCAGGAATTGTGTAGGCTGGGGTGGAAAACAAAGGTGAGGAACACAAAGCCTTGACCCTTTCATATCAAAATGGAATTATAGATTCTGGTCATTTTAAGGATCAGTTCCTGATTCCATTTTAACTATATCCCAAGGTGTAGTTAATAACGCTTTTGTGCCTTCATTTTCCAAAGGACTGCCCAAAACTTCATCCACCTTAATTCATAAAAGTGATGTAATGAAAAATAATAAATTAGAAAGCAGTGACTTTTCACATAGGAGACATTATTAAAAGAGGTATTGTTAAAGCAGAACTTTCTTTCAAGTTCATGATGATATAAAATCACAAGTTAAGAGTTCAGGCTTTGGCATCTAATACATTCAGCTCGTCAGTCCACCACATGTTTCCCTGGGCAAACAGCCCCATCTACTACTCTATTGTTCATCTCTTGAGTGGAAATAATAATAATGGCACTAGACTCATGTTATAATGTGTATAAAGTTCTTAGGATGGCCGTTAGTTATCATTCAATAAAATTTCCTTGTTATTTTCTTTGATTGTCACCTCACATTATCTTAGGACTTTTAAATGTGTATTTTCCCCTCCTTTTTCAAATAGAACTTGAGGTAGCTCTGGCTTACAATAAAAAAAAAAAAAGCTAAATGGTAGAAAAGAAAGACAAAAGTCAAGGTAAAGCAGATGCAAATATGCTCACGGAAGTGGCTGATACTATTGACTTTTGAATTTCAAATAAGCTTGGGCTTTCTGGCATCTAAGACTCCAAAGTTCCATAACTCTCTTTATTGGAAAGGTAACAGGATACCAGCATCTTAGGGGCAACAATGATTTTCCTGACACTAAGTTCTAAAAAGAATTTTCAAATTAGAGTTGTAGATATGGAGATATGGGTGAGATGAGAAATACATTTATATTCAGTCCTACGCTACAATAAATGTAAAAGAGGATCACTGAAGGCTGTTTCTGAGGGGTATGGGGTGTCCCAAATAAATGGGTGAGTTCTGATCTCAAAAAAAAGTTAGAGAGAAGATCAAAATATTACTTCTATTTCTGATAAGTATGGTATTCAGAGAATATGTCTTTCACCAGCAAACAGGTTGGGTTTTTAATGTTGAACTCCACAGTCTGAGAGATTTACCTACCAGTCCAAGGCAGGGCAGCTCCAGCATAGACCCCTGCACAGGGCAGGTGGGATGTCTGCTTCCTATAGACAGGGTTACTTCCAAGAGAAAGGACAAGGCAAAGTCTGGGCTAGACATGCTATCCCAAACTCATCAATTAAACAAGCGACCCCTTCTTTCTTGGGAGATGGAAACTCCAGTGAAGCTCCTGCCATAGGGAGAGCAGTAGTCTCCCTGAGAAGTCTCTTATGGTGGCCTCCAGTGAAAGCCAAGAATATGATCCTCCAGAGCAGGCGTGGGGTATTCTGACTTGATCCAAGAAGAGAATTTAGAGATCCCAGAGGAAGGCTCAGATGACACGTCCAATTTTCCCTTTCCACTGATTTATTCAATGCCTTCTCTAAGGCAGCCCTCTACGTGCTGGGAACACGATGGGGAGCCAATAAATGGACATTGATAAATGTGATAACTGCCACAAAGGAAAGGTGCGAGAGACAGTGAGAGTGTTCAGCTGGGGGCCAGGCCCAGGGTAAAATGGAGCAATTCTTTCCTGAGGGGATACACTTTCAGAGACTTTGAAAGGCTGCTTAGGAGACAAGGGAAGAGAATCAAGGCAGAGAGTGACCTGTCAGTGGCTGAGAGGTAAGAGAAACAGGGCATGTTGGAGAAATTACAGAAGGCAGAGCACAAGGGTTCGAGGCCAGCCGAGATGCTGGAGAGGTAGGCAGTGGGCAGCCGCAGCAAGGGTATGTTAGGCACCCCAATAGCAATGGGCAGCCCTTGGTGTTTTGAAGCAGAGAGGGTAACGTGATCTGTTTCGCTGATAGACTTTCATGGGTACTCAGTAGTCAACTGACTCAGGGTTTTTATAGCCCAAAGAGGAGTCCCTGTTGGTCTTTGATGCTGGCACACTCTGCTTTGGCCACCTGTGACCAGGCCAGAGTCCTGAGAGGCAGGCTGAGTTACTAAGCTCTTGTAGGAATTCCACCTACCAGCTCACACAGATGTTCTGCAAGAGTCCACAGGAGGAAGCTTTATATAATTTCCACAATGTGGTACATATAGTCAGCTGGATTCTTAGGTCTTCACATTTTGGCAGAGAAGCCTTGGATTTGGATTTTGTTTTTTAAAGATATTTTTGTATTTAGTGTTATTTTTACCTTATCTTTTAAAAAATTCGTCATGGCTTACAAAAAGATATAAATTGTAGAATGAAGGCATAAAGGATAAGTAGGTGACAAAGGAAATCCGAGGAAGGGAGGGGGAGGGAGTTAAAGTGGAGACTGGACCGCAGCTAGTAGCCAGCTCTGGCCTTGGCATGGGGTGGAAGCCACCTCGGATCATTCCTTTGGAATGTCTGATTCTGGTGTTTTGACTGCAAAATGGACCTCAGGTAACTGCAAGTGCCAAAGTGCTGGCGTTGCGAGTAGATGTGTAAAGGAGCAGAGTTTTAAAGTTCTGCAGTTATTTCTGACAGTGATGAAGTCGCTTTAAGGATCGCTCCAGGCTCATTCTCATAAAATGTTTCTTTAGCACATAAAAAGACATCTTGCTTTCTTTAGTAGGTAGACACACATGCAACTAATCTGAAAGAATTTTAAATCACTAAGACAAAAATGGCAAGGAATCACAACTCAGATGTTTTATACTACTTGAAATTATCTTGTCTTCCAAGGTTTAACCCAGTTCACCCTGATTCTTGGGGTAGAACTGAGATTTTAAGAACTTTCATTTTCAACTCAGGTACTAGGCCATAGATTGTAGAATCCCCTCAGAACAGTGAAAGGAGAGTGAGAAATACCAACAAACGCAGTGTGAAAACCGCTTCCTCCTTCAAGAGTAAGAGTCATTTAAAAGTTTTAGAAATACCAAAAAAACCCATTGTCTTTGCGTTTTGATGGGACAGCCGGCTACTTTTGTACCCAGCATCTATCGTTCAACACACTTCCATCCCTCCAAGCTTCACGTTACCTGCAAGTGTAAGGAGAAGGGGCTCCACACAGTCATCCAAACCACTGGCAGCAGAGCTAAGCAGGCTGAGACCCAGAACTAAGCATATGCCTTGGAAGAAGCGATTCTGCAAGGGACATCAATCAGCGTCCTTTAGATCCTTCGTTCTCCCACCAATTCCTAAAGCATCTAATGATTTTGATTTTCAGTCTACAGCTCTCTATTCTGTCCACAGAACAACCTGGAATATACTGTCCCGTGACTGGTTGAAGGCTGGGTTCAATGGGCTTCCCCCAAGCCCCTGTCCTGCCTACTCGCTTAATAAGCACGTCCAAAATGAAAATTAAAATGGTCGGGCTTGACTCATTATTAGTGAACCCTAATGGCTGTCTCTTCAATTAGAAAGATTCATACTCTCCTTAAATAATCTATTCTAGAATCCTGCCCTTATGTCTAAGTTTCAGATAACCTTAAGTCTGGGTTCTGAAAATGCCCCCATATCACGTCTCTTCTTCCCTCTCCCTGCCCTCAGCAACTACCGGGGCCACTTTCTCCACATCAATGCTACAATGTCTTCCATTACTAGTCACAATAGTTCTATAGTAGAATACCAGTAAGTCCACTCTAATCCATATTTTATTCCGCCATCCTGTGGACCCTGGGATGGAGATGTCCACTCCACTTCTATATCCACTTCTATATCAGGCCTTAGATACGTAGTTGATGGATGTGATTCTCCTGCTTGCAGTTATAGGCAATGTATTTTCATGTCTCTTTCTTCGTTCTTCTGCATTATCTATTTCCTCTATTCCTTCATTGTCTCTACTTTTTTCTTGGAACTTTCAGTTACCCAAGTAATTGGGCTTAGATCCCACATGGTTGATGGATGCGATTCTCCTGCTAGCACTTGTAGGCAATGTATTTTCATGTCTCTTTCTTCATTCTTCTGCATTATCTACTTCCTCCATTCCTTCATTGTCTCTTCTTTTTCCTTGGAGCTTTCAATTACCCAAGTTTTTGCATCTGTTTCAAGCCCTCATTGAAATCACTGTATTGACCTGGCTGAAGAGTTTTCCACTCACCCATAATTATTTAATATGAATGTATCAATCAAGAGTTCAGCTTCTTATCTGCTATTTTTTATGGGCAAGAAGTGTAAATCAGCTCTTCCTTCATTTTCTTTTCCAAGAATTGAAGAATGGTATCTGTTGACTTTTTGTTCTCATTGTAAAAGGACGTCCATACTTTATTGTCAGAACCTGTTCTGCAAAGAGATGTTCTGTTGTTTCGCCAGCTTCTCGTCAATACTGCCTAGTAGGCTGTGATGATCCATCCACTAGTTAAGGTGGGCAACTCTGGGTTTGCAATATAAATATCAGCGGTATTATCACTAAAAAAAGAAAGAAAAAAACAACAACAAAAACAGTTCGTTAAGGGCTAATGCCTCATGGGTGCTAAAAGAAGCAGCTTAGCGCAAACAACAAGCAGAAATGACCGTGACACCCAGCCAGAGTAGACGCTGGCGGTGCTGTCCTTGCAGGTGCCTGGCCCGCTGCTGAGCAGGTAGCCTGCGTGTCCTCTATCTGCAGTAGCTATCTTGTCCTGAAGCCTCTGGAGTGCTGCCATTCCAGTCCAATCCCAGGATAAGCTTCTGCCGTGGCGGCGCCGGTTTGGAGAGCAGGACACCAGCAGATTCCGAGGAAAGCCCTGGGGTTATCGCAAGCCCTAGCAGCCCGCCTGATGTCACCTTGCCAGCATCCACAGAGCTTGACCTCCAGCTGAACTGCACACTGCCTGGCTGCGGGGAACAGACTGGAGCAGCTCGAAAGCCCAGGCCTTCCTGGGACACACACCTACCTAGCCTCTTCCCCAGGGAACTTCTGGGGCTGATGGCACAGCCCCTCGGCGTCAGGCATGGGGGCAACCTGTGTGCTACCCTCAGAGTACCCCAGGTGGCCCCAGCTTCTCCACGGTTCTCACCTGGAATCCTTCTCTGCTTGGTCTTCCTAGAGCCCTGGAATCCAGGGCAAAGAGTATGCAGCCTCAAGATTAAAATTGACCAGGAGCCTAGGGGGGGGGGGGGGTCTGACCTTTCCTTTTCCCCTGCGGGAGTGTGGGTTCAGGATCCAGTATCCTAAAAGTGATCGCTGCCCTTCCCAAGCGCCAGGCACTGTTCAAACCAGGTGGCACACAGTCAGATAGTAACGCATGAGCCCGCTTAATCCTGAGCCGTCCTGCAGGGCCGCCTCACCACGTGCGTTATTGTCCCTTCCTGTCACAGCTGGGAACATCCAGGTGCCGGAAGGGTAAGGAGCTCCCCCAGCGCATGAGCCCTAGAGGCAGCACCCTGCAGGGGAACGAGAGGCGACGCCTGACCTTCACGTTCATGACGAGTGCCCTGGTGTGGGGAACGGGCAGCAGGGTCCTGGGCCAGGGGGCAGTGAGGACACCCGCTAAAGGGACAAGGGCGGGCTCTGGGCAGAATTCCGAGGAGGCTAAGGCACCGCCCTCCCTCACCACCCTCCTTCTCACCCCAGCCCGCAGGCAGAAGTAAATTATGAAGGATTCCCTCTCCCAGGCTTGGCCCTAATTATGTTAAATTCCTGGTGGCCATCAATCCCCACTCAGAACCTGGTAAACCTGCCCTTTCAGTGTAAAGAAGGCCCGCATTCTTCCCTCTGTCTGCCCGCGGGGTAGCCGTGCCCTGGCGCCCCCTCCCCGCCGCCCCCCACCCACCCAAGCTGCTCCCTCCCGGTATGCTAAGCCACCTCTGGCCACGCATTCTAGCACCGGGAAGGTCTGTTCTCTATTCATTGGTGCTTCTCCCATCTCCTGTGCAGGGAAAGCAGGTGCTCAGAAAAATGACTTTATCCCCTGCGGGGCCCAGTCGGTCCCCAGTACCCACTGAAGTTGCTATTTTCAATGGTATTTTTGTTTTTTAAGAGCTCATTTTATTGTATTTTAAAAATTGGTATCCTAGATGATACACCAGATACAGGACTCAGGTGATTTTCTTAACAACTCCTCCACTAAAAGGCTCACCAGTAGGAACTCTTCCTTTGGGTCTTAAAGCACCAAGGAAACTGCTTATTAGATCCCAGGAGAGCGATTCCAAATATCGCCTGGGTCAACAAACTTTAGAAACCCCTTGTTAACAATAACTTAAAACAGAATTTCTCCAGCTTGAAAGTATATGCAAATAACCTGGGCATCTTGTGAGAATGCAGACTGATTCTAACTAGCTCCTGGGTGATGCTACGGGTTTGGGACTCTACTTTAAGTAGCAAGACCTTAAAAGATTCATTTAACTTGTGACTTCGTACCCCTGACTGATGTTGGACAAATTGATCCAACCCAGAAACTTCTAGAGTTGTGATACCCTTTGAAAATAAATTAATTCCTTTCTGGGCTCTTTGGATGGGTGAGCTTTTAGATTTTAATGGCTTTACGTTTTCTCAGCTGAGCACTTAACTGTTACTCAGAAAATGTTTCCTATTTGACTGTTTTTCTGTCTTAATATAAGCATGTCTACCTCTAAGAAAATCCCTGTCTCCAACTTTAAGCTGAATAAGACTTTTTCAGGGCTTTGTGGTTTGGTTATTTCACATTTCTACATGTGGGCTACAGGCTCATGCTGAAATGAGGTGAAACAAATGTCCACTTTCTTAAAAGTGGAACAAAGAGCAGAATAAGAATTTTAAGCCTTTTGAGGACAGCCACCTCTTCTAACCCCAAATGGACAAACAACATAAGAGGCAATATAACAGAGGCAAGATCCAAGACTTGGTGGAAACAGAGACTCCTGCTCAAATTGCAGTTCATTGGGCAAGTTACCTAGCCTTAGTTTCTTCAACAATAGAGCAGTTAAGAGTGTCATGAGACAAAGAGTTTGGTGCAAGGTGGTAAGACATAGAAGGTAAGCTTGCTTGCCCCACACTTTTGCTGGGGACAAGCCCTTGGTGTACCCCATTCAGATGTCCTGGCACCAGAGGTTTTTGTGGTGGCTTGAATTGTGACCCTCCAAAAAGACAAGTCCTAACCCCCAAGACCTACAACTGTGACCTTACTTGGAAAGAGGATCTTTGCAGACATAATCAAGTTAAGAGGAGGTTATAGATTAGCATAGCCCCAAATCCAATAACAGGTGTCCTTACATGGAGAGATGACATATAGAGACACAGACACACAAGAAAGGTCTCGTGAAGATGGAGGCAGAGACTGGAGAGATGAAGCCACCAGCCAAGAATACCGAGGGCTGCCAGGAGCCACCAGAACCTGGAAGATACCAGGAAGGATTCTTCCCTACAACCTTCCGAGGAGCACGGCCCTTCCAACATCTTGTTTTGGACTTGCAGCTGCCAGAATGTCAGAGAATAAATCTCTGTTGCTCTCAGTCACCCAGCCTGTGGAAATTTGTTAGGACATCCCTAACAAATACAGGTGTCAACCTCTAAGGAATCTGGCATTTGATGTCCTCCAGAAAGCATCCAGAAAACATCTCCCACAGAGAAAATCAAGTTATTTACCTTACTAAGCGAAATTATTTATCCTTAGATAGATAAGGGAATATTTACAAATCGCAGACAACTTGTTTTTGGCTGTACTCAGCAGTAGCCAGTAGTGGTGGGTGGCTTGATGCTCTGCAGAGAAAGGACATATGTTGAAGGCACCATCAAAACTAAAAGCAGGCTTTCCGATTGACGTCTCTTGGCTGATTGCTTCCCCACTACTTGGAAAATGTTTCCTACTTGACTTTTTTTCTGTCTCAACATGTCTCTCTCTCCAAGGATTGATGAAATGCTAACCTGCATTTGCCTACCCCATGCTGTACCACATCATTGCTACACAGGAGCAGGGACGCAGGTGGAATTTTTATTTGCTTCCCAATGCCAACAAACACATCACACAAATGTGGGTGAAAAGGGTTGTATTCCAAGAGCTTTTCTTCCCCAAAGTGCACTGCAGCTGACTCAGCTCATCTGATTTCTCCTCCAGATCAAGGCCACCCCATCCTCTTATTTCAGAGGCAATCCTTGGTTTCTGCCTCATGATCTCAAGCTTCTTGATTTGGGGGCAGGGAAAGGGAAGAAGATACTTTATGCATTTAACTGGTCTTCACTAAACCTGTCCTTCTCAAACATTACTGTGCAAACAAGCCACCGTAGAATCCTGTTAAAATGCACATTGCTACTCCCTGGGTATGGGGCTGGACCTGAGATTCTAAATTTCCAACGAACTCCTGGGTGATGCTGATAATTCCTGTCCACAGTCTATACACTGAGTTGCAAGGCACTTGCCTGATTATGAATTGCAAAGGCAAGTCCCACACTCCTTTAAGTAATTACCCAGGATTACACATGACCCTGAGCTGCATATGCTTCTCCTTAGCTAGGGACTCTTGACTGAGTGCCTTGACTTTGTTTCCCACTCCTGTCCCTCCCTGTCCCTTCGCCCTCCCTGTCTGACTGTTTAGCATTCTGGGCTGAGGTTCTTCCTGACTGATTTATGGTCTAGAGCCTATTCCTCTGCCTTGGCACCATTAGGATTCACTGCAGACTGCCCAGTCTAGCCTTCAGTCTCCCCACCAGTGCCCTGGCCCAGCCTTTTCTGAATCTTCCTTACAACATCCCCATGGCCACCCCAGCAGGTAGAAACAGAAATGGGCTGTCCTCAACATGGCTCTTGGAACCATTTGTAGGTTTTGAACTTGAGAGGGAAGAGACTTGGATTGCACAAGCCTAAAGATCATAGAATTTTAAGAATGAAAAGAATCCTAGAGGTTATATCATACAATATCACCATTCTGTAGGAAATCAAGGTCAGGAAAAAGAATGACAAACATATACTGAACACTTCTTACGGCAGTTTGAGATTATGAATTCCAAAGAGAGAGATAATGTTTGTGAATTCATCTTTTCCTCTGGGTATGATACCCTTTGATTGCATTAGATTCAGCTGAGATGTCTTTGATTAAATTATGTTAAGATTAGGACTTTGATGTGACCATTTCATTAGGGTGACTCAGAGTTGTGTCCCTCCTCCCTTGGTGGGCTATATAAATGGACATTCAATCAAGAACAGATGTGTGAGAAAAGAGAGAAAGCTCCATAGACACAGAAGAGGATCCTGCAGCCCTGGGAAGAAAGTTGAGCCATTTGTCTGGTTTACAGCTGACCTTATAAAGAGAACAGAGCAGCTGAGCCCAGAAAGAAATGAGCCCCTGGAAGAAAGACAAGTCCTATGCTGGCCTACAGCTGAGATGGGAAGAAGCTGAATTCACAGAGCCTTAAGAGGGAAGAGGAAGGCTGAACCCTCACAGACATCACCCACCATCTTGCGTCAACACATGGCAACAGACTTTGGGTGAGAAAGTACCTCTTACGGTACTTTGAGTTGAACTCTATAGGGCCTTGCATATAAATACCCTTTATAAAAACCAACAAATTTCTGGTACCTTGCATTAGCACCCCTTTGGCTGACTAATACACTTACTATATACTCTTTAATCTTCACAATGACTATGAGCTAGGTATAATAACTATGCCCATAAAACGGAGACTGAGAGGTTAAGTAACTTGCCCAAGATCACTAAGCTTCTAAGTCATGCAAACCCATGTGTGTGCTCCTAACCACAGTTGACAAGGCTTTCAACCAACAGAGGCTGAGCGATTCTCTCTGTAGAGTGCACTGATATTCGGGACCAGAATCCACATCATCTCGAAAATAGTTCTTTTCCCTCACATGAAAAGAGGGCCTTATCTCAAAGCAAGTTTAAATAGCATGTGTTTCTGACCTTGAGTTTTGAATTTGAGTGCAATTACAATAATTGAAAAGATTTATTCTCTCAGGAAGCATTTGTAAGTGAACACATAAGAGCATAGAAATAATACATAAATCAGAGCCCAACCCAGATAAAAGGCTCAATTCTACTTGGTCCTTTTTGAAAAGGCACATCAGAATCCCTATTGTGCCTGAAGTTGTTATATGTGGTCCTGGTTCCCGAATACACAATACCTCAATGATACAGCATTTTTGATAGCTATTCCCACACATAGGTTTGTGACTACCAAACTTCAAATGAATTGGTTGAAGTCTTTTTCAAGCCAATGAATCACTTGTCTGATGTTGTATATGACAAAGAGCTTCCTGAAACTGTCTAATCTTCTAAATAGAACGGATTGACTTTTTTTTTTATTGACTTTGTAATAATATTACATCAAAAATATATATGTGAGGTCCACCATTCAACCCCGCTCCCCCACCCCCCCCTCTCCCCTCCCAACAACACTCGTTCCCATCATCATGACACATCCATTGGATTTGGTAAGTACATCTTTGGGCACCTCTGCACCTCATAGTCAATGGTCCACATCATGGCCCATACTCTCCTCCATTCCAACGGATTGACTTTTGTATCATAGGTACTCTTGCAGTGTCAAACTGTTCCTTAGGTCATTGGACTAATTATTGATTTGTCCAGGTTAAAAAGGGGTGAGGAGTTCAATGGGCTGGAGGTAGGGATGGTTTGGAAAAATAATTAGTAAGTAATTGTCTGGACTGGTCAGAGAAGCCAGAACAAGAATTGTTGCCCAACATATTACAACAGCACTTTTCCTGCCCAGGATTCCCAAACCTACTATAATATCTTGCCAGTTACTTTAGCAGGTCTTGGGAGCTGTAAAGGGGTTGGGGTGGGGGGGATGCAAAGATTTAAAAAGGTTCCTTATCTGTGCTTTCAAAAGCCCTCTTTTTCTTTTCCTCTTTAGGGAAACCTCCTTCCCTGTAGAAAGTTGGGCGTCTAATTAAATTTCTCACGCCCTTAACACTACCCTTCTTTTAGCTCTTCTGTAATCTTCCCACAGCCCTGGCTGGTTTGGTGCCTTATCTCACAGCCTTTGCCCTGTTATCCCTGGAGGTTCTGCTAACGCTTGGCCAAGGTCACAGGATGTTCTTACCTGTCCCTCGGTGAGAATTCAAGCTATGGGGTTTACACCCATAAATAATAAAATTATTTAAAAATGAGTTTTTAAAAATGCTGGAAATGGGCAAGACCTCTGAGACTGCCTAATCCAGAAGTTTTCAAGTTGTTCTACGGTGATGTATTTTTCACATCAATGTCACAAGTTACTCTGTTAACACAAGATAATAACCACAATAACAATAAATCTGCTTTGGTCCTGGTTATGTACCCCCTTACTATTTGTTCATCCCTCAGTCTGGAGGGATTCGGGATGATGTCTGCTCTGAGTGCCTTTTCAGAGCAGTAAAAATCTTTGTTCAGAACCAGTCTTACTCAACCACAATATTCAAAAGAGGTCAGGCAGGAGATGCTCTAGTTGAAATTGGGGTAGGTAGTGTTCCACCCAACTTCTCCCTTAACTCCTACAGCAGTCCCAACATTCTTCCCCCAAAACCAACGATGCTCCAGAATGCTGTTTGAAAGTCTCTAATCAAGGAAACTTCCAGCTCGAGGAGTGCCTGCCCATGACTCTGAAACTCCTTAGTGTCAGAGCTCTGACTAGCTCCTGTTTCCTATTGCCTAGTCCAGACTTTATAGCCACCTAACTTCTAGCTCTCCCGAAGAAACCCTCCAGTTCAGCCCAAGGTCAGGGCTGCCCATTTGAGCTCTTGGCAGCTTCTAAGTCAGCAAAGCACCCAGGAAAGCGATGGAAGTGTTCTGAGGCCAGGGAGCAGGCTCGACCTTAGAACCAACTTTGTCCCTTATGTTCCAACTATTGAGCCAAGAGCTAGTGGTTACATGCTGGTCCCCAGGGTGAAATTATTTACTTGGGTGATGAAACAAAAACAAGAATTTCCTAGGTCTATTGTATGATGGATAAACTTGAACCCTATTGGAATACAGGGAGATTCTGGAATTTTCCAGTCCACGTATAGAGCTTTTCTGCTGGAATACTTTGGTTAGACACAGTGACATGTGCAGCCATCAGCATGAAGTTGGGAGAGATGTTGGGCAGTGCCGGCCTCTACGAGTTGGACTTTACCAGCTCTATGGGGAAGAAATATTTAACACTGATGGCATAAGGGTCATCTACACCCCAGTAAACACCTGGCCCCCAGTCGAGCAGTGCAGACAGTGGTGGAGGAGCACCACACACCAGGGCCCTGCGGTATAGGACTTCAGGGTGCTCCTTCACGAAGGCCCAACAGAAACCGCGCTGTTTCAACATCCTGAACACATTGCCAGCCCAGTCCAGCTCATGACAATAACTTAATTAAAAACTTTAAACTTGACAACAAATGCCCAAAGGTCTCTCTGGTTGAATAAAAGATGCCCAAAGCCACTGCCACTTGGCGCCTAGTATCCTTCCCTCCCCCGCCAACACGGGCGTCCCAGCTCATTGGATGGGTCCCTGCCTTCACGCACAGAGTCATCCCCAGGCAGTCCAGGGGCACTGACATCTTTGATCAAACAGGACCCCTGAGGGTGTGGCCAGGAGGACAGGACCTGAGTCGGGTGACCTCTGGGCAGCACGGACTATAAGAGAAAGCTGAAGGTGGGCCTCTGACTCTGGGCTCAGCAGGACTGTGTGGAGCTTGCACAAGGTTCCCATGTGGGAAGC